>NC_058520.1:80080231-80686620 GCF_904849725.1 Hordeum vulgare subsp. vulgare | reverse complement strand
AGGAAGAGGAAAAAGGAGAAGAAGAAGGAGGAGAGGGAGGAGGAGAAGAAGAAGGGGACAAAAGGATAAGAAGAAGAAGGAGAAGAAGGAGAAGGAGAAGGAGAAGGAGCTCCCGCTCCTTCTCCTTCTCCTTCTCCTTCTTCTTCTCCTTCTTCCCCTTCTTCTCCTTCTCCTCTTCCTTCTCCTTCTCCTCCTCCTCCTCCTCCTCCTTTTTCTTCTTCTTCTCCTCTTCCTCCTCCTCCTCCTTCTTTTATTTCTTCTTCTCTTTCTCTTCTCCTATAGTTAGCTAGGGTTCCACCTAAATGACATAATTAGCTTAGTTAGCTCCAAAATGGCCTATTTAATAATAAATGACCTATACTTAGCTAATTATCCTCGAAATGACATAATTAGCTCCAAAAAGGCATTCTTAGCCAATTTAGCCCGAAGAAGGGGACAAGAATAGAAAAAGAGGAAAATGAAAGCAAGGAAGAGGAAAAAGGAGAAGAAGAAGGAGGAGAGGGAGGAGGAGAAGAAGAAGGGGACAAAAGGATAAGAAGAAGAAGGAGAAGAAGGAGAAGGAGCTCCCGCTCCTTCTCCTTCTCCTTCTCCTTCTTCTTCTCCTTCTTCCCCTTCTTCTCCTTCTCCTCTTCCTTCTCCTTCTCCTCCTCCTCCTCCTCCTCCTTTTTCTTCTTCTTCTCCTCTTCCTCCTCCTCCTCCTTCTTTTATTTCTTCTTCTCTTTCTCTTCTCCTATAGTTAGCAAGGGTTCCACCTAAATGACATAATTAGCTTAGTTAGCTCCAAAATGGCCTATTTAATAATAAATGACCTATACTTAGCTAATTATCCTCGAAATGACCTAATTAGCTCCAAAAAGGCATTCTTAGCCAATTTAGCCCGAAGAAGGGGACAAGAATAGAAAAAGAGGAAAATGAAAGCAAGGAAGAGGAAAAAGGAGAAGAAGAAGGAGGAGAGGGAGGAGGAGAAGAAGAAGGGGACAAAAGGATAAGAAGAAGAAGGAGAAGAAGGAGAAGGAGAAGGAGAAGGAGCTCCCGCTCCTTCTCCTTCTCCTTCTCCTTCTTCTTCTCCTTCTTCCCCTTCTTCTCCTTCTCCTCTTCCTTCTCCTTCTCCTCCTCCTCCTCCTCCTCCTTTTTCTTCTTCTTCTCCTCTTCCTCCTCCTCCTCCTTCTTTTATTTCTTCTTCTCTTTCTCTTCTCCTATAGTTAGCTAGGGTTCCACCTAAATGACATAATTAGCTTAGTTAGCTCCAAAATGGCCTATTTAATAATAAATGACCTATACTTAGCTAATTATCCTCGAAATGACATAATTAGCTCCAAAAAGGCATTCTTAGCCAATTTAGCCCGAAGAAGGGGACAAGAATAGAAAAAGAGGAAAATGAAAGCAAGGAAGAGGAAAAAGGAGAAGAAGAAGGAGGAGAGGGAGGAGGAGAAGAAGAAGGGGACAAAAGGATAAGAAGAAGAAGGAGAAGAAGGAGAAGGAGCTCCCGCTCCTTCTCCTTCTCCTTCTCCTTCTTCTTCTCCTTCTTCCCCTTCTTCTCCTTCTCCTCTTCCTTCTCCTTCTCCTCCTCCTCCTCCTCCTCCTTCTTCTTCTTCTTCTCCTCTTCCTCCTCCTCCTCCTTCTTTTATTTCTTCTTCTCTTTCTCTTCTCCTATAGTTAGCTAGGGTTCCACCTAAATGACATAATTAGCTTAGTTAGCTCCAAAATGGCCTATTTATTAATAAATGACCTATACTTAGCTAATTATCCTCGAAATGACATAATTAGCTCCAAAAAGGCATTCTTAGCCAATTTAGCCCGAATAAGGGGACAAGAATAGAAAAAGAGGAAAATGAAAGCAAGGAAGAGGAAAAAGGAAAAGAAGAAGGAGGAGAGGGAGGAGGAGAAGAAGAAGGGGACAAAAGGATAAGAAGAAGAAGGAGAAGAAGGAGAAGGAGAAGGAGAAGGAGCTCCCGCTCCTTCTCCTTCTCCTTCTCCTTCTTCTTCTCCTTCTTCCCCTTCTTCTCCTTCTCCTCTTCCTTCTCCTTCTCCTCCTCCTCCTCCTCCTCCTTTTTCTTCTTCTTCTCCTCTTCCTCCTCCTCCTCCTTCTTTTACTTCTTCTTCTCTTTCTCTTCTCCTATAGTTAGCTAGGGTTCCACCTAAATGACATAATTAGCTTAGTTAGCTCCTAAATGGTCTATACTTAGCTAATTTCTCTCCGAAATAACCTATATATACACTACTTCATCTAGTATTATTTTTCTAACTTTCTTATTTGTCATTTTGCAGATTACCTTCACTTCATGGGAAGCTTGGTTGATGGAATGCTTGAAGACGATTTCTTGTACCATGTGTTGTATTGAAACTATTGTAGTATATGAAACTTTGTATGCACGTGGATGAAACTAGTGTAATATATGGTTTGGTACGGATGTAACTTCCATAATATGTATGCACTATGGATGAGAGTTATTTTAATATGGTTATGAGTACGGAAAGATATTTATTTATGTCAAATATATATATATCCTGATTATTGTTAAAAATGCTGGATATAACAAAAAACAAATAAAAAAGGGGCTGGTTCCCCTCTTTGTCGTCTGCCCCCGCATGGCAAAGGGGGGGAGGCAGACGGCAAAGGGGGGAATCTGCCCCCCCTCTCTCCCCTCTTTGCCGTCTGCCACCACATGGCAAAGGGGGGGGAGGCAGACGGCAAAGGGGGGAATCTGCCCCCCTCTCTCCCCTCTTTGCCGTCTGCCACCACATGGCAAAGGTCGGGAGGCAGACGGCAAAGGGGGGAATCTGCCCCCCCTCTCTCCCCTCTTTGCCGTCTGCCACCACATGGCAAAGGGGGCGGAGGCAGACGGCAAAGGGGGGAGGCCTCCGTTAACACTTAACGGGGACGTTGCAATATATGCCGTCCCACTTATTTTGCCGTCCGCCCCCTCATGGCAAAGATTCTTTGCCGTCCGCTTTGTGAAAGCAGACGGCAAAGAGCCTCTTCACCGGATTTTTTTTTACCGTCTACTTTGCCGTCTGCTGACCGACGGCAAATCCTTTGCCGTCCGTGGTAGCCCCCTTTGCCGTCCGCCTTGGCAGACGGCAAATTTCTGAATTTCAGTAGTGTATGGACCCATAGGTCTATGGTGAACTACTCACGCATCATCGGAGAGGTCATGGTGTTGATGAAGAAGCCCTCCGTATCCGAATCCCCCCTCCGGCAGGGCACCAGAACGTGCCCCAGATGGGATCTTGCGGAGACAGAAGCTTGCGGCGGCGGAAAAGTACTTTCGATGATCTCCTGATTTTTTTGAGATTTTTAGGGAATATACAGGCGCAACCCCTAGGGCAGAGGGCGTCTGGGGAGCCCACAAGCCTGTGGGCCGCGGCCTGCCCCCTGGCCGCGGGGTGAGGGCTTGTGGGGCCCCTGGGCCCCCCTGCCTTGGCTCTCACGTCTCCTGATCTTCTTCCGTTACGGAAAAATTCTTTTTGGGGATTTTATTCCGTTTGGACTCTGTTTCAAAATCTCCTCTGAAAGGGGTCAAAAACATGGAAAAAACACGAACTAACACTTGGCACTGAGTTAATAAGTTAGTCCCAAAAAATATATAAAAGGCATGCAAAATATCCAAAGTTTGACAAGATAATAGCATGAAACCATCAAAAATTATAGATACGTTGGAGACGTATCAAGCATCCCCAAGCTTAACTCCTGCTCGTCCTCGAGTAGGGAAGTGATAAAGAATGAATTTTTGATGTGGAATGCTACCTAGCATAGTTGTCCTTTGCAAGTTCTTTCACGTGACATGAATGTTCAGATCCATAAGATTCAAAATAATACTTTGCTATTGACATGAAAACAGTAATACTTCAAGCAAACTAGCAAAGTAATCATGAACTTTCAAAATAACAAGGCCAAGGAATGTTATCCCTACAAAATCATATAGTCTGGCTATGCTCCATCATCCTCACACAACTAATGTAAATCATGCACAACCCCGATATTGGCTAAGTAATTGTTTTCGCACTCTTACTTTCTCAAAAAATTTATAACTATCACGCAATACATGAGCGCGAGCCATGGATATAGCACTATAGGTGGAATAGAGTATGGTGGTGGTTGTGAGACAAAAAGGAGGAGATGGTCACATTGACTCGGTGTATCAATAGGCTATGGAGATGCCCATTAATAGATATCAATGTGAATGAGTAGGGATTGCCATACAAGAGATGCACTAGAGCTATAAGTATGTGAAAGCTCAAAAGGAAAACTAGTGGGTGTGCATCCAACTTGCTTGCTCACGAAGACCTAGGGTAATTTTGAGGAAGCCCATCAATGGAATATACAAGACAAGTTATATAATGAAGAATCCCACTAGAATATGGTAGTGACAAAGCAACAAGCTCTCAATCATGAAGAACATGGTGCTATTATGAAGCACAAATGTGGAAAAAGATAGTAACATTGTCCCTTCTCTCTTTTTCTCTCTTTTCTTTTTTTTCATTTGGGCTCTTAGGCCTCTTTTTTTTGTTTTTTTGTTTTTGGGCTCTTTTGGCCTCTTTTTTTTATTTCCTAACATGGGACAATGCTCTAATAATGATGATCATCACACTTTTATTTACTCATAGCTCAAAGCTCATAATGATGATGTCTCCATAGGAAATGCCTCCGGCACTGTACCGGGATGTGCAACGATCTAGCATGGCGTATGACGTTGAAACATCTCACTAGCTATCTTACGATCATGCAATGGCAATATGAGAGTGATGGCACAAGTCATGAGACGGAACGGTGGGAGTTGCATGGCAATATATCTTGGAATGGCTATGAAAATGCCATAGTAGGTAGGTATGGCGGCTGTTTTGAGGAAGGCATATGGTGGGTTTGTGCACCTGCGAGAATTGTGCGGCGCTAGAGAGTCTAGCAATGGTGGAAGGTGAAAATGCATCTATACCATGGACTCACATTAGTCATTAAGAACTCACATACTTGTTGCGAAAGTTTTTATTAGTAATCGAAACAAAGTGCTAAACGCATACTCCTAGGGGAAGGGTTGGTAGGTGTTAACCATAGCGCGATCCCGACCTCAACACAAAGGATGACAATCAATAGATCAATTATGCTCCGACATCCTAACATAGCAGTTCACCATACGTGCATGCTACGGGAATCACTAACTTCAACCCAAGTATTTCTAGATTCACAACACCCTACTAACATAACTCTTAATATTACCGAATCCACGTCTCAAAACCAATTGAGAGGAATCAAGACTTCTATTTCTACTCAGTGCACATGAAGATGGAGGTTTTTGTATCCTCTTTGGGTACCTATCACCTTTGGGACTACTTTCATAGCATAAGCCAACTACCAAGTCACGCACCGCCGTGCTCTAAAAGATATAAGTGAAGCACATAGAGCAAAATTATCTAGCTCAAAAGATATAAGTGAAGCACTATGAGCATTCTAGCAAAATCACGATGAGTGCATGTCTCTCTCTCTCAAAAAGGTGTGAAGCAAGGATGATTGTGACACAACAAAAAGAAAAGACTCCTAAGATACAAGACGCTCCAAGCAAAACACATATCATGTGGTGAATAAAAATATAGCTCCAAATAACGTTACCGATGGATTGAAGACGAAAGAGGGGATGCATTCCCGGGGCATCCCCAAGCTTAGGCTTTTTGGTGTCCTTGAATTTGGCTTGGGATGCCTTGGGAATCCCCAAGCTTGAGATCTTTCCACTCCTTATCTCTCTGTCCATGAGAGCATCACCCAAAACTTGAAAACTTCACAACACAAAACTTAAACAGAAACTCGTGATAACATTAGCACAAGAAAACAAACTACCACTTATTTTGTTACTGTAGCAAACTTGAATTCTATCTATATTGGCGTTGGGCTACTGTATTTTCACTTTTCCATGGCTAGTACCCCCCGATACTAACCATAGTTTCATCAAAACAAGCAACCAACTCAACAAAAACAGAATCTGTGAAAAACAGACCAGTCTGTAGCAATCTGTATACTTCGTATACTTCTGGTACCTCAAAAAAACTGAAAAATTACGACGGCCTAGGAAAACGGCATATCAACCAGAACAAAAATGAATCAACTGAAAATCTCTTTCTGAATAAAAATGAAAAATCATCTCGTGAGCGAAAAGTTTCTGTCTTTTTCCAGCGGGATCAAACAACCATTACCAAGACTAGTCATAAAGGTTTTGCTTGGATCAAACACAAAAAGAAACACAAAAAACACAATCACAACAGAATTATGATGGTGTGGACGCAACAAAACATAAATAAAAGGATAAATTCATTGGGTTGCCTCCCAACAAGCGCTATTGTTTAACGCCCTTAGTTAGGCATTGATAATTCAATGATGCTCACACAAAAGAAAAGAATTGAAGCACAACGAGAGCATCATAAAGCATGTGAAAATCACATCTAAGTCTAACATAGTTCCTATGCATAGGCATTTTATAGGAAAACAGATTGTCAAGACAACCAATAGTTACCATATGCAAGGAAGAATAAAGAGGCAATAGCAATCTCAACATAACGAGAGGTGATTTAGTGATATGAAAGTTTCTACCACCATATTTTCCTCTCTCATAATAATTACACGTGGGATCATATTCGAATTCAACAATGTAACTATGACATAGGATATTCTTTTCATGATCCACATGCATGCAAAGTTGACGCTCTTCAAAAATAGTGGGATTATCATTAACTAAAGTCATGACTTCTCCAAACCCACTTTCAACAATATTGCAAATATCATATTCATCATGTGGCTTAAACAAATTTTCAAGATCATAAGAAAAATCATCGCCCCACTCATGATCATTGCAACAAGTAGTGGACATAGCAAAACTAGCATCCCCAAGCTTAGGGTTTTGCATATTTTTTAGCATGATTGTCACTAATAGAATTTATAGTGAAACCATTGCAATCATACTTTTCATCTAAGGAGCCCTCGTGAATCACTTCATAAATTTCTTCCTCACAATTTTCAGATTCACGCATCTCAAGCAAAACTCCATAAAGATAGTCAAGTGCACTCAACTCACTAGCAATTGGATCAACATAATTGGATCTCTTAAAGAGATTAGCAAGTGGATGAGGATCCATATCACTAGATTTTCAGCAAGTGAATATGCAAGCATATTGAAGGCACATGGCACACAAGTGAACAGAAAGCAAGCGAGAGAAAAGGGCGAATGAAAAGGCAAACTGTGAAGTGGGGGAGAGGAAACGAGAGGCAACTGGCAAACAAAGTAAATGCAAGAGATGAGTTTGCGACACCTACTTGGATGAGTTCTTGACTTGATCTTCCTCCCCGGAAACGGCGCCATAAATCCTTGTGCTACTTCTCAAACAACGGCGCCAGAAATTGACACGTTGACGGAGACTGGCTTGCGTTGGTTTTTCCATTGAAGAGGAAAGGGTGATGCAGCACATGAGCAGTAAGTATTTCCTTCAGTTTGAGAACCAAGGTATCGATCGAGAAGGAGGGTCTCGTCAAGTCCAGAGTACGTGCGCAAACACAAACAAGCTTGCACCCAACGCTTCAAAGGGGTTGTCAATCCCTTCAAGATGGTTTGCAAAGTGAGATATGAAGGCGGAAAGTGCAACGAAGTAAAACGTGTAAGGTTGAAAATATGGTGTGGAGTAAACCCTAGGGGCCATAGTGTTCACTAGAGGCTTCTCTCAAAGTAGCAAATATTACGGTGGGTGAACAAATTAGTGTCGAGCAATTGATAGAACCGCGCAAAGTCATGACTATATCTAAGGCAATGATCATACATATAGGCATCACGTACTAGAGGGATAATCTCAAACCAATGATGAAAACCCCATCTTTTTACCTTTGATGGCAACAACCCGATGCATGCCTCGCTACCCCTTCTATCACTGGGTGAGGTCACCGCACGGTATGAACCCAAAACCAAGCACTTCTCCCATTGCAAGAATCATAGATCTAGTTGGCCAGACAAAACCCACAACTCAAAGAGAATTACAAGGATATGAAATCATGCATAAGAGAGATCAGAAGAAACTCAAATAAGATTCATAGATAATCTGATCATAAATCCACAATTCATCAGATCTCTTCAAACACACCGCAAAAGAAGATTACATCGGATAGATCTCCATGAAGATCATGGAGAACTTTGTATTGAAGATCCAAGAGAGAGAAGAAGCCATCTAGTTACTAGCTATGGACCCGTAGGTCTATGGTGAACTACTCACGCGTCATCGGAGAGGTCATGGTGTTGATGAAGAAGCCCTCCATATCCGAATCCCCCCTCCGACAGGGCACCAGAACGTGCCCCAGATGGGATCTTGCAGAGACAGAAGCTTGCGGCGGCGGAAAAGTACTTTCGATGATCTCCTGATTGTTTTGGGTTTTTAGGGAATATATAGGCGCAACCCCTAGGGCAGAGGGCGTCCAGGGGGCCACAAGCCTGTGGGCCGCGGCCTCCCCCCTAGTCGCGGGGTGAGGGCTTGTGCGGCCCGTAGGGCCCTGCTACTGGAACAAAAGACCTTGCAATGGCGCCAGAAATAGGCACGTCGACGGGAGAATACTTGGCTTGATCCTTCTACTGCGGCTACTCCTTAAGGTACTTCCCGGGCAAGTATGCAAAGGATTTCCCTCGTGGCCTTGGAGCCTTGCGTTGGTGTTCCCTCTAAGCGGAAAGGGTGATGTAGCGTAGTGGTGGTAAGTATTTCCCTCAGTTTGAGAACCAAGGTATCAATCCAGTGGAGGAGTATCTCAAGATCCTGCACAAACAAAAGCTTGCTCCCAACGCTATGAAGGGGTTGTGAATCCCTTATATATTGTTTGCCAAGTGAGAACTGAAAGCAACAAAGTAACAAAGCAAAGTAAAAGCGGAGGTGTAAACGATGGATGTGAATAGACCCGAGGGCCGTAGTGTTTACTAGTGGCTTCTCTCATGAAAGCAAGTAGACGGTGGGTGAACAAATTACTGTCGAGCAATTGATAGAACAGCGCAAAGTTGTGACGATATCTATGCAATGATTATATCTATAGGCATCACGTCCAAAACAAGTAGACCAATACTTTCTGCATCTACTACTATTACTCCACACGTCGACCGCTATCCAGCATGCATCTAGTGTATTAAGCCCATAAGAAGAGAGTAACGCCGTAAGCAAGATGACATGATGTAGAGGGACAATCTCAAACCAATCATAAAAACCCCATCTTTTTACCCTTGATGGCAACTACTTGATGTGTGCCTTGCTGCCCCTACTATCACTGGGAAAGGTAACCACATGGTAGAACCCAAAACCAAGAACTTCTCCCATTGCAAGAATCATAGATCTAGTTGGCCAAACAAAACCCAAGACTCGGAGAGACTTACAAGGATATCAAATCATGCATATATGAAATCAGCTAAGACTCAAATATATATCATAGATAATCTGATCACAAATCCACAATTCATCGGATCTCTACAAACACACCGCCAAAGAAGATTACATCGGATAGATCTCCATGAAGATCATGGAGAACTTTGTATTGAAGATCCAACAGAGAGAAGAAGCCATCTAGCTACTAACTACGGACCCGTAGGTCTGAAGTGAACTACTCACGAGTCATTAGAGGGGCGATGATGATGATGAATAAGCCCTCCAACTCCAAAGTCCCCTCCGGGAAGGGTCTCGAGATGAGATCTCGCAGAAACGGAAGCTTGCGGCGGCGGAAAAGTACTTTCGAGGCTCCCCTGATTTTTTGCGGAATATTTGGGAATATATAGGCCAAGGATCTAGGTCAGGGGGCGGCCAGGGAGGCCACAAGCCCTGACACCGCCGCCTTCCCCTGGTGGCGGAGTGGGAGCTTGTGGGCTCCCTGGAGCCCACCTCGCTTGGCCCACAGGCCCCCTGATCTTCTTCCGTTCGAAAAAAAATCATTTCGTGGTTTTTATTCCGTTTGGACTCCGTTCCAAAATCAGATCTGAAAATAGTCAAAAACACAGAAAAACACGAACTGGCACTTGGCACTGAATTAATAAGTTAGTCCCAAAAAATATATAAAAGGTACATAAAACATCCAAAGATGACAAGATAACAGCATGAAACCATCAAAAATTATAGATACGTTTGAGACGTATCAAGCATCCCCAAGCTTAACTCCTGCTCGTCCTCGAGTAGGGAAGTGATAAAGAATGAATTTTTGATGCTTTCATGCTACCTAGCATAGGTGTCCTTTGTAATTCTTTTTATGTGACGTGAATGTTCAAATCCATTAGATTCAAAACAATACTTTGCTATTGACGTGGAAACAATAATAATTCAAGCAAACTATCAAGGTAATCATGAACTTTTAAAATAACAAGTCCAAAAGAAAGTTATCCCTACAAAAGCATATAGTCTGGCTATGCTCTATCATCATTGCACAACGAATTTAAATCATGCACAACCCCGGTATTGGCCAAGTAATTGTTTCACACCTTTACTTTCTCAAACCTTTTCAACTCTCACACAATACATGAGCGTGAGCCATGGCTATAGCACTATAGATGGTGTGGAGTGTGGTGGAGGTTGCAGGACAAAAAAGGAGAAGATAGTCACATTAACTAGGCATATCAATGAGCTATGGAGATGCTCATCAATAGATATCAATGTGAATGAGTAGGGATTGCCATAGAAATGATGCACTAGAGCTACGAGTATGTGAAAGCTCTTAAAGAAAACTAGTGGGTGTGCATCCAACTTGCTTGCTCATGAAGACCTAAGGCAATTTTAAGGAAGCCTATCATTGGAATATACAAGCCAAGTTATATAATGAAAATTTCCCACTAGCTATATGGTGGTGACAAAACGAGAGACTCTCAATCATGAAGATCATGGTGCTTAATATGCACAAGTGTGGAAAAAGTGGTAGCATTGTCCCTTCTTTCTTTTTCTCTCATTTTTTTGGTGGGCTCTTTGGTCTCTTTTTTTGGTGGGCTTCATTGGCCTCTTTTATTCCTCACATGGGACAATGCTCCATTAATGATGATCATCACACTTTCAACTCAAAACTTAGAGCAACTATGACTCTATATGGAATGCCTTCGGTAGTGTACCGTGGCAATGATCTAGCATGGCATAGACATCAATGGAAACATCATGCTAGCTATCTTGCGATCATGCAATGGCAATGTAGACGTGGTGGCACATGTCATGGTGGTAGTTGCATGGCAATATATCTCGGAATGACTTCGAAAAAGCCATAGTAGGTAGGTATGGTGGTTGTTTTGAGGGAGGCTAATGGTGGGTTTTGTGCACCAGCGAAAGTTGCACGACACTAAGAAGATAGTGATGGTGGAAGGTGAAAGTGCATCTAAACCATGGACTCAACATTAGTCATGAAGAACTCAACGCATTAGTAATCGAAACAAAGCATTCAACGCATACTCCTAGGGAAAGGGTTGGTAGGTATAAACCATCGCGCGATCCCGACCATAACCACAGCTCAAATCTAATTGAGATGAATCAAACTTCTCTAACTATTCAATGCACATGAAGGTGGAAGTTTTTGTATCTCTTTGGATAACTACCCCTTTTGAGACTACTTTCAGAGCATAGATCAACTACCAAGCCACGCACCGCTGTGCTCTAAAAGATATAAGTGAAGTGCATAGAGCAAAAGTATCTAGCTCAAAAGATATAAGTGAAGCACATGTGAGTTGAATTGTCTACCAAAAGATATAAGTGAAGCTCGACAAAATCACGGTGAGTGCATGTCTCTCTATCTAGGTGTGCAGCAAGGATGATTGTGACACAACAAAAAAAATTAAAAGACTCCTATGATACAAGACGCTCCAAGCAAAAACACATAACATGTGGTGAATAAAAATATAGCCCCAAGTAACGTTATCGATGTATTGAAGACGAGAGAGGGGATGCCTTCCCGGGGCATCCCCAAGCTTAGTCTTTTATGGCATCCTTGAATCTCTTGGGGTGCCTTGGGCATCCCCAAGCTTGAGCTCTTGCCACTCTTTATCTCTTTGTCCATAAGAACTTCACCCAAAACTTCAAACCTTCACAACACGAAACTTAAAGAGAAACTCGTGATAACATTAGTACAAGAAAGCAAACCACCACTTCCTTAGGTACTGTAGCAACCTTAGATTCTACTTGTGCTGATGTTGGGTTACCGTACTTTCAATATTCCATGGCTAATACCCCCCGATACTATCCATAGTTTCATCAAAATAAGCAACCAACACAACAAAAACAGAATCTGTTAACAATGGACCAGTCTGTAGCAATCTGTATATTTCGTATACCTGTGGTACTTCAAAAATTCTGAATAATTACGACAGTCTGAAGAAGTTTCGTAGCAATCATAAGCAAAAAGAATCAACTCAAAAGCTCTTATAGAAAAAATGCAAATTCTTTTCGTGAGCAGAAAGTTTCTGTCTTTTCCAGCATGACCAAACAATCATCCCCAAGACTAATCATAACGGTTTTGCTTGGCACAAACGCAAAAAGAAACACAAAAAACACAATCATAACAGAATTATGAAAGTGTGGAAAACACAAAACAGAAAGAAAAGGGATAGATTCGTTGGGTGCCTCCCAACAAGTGCTTTTGTTTAACGCCCTTAGCTAGGCAAAAAGTGATGGAATCACGTATAGTCATCTTTGGTGCTCAAACCATAAGTAGCCCTCATCATAGATTCATAAGGCAATCTTATTTTCTTTCTAGGAAAGTGCTCCATGTCCTTCTTTAAAGGAAATTGAAATCTAATATTCCCTTCCTTCATATCGATGATAGCACCAATAGTCCTTAGGAAAGGTCTACCAAGAATAATGGGACATGAAGGATTGCAATCTATGTCAAGTACAATGAAATCCACGGGTACATAGTTCTTATTTACGACAATAAGAACATCATCGATCCTTCCCATGGGTTTCTTGACAGTAGAATCCGCAAGATGCAAATTAAGAGAACACTCTTCAATCTCATGAAAACCAAGAATATCACATAAAGACTTTGGAATCACGGAAACACTAGCACCCAAATCACACAAAGCATTGCACTCATAGTTTTTTATCTTGATTTTGATAGTAGGTTCCTACTCATCATGAAGTTTTATAGGTATAGAGACTTCTAGTTCGAGCTTCTCTTGAAGAGATTTCATCATAGCATCTACGATAGGTGGTCTCTGGATCATTGGGGCGTTTTTCAACCAAAGTGGAGTCATATCCAGCCCCTCCATAAGTAGGTTTGACACGCGAAAACAAAGATGCAAGAGGAGACACACCAAGCACTTTAAGATCTTCGTGATTTGCATCACTAGAACGCACCCTTTTAAACCATTCATGTCTAGCGCGAATTTGGGCGGTTCTTTCTTTGCTCTCATTCATGGAGATACGGATAGCTTTCAAAGTTTCATCCAAGTTGACCTTGGGAGGAGCGCATCTAACTTTCAAAGCATCAATATCACAAGACATCCTATCAACGCTCTTAGCCAAATCGTCTATTTTGATTAGTTTTTCCTCTATGGACGCATCGAAAATCTTTTGAGAGTTGATGAACTCTTTGATATTACTCTCTAGATCAGAGGGTAATTTGTTGTGATTTCCATAAGTGTTGCCGTAGGAATTTCCATAATTATTAGAGGAGTTACTAGGAAAAGGCCTAGGAACATAGTTTCCTCTAAAAGCATTATTGTTGCCAAAATTGTTCCTACCAAAAAAATTCACGTCCAAACTAGCGTTGCTACTCTCAATCAAAGAAGATAGTGGCATGTCATTAGGATCTACGGTAGCGTTTCTACCAGCAACCAAATTCATCAACTCGTCCATCTTAGCACTAAGCGAGTTAATCTCTTCTATAGCGTGCACCTTTTTGCTAGCAGGCGACCTTTCAGTGTGCCACTGAGAGTAGTTGGTCATGATATTGTCTAGGAGTTTTGTAGCGTCTCCTAACGTGATTTCCATGAACGTTCCACCTGAGGTGGAGTCCAAGATATTGCGAGAAGCGAAATTCAAGCCAGCCTAAAAGATTTGTATAATCATCCACAAACTCAAGCCATGAGCGGGACAATTTCTAATCATAAGCTTCATCCTCTCCCAAAATTGTGCAACGTGTTCATGATCAAGTTGCTTGAAATTCATGATATCGTTACGTAAGGAGATGATCTTAGCCGGCGGAAAATACTTGGATATGTAAGCATCTTTGCACTTATCCCAAGAATCGATACTATTTTTAGGCAAAGAAGAAAACCAAGTTTTTGCGCAATCTCGCAACGAGAAAGGAAAAAGTTTCAACTTAATCACGTCATTATCCACATCTCTTTTATTTTGCATATCACAAAGCTCAATGAAGGTATTGAGATGGGATGCGGCATCTTCACTAGGAAGGCCAGAGAATTGCTCTTTCATAACAAAATTCAGCAAAGCTGTGTTGATTTCATATGATTCCGCACTAGTGGCGGGAGCAATCGGAGTACTAATAAAATCATTATTATTAGTGCTCGAGAAGTCGCAAAGTTTGGTGCTTTCAGCCATGATGACTTCAACAAACAAACAAACAAGCACACAAGCAAGCGAGAAAACCGGCAAAGGGAAATGGCAAAGGCAAAAGAAAACGGCGAAGGAGAAAGGCAAATGGAAACGGAAAATTTGAAGTGGGGGAGAGGAAAATGAGAGGCAACTGGCAACAAAAGTAAATGCAAGAGAAGAGTTTGTGAGACCTACTCGGATAGATCTTGATTTCTCCTCCCTTGCAACGGCGCTAGAAATGCTTCTGCTACTGCAACAAAAGATCTTCCAATGGCGCCACAAATAGGCACGTCGACGGGAGAATACTTGGCTTGATCCTTCTGCTGCGGCTACGCCTTAAGGGACTTCCTAGGCAAGTATGCAAAGGATTTCCCCCGTGGCCTTGGAGCCTTTCGTTGGTGTTCCCTCGAAGCGGAAAGGGTGATGTAGTGTAGCAGTGGTAAGTATTTCCCTCAGTTTGAGAACCAAGGTATCAATCCAGTGGAGGAGTATCTCAAGATCCTGCACAAACACAAAAGCTTGCTCCCAACGCTATGAAGGGGTTGTCAATCCCTTATAGATTGTTTGCCAAGTGAGAACTGAAAGCAACAAAGTAACAAAGCAAAGTAAAAGCGGAGGTGTAAACGATGGATGTGAATAGACCCGAGGGCCGTAGTGTTTACTAGTGGCTTCTCTCATGAAAGCAAGTAGATGGTGGGTGAACAAATTACTGTCGAGCAATTGATAGAACCGTGCAAAGTCGTGACAATATCTATGCAATGATTATATCTATAGGCGTCACGTCCAAAACAAGTAGACCGATACTTTCTGCATCTACTACTATTACTCCACACGTCGACCGCTATCCAGCATGCATCTAGTGTATTAAGCCCATAAGAACAGAGTAACGCCTTAAGCAAGATGACATGATGTAGAGGGATAATCTCAAACCAATCATAAAAACCCCATCTTTTTACCCTTTATGGCAACTACTTGATGTGTGCCTTGCTACACCTACTATCACTGGGAAAGTTCACCACATGGTAGAACCCAAAACCAAGCACTTCTCCCATTGCAAGAATCATAGATCTAGTTGGCCAAAAAAAACCAAGACTCGGAGAGACTTACAAGGATATCAAATCATGCATATAAGAAGTCAGAAAAGACTCAAATATATATCATTGATAATCTGATCACAAATCCACAATTCATCGGATCTCGACAAACACACCGCCAAAGAAGATTACATCGGATAGATCTCCATGAAGATCATGGAGAACTTTGTATTGAAGATCGAAGAGAGAGAAGAAGCCATCTAGCTACTAACTACGGACCCGTAGGTCTGAAGTGAACTACTCACGAGTCATTGGAGGGGCGATGATGATGATGAAGAAGCCCTCCAACTCCAAAGTCCCCTCCGGCAGGGTGCCGGGAAGGGTCTCCAGATGATATCTCGCGGAAACGGAAGCTTGCGGCGGCGGAAAAGTATTTTCGAGGCTCCCCTGATTTTTTGCGGAATATTTGGGAATATATAGGCCAAGGATCTAGGTCAGGGGGCGGCCAGGGAGGCCACAAGCCCTGACACCGCAGCCTCCCCCCTTGTGGCGGAGTGGGAGCTTGTGGGCTCCCTGGAGCCTACTTGGCTTGGCCCAGAGGCCCCCTGATCTTCTTCCGTTCGGGGAAAAATCATTTCGGGTTTTTTGGACTCCGTTCCAAAATCAGATCTGAAAAGAGTCAAAAACACAGAAAAAACAGGAACTGTCTCTTGGCACTGAATTAATAAATTAGTCCCAAAAAAAGATATAAAAGGTACATAAAACATCCAAAGATGACAAGATAACAGCATGAAACCATCAAAAATTATAGATACGTTTGAGACGTATCAGCCCCCTCCCTGCCTTGGCTCTCACGTCTCGTGATCTTCTTTCGTTACGGAAAAATTCTTTTCGGGGATTTTATTCCATTTGGACTCCGTTTCAAAATCTCCTCTGAAAGGGGTCAAAAACATGGAAAAAAACAGGAACTCGCACTTTGCACTGAGTTAATAAGTTAGTCCCAAAAAATATATAAAAGGCATGCAAAACATCCAAAGTTTGACAAGATAATAGCATGAAACCATCAAAAATTATAGATACGTTGGAGATGTATCAGTACTCAAACCGTCTAGCTGAGGTGGGGATTGAACTCCCACAAGAGGCTATCACTGACAGAATTCTTCAATCACTGCCACCAAGCTACATGAGCTTTGTGTTGAACTATAACATGCAAGGGATGAACAAGTCACCCGGCGAGTTATTCATGATCCTGAAAGTCATAGAGTCAGAACTCCGGAAAGAGCATCAAGTATTGATGGTCAATAAGATCACTGGTTTCAAGAAAAACGACAAAAGCAAGCAGGGTAACTCCAAGAAGAGCGGCAAGCCTGTTGCCAATCCGACAAAGAAACCCAAGGTTGGGCCTAAGCCTGAAACAGAGTGTTATTATTGCAAGGGACTAGGTCACTTGAAGCGCAACTGTCCCAAGTATTTGGCTCATAAGAAGGCGGCCAAGGAAAAATGTGGTATATTCGATATACATGTTATTGATGTGTACTTAACCAGCTCTCGTAGTAGTGCCTGGGTATTCGATACCGGTTTTGTTGCTCATATTTGCAACTCGAAACAGGAACTGCGGAATAAACGAAGGTTAGCGAAGGATGAAGTGATGATGCACGTGGGAAATGGATCCAAGTATGATGCAATAGCCGTCGGCACAGTTTCACTTCAGTTACCATCAGGAATAGTTATGAACTTACATAATTGTTATTTAGTGCCTGCGTTAAGCATGAACATTATATCTGGATCTTGTTTATTGCGAGACGGTTACTCGTTTAAGTCAGAGAATAATGGTTGTTCTATTTGTATGAGTAATATCTTTTATGGTCATGCACCCAATGTGAGAGGATTGTTCATATTGAATCTTGATAGCAATGATACACATATACATAACACGGAGACCAAAAGAGTTAGAGTTAACAATAATAGCGCCATGTTTTTATGGCACTGCCGCTTAGGTCATATTGGTGTAAAGCGCATGAAGAAACTCCATTCCGATGGACTTTTGGAGTCACTTGACTTTGATTCACTTGACACGTGCGAACCATGCCTCATGGGCAAGATGACTAAGACACCGTTCTCCGGAACAATGGAGCGTGCAAGTGACTTGTTGGAAATCATACATACCGATGTGTGCGGTCCAATGAATGTGGAGGCGCGCGGCGGATATCTTTATTTTCTCACCTTCACTGACGATTTCAGTAGATATGGATATGTCTACTTGTTGAAACACAAGTTTGAAACGTTTGAGAAGTTCAAGCAATTTTAGAGTGAAGTTGAAAATCATCGTAATAAGAAGATCGAGTTCCTACGGTCTGATCATGGGGGTGAATATCTGAGTTTCGAGTTTGGTGCTCACTTAAGACAATGTGGAATTGTTTCACAGTTAACACTGCCTGGAACACCACAACGTAATGGTGTGTCCGAACGTCGTAATCATACTTTGTTAGAAATGGTGCAATCTATGATGTCTCTTAGCGGTTTGTCGTTATCGTTTTGGGGTTATGCATTAGAGACAGCTGCATTCACTTTAAATAGGGCACCATCAAAATCCGTCGAGACGACACCATACAAACTGTGGTATGGCAGAAGTCTGAAATTGTCGTTTCTTAAAGTTTGGGGATGTGATGCTTATGTCAAATAGCTTCAGCCTGAAAAGCTGGAACCCAAAGCGGAAAAGTGCGTCTTCATAGGTTACCCAAAGGAGACAATTGGGTACACCTTCTATCTCAAATCCGACGGCAAAGTGTTTGTTGCTAAAAATGGAGCTTTTCTTGAGAAGGAGTTTCTCTCGAAAGAATTGAGTAGGAGGAAGATAGAACTTGATGAGGTCGTCGAACCTCTAGTCCCTCTAGATGGTGGCGTAGGGCAAGGGGAAACCCGTGTCATGGTGACGCCGGTTCAGGAGGAAGTTGATGATGATGATCATGAAACTTCGGATCAAGTTCCTATCGGACCTCGCAGGTCGACAAGATCATGTACTACTCCTGAGTGGTACGGTAATCATGTCTTATCAATCATGTTGTTAACAACAATGAACCTCCAAATTATGAAGAAGCAATGGTGGGCCCGGATCCAACAAATGGCTCGAGGCCATGAAGTCCGAGATAGGATCTATGTACGAAAACAAAGCGTGGACTTTGGAAGCACTACCTGAAGGTCGCAAGGCTATTTAGAACAAATGGATCTTTAAGAAGAAGACGAACGCGGACAGTAATGTGACTGTTTATAAAGTTCGACTTGTGGCAAAGGCTTTTTCACAAGTTCAAGGAGTTGACTACGATGAGCCGTTCTCACCGATAGAGATGCTTAAGTCCGTCCGAATCATGTTAGCAATAGTTGCATTTTTCGATTATGAAATCTGGCAGATGGATGTCAAAACGGCGTTCCTTAACGGGTTTCTTAAGGAAGAGTTGTATATGATGCAACCCGAAGGTTTTGTCGATCCAAAGAATGCTAACAAAGTATGCAAGCTCCAGCGATCCATTGATGGACTGGTGCAAGCATCTCGGAGTTGGAATAAGCGCTTTGATGAGGTGATCAAAGCATTTGGGTTTATACAAGTGGTTGGAGAATCTTATATTTACAAGAAAGTGAGTGGGAGCTCTGTGGCGTTTCTAATATTACATGTCGTTTCAGAGTAATCCACGAGTGGATCACTGGACGGCGGTCAAGAATATTCTGAAGTACCTGAAAAGGACTAATGAAATGTTTCTTGTTTATGGAGGTGACGAAGAGCTCGTCGTAAAGGGTTACGTTGATGCAAGCTTTGACACCGATCCGGATGACTCTAAGTCACAAACCGTATATGTATTTATTCTTAATGGGGGTGCGGTAAGCTGGTCCAGTTCCAAGCAAAGCGTCATAGCAGATTCTAGATGTGAAGCGGAGTACATGGCTGCCTCGGAGGCAGCAAAGGAGGGTGTCTGGATGAAGCAGTTCATGACGGATCTTGGAGTTGTGCCGAGCACACTAAATCGAATAACTTTGTTCTGTGACAACACTGGTGCCATTGCTCTAGCAAAGGAACCAAGGTCACAAGAAGAACAGGCACATCAAATGACGCTTCAACCTCATCCGCGACTACGTCGAAGGAGAGGACATGAATATTTTCAAAGTGCACACGGATCTGAATGTAGCAGACCCGCTGACTAAACCTCTTCCGCGGGCAAAACATGATCAACACCAGAACTGTATGGGTGTTAGATTTATTACAATGTAAATCGCATGGCCATGTGAGGACTAGATTATTGACTCTAGTGCAAGTGGGAGACTGTTGGAAATATGCCCTAGAGGCAATGATAAAATAGTTATTATTATATTTCCTGTTACAAGATAATCGTTTATTATCCATGCTATAATTGTATTGAATGAAAACATAGATACATGTGTGGATACATAGACAAAACAATGTCCCTAGCAAGCCTCTAGTTGGCTAGCCAGTTGATCAATGATAGTCAAGGTTTTCTGACTATACACAAGTGTTGTCACTTGATAACTGGATCACATCATTAGGAGAATCATGTGATGGACTAGACCCAAACTATGAACGTAGCATATTGATCGTGTCGTTTTATTGCTATTGTTTTCTGCATGTCAAGTATTTATTCCTATAACCATGAGATCATATAACTCACTCGCACCGGAGGAATACCTTGTGTGCATCAAACGTCGCAACGTAACTGGGTGACTATAAAGGTGTTCTACACGTATCTCCGAAGGTGTCCATTGAGTTAGTATGGATCAAGACTGGGATTTGTCACTCCGTGTGACAGAGAGGTATCTCGAGGCCCACTCGGTAATACAACATCACACACAAGCCTTGCAAACAATGTGACTAAGTGTAAGTCATGGGATCATGTATTACAGAACGAGTAAAGAGACTTGCCAGTAACGAGATTGAAATAGGTATGCGGATACCGACGATCGAATCTCGGGCAAGTAACATACCGAAGGACAAAGGGAATGACATACGGGATTATATGAATCCTTGTCACTCAAGTTCAACCGATAAGATGTTTGGAGAATATGTAGGATCCAATATGGTCATCCAGGTCCCGCTATTGGATATTGTCCGAGGAGTGTCTCGGGTCATGTCTACATAGTTCTCGAACTCGCACGGTCTGCACACTTAAGGTTCGATGATGTTTTAGTATAGTTGAGTTATATGTGTGGTTACTGAATGTTGTTCGGAGTTCCGGATGAGATCACAGACGTCACGAGGGTTTTCAGAATGGTTCAGAAATGAAGATTGATATATAGGATGGTTTCATTTGGTCATCAGAAAGTTTCGGGCAATTCCGGTAGTGTACCGGGAGTGACAAATAGGTTCCGGGTGTTCACCGGGAGGGGCCCACACACCCGGGAGTGAGCCTAAGGCCCTAGGGTGGCGCCACAAGTCCTTATTGGGCTGGTGGAGTCAGCCCAAGAGGGCTATGGCGCCACATAAGGAAATACCAAAAGAAAAGAAGAAGAAAAAAGGAAAAAGGGAGGTGGGAAGGAAGAGGAGGACTCCTCCTTCCCAAACCGAATTGGAGGAGGAGTCGTCCTCCTCCTGGCGGCCGGCGTACCTTGAGGCCTTGTGCCTCAAGTCTAGCCCCTTCCTATATATAGTGGTCGTTTAGGGCATTTTGAGACACAACTTTGCCACGTGCAACTCTAGCCTATTCCACATAGTTTTACCTCTAGATCGGATTTCTGTGGAGCTCGGGCGTAGCCGTGCAGGAGTAGATCATCACCACCACCGGAGCGCCGTCACGCTGTCGGAGAACTCATGTACTTCTCCGCCTTGCTTGCTGGATCAAGAAGGCCGAGATCATCGTCGAGCTGTACATGTGCTGAACGCGGAGGTGCCGTCCGTTCGGCACTAGATCGGAACGGATCATGGGACGGATCGCGGGATGGTTCATGGGACGGTTCGTGGGACGGTTCGAGGGACGTGTATACGTTTCACTACATCAACCACGTTTCTTAACGCTTCCCGCTGAGCAATCTACAAGGGTAGGTAGATCTAATCTCCACTCGTAGATGGACATCAGCATGATAGGTCTTCGTGTGCGTAGGAATTTTTTTTGTTTCCCATGCAACGTTCCCCAACAGTTCCCCCTCCAAGGCGGAGGGAAAAGGCCAAGGCAGCCAGGTCCCAGGACGCTACTCTGATCTCAGCCCGGATCGGTCCTTGCGTTCCCCACCGCGATAACGATGCTCGCAAGCGCATCAACCTTCTGCCGCAGTCGGCCCTCCTGGAGGAGGAGGGTCCCGTTGGTACGACATGCTTCGGCCCCCAGATCCGAGGGGAGTGATGACCCACAAGTATAGGGGATCTATCGTAGTCCTTTTGATAAGTAAGAGTGTCAAACCCAACGAGGAGCAGAAGGATCTGACAAGTGGTTTTCAGCAAGGTAATATCTGCAAGCACTGAAATTATCGGTAACAAGTAGTTGTGTGGTGAGATGATTCGTAGCAAGCAACAAGTAACAAAAGTAACAACGGTGCAGCAAAGTGTCCCAATCCCATTTGTAGCAAGGGACAAGCCTGGACAAAGTCTTATAGGAGGAAAAACGCTCCCGAGGACACATGGGAATTTCTGTCATGCTAGTTTTCATCATGTTCATATGATTCGCGTTCGTTACTTTGATACTTTGATAGTTTCAAGCATCCCACTTATGATTAACCCCTCTCGCAAGCATCCGCAACTACGAAATAAGAATTAAGACAAAGTCTAACCATAGCATTAAACTAGTGGATCCAAAACAGCCCCTTACGAAGCAACACATAAACTAGGGTTTAAGCTTCTGTCACTCTAGCAACCCATCATCTACTTACTACTTACCAATGCCTTCCTCTAGGCCCAAATAATGGTGAAGTTTTATGTAGTCGACGTTCACATAACACCACTAGAGGAAAAACAACATACAACACATCAAAATATCGAACGAATACCAAATTCACATGACTCCTTATACCATGACTTATCCCATGTCCTCAGGAACAAAAGTAACTACTCACAAAGCATAATCATATTCATGACCAGAGAGGTAATGAGTAGCATCAAAGATCTGAACATAAACTCTTCCACCAAGTAATCCAACTAGCATCAACTACAAAGAGTAATTAACACTACTAGCAACCTTACAAGTACCAATCGGAGTCGCGAGACGGAGATTGGTTACAAGAGATGAACTAGGGTTTGGAGATGAGATGGTGCTGATGAAGATGTTGATGGTGATGAGTCCCCTTCGATGAGAGGAGTGTTGGTGATGACGATGGCGACGATTTTCCCCTTCGGGAGGGAAGTTTCCCCGGCAGGATCGTCCTACCGGAGCTCTAGATTGGTTCTACTCAAGTTCCGCCTCGTGGCGGCGGCGAATCCTCCGAAAAGCCTCCTCCTGATTTTTTCGGAACGAAGCCCTTCATATAGCAGAAGAGGGGCGCTAGTGGGCCAACAGGGAGCCCACAAGCCCCCTAGGCGCGGTCAGGGGGGTAGGCCGCGCCTACCAGGCTTGTGATCCCCTGGTTTCGCTCCTCTAGCACTTCTTCCGCCCAGTATTTTTTATATATTCCCAAAAAAATCCACGTTGATTTTCACGGCTTTTGGAGTTGCGCAGAATAGGCATCTCAAACTTGCTCCTTTTTCAGGCCAGAATTCCAGCTGCCGGCATTCTCCCTCTTCATGTAAACCTTGCAAAATAAGATAGAAAAGGCATAAGTATTGTACCGTGAAGTGAAATAACAGCCCAAGAAGTGATAAATATCAACATAAAAACATGATGCAAAATGGACGTATCTGGGAGCCGTTCCCCAAAAGCTTCACTCTCCCTCGTGACACCCCCAAGTACAGCGGCACGACCAAGCCACAGGATTGGCTGATCGACTACACCACTGCAGTCGCCATTGCTCGGGGCAATAAGCGCATAGCAGTTTGCTATGTGCCTCTCATGCTCACCGGCTCGGCCAGGATATGGCTCAATAGCCTGTTAGCCGGCAACATCAACTCTTGGGTTGACTTCGAGGAGGCGTTCATCC
This sequence comes from Hordeum vulgare subsp. vulgare, assembly GCF_904849725.1. NCBI lineage: Eukaryota > Viridiplantae > Streptophyta > Magnoliopsida > Poales > Poaceae > Hordeum > Hordeum vulgare. Next base: position 80,663,008 of record NC_058520.1, on the reverse strand, counting down.
GCAACTTCACCGGCACCTACAAACGCCCTGGTCAGCCTCGCGAGCTAGCCATGTGCGCCCAGAAGCCTGACGAAACCCTTCGCGACTACGTCATGCATTGGACACAGCTCCACAACTCCTGTGAAGGAGTGAATGAGGTAAAAGCCATTCAACACTTCATTGACGGCTGCAGAGACGGCACCCTACTCAAGCACAAGATCATGTGCTCTAAGCCCACCTCTTTGGCGGTGATTGCTACTGCAACAAAATACCTTCCAACGGCGCCAGAAACACGTGCTGACGGGAGACTGTTCTTGTCTTGATTCTCCTCAGCAACGGCACCAGGAATCCTTCTGCTACAGCTACGCCTTTAGGGACTTCCTAGGCAAATATGCAAAGGATTTCCCCGCGGCCTTGGAGCCTTGCGTTGGTGTTCCCTCGAAGCGGAAAGGGTGATGTAGCGTAGCGGTGGTAAGTATTTCCCTTAGTTTTGAGAACCAAGGTATCGATCCAGTGAAGGAGTATCACAAGTGCGTGCACAAACACAAAGAACCTGCTCCCAACGCTATGAAGGGGTTGTCAATCCCTTATAGATTGTTCGCAAAGTGAGAACTGAAAGCAACAAAGTAACAAAGCAAAGTAAAAGCGGAGGTGTAAACGATAGATGTGAATAGACCCGGGGTCGTAGTGTTTAGTAGTGGTTTCTCTCATGAAAGCAAGTAGACGGTGGGTGAACAAATTAATGTCGACCAATTAATAGAACCGTGCAAAGTCATGACATCATCTATGGCAATGATTATATCTATAAGCATCACGTCCAAAACAAGTAGACCGATACTTTCTGGATCTACTACTATTACTCCACATGTTGACCGCTATCCAGCATGCATCTAGTGTATTAAGTCCAAAAGAATAGAGTAATGCCTTTAGCAAGATGACATGATGTAGATGGACAATCTCATATCAACGACAGAGCCCACCTTGTTACCCTTGATGGCAACTACTATATGTGTGCCTTGCTGCCCCTACTGTCAGTGGGAAAGGTCACCATATGGTAAGAACCCAAAACCAAGCACTTATCCCATTGCAAGAATCATAGATCTAGTTGGCCAAACAAAACCCAAGACTCGGAGAGACTTACAAGGATATCAAATCATGCACATAAGAAATCAGCAAAGACTCAAATATATATCATACATAATCTGATCACAAATCCACAATTCATCGGATCCCGATAAAGACACCGCAAAACAAGATTACATCGGATAGATCTCCATGAAGATCATGGAGAACTTTGTATTGAAGATCCAAGAGAGAGAAGAAGCCATCTAGCTACTAACTATGGACCCGTAGGTCTAAAGTGAACTACTCACGAGTCATTGGAGGGGCAATGATGATGATGAAGAAGCCCTCCAACTCCAAAGTCCCCTCCGGCAGGGCGTCGGGAAGGGTCTCCAGATGAGATCTCACGAAAACAGAAGCTTGCGGCGGCGGAAAAGTATTTTCGAGGCTCCCCTGATTTTTTTCTGATTTTTAGGGAATATATAGGCGCAAGATCTAGGTCACGGGGGCGCGAGGGAGGCCACAAGCCTGTCCACCGCCTCCTTCCCCCTGGTGGCGGAGTGGGGGCTTGTAGGCTCCCTGTAGCCCTCCTGGCTTGGCCCACAAGCCCCTGATCTTCTTCCGTTCGGGAATAAATCATTTCGGGGATTTTCTTCCGTTTGGACTCCGTTCCAAAATCAGATCTGAAAAGAGCCAAAAACACAGAAAAAACAGGAACTTGCACTTGGCACTGAATTAATAAGTTAGTCCCAAAAAAGATATAAAAGGTACATAAAACATCCAAAGATGACAAGATAACATCATGAAACCGTCAAAAATTATAGATACGTTTGAGACATATCAAGCATCCCCAAGCTTAACTCCTGCTCGTCCTCGAGTAGGGAAGTGATAAAGAATGAATTTTTGATGCTTTCATGCTACCTAGCATAGATGTCCTTTGTAACTCCTCTTATGTGACGTGAATGTTCAGATCTATTAGATTCAAAACAATAGTTTGCTATTGACGTGGAAACAATAATAATTCAAGCAAACTAGCAAGGTAATCATGAACTTTCAAAATAACAAGGCCAAAAGAAAGTTATCTCTACAAAAGCATATAGTCTGGCTATGCTCTATCATCATTGCACAACGAATTTAAATCACGCACAACCCCGGTATTGGCCAAGTAATTGTTTCACACCTTTACTTTCTCAAACCTTTTCAACTCTGAGGCAATACATGAGCGTGAGCCATGGTTATAGCACTATAGATGGTGTGGAGTGTGGTGGAGGTTGCAAGACAAAAAAGGAGAAGATTGTCACATTAACTAGGCATGTCAATGAGCTGTGGAGATTCTCATCAATAGATATCAATGTGAATGAGTAGGGATTGCCATACAAATGATGCACTAGAGCTAAGAGTAAGTGAAAGCTCTTAAAGAAAACTAGTGGGTGTGCATCGAACTTGCTTGCTCACGAAGACCTAAGGAAATTTTGAGGAAGCCTATCATTGGAATATACAAGCCAAGTTATATAATGAAAATTTCCCACTAGCTATATGGTGGTGCCAAAACGAGAGACTCTCAATCATGAACATCATGGTGCTTAATATGCACAATTGTGGAAAAGTGGTAACATTGTCCCTTCTCTCTTTTTCTCTCTCTTTTTTTTTGTGGGCTCTTTGGCCTTTTTTTTATTTTGGTGGGCTTCTTTGTTCTCTTTTATTTCCTCGCATGGAACAATGCTCCATTAATGATGATCATCAAACTTTCAAGTCAAAACTTAGAGCAACAATGACTCTATATGGAATGCCTTCGGTAGTGTACCGTGACAATGATCTAGCATGGCATAGACATTAATGGAAACATCATGCTAGCTATCTTACGATCATGCAATGGCAATGTAGACATGGTGGCACATGTCATGGTGGTAGTTGCATGGCAATATATCTCGGAATGACTTTGAAAAAGCCATAGTAGGTAGGTATGGTGGCTGTTTTGAGGGAGGCTAATGGTGGGTTTTGTGTACCGGCAAAAGTTGCACGACACTAAGAAGATAGTAATGGTGGAAGGTGAAAGTGTATCTAAACCATGGACTCAACATTAGTCATGAAGAACTCATATACTTGTTGCAAAAGTTTTATTAGTAATCGAAACAAAGCATTCAACGCATACTCCAAGGGGAAGGGTTGGTAGGTATAAACCATCACGCGATCCCGACCGCCACGCAAAGGATGACAATCAATAGACTAATCATGCTCAGATTTCATCACATAGCGGTTCACCATACGTGTATGCTACGGGAATCACTAACTTCAACACAAGTATTTCTAGATCCACAACACCTTACTAGCATAACTTCAATATTACCATAACCACAACTCAAAACTAACTGAGATAAATCAAACTTCTCTAACTATTCAATGCACATGAAGGTGGAAGTTTTCATATCCCTTTGGATAACTACCCCTTTTGTGACTACTTTCCAAGCATAGATCAACTACCAAGCCACGCACCGCTGTGCTCTAAAAGATATAAGTGAAGCACATAGAGCAAAAGTATCTAGCTCAAAAGATATAAGTGAAGCACATGTGAGCTGAATTGTCTACCAAAAGATATAAGTGAAGCTCGACAAAATCATGGTGTGTGCATGTCTCTCTCTCTAGGTGTGCAGCAAGGATGATTGTGACACAACAAAAATAAAAGACTCCTACGATACAAGACGCTCCAAGCAAAAACACATAACATGTGGTGAATAAAAATATAGCCCCAAGCAACGTTACCGATGGATCGAAGATGAGAGAGGGGATGCCTTCCCGGGGCATCCCCAAGCTTAGGCTTTTAAGGCATCCTTGAATCTCTTGGGGTGCCTTGGGAATCCCCAAGCTTGAGCTCTTGCCACTCTTTATCTCTTTGTCCATAAGAACTTCACCCAAAACTTGAAAACTTCACAACACGAAACTTAAACAAAAACTCGTGATAACATTAGTATGAGAAAGCAAACCACCACTTCCTTAGGTACTGTAGCAAACTTAAATTCTACTTGTGCTGCTGTTGGGTTACTGTATTTTCAATCTTCCATGGCTAGTACCCCCCGATACTATCCATAGTTTCATCAAAATAAGCAACCAACACAACAAAAACAGAATCTGTTGACAGCAGACCAGTCTGTAGCAATCTGTATATTTCGTATACTTCTGGTACTTCAAAAATTCTGAAACATTACGACAGTCTGACTAATTTGCGTAGAAATCAGCAGCAAAATGAATTAACTCAAAATCTCTAATAGAAAAAAAAGAAAATTCTTTTCGTGAGCAGAAAGTTTCTATCTTTTCCAGCCTGACCAAACGATCATCCCCAAGACTAATCATAACGGTTTTGCTTGGCACAAACGCAAAGAGAAACACAAAAAACACAATCATAACAGAATTATGAAAGTGTGGAAAACAAAAAACAGAAAGAAAAAGGATAGATTCGTTGGGTTGCCTCCCAACAAGCGCTTTTGTTTAACGCCCTTAGCTAGGCATTGATTTCAATGATGCTCACACAAAAGACAAGAATTGAACCACAACGAGAGCATCATGGAGCATATGGCTAGCACATTTAAGTCTAACCCACTTCCTATGCATAGGGATTTTGTGAAAAAAAATTGCTGGAGCAAGAATCAACTAGCATAGGAAGGCAAAACAAGCATAGCTTCAAAAATTTCAACACATGGAGAGGAAGCTTGATACTATTGCAATAAGTAGACGCATATGATCCTCTCTCATAGTAACTTTCAGTAGCATCATGAATGAATTCAAAAATATAACCAGCACCTAAGGCTTTCTTTTCATGATCTACAAGCATGCAAAGTTGACGCTCTTCAAAAATAGTGGGATTATCATCAACTAAAGTCATGACGTCTCCAAACCCACTTTCAATATTATTGCAAATATCATATTCGTCATGAGGTTTGAACAAATTTTCAAGATCATAAGAAAGATCATCACCCCAATCATGATTATTGCAACAAGTAGGGGACATAGCAAAACTAGCATCCCCAAGCTTAGGGTTTTGCATAATTTTAGCATGATTGTCACTAATAGAATTTATAGTGAAACCATTGCAATCATGCTTTTCATCCAAGGAGCCCTCGTAAATCACTTCATGAATTTCTTCATCACGATTTTGAGATTCACGCATCTTAAGCAAAACTCCATAAAGATAGTCAAGTGCACTCAACTCACTAGCAATTCGTTCCACATAAGTGGGTCTCTTAAAGAGATTAACTAGTGGATGAGGATCCATATCAATAGATTTTCTAGCAAGCGAATATGCAAGCATATTGAAGGCACATAGCACACAAGAAAACAAGGAAACTGACAAAGGAAAATGGCAAAAAGGCAAAAGGCAAAAGAAAAAGGCAAAGGAGAAAGCCAAATGAAAACGGCAAATGTGAACTGGGGGAGAGGAAAACGAGAGGCAACTGGCAAAAAAGTAAATGCAGGAGATGAGTTTGCGAGACCTACTTGGATAGATCTCTCCTCCCCGGCAACGGCGCCAAAAATACTTATGCTACTGCAACAAAAGACCTTCCAACGGCGCCAGAAACATGTGCTGACGGGAGACTGTTCTTGTCTTGATTCTCCTTAGCAACGGCACCAGGAATCCTTCTGCTACGGCTACGCCTTTAGGGACTTCCTAGGAAAATATGCAAAGGATTTCCCCGTGGCCTTGGAGCCTTGATTTGGTGTTCCCTCGAAGCGGAAAGGGTGATGTAGCGTAGCGGTGGTAAGTATTTCCCTCAGTTTTGAGAACCAAGGTATCGATCCAGTGAAGGAGTATCACAAGTGCGTGCACAAACACAAAGAACCTGCTCGGAACGCTATGAAGGGGTTGTCAATCCCTTATAGATTGTTCGAAAAGTGAGAACTGAAAGCAACAAAGTAACAAAGCAAAGTAAAAGCAGAGGTGTAAACGATAGATGTGAATAGACTCGGGGGCCGAAGTGTTTACTAGTGGCTTCTCTCATGAAAGCAAGTAGACGGTGGGTGAACAAATTACTGTCGAGCAATTGATAGAACCGCGAGAAGTCGTGACGTCATCTATAGCAATGATTATATCTATAGGCATCACGTCCAAAACAAGTAGACCGATACTTTCTGCATCTACTACTATTACTCCACACGTCGACCGCTATCCAGCATGCATCTAGTATATTAAGTCCAAAAGAACAGAGTAATGCCTTAAGCAAGATGACATGATGTAGATGGACAATCTCATATCAACGACAGAGCCCACCTTGTTACCCTTGATGGCAACTACTCAATGTGTGCCTTGCTGCCCCTACTGTCACTGGGAAAGGTCACCACATGGCAAGAACCCAAAACCAAGCACTTCTCCCATTGCAAGAATCATAGATCTAGTTAGCCAAACAAAACCCAAGACTCGGAGAGACTTACAAGGATATCAAATCATGCACATAAGAAATCAGCAAAGACTCAAATATATATCATAGATAATCTGATCGCAAATCCACAATTCATCGGATCTCGACAAACACACCGCCAAAGAAGATTACATCGGATAGATCTCCATGAAGATCATGGAGAACTTTGTATTGAAGATCCAAGAGAGAGAAGAAGCCATCTAGCTACTAACTACGGACCCATAGGTCTGAAGTGAACTACTCACGAGTCATTGGAGGGGCGATGATGATGATGAAGAAGCCCTCCAACTCCAAAGTCCCCTCCGGCAGGGCGTCGGGAAGGGTCTCCAGATGAGATCTCGCGGAAACGGAAGCTTGCGGCGGCGAAAAAGTATTTTCGAGGATCCCCTGATTTTTTTCTGATTTTTAGGGAATATATAGGCCCAAGTTCTAGGTCAGGGGGCGCCAGGGAGGCCACAAGCCTGCCCACCGCCGCCTCCCCCCTGGTGGCGGAGTGGGGGCTTGTGGGCTCCCTGTAGCCGTCCTGGCTTGGCCCACAGGCCCCCTCATCTTCTTCCGTTCGGGAATAAATCATTTCGGGGATTTTATTCCGTTTGGACTCTGTTCCAAAATCAGATCTCAAAAGAGCCAAAAACACAGAAAATAGGAACTGACACTTGGCACTGAATTAATAAGTTAATCCCAAAAAAGATATAAAAGGTACATAAAACATCCAAAGATGACAAGATAACAGCATGAAACCATAAAAAATTATAGATACGTTTGAGACGTATCAGTGATCATGGCCAAGGCGGATAAATACGCCACGCCCGACTCTGCTATGCGAGTCAAGGTCACCGCCTGAGACAAAATTGTACCCAGGCCGTCTACTCCCAAGCCGGCTGGCGACAACCGAGCGGCCAGAACAACAAGCGCAAGGCGGATCAACTTGATTCGCGTTGTGCAAACAAGCAGGTGCCAACATGGAGGAAGATGCGACGGCTACCAAGGCCGGCTCTTAGCGACAGGGGACCGACAAGAACACCTGGCATCCCAAGCTTACCTTCGAGCAAATGCTCGACGCACCATGCAAGATGCACACTGGGGCGAAGCCGGCCACCCATACCCTTCGGCAGTACAGCTTCGCACAACTACTGTCGCAAGGTGAGGGTCTGTCGGCTCCCCCGGCGGCTGCTGATGCGCCTCGCGCTCCAGCTCCGGCACCACCACCGCCGCCTCATAATGATGGTCGTCTCCATGATGAGTACTCCGCGCAAGACGGGGCTTACGTCGTCTTCACCAGCGAAGGCGACAACATCGGCGAGAGGTGAATGCCAGGGTCCCTCGGTTCCCCAGTTCATGCATTGCTGTGAAAAGCCAATTACATGGAGCCAGGCTGACCATCATGCGGTGATGCCAAACTCTGGCTCATACGCGCTCGTCCTTGACCCCACCTTCGCCTCCAAGAGGCTCACTTGTCGGTTCTCCTGGGTGTTGGTCGACGGCGCGAGCAGCATAAACATCCTGTACCGCGACACCATGCTCAAGCTTCGGCTAAAGGAGAAGGATCTCCAGCCGACCAGCACTGTCTTCCATGGCATCGTGCCAGGACAGTCCTGCTCGCCGATAGGCAAAATCAAGCTGGATGTTCTCTTTGGTGACAAGGCGCATTTCCGCCGTGAACCAATTTGGTTCGAGGTGGTGGATGTCAACATCCCCTACCACGCGCAGCCGGGTAGGCCGGCTTTGGCCAAGTTCATGGCCATCCCTCACTACGCCTACCTCAAGATGAAAATGTCGGGTCCCAACGGCATCATCACCATTGCTCGCGACTACAAGAAGTCGCTCGAGTGCGCACGCGACAACAGCCGTCTGGCCGACGCCCTGGTGATTGCTGAGGAGAAGAGGCAGATTGACCGGCACGTGGCTCAGGCTATCGAGTAGCCGGCGATCCCTACTCCACCATCCCAGTTGGCCGGCGAGGGCTCATTCGAGCCAGCCAAGGAAACCAAGCAGGTGCAGCTCGACCCTGTGAACCCCAAGCAGTGTGTCACCATTGGTGCCCATCTCAGCGCCAAATAGGAAGGCGAGCTCATCGACTTCCTCCGTGAGAATCGGGACATCTTTGCATGGTCTCCAAAGGACATGCGAGGAGTTCCGAGGAAGTACGTCGAGCGCAAGCTTCATGTGCGGCTAGATGCCAAGCCGGTGAAACAACCCCTCGCCGCTTCGCCGAGGGGAAGCAGCACACAATAGGAGAAGAAATCGCCCGACTAGTCACAACCGGCTTCATAATGGAGGTTTTCCACCCGAACTGGTTGGCCAACCCAGTCCTGGTGTTGAAGTAGAACAAGACATGGCGAATATGTATCAATTACACAAGCTTGAATAAGACGTGTCCGAAAGACCCTTTCGCTTTTCCCCGTATAGATCAAGTGATTGACTCCACGTCAGGTTGTGAATTGTTGTTCTTTCTAGATGCCTATTCGGGCTATCACCAGATCAAGGTGGATCCGGCTGACCGGCTGAAGACCTCCTTCATCACACCCTTCAGGGCCTACTGCTACACCACCATGACGTTCGGTCTGAAGAACCCTGGTGCCACTTTTCAGCGCTGCATGCAACAATGCCTCCTGCCGGGGATCGGCAGGAACATCCATGTCTATGTGGATGACATCATCGTCAAGACCAAGCAACATTCTAGTCTCCTTGAAGACTTGCGAGAGACATTCGCCAATCTGTGTGAATATAAGATCCGGCTCAACCCGGAGAAGTGCGTCTTTGGAGTTCCAGGCGGCAAGCTCTTGGGTTTCTTTGTGTCCGCCCTGGCATCGAGGCAAACCCTGAGAAGATCGGAACCATCGAGCGGATGGTGAAGCCGGCTCGGATCCTCGACGTCCAGAAGTTCGCTGGCTGTCTGGCGTCCCTTAGCCGGTTCGTCAGCCGGCTAGGCGAGAAGGCGCTTCCACTCTACCAACTGATAAAGAAGAATACCAAGTTCGAGTGGAACGACCAGGCTGATGAAGCCTTCCGCGAACTCAAGCGTGTCATATCAAACCTGCCAATCTTGGCGGCGCCGGCTGAAAGAGAGACCATCCTCATCTACATCGCGGCAACCACTCGCGTGGTCAGTGTGGTTCTGGTAGTGGAGCGCAAGGAGGAGGGTAAGGTACTGCTAGTGCAACGCCCTATCTACTACCTCAGTGAGGTCTTGTACGCCTCCAAGAAAAACTACCCCCACTATCAAAAGATGTGTTATGGTGTTTACTTTGCCGCCAAGAAGTTGAAGCAATACTTCCAAGAGCATGCCATCACTGTGGTGAGCACTGCTCCACTCTCAGAAATCATGGCCAACCGTGATGCCACGGGCCGGATTGCCAATTGGTCCATCTCCATGGACGACCATGACATCCGTTCTGAGCCGCGCACCGCCATTAAATCCCAGGTGGTGGCCGACTTCCTCGTCGATTGGGCTGAAACCCAATTTCGGCCACCACCTCCAGACTCCACTCATTGGCGGATGCATTTCGTTGGCTCGAAGATGCGAACTGGTCTAGGAGCAGACATCATCTTGACATCTCTGAAAGGAGATCAACTCAAGTATGCTCTCCAGATACACTTCGCCGCCTCCAACAATGTCGCCGAGTACGAAGCGCTCTCTCACGGTCTCCGGCTTGCCAGAGAGATTGGCATCCGGCGGATCCTTTGCTTCGGTGACTCGGATCTGGTGGTGCAGCAGGTCTCTGGCGAATGGGACGCGAGGGACGACAACATGGCGAGCTACCGCTTCCTCATTCAGCAGCTCAATGGTCCTTTCGAGGAATGCGAGTTCCATCATGTCCCTAGGACGGACAATGAGGCGGCCTACACCTTGGCCAAAATTGGATCCACAAGGCAAGCAATCCCGGCCGGCGTCTCCCTTGAGCAACTATACAAGCCATCCATCAAGCCGTCTCCAGAGTCGGCATCGATCTTTCTGCCGGCAGACCCTTCCATGCCAACGCTATGAAGGGGTTGTCAATCCCTTATAGATTGTTTGCCAAGTGAGAACTAAAAGCAACAAAGTAACAAAGCAAAGTAAAACTGGAGGTGTAAACGATGGATGTGAATAGACCCGGGGGCCGTAGTGTTTACTAGTGGATTCTCTCATGAAAGCAAGTAGACGGTGGGTGAACAAATTACTGTCGAGCAATTGATAGAACCGCGCAAAGTCGTGACGATATCTATGCAATGATTGTATCTATAGGCATCACGTCCAAGACAAGTAGACCGATACTTTCTGCATCTACTACTATTACTCCACACGTCGACCGCTATCCAGCATGCATCTAGTGTATTAAGTCCATAAGAACAGAGTAACGCCTTAAGCAAGATGACATGATGTAGAGGGATAATCTCAAACCAATGATAAAGAACCCATCCGTTTACCCTTGATGGCAACTACTTGATGTGTGCCTTGCTGCCTCTACTATCACTGGGAAAGGTCACCACATGGTAGAACCCAAAACCAAGCGCTTGTCCCATTGCAAGAATCATAGATCTAGTTGGCCAAACAAAACCCAAGACCCGAGGAGACTTACAAGGATATCAAATCATGCATATAAGAAATCAGCAAAGACTCAAATATATATCATAGATAATCTGATCACAAATCCACAATTCATCGGATCTCGACAAACACACCGCCAAAGAAGATTACATCGGATAGATCTCCATGAAGATCATGGAGAACTCTGTATTGAAGATCCAAGAGAGAGAAGAAGCCATCTAGCTACTAACTACGGACCCGTAGGTCTGAAGTGAACTACTCACGAGTCATTGGAGGGGCGATGATGATAATGAAGAAGCCCTCCAACTCCAAAGTCCCCTCCGGCAGGGTGCCGGGAAGGGTCTCCAGATGAGATCTCGCGGAAACGAAAGCTTGCGGCGGCGGAAAAGTATTTTCGTGGCTCCCCTGAATTTTCGCTGAATATTTGGGAATATATAGGCCAAAGATCTAGGTCAGGGGGCGGCCAGGGAGGCCACAAGCCCTGCCACCGCCGCCTCCCCCCTGGTGGCGGAGTGGGGGCTTGTGGGCTCCCTGGAGCCCACCTGGCTTGGCCCAAAGGCCCCCTGATCTTCTTTCGTTCGAAAAAAAATCATTTTGGGGTTTTTCTTCCGTTTGGACTCCGTTGCAAAATCAGATCTGAAAAGAGTCAAAAACACGGAAAAAACAGGAACTGGCACTTGGCACTGAATTAATAAGTTAGTCCCACAAAAGATATAAAAGGTACATAAAACATCCAAAGAAGAAAAGATAACAGCGTGAAACCATCAAAAATTATAGATACGTTTGAGACGTATCAAGCATCCCCAAGCTTAACTCCTGCTCGTTCTCGAGTAGGGAAGTGATAAAGAACGAATTTTTGATGCTTTCATGCTACCTAGCATAGATGTCCTTTGTAACTCCTCTTATGTGACGTGAATGTTCAGATCCATTAGATTCAAAACAATAGTTTGCTACTGATGTGGAAACAATAATAATTCAAGCAAACTAGCAAGGTAATCATGAACTTTCAAAATAACAAGGCCAAAAGAAAGTTATCCCTACAAAAGCCTATAGTCTGACTATGCTCTATCATCGTTGCACAACGAATTTAAATCATGCACAACCCCGGTATTGGCCAAGTAATTGTTTCACACCTTTACTTTCTCAAACCTTTTCAACTCTCAGGCAATACATGAGCGTGAGCCATGGTTATAGCACTATAGATGGTGTGGAGTGTGGTGGAGGTTGCAAGACAAAAAGGAGAAGATAGTCACATTAACTAGGCATATCAATGAGCTGTGGAGATGCTCATCAGTAGATATCAATGTGAATGAGTAGGGATTGCCATACAAATGATGCACTAGAGCTACGAGTATGTGAAAGCTCTTAAAGAAAACTAGTGGGTGTGCATCCAACTTGCTTGCTCACGACGACCTAAGGCAATTTTAAGGAAGCCTATCATTGGAATATACAAGCCAAGTTATATAATGAAAATTTCCCACTAGCTATATGGTGGTGACAAAACGAGAGACTCTCAATCATGAAGATCATGGTGCTTAATATGCACAAGTGTGGAAAAAGTGGTAGCATTGTCCCTTCTCTCTTTTCTCTTTTTTTATTTGGTGGGCTCTTTGGCCTCTTTTTTTGGTGGGCTTCTTTGGCCTCTTTTATTTCCTCGCATGGGACAATGCTCCATTAATGATGATAATCACACTTTCAACTCAAAACTTAGAGCAACTATGACTCTATATGGAATGCCTTCGGTAGTGTACCGTGGCAATGATCTAGCATGGCATGGACATTAATGGAAACATCATGCTAGCTATCTTACCATCATGCAATGGCAATGTAGACGTGGTGGCACATGTCATGGTGGTAGTTGCATGGCAATATATCTCAGAATGACTTTGAAAAAGCCATAGTAGGTAGGTATGGTGGCTGTTTTGAGGGAGGCTAATGGTGGGTTTTGTGCACCGGCGAAAGTTGCACGGCACTAGGAAGATAGTGATGGTGGAAGGTGAAAGTGCATCTAAACCATAGACTCAACATTAGTCATGAAGAACTCATATACTTGTTGCAAAAGTTTTATGAGTAATCAAAACAAAGCATTCAACGCATACTCCTAGGGGAAGGGTTGGTAGGTATAAACCATCGCGCGATCCCGACCGCCACGCAAAGGATGACAATCAATATACTAATGATGCTCAGATTTCATCACATAGCGGTTCACCATACGTGCATGCTACGGGAATCACTAACTTCAATACAAGTATTTTTAGATCCACAACACCTTACTAGCATGACTTCAATATTACCATAACCACAACTCAAAACTAATCGAGATGAATCAAACTTCTCTAACTATTCAATGCACATGAAGGTTGAAGCTTTCGTATCCCTTTGGATAACTACCCCTTTTGATCTCTTGCCACTCTTTATCTCTTTGTCCATAAAAACTTTACCCAAAACTTGAAAACTTCACAACACGAAACTTAAACAGAAACTCGTGATAACATTAGTACAAGAAAGCAAACCACCACTTCCTTAGGTACTGTAGCAAACTTATAATTCTACTTGTGCTGATGTTGGGTTACTGTAATTTCAATCTTCCATGGCTAATACCCCCCGATACTATCCATAGTTTCATCAAAATAAGCAACCAACACAACGAAAACAGAATTTGTTAACAGCAGACCAGTTTATGGCAATCTGTATATTTCGTATACCTCTGTTACTTCAAAACTTATGAAAAATTACGACAGTCTGAAGAATTTGCGTTGCAATCAGCGGCAAAAAGAATCAACTCAAAAGCTCTTACAGAAAATAAAAAAAAAGGAAAATTCTTTTCGTGAGCAGAAAGTTTCTGTCTTTTCCAGCATGACCAAACGATCATCCCCAAGACTAATCATAACGGTTTTGCTTGGCACAAACGCAAAAAGAAACACAAAAAACACAATCATAACAGAATTATGAAAGTGTGGAAAACACAAAACAGAAAGAAAAAGGATAGATTCGTGGGATTGCCTCCAAACAAGCGCTTTTGTTTAACGCCCTTAGCTAGGCAAGAAGTGATGGAATCACGTATAGTCATCTTTGGTGCTCAAACCATAGGTAGACCTCATCATAGATTCATAAGGCAATCTTATTTTCTTTCTAGGAAAGTGCTCCATGCCCTTCTTTAAAGGAAATTGAAATCTAATATTCCCTTCCTTCATATCGATGATGGCACCAATAGTCCTTAGGAAAGGTCTACCAAGAATAATGGGACATGAAGGATTGCAATCTTTGTCAAGTACAATCAAATCCACGGGTACATAGTTCTTATTTGCAACAATAAGAACATCATCGATCCTCCCCATGGGTTTCTTGACAGTAGAATCCGCAAGATGCAAATTAAGAGAACACTCTTCAATCTCATGAAAAGCAAGAATATCACATAAAGACTTTGGAATCGCAGAAACACTAGCACCCAAATCACACAAAGCATTGCACTCATAGTTTTTGATCTTGACTTTGATAGTAGGTTCCCACTCATCATGAAGTTTTCTAGGTATAGAGACTTCTAGTTCGAGCTTCTCTTCAAGAGATTTCATCATAGTATCTAGGGTATGCGCGGTAAAGGCTTTGCTTTGGCTATAAGCATGTGGAGAGTTTGCAATGGATTGCATCAAAGAAATGCATTCAAACAAGGAGCAATTATCATAATTGAATTCCTTGAAATCCAAAGTGGGAGTTTCATTACTACCCAAAATTTTGACTTCTTCTACTCCACTCTCCACACCTTTATCATCAAGATAGGTGGTCTCTGGATCATTGGGGCGTTTTTCAACCAAAGTGGAGTCATATCCAGCCCCTCCATAAGTAGGTTTGACACACGAAAACAAAGATTCAAGAGGAGACACACCAAGCACTTTAAGATCTTCGTGATTTGCATCACTAGAACGCACCCTTTTAAACCATTCATGTCTACCGCGAATTTGGGCGGTTCTTTCTTTGCTCTCATTCATGGAGATACGCATAGCTTTCAAAATTTCATCCAAGTTGACCTTGGGAGGAGCGCATCTAACTTTCAAAGCATCAATATCACAAGACATCCTATCAACGCTCTTAGCCAAATCGTCTATTTTGAGTAGTTTTTCCTCTATCGACGCATTGAAAATATTTTGAGAGTTGATGAACTCTTTGATATTACTCTCTAGATCAGTGGGTAATTTGTTGTGATTTCCATAAGTGTTGTTGTAGGAATTGCCATAATTGTTAGAGGAGTTACTAGGAAAAGGCCTAGGAACATAGTTTCCTCTAAAAGCATTGTTGTTGCCAAAATTGTTCCTACCAAATTCACGTCCAAACTAGCGTTGCTACTCTCAATCAAAGAAGATGGTGGCATGTCATTAGGATCTACGGTAGCGTTTCTACTAGCAACCAAATTCATCAACTCGTCCATCTTAGCACTAAGCGAGTTAATTTCTTCTATAGCGTGCACCTTTTTGCTAGCAGCGACCTTTCAGTGTGCCACTGAGGTTAGTTGGTCATGATATTGTCTAGGAGTTTTGTAGCGTCTCCTAACGTGATTTCCATGAACGTTCCACCTGAGGCGGAGTCCAAGATATTGCGAGAAGCAAAATTCAAGCCAACGTAAAAGATTTGTATAATCATCCACAAACTCAAGCTGTGAGCGGGAAAATTTCTAATCATAAGCTTCATCCTCTCCCAAGATTGTGCAACGTGTTCATGATCAAGTTGCTTGAAATTCACGATATCTTTACGTAAGGAGATGATCTTAGCCGGTGGAAAATACTTGGATATGTAAGCATCTTTTCACTTATCCCAAGAATCGATACTATTTTTAGGCAAAGAAGTAAACCAAGTTTTTGCGCGATCTCGCAACGAGAAGGGAAAAAGTTTCAACTTAATCACGTCATTATCCACATCTCTTTTCTTTTGCAGATCACAAAGCTCAATGAAGGTATTGAGATGGGATACGACATCTTCACTACGAAGGCCAGAGAATTGCTCTTTCATAACAAGATTCAGCAAAGCTGCATTGATTTCATACGATTCTGCACTAGTGGCGGGAGCAATCGGAGTACTAATAAAATCATTATTATTAGTGCTCGAGAAGTCGCAAAGTTTGGTGTTTTCAGCCATGATGACTTCAACAAACAAACAAGCATACAAGCAAGCAAGAGAACCGGCAAAGGAGAATGACAAAGGCAAAAGAAAACGGCAAAGGAGAAAGGCAAATGAAAACGGCAAATGTGAAGTGGGGGAGAGGAAAACGAGAGGCAACTGGCAACAAAAGTAAATGCAAGAGAAGAGTTTGTGAGACCTACTTGGATAGATCTTGATCTCTCCTCCCCGGGAACGGCGCCAGAAATACTTCTTGATGTCAGCTGTGCTTCCCTTGCAACGGTGCCAGAAATTGCCGGGTCGACGGCACCAGGAATCCTTCAGCTGCGGCTACGCCTTAAGGGACTTCCTAGGCACGTATGCAAAGGATTTCCCCCATGCCCTTGGAGCCTTGCGTTGGTGATCCCTCGAAGCGGAAAGGGTGATGTAGCACAGCGGTGGTAAGTATTTCCCTCAGTTTGAGAACCAAGGTATCAATCCAGTGGAGGAGTATCACAAGATCCTGCACAAACACAAAAGCTTGCTCCCAACGCTATGAAGGGGTTGTCAATCCCTTATAGATTGTTTGCCAAGTGAGAACTGAAAGCAACAAAGTAACAAAGCAAAGTAAAAGCCGAGTTGTAAACGATGGATGTGAATAGACCCGGGGGGCGTAGTGTTTACTAGTGGCTTCTCTCATGAAAGCAAGTAGACGGTGGGTGAACAAATTACTGTCGAGCAATTGGTAGAACCGCGCAAAGTCGTGACGATATCTATGCAATGATTATATCTATAGGCATCACGTCCGAAACAAGTAGACCGATACTTTCTGCATCTACTACTATTACTCCACACGTCGACCACTATCCAGCATGCATCTAGTGTATTAAGTCCATAAGAACAGAGTAACGCCTTAAGCAAGATGACATGATGTAGAGGGATAATCTCAAACCAATGATAAAAACCCCATCTTTTTACCCTTGATGGCAACTCTTGATGTGTGCCTTGCTGCCCCTACTGTCACTGGGAAAGGTCACCACATGGTAGAACCCAAAACCAAGCACTTCTCCCATTGCAAGAATCATAGATCTAGTTGGCCAAACAAAACCCAAGACTCGGAGACTTACAAGGATATCAAATCATGCATATAGGAAATCAGCAAAGACTCAAATATATATCATAGATAATCTTATCACAACTCCACAATTCATCGGATCTCGACAAACACACCGCCAAAGAAGATTACATCGGATAGATCTCCATGAAGATCATGGAGAACTTTGTATTGAAGATCCAAGAGAGAGAAGAAGCCATCTAGCTACTAACTACGGACCCGTAGGTCTGAAGTGAACTACTCATGAGTCATTGGAGGGGCGATGATGATGATGAAGAAGCCCTCCAACTCCAAAGTCCCCTCCGACAGGGTGCCGGGAAGGGTCTCCACATGAGATCTCGCGGAAACGGAAGCTTGCGGCGGCGGAAAAGTATTTTCGAGGCTCCCCTGATTTTTTTTTCTGATTTTTAGGGAATATATAGGCGCAAGATCTAGGTCAGGGGGGCGCCAGGGAGGCCACAAGCCTGCCCATCGCTGCCTCCCCCCTGGTGGCGGAGTGGGGGCTTGTGGGCTCCCTGGAGCCCACCTGGCTTGGCCCAAAGGCCCCCTGATCTTCTTCCATTCAGGAAAAAATCATTTCGGGGTTTTTCTTCCGTTTGGACTCCGTTCCAAAATCAGATCTGAAAAGAGTCAAAAACACGAAAAGAACAGGAACTCGCACTTGGCACTGAATTAATAAGTTAGTCCCAAATAAGATATAAAAGGTACATAAAACATCCAAAGAAGACAAGATAACAGCGTGAAACCATCAAAATTATAGATACGTTTGAGACGTATCAGGGAGGTGGGAAGGAAGAGAAGGACTCCACTTTACAATCCTAATTGGAGTAGGTTTCCTCCTCTCCTCCTAGCCGGCGCACCCTTGAGGGCTTGGCCCTCAAGGCAAGCCTCCTACCCCTCCCTCCTATATATAGTGGTGATTTAGGGTTGACTTGAGACAACTTTTGCCACGTGCAACTCAGATCTAGACACCATAGTTTTACCTCTAGATCGTATTTCTGTGGAGCTCGGGCGGAGCCCGGCAGGAGTAGATCCTCACCACCACCGGAGCGTCGTCATGCTGCTGGAGAACTCAT
The DNA here is from genome assembly GCF_904849725.1 of Hordeum vulgare subsp. vulgare. NCBI lineage: Eukaryota > Viridiplantae > Streptophyta > Magnoliopsida > Poales > Poaceae > Hordeum > Hordeum vulgare. The sequence continues at coordinate 80,644,753 of NC_058520.1, read as the reverse complement.
CTACTTCTCCGTCCTGCTTTCTTGATCAACAAGGCCGAGATCATCGTCGAGTTGTACGTGTGCTGAACGCGGAGGTGCCATCCGTTCGGCACTAGATCGGGTCGGATCATGGGAAGGATCGCGGGACGGATCGCGGGACGGTTCGTGGGACGATTCATGGGGCGGATCGAGGGACGTGAGGACATTCGACTACATCAACCACGTTTCTTAATGCTTCCTGTTGTGCGATCTACAAGGGTACGTAGATCCATATCTCCTCTCGTAGATGGACATCACCATGATAGGTCTTCGTGTGCGTAGGAAATTTTTTGTTTCCCATGCAACGTTCCCCAATAGTGGCATGATGAGTTAGCTTCATGCGTAGATGTTATCTTGAGTATAACACAAAGGGTTTTGTGGACGGTGATGTTCGATTTGCTGCCCTCCTTAGTCTTTTCTCGATTCGGCGGTATTATTGGATTGAAGCGGCCTGGACCGACATTATTTGTACACTTACGAAAGACTGGTTTCATCGATTGACATGCAACCTCGTTGCATAAAGATGACTGGCGGGTGTCAGTTTCTTCAACTTTAGTTGAATTGGTTTTGACTGAGGTGGTCCTTGGAGTGGTTAAATAGCAATTTGCACATCTACGTTGTGGTTTTTTGCATAAGTAAGATGCGATCATACTAGATACCCATAGCAGCCACGTAAAACATGCAACAACAAATTAGAGGACGTGTAACTTGTTTTTGCAAGGTATGCTTGTGATATGATATGGCCAATGACGTGATGTGATATATTGGATGTATGAGATGATGATGTTGTAATAGTTAATATCGACTTGCACGTCGATGGTACGGCAACCGGTATGAGCCATAGGGTTGTCTTTAAACTAACGTTGTGTTTGCAAATGCATTTACTATATTGCTAGGACGTAGATTTAGTAGTAATAGCATAATTAGCACGACAACATCGATGGCGACACGTTGATGGAGATCATGGTGTGGCGCCGGTGACAAGAATATCGTGCCGGTGCTTTGGTGATGGAGATCAAGAAGCACATGATGATGGCCATATCATGTCACTTATGAATTGCATGTGATGTTAATCCTTTTATGCACCTTATTTTGCTTAGAACGATGGTACCATTATAAGGTTATCTCTCACTAAAATTTCAAGACGAAATTGTGTTCTCCCCGACTGTGCACCGTTGCTACAGTTCGTTGTTTCGAGACACCACGTGATGATCGAGTGTGATAGACTCAACGTTCACATACAACGGGTGCAAAACAGTTGCACACGCGGAACACTCGGGTTAAGCTTGATGAGCCTAGCATTTGCAGACATGGCCTCGGAACACATGAGACCGAAAGTTCGAGCATGAATCGTATAGTTGATATGATTAGCATAGAGATGCTTACCAGTGAAAATATTCTCAACTCACGTGATGATCGGACTTGAGTTAGTGAATTTGGATCATGTACCACTCAAATGACTTGAGAGATGTACTTTTTGAGTGGGAATTTAGCAAGTAATTTTATTAGTTAAACTCTAATTATCTTGAACATAGTCTAAGTCCACTTTGAAATATTTGTGTTGTAGATCAGTGGCTCACGCGACAGTCACCCTGAATTTTAATACGTTCCTAGAGAAAGCTAAGTTGAAAGATGATGGAAGCAACTTTGTAGACTGGGCTCGTAATCTTAAGTTGCTCCTGCAAGCTGGGAAGAAGGATTATGTCCTTAATGATGTGCTAGTAGATGAACTACCCGCTACGGCTGATCAAGATGTTAAGAACGCTTGGTTAACACGTAAGGAGGACTACTCAGTAGTTCAATGTGCAGTATTGTATGGCTTAGAGCCGGGACTTCAACGTCGCTTTGAGCATCATGGAGCATTTGACATGTTCCAGGAGTTGAAGTTTATCTTTCAGAAGAACGCCCCGATCGAGAGGTATGAGACCTCTGATAAATTATATGCTTGCAAGATGGAGGAGAACTCGTCTGTCAGTGAAAATGTGCTCAAAATGTCTGGGTACTCAAACCGTCTAGATGAGCTGGGGATTGAACTCCCACAAGAAGCTATCACTGACAGAATTCTTCAATCACTGCCACCAAGCTACAAGAGCTTTGTGTTAAACTATAACATGCAAGGGATGAACAAGTCACCCGGCGAGTTATTCGCGATGCTGAAAGTCGCAGAGTCAGAACTCCGTAAAGAGCATCAAGTGTTGATGGTGAATAAGACAACTAGTTTCAAGAGAAACGACAAAGGAAAGAAGGGTAATTCCAAGAAGAGCGGCAAGCCTATTGCCAATCCGATGAAGAAACCCAAAGCTGGACCTAAGCCTGAAACAGAGTGTTGTTATGGCAAGGGTATGGGTCACTGGAAGCGCAACTGCCCCAAGTATTTGGCTGATAAGAAGGCGGCCAAGGAAAAATCAGGTATATTTTATATACATGTTATTGATGTTTACTTAACCAGCTCTCGCAGTAGTGCCTGGGTATTCGATACCGGTTCTGTTGCTCATATTTGCAACTCGAAACAGGAACTGCGGAATAAGCGAAGGCTGGCGAAGGATGAAGTGACGATGCGCGTGGGAAATGGTTCCAAGGTTGATGCAATCGCCGTCGGCACAGTTTCACTTCAATTACCATCAGGATTAGTTATGAACTTAAATAATTGTTATTTAGTGTGTGTGTTAAGCATGAACATTATATCTGGATCTTGTTTATTGCGATACGGTTACTCGTTTAAGTCAGAGAATAAGGGTTGTTCTAATTCTATGAGTAATATCTTTTATGGTGATGCACCCAATGTGAGAGGATTGTTCATATTGAATCTTGATAGCGATGGTATACATATACATAACACGGAGACCAAAAGAGTTAGAGTTAACAATAATAGCGCCATGTTTTTATGGCACTGCCGCTTAGGTCATATTGGTGTAAAGCGCATGAAGAAACTCCATTCCGATGGACTTTTGGAGTCACTTGACTTTGATTCACTTGACACGTGCGAACCATGCCTCATGGGCAAGATGACTAAGACACCGTTCTCCGGAACAATGGAGCGTGCAAGTGACTTGTTGGAAATCATACATACCGATGTGTGCGGTCCAATGAATGTGGAGGCGCGCGGCGGATATCTTTATTTTCTCACCTTCACTGACGATTTCAGTAGATATGGATATGTCTACTTGATGAAGCACAAGTCTGAAACGTTTGAGAAGTTCAAGCAATTTCAGAGTGAAGTTGAAAATCATCGTAACAAGAAGATCAAGTTCCTACGGTCTGATCGTGGGGGTGAATATCTGAGTTTCGAGTTTGGTGCTCACTTAAGACAACGTGGAATTGTTTCACAGTTGACACCGCCTTGGACACCACAGTGTAATGGTGTGTCCGAACATCATAATCGTACTTTATTAGAGATGGTGTGATCTATGAAGTCTCTTACCGATTTGTCGTTATCGTTTTGGGGTTATGCATTAGAGACAGTTGCATTCACTTTAAATAGGGCACCATAAAAATCCATTGAGACGACACCGTACGAACTGTGGTATGGCAAAAGACCAAAATTGTCGTTTCTTAAAGTTTGGGGATGTGATGCTTATGTCAAAAAGCTTCAGCCTGAAAAGCTGAAACCCAAAGCGGAAAAGTGCGTCTTCATAGGTTACCCAAAAGAGACAGTTGGGTATACCTTCTATCTCAAATCCGAGGGCAAAGTGTTTGTTGCTAAAAACAGAGCTTTTCTTGAGAAGAAGTTTCTCTCGAAAGAATTGAGTGGGAGGAAGATAGAACTTGATGGGGTTGTCGAACCTCTAATCTCTCTAGATGGTGGCGCAGGGCAAGGGGAACCCCCTATTGCTGCGGTGCCGGTTGAGGAGGAAGTTGTTGATGATGATCACGAAACTTCGGATCAAGTTCCTATCGGACCTTGCAGGTCGACAAGATCACGTACTGCTCGTGAGTGGTACGGTAATCCTATCTTATCAATTATGTTGTTAGACAACAATGAACCTGTGAATTATGAAGAAGCAATAGTGGGACCGGATTCCAACAAATGGCTGGAGGCCATGAAGTTCAAGATAGGATCCATGTACGAGAACAAAGTATGGACTTTGGAAGTACTACCTGAAGGCCGCATACGGTAATGTGACCGTTTATAAGAAGAAGACGGACGCATACGGTAATGTGACCGTTTATAAAGCTCGACTTGTGGCAAAGGGTTTTTCACAAGTTCAAGGAGTTGACTACGATGAGACATTCTCACCGGTAGCAATGCTTAAGTCCGTCCGAATCATGTTAGCAATAGCTGCATTTTTCAATTATGAAATCTGGCAGATGGATGTCAAAACGGCGTTCCTTAACGGTTTTCTTAAGGAAGAGTTGTATATGATGCAACCCGAAGGTTTTATCGATCCAAAGAATGTTAACAAAGTGTGCAAGCTCCAGCGATCCATTTATGGACTAGTGCAAGCATCTCGGAGTTGGAATAAGCGCTTTGATGAGGTGATCAAAGCATTTGGGTTTATACAAGTGGTTGGAGAATCTTGTATTTACAAGAAAGTGAGTGGGAGCTCTGTGGCGTTTCTAATATTATATGTGGATGACATATTGCTGATTGGAAACAACGTGGAGTTTTTGGAGAGCATAAAGGATTACTTGAATAAAAGTTTCTCTATGAATGACCTAGGAGAAACTAAATACGTTCTAGGCATTAAGATCTATAGTGATAGATCGAGACGCTTGATAGGACTTTCACAAAGCACATACCTTGATAAAGTTTTGAAGAAGTTCAAAATGGATCAGTCCAAGAAAGGGTTCTTGCCAGTATTACAAGGTATAAAATTGATTAAGACTCAGTGCCCAGCAACTGCGGAAGATAGAGAACAAATGAGTTTCGTCCCCTACGCTTCAGCCACAGGTTCTATCATGTATGCAATGTTGTGCACTAGACGAGACGTCAGCTTGACCATAAGTATGGCAGGCAGGTTTCAGAGTAACCCAGGAGTGGATCACTGGACGGCGGTCAAGAATATTCTGAAGTACCTGAAAAGGGCTAAGGAAATGTTTCTCGTTTATGGAGGTGACAAAGAGCTCGTCGTAAAAGCTTACGTCGACGCAAGTTTTGACACCGATCCGGATGACTCTAAGTCACAAACCGGATACGTATTTATTCTTAATGGGGGTGCAGTAAGCTGGTGCAGTTCCAAGAAGAGCGTCGTAGCAGATTCTATATGTGAAGCGGAGTACATGACTCCCTCGCGGGCAGCAAAGGAGGATGTGTGGATGAAGCAGTTCATGACAAATCTTGGAGTTGTGCCGAGCGCACTAGATCCATTAACTCTGTTATGTGACAACACTGGTGACATTGCCTTAGCAAAGGAACCAAGGTTTCACAAGAAGACCAGACACATCAAACGACGCTTCAACCTCATCCGCGACTATGTCGAATGAGAGGACGTAAATATTTGCAAAGTGCACACAGATCTGAATGTAGAAGACCCGCTGACTATACCTCTTCCACGGGCAAAACACGATCAACACCAGAACTGTATGGGTGTTCGATTTATTACATTGTAAATCACATGGCGATGTGAGGACTAGATTATTGACTCTAGTGCAAGTGGGAGACTGTTGGAAATATGCCCTAGAGGCAATCATAAATAGTTATTATTATATTTCCTATTTAAATATAATTGTTTATTATCCATGTTGTAATTGTATTGAATGAAAACATAGATACATGTGTGGATACATAGACAAAACAATGTCCCTAGCAAGCCTCTAGTTGGCTAGACAGTTGATCAAAGATAGTCAAGGTTTTCTGACTATGTGCAAAGTGTTGTTGCTTGATAACTGGATCACATCATTAGGAGAATCATGTGATGGACTAGACCCAAACTATGAACATAGCATATTGATCGTTTCGTTTTATTGCTATTGTTTTCTGCGTGTCAAGTATTTGTTCCTATGACCATGAGATCATATAACTCACTGGCACGGGAGGAATACCTTGTGTGCATCAAACGTCACAACATAACTGGGTGACTATAAAGGTGTTCTACAGGATCTCCGAAGGTGTGCGTTGAGTTAGTATGGATCAAGACTGGGGTTTGTCACTCCGTGTGACGGAGAGGTATCTCGGGGCCCACTCGGTAATACAACATCACACACAAGCCTTGCAAGCAATGTGACTAAGTGTAAGTCACGGGATCTTGTATTAGGAACGAGTAAAGAGACTTGCCGGTAACGAGATTGAAATAAGTATGCGGATACCGACGATTGAATCTCGGGCAAGTAACATACCAAAGGACAAAGGAAATGACATACGGGATTATATGAATCCTTGACACTGAGGTTCAACCGATAAGATCTTCGGAGAATATGTAGGATCCAATATGGGCATCCAGGTCCCGCTATTGGATATTGACCGAGGAGTGCCTCGGACATGTCTACATAGTTCTCGAACCCGCAGGGTCTGCACACTTAAGGTTCAGCGATGTTTTAGTATAGTTGAGTTATACGTGTGGTTACCGAATGTTGTTCGGAATCCCGATGAGACCACAGACGTCACGAGGGTTTCCGGAATGGTCCGGAAACGAAGATTGATATATAGGATGGTTTCATTTGGTTACCGGAAATTTTTCGAGCATTACCGGCATTATAGTGTGGGAGTGACGAATGGGTTCCGAAAGTTCACCGGGAGGGGGGGCAACCCACCCGAAGGAAGCCCAATGGCTTGAGGGTGGCGCACCAGCCCTTAGTGGGCTGGTGTAACAGCCCAAGAGGGCCTTGGCGCCAAGAGAAGAAAACCCAAAGAGAAAGAAAAAAAGAGGAAAAGGGGAGGTGGGCAGGAAGAGAAGGACTCCACTTTCCAATCCTAATTGGAGTAGGTTTCCTCCTCTCCTCCTGGCCGGCGCACCCTTGAGGGCTTGGCCCTCATGGCAAGCCTCCTCCCCCTCCCTCCTATATATAGTGGTGATTTAGGGCTGATTTGAGACAACTTTTGCCATGCGCAACTCAGATCTAGACACCATAGTTTTACCTCTAGATCGTATTTCTGCGAAGCTCGGGCGGAGCCCTGCAGGAGTAGATCCTCACCACCACCGGAGCGCCGTCACGCTGTCGGAGAACTCATCTACTTCTCCATCTTGCTTGCTGGATCAAGAAGGCCGAGATCATCGTCGAGTTGTACGTGTGCTGAACGCGGAGGTGTCATCCGTTCGACACTAGATCGGGACGGATCGCGGGACGGTTCGTGGGACGGTTCATGGGGCAGATCGAGGGACGGGAGGACGTTCCACTACATCAACCGCGTATATTAATGCTTCCTGTTGTTAGATCTACAAGTCTACGTAGATCCAAATGTCCTCTCGTATATGGACATCACCATGATAGGTCTTCGTGTGCGTAGGAATTTTTTTGCTTCCCATGCAACGTTCCCCAACATTTACGCCCCACAGAACCCCAACTGTCGCAGAAGCAATCCGCAGAGGATCCGCACACGCGAGGGCCGAGGAGGCGCCGTGGAGGGACCCAGGGCGCAGGCCCCGTCCCGTCACGTGTAGAGTTAATCATAGCATTGGACCCGGGGCCTGGCACATGGCGCAACAGCGCTGCCTGCGGCGAAGCCGAGGCGTCTGTTGGAAGCCAGCAGGCTTCCGACCCGGCGCCTCCTGCGATAGGCAACCTATGAAGAGCCTCAGGAAGGAACTCAAGCCGGCGAGGCCTCCCGCTTTGAGGCGACGGACCTCCCCTGCTTCGGGGACTACTGACGGGGATAACCCCGGGGTAGGCTCATCAAGCCCACTCTTTTGCATCCAAGAGTGAAGGGAAGCATCAGCTTCTTCTAGACGGTCAACTCTTCTTGGCCGTCTGGAAAGCTCCTGCCGGCTAGGAGTGAGACGGCAATCCTTCTTGGCCGTATGGAGATCTCCCGCCGGCTAGGGACGAGACGACAATCCCTCCTAGCCGGCTGGGAGGCGCGTGTCGTCTAGGAGTGAGACGGCAACCTCAAGGCCGGCTAGCGAGGCCGCTAGCCGGCTAGGCAGCCCTAGTCACATCCAACCCTAGGATGGGACTAGACTCTACGAATAAAGGTGGATACATGTCAGCACAGGTACAAGATTGGGGCGCACGACTGATAAGTGTCAGCGGCCATGCTGCTGACCTAGGCCGACTCCGATCCGTTAAACCAGCACAGTATAGGCTCATCGGCACCCACTCCATTACCAGGCTTGGCGTGGTAATAGTGGAGATGGCCGTACAGGTGACCCATGACGAATCTCGCAAGACGACGTTGGACGTACTACACGTGTCCTGCGTCGGCCTTACGCGAGAGCTCCATTGGCTGGTCGGCATGTCCCATGGCCAGATGGAACCTCGCAGCCTCTGGGCCCCTCCAATGACAAGACCAGACTATTGAGGGTCCCGTGGCCAGCCGACGAGGCTTCCAGACGGCCCCCTCCTTTATACTTTTATTCATATTTTAGGTCGGTGGGTTAGTCTATAAACCCCCCGATCCCCCTCCATGCAGAGGATCGATCAACTGCTCACACACACACCCATACAGGAGAGGTAGACGCGAACCGGCAGCTCCTTCTTCCTCCTCCGTCGAACAACTCAAGGAGCACACTGTAATCCCTTTGGTGCATCAACCATTCCGGCAGGACTAGGGGTGTTATCTCTATGGAGAGCCCTGAACCTGGGTACATCGTGCATCTCTCGCTTGTACCAATCCCGTTCCCGGAGCCCGCCGGTGTCCTTTCGGTTCCCACCACTTATGTTTAGCCTACCCATGGCTGATGTCGTGAGTAAACACCGACATTCTGTCTTCTGCAGATGCGACAGAGTACAAGAGTATTGTTGGTGGTCTTGAGTACTTGACGATCACGAGACCAGATCTTTCTTATGCCGTCAACAGAGTTTGTTAGTATCTACAGGCGCCTCGCGACACTCACTGGTCTGCTGTTAAGCGCATTTTGCGCTATGTACGACTCACCGTGTCTCATAGGCTGCATATACGGTTGAGCCCCTCTGGGGTCCTCTCGGCGTATTCTGATGTGGACTGGGCTGGCAGTTCGGATGACAGGCGATCCACGGGGGGCTATGCTATGTTCTTTGGCTCAAACTTGATCGACTGGAGTGCTCGGAAACATGCTACTATATATATCACGTAGCAGTACTGAAGCTGAGTATAAGGTTGTGGCTAATGCTACTGCAAAGATTATCTGGGTACAACCTTTGCTTCAGGAATTGGGTATATCCCAACCGCAGCCTCCTATCCTTTGGTGTGATAACATCGGTGCCACATACCTTTCTGCAAATCCGGTATTCCATGCCCGAACGAAACACATTGAAGTTGACTATCACTTTGTACGGGAACGTGTGTCACGGAAGCAACTACAGATGAGGTTCATCTCTTCTAAATATCAACTTGCAGACATCTTCATCAAGTCATTGCCTCTACCACGGTTCAAGGCATGTAGGCGCAATCTTACACTTCTAGATTCTTTAGGAAGTGGCTAAGATTGAGGAAGGGTGTTAGACTATGTATAACTTCTGTATATGTGTACGTATATTGTATCAACTGTGACATATATATATATATATATATATATATATATATATATATATATATGTGTGTGTGTGTGTGTGTGTGTGTGTGTGTGTGTGTGTGTGTGTGTGTGTGTGTGTGTGATAGGCCACCTCTAGAGGGTTGAGCCGGTTCCCACCCAAATCATTGTCTTACATGAATCATTTTCTCGGAGTACAAATTTCTTGGAGTAATATGCAATTTCTTGGAGTACCCTGCTGTACTGTTTAGATGCATATGAATCATTGTTTTTCAGAATCGTTGTGCCTCTCTACAAATGCCTCTGCTCAGTTCGAATCATTATTGAACAATTTGGCGGCTGTTCGTCTAAATTGCTGACTGTTTGCTATACCTGGGCCAGCAGCGCCTGAGGTGAGAGGTGATATGCAAATCCTGTAAAGTGTTCAGTGGAGTACAATTTCAGTTGAACAATTTCCTGAAAAGTGTGGACAATTTCATGTACAATTTCAGTTTCAGATTAGTGTTTCAACAATCAACTTACAAACAGATTCAGACTAATCTACAAATTTCTTGGACTATTTATGATGGCCGTCATCCTCGGGCCCACGCGTCAGCGACCGCGGCCGGCCTTTTTTAATCCGAGCGTGCGGTGGGTTCCGTCATCTGCTTCCAGAACCCCGTCCGTCCACATCCAGCCACCTCCTCGGCGACCAAAACCCTAGCACCATGGCCGGCGGCTTCCCAAACAAGGGCAAGGCCCCGCTCTACCCCCGCGCCATCTCCCCGCGCCGCCTTCCCACCGTCCTCGCCAGCGTGTGAGCGTCCCGGTGCACCAAGCGCGGTGGCACTAGGAGCACCGCGTGTCGCTCCCTTACCCCGATGTCACGCTGCCGCACGGCTAGCATCTGGATCCGGAGAGGATTCCGGTGTCGGCCGTGCCATGGTCGACGCGGGTGCATGCGGGAGGTGAGCCGCCATCGGCGTCTGCTGACGACGGAGCAGCGGCGAGACCCTGCGTACACGGCCGACTCCCCTAACTGGGAGCTGTGGTTCGCGGTGGAGCACGAGGAGTAGCGCAGTCGTGGCGTGCGCGAAGTGCAGCCAGGAGGCCCTCCGCCACCCCCGCCTGTCGTCAGCGACGAGGACTAGGAGGCTGAGGCCGCCTACCAGGCGCCGCTCGCCGCTGTTCTCCGCGACAGCGAGGAGGAAGCGCGACGAGGAGGCGGCGTACCAGCAGCAGCTCGCGGAGGCCATCGCGTTGTCGGCCGCCGGCAACTGCGTCGTGCCACCTCCGTCGAAGCCCGAGCCCACGGAGCCGCGGGAGTCTACCAGTTGACCCACATCGTCCACGAGTTAGTCACTGCACCGCCCATCTGGCTGGGCGCGACACCGCAGCAGGAGCAAGCCTACCTCGAGCACTGGAGGGCGCAGCACCTGCGGGCGGAACGCGCCGAAGGCCTTCGCCTGATGGAGCTGGAGAAGGAGGCGGAGGAGCGTGCCACTGCTGCGCTGCCATCGCCACCAGCACAGCCCGCGCTGGCAGGACAGACGACGGAGCGCAGACAGCTGAGTTGTGGAACATGACGTTTCCCTGGGCCGGCTCTGCGCCTATGCTGGTCGACCTCACCGGCTCCGCCGCCGCCTAGGGTTGCCCTCGTAGTCTTAGTTTTTTTATGTTTAATTAGTGTAATGCGGACGCGTGGACTCTCGCCGGCTTTCGTGGCCGGCTTTTAATGTTTAATTATGCACTTATGTATTTGTTTCGCACGCCGGCAAAAATGGGTCCGACCAGCGTTGGGCGCATTGCGTCGATCCATTTGCGGAAGGGGACGTTCGTGTCCGCTTGGCTGACTCAAACAGACAAAAGGCGGATAAAATCGCCGTCCGTTTGGGTCGCCCCGTTGGAGTTGCCCTTGCTCCATGAGAGTACAACAGTTTGCTCTCTACAAATTTTCTCCGAGTACAACAGTTTTACACTAGTGTTTACAACAGTTTCAGACTACTCCATGAGACTACTCTGCTGTGTTGTTTCTTGAATCATCAGCCAGCTAACTGAGATTCCAAGATTAATCAGGATTACACAACAATCATCAGTTGTGCTCAATGAGAGAATCACCAGCTGTGCTCAATGAGAGAATCATCAGCCAATTAGTCAACAATCAACTTGTTTCTTGAATTATGGTTTGCATGGAGTACTGTTTAGATGCATATGAATCATTTTCTTGGAGTATAAATTTCTTGGAGTAATATGCAATTTCTTGGAGTACTCTGCTGTACTGTTTAGATGCATATGAATCAATGTTTTTCAGAATCGTTGTGCCTCTCTACAAATGCCTCTGCTCAGTTCGAATCATTGTCGAACAACTTGAGGCTGTTCCTCTAAATTGCTGGCTGTTTGCTGTACCTGGGCCAGCAGCGCCTGAGGTGAGGAGCACATAGGCGCTGGCCGAGGAGATCCTGGGCCGGACCACGGCGAGCTCCTGGGCGCAGTGAGGTGCAGGCCAGGCGCCATGGGCGCAGGGAAGAAGTGAGGCTCCTGGGCGCGGCACAGGGAAGAAGCTCGTGATGAATTGAATTTGAATTTCAAACTTGAGAAATTGCTATTTGCCCGCAAGGAAGAACTTTACAGGGTAAAAATGTCTTTTTCACAGGTTTCGGCGCTATCAGAAATCTGAAGAAACGTCTTATATTAATGATATGTAGGGAGTATTTGTGTGATCGAGTTTCTCCAGTGGTGAAGCACCCTTATGATTGCAATATCAGAAAGAGCGTATTCATCCAGTGCAAGCAACAAAACCTTGTGTAAGCAATCGAAATTTAACGGGTTACAAGTCAGGCATGAAGACTCACGGGTTACAAGTCAGGCATGAAGACTGACAGCATCGTTCAACCATCAAGAATCAACGTCATCAGGCATCAGTGTTAAAACCTATTTTCTTCTTCTCATTTTCTCAATCAATACAGACGACATTTATGTTCACAAATCGCTGTCACGCATCTTTCTATCCTGCTGCTTTCTTTGACAAATTCGGCAAACTGATTGAACCTGGATTCTTTCTACCAATACAATACAAGAAACACAGCCCACACAGGATTGTATATTCAGCAAAAGCACAACGGGCCTCCATGCAGAAAAAACAAGTATGACAGGCCACACCCTCGTTACCACATCAGACCTACAGCTATGTTATTCTCTCGGAACACATTCGCGCTAGTCATACAGCCCCTCTTGCTCCCAGATGTCCACGAGGAAATCAACCATCTCCTGCAAATTTAGCGTCTAGGTTTAACCACATGCCTTACATGGAAGGGTCAATTAAACTGCTTTAGATCATCTTTTTCAGATCAACTGAACTGATTTACAGATCTTACATGTAGAGGGATGGGCTGAGGGAATGGTTTGTTTGATCCAAGCAAACTTTCGTACGCTGCATTCCAACTGCATAAACAAATGGTTTGGGTGAGCATGAAGATTCAGAGTACAGCATACTATGATGTCTCGAGATAAAAGGGCACAGCATACTATTATCTAAGCCAAGCTTCATTAGATATATGATTACAGAATGTTCTTCAGATAAAATTCAAACCTGGTGTTGATTTGAACAAGAAATAAAGAGCAAGAGCAAGCATCCCATATTTTTACATTTTTTGCGTCTAAGTATCTAACTTGGTTTTAAACGTCTCTTCTGGAAGATAAACAGTTATTATTTGTCACTGATTATTTTTTCTTCCCAATGCTATTGTCATTGATTTCAATAGATACTTTTGGTTGTTGCCTGTAGGACTCCAGAAATATGGAACTCTAGAGACAGAAAAACTAAGCTTCTCTACCACATTATAGATCTACTATACATCCAAATAAATTCAGAGATCAACAAGAGAATACAGCAGTAACGTGTTTTAACCCTTCAGAGACTCCCAATGATTAACTGAACAGTGTCCCAGTACCAGAAATGCATATAGGATGGAACAAGAGAAGTAACAAACTTTATGATAGAGCTAGCAAAATGAAACCCAATCTGGGCAGTACTATCACCAAACTGCCTTGATAAAAAAAAAGGTGTTCACAATAACTCAGATTTACCAATTTCAGTCGAAGAAAGGGTGTGAATAAGAACAACTAAGCGCAAAACTATGAACGATGCAAACAAACTGTTGATCAAAATCAGAGAAAAGGTTGTACATGCATATTGTTCAGTTGAATTATGTAAAGCTTTTTGTCTTCCCCTTCTTCCACATATGGATCGGACATTCCATTTTCATACCTCAACACTGGTTCCTGGATCTGCTTCACCACAGGTTGTTGCCTTAACCTTGTATTCTCAGTCCACTCATCCCTAGTTTGTTGCCAAAGAGAAAAACCTGCAACGATATTTCCATCTGGTCAGATTACCATGTCCACTAAGACTCTTAACAGGCAGACATGTGACGATTCCTTTAATCCTCCGTTAGACAAGAATGGCAATTGGACAGCTATGCCCCACTTGCTGCCCAGGAAAAAAAAACAACAACGGTTTGCCAGTACAAATTTCTTACAGTGCAAAATTGGTAGGAAAATATGGAAGACGTCATGCAAAATAAAGTATGAACTCGAGGTTCCAAAATAAATGCTCTGCCGAAACTCTAGCTCGCACATCGAAAGAGTGATTTCCTACAGCTGAACCAAACAAGTGTGAACTCAAATTTCCTAACAAACTTTCCTTCTTAGAACCACAAGAACCAAGACAAAATAGTAAACAATTGCATTGGTATTGATAAAAGACCATAGGTAACTGACTACCAGATAAGATTTGAGAGGCTAACACCGTTGGACGTGAACAGTGTTATAATGTGTTGTATCTTTCTAACATGCTATGAAGCTAATATATGGATAATTTAAGACAGACTGAAACGAAAACATCACAATCAACATGACTATAGATGCTGAACGGCTAAATACAGGAGATTCGGCCAAAATCAAGTTTGATGTTTGCAAAGTATCTGGAAAATGCAAACATGTGGTGAAAACACTCCTGAGCACATATGATCGTTCAAGAAGGAATTACCATGATTAGCAGATTCGCCCAGGTTATGACTGCTTCCCACTCCATGCAGATCAAGGTCCCAAGAGGACGTGTTCATTGGTGCTCGGAGATCTGCCGGATCAACCTCGATGGTGGTTGTACTCCAAAATTCCTCTGCCACCGTGGGATTCTGAGCATGGGCCATCAAGCTCTTGGAAAGATCCCCTACGTGTTTTGCGGCCTTCTCACAGCATCCCAAACAGCCTCTGCTCTGTTTGCAAGGAGTTTTTACATATCGACGATTAGCACAGAATCACTCAACAGATCAACAGGCGCACACACACACTGACACACAGCAAGGCAAAGAAGTAATCCAGGCAGCCACAGGGGGCATAATTTTGACAAGTAAGGTGATAAGATCAAGCACCAAAACATAACCGCACGTAGCCTACACAAGCTATGCCACTCGAGATACTACATGAGGGGAATTAACAGTACAGGTACGATACGAGTAAGGGTAATCGGGACAGCAAGATGACCTTGGCAACAACGTATCAGCAGCCTAGAATATGAATGAAGTTATGCAGATGCGGACGAATGAGGCGGGAACGGTAGGGGGAGCCCACCCGGAGCAGATGAAGATGCAGGCGGAGGAGAGCAGCTGCGGGATGGCGCGCCAGTCCCAGCCGGGCCCCAGCTCGACGTCCCAGTCGCCGACCCTCGCCGCCGATCCGCCGCCGCGTGCCGCCGCCATGGCGCCCGGCTGCTCCGTTCGGGCTGGAATTGGAGTGTGAATGGGAATGGGAATGGGAACGGAATCGGATCGGATTCCAGCGAGCCACCGACCGCGGCGATTTATGAGGGATGGGCGCGGCGGGGCGCGCGTATTGGGATAAGGGAGGGGGGAGGAGGGGGGCCCTGGTGGGGTGGGGTGGGGCGGGGTGGGGGCCGGTGGGGTTGACGAAGATTGCACGGATGGATGGGGGATGACGACGATGCGGTTCGACAGTGCGTCGTGCTTTGGAGTTTGGAGTTTTGCCCCTTCGCTTTCGGCCGACCATTCCCTTTGCCATGGCACGTCGCCATTTCCACTTGGCCCGTCTCTTCGACCAATTGGACCGACTACCCTTCATGATCATCATAAAAAAAACAAAGGCAGAGAACAAAAGATGATGAAAGTGATCATTCCTTTTGCTTTTGCCATCCAGACTCGAGATTCAAAAGTTTTTTTTTTTTTTTGCGTAACTACTCCCTTCTTTGACACATGTAAGACCAACTTCAACGGGCCGATCCACACGGACGGCGAATTTGTTCGTTTTTTGTTCGTTTTGGTCGGCCGTCCGTCTCGTTTTAGATTTGGATTGGTAGTGCGCCCAACGCGTCGATCCATTTTATGCCGCAATCAACATATTAAAAAAATGACCCGCGGTCGAACATGCGAGCGACCATGTTTCATGCGAATGCCATGCCAGCGTCGACATATAATGTCGGCTCCAAAAAATAGCACCACAGTTCATGCTAGCGCGCTCGCCAGCCGGCCGGCACACATGCCAGCATACAAAAAGGGTAGGACTTGAGTTCGACCACGTCATCGCGGCCCCCGTGGTCATGCCAGCACACCTGCCGGCATCCAAAAGAGATGACGCTCGCCGCCATAGATCACTCCTCGTCGAACTTGAGCATGTCGGCCTGCATCTTCTCGAACCACGGCCTCTTCCTTGGCGACACGGTGTTGAGATCCACCTTCATGATCTCCACCCTGGTCATCATGCTCGCGAGAGTCACTTCTTTGACCTTGGTCTTGGCGTTGGCGGCCTCGATCTCTAGCATCTTGGTTTACTTCTCCGCCTCCATCTCAAGCAACCGTGCTTGTTTCTCTGCCTCCATGTCAAGCCTCCGCCTTTGGATCTCCAAGAAGGCATTTATTTGTTCTTCCCTTTCTTGTCGGCGCTTCTCCTCCCTTGAGTCCTTCTTGACGATCATGTCCTCCACGGTTGCGATCAAGGTGATCGATGCCGCATCCCGCTTGTCCTCCTTCTTGGAGTTGGTCTTCCCCCTCGGCCGAGCCTTCTCGCCGTCCCCAACCTCCTCCACGGCTTGCTTCCCACCACGCGACTTGAGACCGGCATATTACACCTTGAACTTCTCCTCGTCTTTGATCACCCTAAAGCAATGGAAGAGGTTGAAGCACTTGCCATTGTGTTGGACCTTGAATGCCTCCAACGCTTGAAATGCCTACAAATGTATTTCATGCAAGCATATTGGCAAAATGATATGCAAACGAACAACCAAAAGCATGTACTTGATGACACAAAAAGAGGGCGACATGCTAGCATACCATGTCTTGCACGCCGATGCCGCTCACGGGGCGGGCCTTGACGCTCTCAAGAGTGGCACAAAACTTGTTGCACTCTTGTTGGATCACGCTCCAACGCTTCGAAATGGACACCCACCCCCGCGCGCTTGCTATTTGATACGGCAGAAACTTTTTGCGCTCATGGAACTCACGGTGAACACGAATCCAAAGGGTTGAATGCTTTTGTTCGACGCCCGTCTTGGGGTCTTTCCCAATGTCTCTCCAACACTCGCAAAGAAGCTTGTCCTCAACCGCCGTGTATGCCTTGGTCCGCTTGCTCTTGCGCTTCGGTGCCGTCCCGTCCGCTTGGTTGGCGAACTCGTCCTCAAACAAAGGCTCCGCTTCAATGTCGCACTCGTCCTCTTCCTCTAGCCCGTAGTCCTCCGGGAACTCATGGTCGAGAGGGAAGCCGTCCAGGTCCAGGCCGACCTGATCACGCATGAAGGCGACCTGATCTTCATTGTAGCCTCGGCCATCCTGGCTTTGTGTCTCGTCGGGATCGAAGCCAGCAGCCTGCGCACCACCCTCGAAGATCGTGTTCTACATGTAGTCGTCGTTGTCGGTGGCCGGCATTCCGTCGAATAGGTTGCGCGCGCCCGGCAGCTGGTCGGCTGACGTCAGCCGCGCGCGTTTTCTCACGCCTCCGGATGACGAGCCACCGGCCACCGGTGTGGCGTTGAGGTCGATGGTCGCGGGCGTGGGCGTGGAAGGCGCGACCACGCTCACCTCGGGCGAGCACTCCCTCGAGAGGCGGGAGGCCTGTGGGTAGACGTGGAAGCCGGGCACCAGGTTGCAAGCCGACGCGCGGGGCGAGTCGGGCAGCACTGTCCGAGGGAAGGCGGATGAGCCAGTGTTGACCGCGGCGGCCACAGCGGCGTTGACGAGGCCGTGCTGGATAGGGTTTAACCCCAACATGCAGAGCGCCTCCCTCATTGCCGCCGCCACGCGGTCATTGGTGACCTGCTGCTGCGCGGCGGCCACCGCGATGGCTTCATCCCTCGCGCCTGCCGCGTGCCTCCGGTCCTTCCTCTTGGCCGACTCCTTTGCCCGCTGTTCGGGCATCAGCACCTTCTTCGGCTTCGGCGCGGCGGTCTTCCGGGAGACGCGAGGCTTGCCTTTGTCGGACGAGGCGAGGGAGGCCAGGCCGGCGGCGGCGTCGAGGTCGAGGTCGAGGTCGAGGTCGCCGTCCATGGCGGGCATGGGGCGGGAGCGCGCGCGGGCGGGAGGTTTTTTCGGGGGGGGGGATGGGAGGGAATGTCGATGGATGCCACCGACCGGCGGGCCCGGGGAGAGGAGTAGGGGCGCGCGCGCGTCCCTCTCGTGTCTGCGCCGACGCAAATCCGGCCCAAAATTGGGCTGGGAAAGGGTCACGAGACGGACGCCAAGCGGACGCGCGTCTGTTTGGGTTGGCACGTTGGGCCGACTTTTGTGTCCGCGCCGACCCAAACGTACGACGGCGAACGAAATGGGGCGCCCCATTGGAGTTGCTCTAAGACGTTTTAAATTAAACCGATTAAACTATCGAAACGTCTTATATTTATGAACATACCGACTATTTTCTTATTATTTTGTTAAGAAAGATATGAACCTCAAATGCACATGACCATAATTTACAAAATGACATGCAAAACATCAACCAAATAAACACCAATGATGGGTGACCTCCATGGAGGTTGTTTTAAAAAATAAATTGAAAAACATATTTAAAAGTTTTAAATAAATCTGAAACAATATATATATATTTACATGGATGTATTCTATATGTGTGTAAATTTTGAAGATAAAATACATTATGATGAGAGATACACAAAAAAGACAAATAACGATTTTCAAACCGATCGAGGAACATTGCAAACACTGTTCACTATTATAAAATGCATGATTTTGTTTCTTTTTGTGTACCTCTCGTCATAATTTCATTGTCATACTTTATGCACATGTAGAATACATCCATATGATTGTGTAGAATTGTTTTCAAACAAAATTGAAATTCCAAAATGTAATTATCATTTTTTTAAATATCCACCTCCATGGAGGTCGACCGCCAAAAGCCCTCACTCGACATCGCAAAATTATCATACAAACATATCATATATGGGTTCATGATAGACAAGTCGACATCCCCAAAGTCGGTTCCAAATTTAGAACAACACAAAAATCGAATAACTAGCATGTTAATCAGATAGAATGCTTCAAGAACTAACCATCCTCGTATTACCTTCTTATTTGATTGTATTATTCTAAGCACCTACTTCTCTTTTTTCTAAAATAAAACACGTAAAGGTGTATCATTCTCGTAGAAGAAACCCAAGTGTCTACTACAATATATTTCGGTTGAGAAGGCTAATCAATGGCATTAGCAACCACTAACATTGTGACAATGATGACAAAGTAGTCTCTTTGTCCAACCTCTAGTCATGAATGGTGAGGATGTGGGACACAAAGCATCATGGCAAATCACTCTAAGGAGTGTGGGTCAACTTAAACCACAATGATGCACCTAGGAGTGAGCTGAATATGGGACAAGACCTAAGGGGGGCATAGTCTAGGAAGTGTCAATGACGTTGTACATTACCTCATAGGCCCACATCGGAGCATCGGGAAAACACCATAACAAAGTGCACGAGCCACCCCATGCCTTGTTGGTGGGACCTGGGAGGATAATAACTCTAGATAGCATAATGATCTACACACGCAACCCAAGCACCTTCCAAGGAGGCAGCATCGCTATGGTGCCACCATTGCCTAGGCCAATGAACTAGATGGATGGTTGATACGTCTCCAACGTATCTATAATTTTTGATTGTTCCATGTTATTATATTATCATCTTGGGATGTTTTACATGCAATTATATGCCATTTTATATCTTTTTTGGGACTAACCTATTAACTCAGTGCCTAGTGTCAGTTTATGTTTTTTCCGTGTTTTTGACCTTTTTCAGAAAACAATATTAAACAGAGTCCAAACGAAATAAAACTCGCGGGATGATTTTTTCCATAATAGAAGATACACACAGGACTTGAGAACCAAGGCAGGAGGTCTCGTGGGAGGTCACGAGCCCCCTAGGCGCGCCCTAGGGGGGCACCTTGCTGGCTCGTGGCCCCCCTGTGCGTCCTCTGCCCTACCTCTTTCGCCTATAAATTCTCAAAAATCCCGAAACCTCCAGAGAGAGCCACGAAAATACTTTTCCGCCGACGCAAGCTTCTGTCTCCGCAAGATCCCATCTGGGAACTGTTCAAGTGCCCTGCCGGAGGGGGATTCAGACACGGAGGGCTTCTTCATCAACACCATTGCGTCTCCGATGATGCGTGAGTAGTTCACCACACACCTTCGGGTCCATAGCTAGTAGCTAGATGGCTTCTTCTCTCTCTTGGATCTTCAATACAAAGTTCTCCATGATCTTCATGGAGATCTATTCGATGTAACTTTCTTTTGCGGTATGTTTGTCGAGATCCGATTAATTGTGGATTTATGATCAGATTATCTATGAATATTATTTGAGTCTCCTCTGATTTCTTATATGCATGATTTCGTATCCTTGTAGTTCTCTTCGAGTTATGGGTTTCGTTTGGCCAACTTGATCTATAATTCTTGCAATGGGAGAAGTGCTTGGTTTTGGGTTCATACCATGTGGTGTCCTCACCTAATGACAGAAGGGGCAGCGAGGCACGCATCATGTTGTTGCCATCAAGGGTAATAAGATGGGGTTTATATCATATTGCATGAATTTATCCC
This sequence comes from Hordeum vulgare subsp. vulgare, assembly GCF_904849725.1. Classification (NCBI taxonomy): domain Eukaryota; kingdom Viridiplantae; phylum Streptophyta; class Magnoliopsida; order Poales; family Poaceae; genus Hordeum; species Hordeum vulgare. The sequence continues at coordinate 80,624,114 of NC_058520.1, read as the reverse complement.
TCTACATCATGTCATCTTGCTTAAGGCATTACTCCGTTTGTTATGAACTTAATACACTAGATGCATGATGGATAGCGTTCGATGTGTGGAGTAATAGTAGTAGATGCAGAAAGTATCGGTCTACTTGTCTCGGATGTGATGCCTATATGTATGATCATTGCCTTAGATATCGTCATGACTTTGCGCGATTCTATCAATTGCTCGACAGTAATTCATTCACCCACCATAATACTTGCTATCATGAGAGAAGCCTCTAGTGAACACTATGGCCCCCGGGTCTATTTTACACATCATATATTCAGATCTACAAAAATACCAAAAATACCTTGCCGCACTTTTATTTCTTTTTACCTTTTATCACCTTCAGATCTCACCTTGCAAGTAATCGTGAAGGGATTGACAACCCCTTTATCGCGTTGGGTGCAAGTTTGTTTGTCTTTGCGCAGGTTCATTGGTGCCTCATCTTGATACTCCTACTGGATTGATACCTTGGTTCTCAAACTGAGGGAAATACTTATCTCGACTTTGCTGCATCACCCTTTCCTCTTCAAGGGAAAAACCAACGCAAGCTCAAGAAGTAGCAGGAAGAATTTCCGGCCCCGTTGTCGGGGAGTATTCAAGTGAAGCATATCTACCAAGTACCTATCACAAACTCATCTCTTGCATTTACATTATTTGCCTTTTGCCTCGCGTTTCCTCTCCCCCACTTCTAAAAAAACAAAATTTACAAAAATATTTGCCTTTTTCGTTTGCCTTTCCTTTGCTTGTGTGCTATGTGCCTTCAATATGCTTGCATCTTCGCTTGCTAAGTATCTATTGATATGGATCCACTTAAGTTTTCTACTTGGATCATCTTCGATCCCTTTGTGCTCGTGTTGAAACCCCAACTAGCTTGGTTGATGGGAAATCTTTAGATGAGCATGCTCATTTTGTGCGTCACCGTTTGTTTGAAAAGGGGAGACTCTTATGGCATCACATAAATAGTTTGCTATGCTATGCTTTGAATCTATGTGAAATTTATGATTATACTTGTTGCTCTAAAAACCCTAAAAAACACCTTCCCTACCTATGTGAGTTTAATGATAATGAAATCTTATCTTCTTATGAAAAGGGTGTTTATAGCTATTATGATATCGAACAAATTCAAGAATTTGTTGTTTTTAAGGGTGCTCATGAAGTTGCTTCTTTGATTGAAAAGTATGATGTTACTCTCTACAAGTATGAAAATATTGACATACTTAATTACTGCCGTGAGAACTTTGCTTCTAATGCCTATGTTATTGAATTTATTGAGAGAATGTCCGGTTCTTTGGAGGAAAATAATGATATGCATGAACCTATAGATAATTGTGATTCCGTTGATATGATTGAAACATCTCCCCTTGATAAACATGATGCTTGCTATGCTTGTGGCCACGATGCCAATATTAATGATGCCTATGGAGATGAACTTGCTATAGTTCCTTATGTTAAACATGAAATTATTGTTCTTGCATCCACACTTTCTAGCCCCTTTAAAGAAAATCATGATTGCAATGATTTTATTATAAATTCTATGAATGTCAATTATGCTGAAAATATGCAAAACCCTAAGCTTGGAGATGCTAGTTTTGCTATGTCCACTACTTATTGCAATGATCATGATTGGGGTGATGATTTTTCTTATGATCTTGAAAATTTGTTTAAGCCTCATGATGAATATGATATTTATAATAATGATTGCAATAATAAAGAGTGACAACTTTGCATGCATGTGGATCATGAAAATAATATCTTATGGGATAGCTATACTGTTGAATTTGAATATGATCCCACATGTAATTGCTATGAGAGAGGAAAATATTGTGGCAGAAACTTTCATGTTACTAAATTACCTCTCGTTATGTTGAGATTGATATTGTCTCTTTCTTCTTCCTTGCATATGGTAGTTATTGCTTGTCTTGATAATTTGTTTTCCTATAAAATGCCTATGCATAGGAAGTATGTTAGACTTAGATATGTTTGTCACATGTTTCATGATGCTCTCTTCGTGTCCGATTGCTATCTTTTATGTGAGCATCATTGAACTATCAATGCCTAGCTAAGGACGTTACACGATAGCGCTTGTTGGGAGGCAACCCAATGAATAAACTTATTTTTGATTTTCACTTTCTGTTTTGTTGAGTCCACACCATCATTATTATGTTATGATTGTGTTTTTTATGTTTTAATTAGTGTTTGTGCCAAGTAGAACCTTTATGATTAGTTTTGGTGATAGTTGTTTAATCATGCTGAAAAAGACAGAAACTTTGTGCTCATGAAATTATTTTTAATTCCTATCCAGAAAGAGATTTTGAGTTGATTCTTTTTGATTCTGATTGATATGCAAATTTCCCTAATTGTCATAATGTTTCACAATTTTTGGGATACCAGAGGTATACGAAATATACAGATTACTACAGACTGTTCTGTTTTTGATAGATTTTGTTTTTGTTGTGTTGATTGCTTATTTTGATGAAACTATGGTTAGTATCGGGGGGGGGGGGGTACGGGCCATGGGAAAGTGAGAATACAGTAATATAACATGAATATAAATATAAATCAAGTTTACTACAGTACCTAAAAAGTTGGTAGTTTGTTTTCTTATGCTAATGATATCACGAGTTTCTGTTTTAATTTTGTGTTGTGAAGTTTTCAAGTTTTGGGTGATGTTTTTATGGACAATGGAATAAAGCATGGAAAGAGCCTAAGCTTGGGGATTCCCAAGACATCCCAAGCCAAATTCAAGGACACCAAAAATCCTAAGCTTGGGATGCCTCGGGAAGGCATCTCCCCTTTCGTCTTCAATCCATCGGTAACGTTACTTGGAGCTATATTTTTATTTACCACATGATATGTGTTTTGCTTGGAGCGTCGTATATTATAGTAGTCTTTGCTTTTTTGTTTTATCACAATCATCCTTGCTGCACACCTTTTTGAGAGGGACATGCACTCATCGTGAATTTGTTAGAATACTCAATGAGCTTCACTTATATCTTTTGAGCTAGGCAATTTAGCTCCCATGAGCTTCACTTATATCTTTTGAGCTAGATAATTTTGCTCCCATGAGCTTCACTTATATATTTTTAGCTAGATAATTTTTCTCTGGTGCTTCACTTAAATCTTCTTAGAGCACGGCGGTGTCATATTTTGTAGAAATAAAAATTCTCGATCTTCACTTATATCATTTTGAGAGTGCTCTCTCTAAGTAACTTGGTAATTGGCGTGTGTTATGAAATTAGTCCTAAATATGATAGGCATCCAAAGAGGATATAATAAAAACTCTCATATTCAAGTGCATTGATTAGTAAGAGAAGTTTGATTCCTCACAATTAGTTTTGAGATATGGATATGGTAATATTAGAGTTATGTTAGTAGGGTGTTGTGAATCTAGAAATACTTGTGTCGAGGTTAGTGATTCCCGTAGCATGCACGTATGGTGAACCGCTATGTTAGGCAGTCAGAGCATAATTGATTTATTGATTGTCATCCTTTGTGTGGCGGTCGGGATCGCGCTATGGTTAACACCTACCAAGCCTTCCCCTAGTAGTATGCGTTTAGCACTTTGTTTCGATTACTAATAAAACTTTCACAATAAGTATATGAGTTCTTCATGACTAATGTGAGTGCATGGTATAGGTCCACTCTCACCTTCCACCATTGCTAGCCTCTCTAGTTCCACGCAACTTTCGCCGGTGCACAAACCCACCATATACCTTCCTCAAAACAGCCACCATACCTACCTATTATGGCATTTTCATAGCCATTCTAAGATATATTGCCATACAACTTCCACCGTTCCGTCTCATGACATGTGCCGTCACTTTCATATTGCCATTGCATGATCGTGAGATAGCTAGAGAGATGTTTCAACGTCATACGCTAATCTACATCGTTGCACATCTCGTACATTGCCGGAGGCATTTCATATAGAGTCATTATTGTTCTAAGTATTGAGTTGTAAGTAAATAAAAGTGTGATTATCATCATTATTAGAGCATTGTCCCATGTGAGCAAATAAAAAAAGGTGAAGAGGCTAAATATGCCCACCAAAAAAAAGAAAAAAAGAGGCCAAAGAGCCCAAACAAAAAAATGAGAGAAAAAGAGAGAAGGGACAATGCTACTATCTTTTTCCACACCTGTGCTTCAAAATAGCACCACGTTCTTCATGATAAGAGAGTCTCTTGTTTTGTCACTTTCATATACTAGTGGGAATTTTCATTATATAACTTGGCTTGTATATTCCAATGATGGGCTTCCTCAAAATTGCCCTAGGTCTTCGTGAGCAAGCAAGTTGGGTGCACACCCACTAGTTTTCTTTTTGAGCTTTCATACACTTATAGCTCTAGTGCATCCGTTGCATGGCAATCTCTACTCATTCACATTGATATCTATTGATGGGCATGTGACAGCCCAATGCAATTCTTCCCCCTTTTGTTATTATTTCCTTGTTTGGCATCATTGTGATGTTAATCAGTTCGTGGTTGATCCCAATTGCATCATCGTTTAGTTTGCATCATGGCATCTTGCATCATCTGTTGCGTGTGTGTGTTCTGAGTTGTGAGTGCTTCAAGTACTCTCAGAGTCTTTAGTGCAATAGGGAACTCCCCTCTCCTCTCCTAATTCTTTTGAGGCATTTCCAGTTTCTGATTTTGCCTAAATAAAATGTTCCTCCTCTTTAAAAAAATATCCCTATTATTTGGGGCAACCCTCTGGTTTTAACTTTATATTTTTTCATTTTGTTTTATTTAAAACTAGCGCCTAATTTTATCTAAAAATGGTTTTATTTTTATTCTTCAAAAATGCCCAATCTATTTTTTTATAGTTGGAGCTTGTTTTAAGGAGCCCAAAAGTATTTTTGTTTTAGTTAAAATTCTTTTTCTTTTGGTTGTGGTTTCTTTTTTTTAGCCGGCTATTTTATTTTGTGTTAGGCATTTTTTATTACCGGGAGAGAGAGTAGCCAGCCGGCTACTTGGGCCTCCAGCCGACCCAAGGCCCCTGCGCCCCCGCTAGCCCTAGCGATCGGGTACGTTGCCCGATCCCCATCTCCTCTCTCGTCCCTCTCCTGCCGACATCGCGCTTCCTCCCTTCTCACACGCACAGGCACCCAACACCGCCCCAGCCTCTGTGTGCCGCGCCTTGCCCCTTGCGCAGCCTTCCCCGAGCCCCGCCGTTGACCTTCTCTTCCTCGTGCAGCCCCTCGCACGTCGTAGCTCAGTGCCGCAGTTCCATGGTGCTCGCCCCTTCGCGCCCAGGCCCCGTCGCCGGAGCAGCCCCATAGCAGCCTCGGAACCGCCGCGTCCCGACCCCTCTCTCTTCCTCCTCCCACCGGGTCCATCTCCCTGCTCACCCCGTTCTGATGACTTTCCTGCATGAGGTCGCCCGAGCCATGGCGCCGCCGCGCCGATCTGCTCTAACCGGCGACCGTACGCCGTGGTGCGCCCCCGAATGGACGAATCCGGCCATCCCCGTTCCGTTCCCTGTCGTTCCGCTGCTCGCCCTGCCTTGCCCATCGTTGTTGCTTGCTGTTGCCTGTTGCCACCGCTGTAGCCTGCTGCTATCGATGGTGCTTGCTGCTGTCGCTCTCGCGTTGCCTGCTTGCTGTTGTTGCTGCGGCCGCCGCTTGTTGCTTGTTGCATGCCTGCTGCTGTCGCCTGCTGCTGTTGCTTGCTGTTGTCGACTGCTGATGTTGCTTGTTGCGTGCCTGCTGCTGTTGCTTGCTGCCGCTGCTTGCTATCGATGTTGCTTACTTGCTGTGGCTTGCTTGGTGTTAGCCACTGTTGTACCATGCCCGCCGCCATGACCCGCCAGTAGGACCTCGAGCTCGTCGCCTCCGTTGTTTCGGTGGCCCCTACCCAAGTTCCACCACGACTCGAAAGGACATCGGACTCATCAAGTCCTTCGCCTATAGTGTACGACTACCGACGCGAAGACCCGTGTACCACTACGCCAAGTGTACGACTACCATTGACAAGATCGCGAGTACCACGACTTCCACGACGTCCACGACGACCCATGTTCACCTACATCGCTATAACTCGAACCCCTCCGATTTGCACGCTTTGAAGGTATACCGTTGGAACGTTGTCGTGAACCGTGTGCATGTGATGTATGAGATGAACGTATGCTTGCGCCATATATGTTTGCCCGTTGCACGTTGTCCCTCTTATGTCGTGCGCTCGAGACATGGGAACCCGGTAACCGGGGTCACCCCATCATTATTTGGCATGTCACGCATGTTGGAAATATGCCCTAGAGGCAATAATAAATTAGTTATTATTATATTTCCTTGTTCATAATAATTGTTTATTATCCATGCTATAATTGTATTGATTGGAAACACAATACTTGTGTGGATACATAAACAAAACACTGTCCCTATTAAGCCTCTAGTTGACTAGCTCGTTGATCAAAGATGGTCAATGTTTCCTGACCATAGGCAAGTGTTGTCACTTGATAACGGGATCACATCATTAGGAGAATCATGTGATGGACTAGACCCAAACTAATGAACGTAGCATGTTGATCGTGTCATTTTGTTGCTACTGTTTTTCTGTGTGTCAATTATTTATTCCTATGACCATGAGATCATATAACTCACTGGCACCGGAAGAATGCTTTGTGTGTATCAAACGTCACAACGTAACTGGGTGACTATAAAGATGCTCTACAGGTATCTCCGAAGGTGTCCGTTGAGTTAGTATGGATCAAGACTGGGATTTGTCACTCCGTGTGACGGAGAGGTATCTCGGGGCCCACTCGGTAATACAACATCACACACAATCCTTGCAAGCAATGTGACTTAGTGTATGTCACGTGATCTTGTATTACGGAACGAGTAAAGAGACTTGCCGGTAAACGAGATTGAAATAGGTATGCGGATACTGACGATCGAATCTCGGGCAAGTAACATACCGAAGGACAAAGGGAATGACATACGGGATTATATGAATCCTTGGTACCGAGGTTCAATCGATAAGATCTTTGTAGAATATGTAGGATCCAATATGGGCATCTAGGTCCCGCTATTCGATATTGAACGAGGAGTCCCTCGAGTCATGTCTACGTAGTTCTCGAACCCGCAGGGTCTGCACACTTAAGGTTCGGCATTGTTTTATGCGTATTTGAGTTATATGGTTGGTAACCTAAAGTTGTTCGGAGTCTCATATGAGATCGAGGACGTCACGAGGAGCTCCGGAATGGTCCGGAGGTAAAGATTGATATATAGGAAGTCCTGTTTTGGTCACCGGAAAAGTTTCGGGCTCATCGGTAGTGTACCGGGAGTGTCGGGAGGGGTGCCAGGGACCATCGGGAGGGGTTTCACGCCCCAAGGGGTCTCATAGGCTATGGGAAGAGAGAAACCAGCTCCTAGTGGGTTGGAGTAAGTTCCCACTAAGGCCCATAAGGTTTGAGAAGGAAAAACACAAGGTGGAAAGAGTTTCCAAGTGGGAAGGTGGAATCCTACTCCAAGTAGGATTGGAGTAGGACTCCTCCACCTCCAATTTTGGCCAAACCTTGAGGGTTTGAGGCTGCCTTCTCCCCTCCCTCCCTCCTATATATAGTAGAGGTATTGAGGGTTTTTGAGACACAACTTTGCCACGGCAACCCGACCACATACCTCCACGGTTTTTCCTCTAGATCCTATTTCTGCGGAGCTCGGGCGGAGCCCTGCTGAGATAGATCACCACCAACCTCCGGAGCGCCGCCATGCTGCCGGAGAACTCATCTACCTCCCCGTCTATCTTGCTAGATCAAGAAGTCCGAGATCATCGTCGAGCTGTACGTGTGCTGAACACGGAGGTGCCGTCTGTTCGGCACTAGATCGGAACGGATCGTGAGATGGATCGCAAGACGGTTCGTGCAACGGATCGCGAGATGGTCCGTGGACGGATTGTGGGACGGATCGCGGACGGTTCGTGGGACGGTTCGCGGGGCGGATCGAGGGACGTGAGGACGTTCCACTACATCAACCGCGTTTCTTAACGATTCTGCTGTGCGATCTACAAGGGTACGTAGATCGGAAATCTCCTCTCGTAGATGAACATCACCATGATAGTTATTGCGTGTGCGTAGGAAATTTTTTGTTACCCATGCGACGTTCCCCAACAGTGGCATCATGAGCTAGGTTCATGCGTAGATGTTATCTCGAGTAGAACAAAAAAGTTTTGTGGGCGGTGATGTGCGATTTGCTGCGCTCCTTAGTCTTTTCTTGATTCCGAGGTATTGTTGGATCGAAGCGGCTCGGACCGACATTACTCGTACGCTTACGAGAGACTGGTTTCATCGCTACGAGCAACCCCGTTGCTCAAAGATGACTGGCGAGTGTCGGTTTCTCCAACTTTAGTTGAATCGGATTTGACCGAGGAGGTCCTTGGAGAGAGGTTAAATAGCAATTCATACATCTCCGTTGTGGTGTTTGCGTAAGTAAGATGCGATCCTACTAGATACCCATGGCAACCATGTAAAACATGCAACAACAACTAGAGGACGTCTAACTTGTTTTTGCAGGGTATCCTTGTGATGTGATATGGCCAACGACGTGATGTGATATATTGGATGTATGAGATGATCATGTTGTAATAGTTAATATCGACTTGCACGTTGATGGTACGGCAACCGGCAGGAGCCATAGGGTTGTCTTTAAACTAATGTTTGTGCTTGCAGATGCATTTACTATATTGCTAGGACGTAGCTTTAGTAGTAATAGCATGAGTAGCACGACAACCCCGATGGCGACACGTTGATGGAGATCATGATGTGGCGCCGGTGACAAGAAGATCGTGCCGGTGCTTTGGTGATGGAGATCTAGAAGCACATGATGATGGCCATATCATGTCACTTATGAATTGCATGTGATGTTAATCCTTTATGCACCTTATTATGCTTAGAACGACGGTAGCATTATGAGGTGATCTCTCACTAAAATTTCAAGCTCAAATTGTGTTCTCCCCGACTGTGCACCATTGCGACATTTCGTCGTTTCGAGACACCACGTGATGATCGGGTGTGATAGACTCAACGTTCACATACAACGGGTGCAAAACAGTTGCACACACGGAACACTCGGGTTAAACTTGAAGAGCCTAGCATGTGCACACATGGCCTTGGAACACATGGGACCGAAAGGTCGAGCATGAATCATATAGTTGATATGATTAGCATAGAGATGCTTACCACTGAAACTATTCTCGACTCACGTGATGATCGGACTTGAGATAGTGGATTTGGATCATGTACCACTCAAATGACTAGAGAGATGTACTTTTTGAGTGGGAGTTCATAAGTAATATGATTAATTGAACTAATTGTCATGAACATAGTCTAATGGTCTTTGCGAATTACGATGTAGCTTGCGCTATAGCTCTACTGTTTTTTATATGTTCCTAGAGAAAATTTAGTTGAAAGTTGATAGTAGCAAACTTTGCAGACTGAGTCTGTAAAACCGAGGATTGTCCTCGTTGCTGCACAGAAGGCTTATGTCCTTAATGCACCACTCGGTGTGCTGCACCTCGGGCGTCATTTGTGGATGTTGAGAACATCTGACATACACGTCTTTGATGACTACGTGATAGTTCAGTGTGCAATACTTAATGGCTCAGAAGCAAGGCGCCAAAGATGTTTTGAAAACGTCACAGAACATAAGAGATGTTCAAAGAGATGAAATTGAGATTTCATGCTCGTGCCCTTGTTGAGAGGTATAAGACCTCCGACAAGATTCTTTGTCCATGAAGTAAAGGAGAAAAGCTCAATCGTTGAGCGTGTGCTCAGATTGTCTGAGTACGACAATCGCTTGAATCAAGTGGGAGTTAATCTTCCAGATGAGACAGTGATGGTTCTCCAAAGTCACTGCCACCAAGCTGTGAGAGCTTCGTGATGAACTATAAACATATCAAGGATAGATACAATGATCCTTGAGCGATTCGCGATGTTTGACACTGCGAAAGTAGAAATCAAGAAGGGGCATCAATAGTTGATGGTTAGTAAAACCACTAAGTTTCGAGAAATGCAAGGGCTAGAAGGGATACTTCGTGAAACGGCAAACCAGTTGTTGCACTAATGAAGAGACCCAATATTAAACCCAAACCCGATACTAAGTGCTTCTATTATGAGGGGAACGGTCACTGAGGCGGAGCTACCCTAGATGCTTGGTAGATAAGAAGGCTGGCAAAGTTGAAAGAAGTATATTTGATATACATGATGTTGATGTGTACTTTACTAGTACTCCTAGTAGCGCGAGGGTATTGGATACCGGTTCGGTTGCTAAGTGATTAGTAACACGAAATGAAAGCTACGGAATAAACGGAGACTAGCTAAAGGCGAGGTGACGATACGTGTTGGAAGTGTTTCCAAGGTTGATATGATCAAACGTCGCACGCTCCCTCTACCATCGGGATTGGTGTTAAACCTAAATAATTGTTATTTGGTGCTTGCGTTAAGCATGAACATGATTGGATCGTGTTTATTGCAATACATTATTCATTTAAAAGGAATAATGGTTACTCTATTTTCTTGAATAATCACCTTCAATGGTTTATTGAATCTCGATCGTAGTGTTACACATGTTCATGATATTGGTGCCAAAAGATACAAGGTAATGATGATAGTACCACTTACTTGTGGCACTGCCGCTTGAGTCGTGTTGGTATAAATTGCATGAAGAGGCTCTATACTGATGGATCTTTATACTCACTTGATTTTGAATCACTTGTGACATGCATATCATACCACATGAGCAAGGCCTTGTTTTCATTGAGATGAGACAAGATAGTAACTTGTTGGAAGAAATACATTTTGATGTATGCAGTCCAATGGGTGCTGAGGCACGCAGTGGATATCATTATGTTCTTACTTCAATGACGATTTGAGTAGATACATGAGTATTTACTTAATGAACCACAAGTCTGAAATATTGAAAAAGTTCAATTCTGTTTCAGAGTGAAGTTCGTCATAACAAGAGGATAAACTGTCTACGATATGATCACAGAGATGAATATCTGAGTTGCGAGTTTTGGTACACAGTTAAGACAATGTGGAAGTTGTTTCACAATTCATGCCACCAAGAACACCATGGTGTGATGGTGTCATAGCCGCGACCTATTTGATATGGTGCATGCTATGATGTCTCTTATCGAATTACCACGATCATTTATGGGTTACACATTAGAGACAACCGCATTCACTTTAAATAGGGCACCGTGTAATTCCTTTGAGATGACACAGTATAGACTGAGGTTTAGAGAAATCTAAGCTGTCATTTCTTGAAAGTTTGGGGCTGTGACACTTATGTGGAAAAGTTTGACTCAGATAAGCTCGAACCCAAAGCGGATAAATGCATCTTCATAGGATATCCAAAACAGTTGGGTACATCTCCTATCTTAGATCCGGAAGCAAAGTGTTTGTTTATAGAAACAAGTCCTTTCTCGAGGAAAGGTTTCTCTCGAAAGAATTGAGTGGGAGGGTGATAGAACTTGATGAGTTTATTGAACCATCACTTCAACTAGTGTGTAGCAGGGCGCAGGAAGTTGTTCCTGTGGCGCCTACACCAATTGAAGTGGAAGCTGATGATAGTGATCATTGAGCATCAGATCAAGTTACTACAAACCTCGTAGGTCGACAAGGTCGCGTACTACTACAGAGTGGTACGGTAACCCTATCTTGGAGGTCATGTTGTTGAACAACAATGAACCTACGAGTTATGGAGAAGCAATGGTGGGCCCGGATTCTGACAAATGGCTGGAGGCCATGAAATCCGAGAGAGAATCCATGTATAAAACAAAGTGTAGACTTTGGAAGAACAAAGTGTAGACTTTGGAAGAACTGCTTGATGGTAGTAAGACTATTAAGTAAAGATGGATCTTTAAAAGGAAGACAGACGATGATGGTGATAAGTCACTATTAAGAAAAGCTCGACTTGTCGCAAAGATGTTTTCGACAAGATCAAAGAGTTGACTATGATGTGACTTTCTCACTCGTAGCGATGCTAAAAGTCTGTTGGAATTATTTTAGTAGTTGCTGCATTATTTGTGAAATATTGCACATAGGAAGTCAAAACATTGTTTCCTCGACGGTTTCCTTGAGGAAAGATTGTATGTGATACAATCAGAATGTTTTGTCAATCCTAAGGATACTAACAATTATGCAAGCTCCAGCGATCCTTCAATGGACTGGTGCAAGCATCTCGGAGTTGGAATATACACTTTGATGAGATGATCAAAGATTTTGGCTTTGCACAATGTTTATGAGAAACTTGTATTTCCAAAGAAGTGAGTGGGAGCACTATATAATTTCTGATAAGTATATGTGGTTGACATATTGTTGATCAGAAGTAATGTAGAATTTCTGTGAAGCAGAAAAGGTTCTTTGAAAGGAGTTTTTCAAAGGAATACCTGGATTGAGCTACTTGAACATTGAGCATCAAGATCTATGGAGATAGATCGAAACACTTAATGGAAGTTTCAACAAAATGCATGCCTTGACAAGTTTTTGAAGGAGTTCAAAATAGATCAGCAAAGAAGGAGTTCTTGACTGTGTTGTAAGGTGTGAATTTGAGTAAGACTCAAAACCTGACCACGGTAGAATAAAGAGAATAGACGAAGGTTGTCTTCTATGCCTTGGCAGTAGACTCTAAAGTATGCCATGCTGAGTACCGCACCTGATGTGTGCCTTGCAGCAAGTCTGTTAAGAGGTACAGAGAGTGATCCAGGATTGAAGCACTGATCAGCGGTCAAAGTTGTCCTGAATAACTAAATGGACTAAGGAATTTTTATCAATTATGGAGGTGGTTAAAGAGTTCGTCGTAAAGGGTTACGTCGATGCAAGCTTTGACACTATTCCGAATAACTATGAGTAGTGAAACGGATTTGTATAGTAGAGTAGATATTTGGAGTATTTCCGAATAGCACGTAGTAGCAGCATCTATAAGATGACATAAAGATTTGTAAAGAACACACGGATCTGAAAGTTTCAAAACCGTTGACGAAAACCTCTCTCACGAGCAAGACGTGATCAGACCCCATAACTATATGGGTGTTGGATTCGTTGAAATCACATGGTGATGTGAACTAGATTATTGACTCTAGTGCAAGTGGGAGACTGTTGGAATTATGCCCTAGAGGCAATAATAAATTAGTTATTATTATATTTCCTTGTTCATAATAATCGTTTATTATCCATGCTATAATTGTATTGATTGGAAACACAATACTTGTGTGGATACATAGACAAAACACTGTCCCTAGTAAGCCTCTAGTTGACTAGCTCGTTGATCAAAGATGGTCAAGGTTTCCTGACCATAGGCAAGTGTTGTCACTTGATAACGGTATCACATCATTAGGAGAATCATGTGATGGACTAGATCCAAACTAATGAACGTAGCATGTTGATCGTGTCATTTTGTTGCTACTGTTTTTCTGTGTGTCAATTATTTATTCCTATGACCATGAGATCATATAACTCACTGGCACCGGAGGAATGCTTTGTGTGTATCAAACGTCACAACGTAACTGGGTGACTATAAAGATGCTCTACAGGTATCTCCGAAGGTGTCCGTTGAGTTAGTATGGATCAAGACTGGGATTTGTCACTCCGTGTGACGGAGAGGTATCTCGGGGCCCACTCGGTAATACAACATCACACACAATCCTTGCAAGCAATGTGACTTAGTGTATGTCACGTGATCTTGTATTACGGAACGAGTAAAGAGACTTGCCGGTAAACGAGATTGAAATAGGTATGCGGATACTGACGATCGAATCTCGGGCAAGTAACATACCGAAGGACAAAGGGAATGACATACGGGATTATATGAATCCTTGGTACCGAGGTTCAATCGATAAGATCTTCGTAGAATATGTAGGATCCAATATGGGCATCTAGGTCCCGCTATTCGATATTGACCGAGGAGTCCCTCGAGTCATGTCTACGTAGTTCTCGAACCCGCAGGGTCTGCACACTTAAGGTTCGGCGTTGTTTTATGTGTATTTGAGTTATATGGTTGGTAACCTAAAGTTGTTCGGAGTCTCATATGAGATCGAGGACGTCACGAGGAGCTCCGGAATGGTCCGGAGGTAAAGATTGATATATAGGAAGTCCTATTTTGGTCACCGGAAAAGTTTCGGGCTCATCGGTAGTGTACCGGGAGTGCCGGGAGGGGTGCCGGGGACCATCGGGAGGGGTGTCACGCCCCAAGGGGTCTCATAGGCTATGGGAAGAGAGAAACCAGCCCCTAGTGGGTTGGAGTAAGTTCCCACTAAGGCCCATAAGGTTTGAGAAGGAAAAACACAAGGTGGAAAGAGTTTCCAAGTGGGAAGGTGGAATCCTACTCCAAGTAGGATTGGAGTAGGACTCCTCCACCTCCAATTTCGGCCAAACCTTGAGGGTTTGAGGCTGCCTTCTCCCCTCCCTCCCTCCTATATATAGTAGAGGTATTGAGGGTTTTTGAGACACAACTTTGCCACGGCAACCCGACCACATACCTCCACGGTTTTTCCTCTAGATCCTATTTCTGCGGAGCTCGGGCGGAGCCCTGCTGAAATAGATCACCACCAACCTCCGGAGCGCCGTCACGCTGCCGGAGAACTCATCTACCTCTCCGTCTCTCTTGCTGGATCAAGAAGGCCGAGATCATCATCAAGCTGTACGTGTGCTGAACGCGGAGGTGTCGTCTGTTCGGCACTAGATCGGAACGGATTGTGAGATGGATCGCAAGAAGGTTCGTGCAACGGATCGCGAGATGGTTCGTGGGACGGATCGCGGGACGGATTGTGGGACGGATCGCGGGACGGTTCATGGGACGGTTCGCGGGGCGGATCAAGGGATGTGAGGACGTTCCACTACATCAACCACGTTTCTTAACGCTTCTGTTTTGCGATCTACAAGGGTACGTAGATCGGAAATCTCCTCTCGTAGATGAACATCACCATGATAGGTATTGCGTGTGTGTAGGAAAATTTTAGTTTCCCATGCGATGTTCCCCAACAACGCACGCGCTCCCTAATCGTTGACACTGGTATCTGCTCGAGTTATGTGGACCGGAACGTTGCCGTGGCATCGTTTCCGTTTTCCCGCCATGGTTTCCTTTCGTTCGCCATGGCGACACATGCTTCTTTTTCTTTTTGCCGGTGTTGTTGTAAACTTGCATGCATGTCACTTTCATGGCATAATGTCCTGTGTTGCATGTCTCTTGTAACCGTAGCTCCGTTCTATGTTCCACGTGTTAACCGACTAGGATGACATGTAGAATCACATGCTTCACCTCTTGCCTATGTAACAACATTTAATATTGCCGTGTTCCTAAACGGGAGTGAACTAAACAATTAAATGTGGAGTTTCGTCGATATGCAACTCATTGCATATCGAGCTTCACTTAGTGTGTAGTGTTTGTGTGAGGTGAATTGTCATGCCATGCCTTGCATTTTGATCTGATCATGCATCATATTAGGGTGTGCATCATGTCATGCATTTGCCGTGGTGAATATCTGTGTTGATGTTTGTTTCCGGTTTCCTCCGTCTCGATAGAGTTCCGCAAGCGTGTCAGAAAGTGAGGAACCGTTCGACTACATCGGTTCGCGTGCTTCACGGAGTTGTTCTTGTTCCAAGCGGGATCTCACACAAGATGACCATTTCCCCAGATACCATTACTATCATTGCCATGCTAGTATTATCGTTTCTATCGCTGTGTCTCGTTGCCTACCACATGTTAAATATCAGCCTCTCAACAATGCCATGAAAACCTTCAACATGTACACAACCTAGCAAACCACTGATTGGCTATGTTACTGCTTGCTTAACCATGTGTTAGCGTTGCTAGTTGCAGGTGCAGTTGCCTCCATGTGATAAGATGGGTTCCTTGTTATATCACCCTATTAACTGCTATTTAATTTAATGCACCTATATACTTGGTAAAAGGTGGAAGGCTCGGCCTTTCTAGACTGGTGTTTTGTTCCACCTTTGCCCCCTTAGTTTCGGCTATCGGTGTTATGTTCCATAATCGAGCGCTCCTAACACGATCGGGGTTGTTATGGGGACCTCCTTGATAATTCGTTTTAGATTAAAGCTGGTCTGGCAAGGCCCAACTTTGGTACTACATTTGCCTAATAACCTAATAATAATGCATAGGGACCCGACGGCACCCGTAGAGTAATTTAATCAACCCCCGGGCCAGTGCTCCTCATGAGTGTTGGTCCCACCTGAGCGATGTCCGGTGCCCCCTGGTCACCCAGGGTTTAGCGATCCCGACGTCTAGCTCATCCACCGTGTCCTGAGAACGAGATACGCGGCTCCTATCGGGATCGTCGACACGTCGGGCGGCCTTGCTGGATTAGTTTTACCTTTGACGAGATATCTTGTGCATCGGGATTCCGGTGATGCTTTGGGTAATCTCAGAGTTGAGGTTTTCCACTAAGGAGTCCGACGAGATCACGAGCTTCGTGATTGAGGATTTCTATGCGGCTTGTGGTAATTTGTGATGGACTAGTTGGAGCAACCCTGCAGGGTTAAATCTTTCGGAAAGCCGTGCCCGTAGTTATGTGGCAGCGTGGAAACTTTGTTTAACACTGGTTCTAGATAACTTGAAGTTAACTTAATTAAAACATGCCAACCGTATGCGTAACCGTGACTGTATCTTTCATGAGTTCCTTCTCCGATTGAGGACACGGTGGGGTTATGTCTGACGTAGGTAGGTGTTCAGGATCATTCATTTGATCATTGTTAGTTCACGTCCGCTGTGCGTAGATCTTCCCCTATTATTTCTTGTACTCGTAAGTTAGCCACCAAATATATGCTTAGCCGCTTGCTGCAACCTCACCACTTAACCATATCACACCCATTAAGCTTTGCTAGTCTTGATACCTTTGGAAATGAGATTGCTGAGTCCCCTGTGGCTCACAGATTACTACAACACCATTTGCAGGTACATGTAAAGGTTACTTGACGCGAGTGCGTTGATTGTTTATTTGGAGTTGCTTCTTCTTCTTCTTCTTCATCAATCTAGGATGGGTTCCAGGCTGGCAGCCTAGGATAGCAAGGATTGACGTCATTCTCTTTTCTCGTTTGTTTTCGTCCGTAGTCGGACCCTGCTCTTCCTCATGATGTTTATGTATTGTACTGATGTGACTCTGATGTAGCTTGTGGCGAGTGTAAGCCAATTCTATATATCTCTTCTTTTCAGCACATGTACTTGTAACGATATCCATTCTTGCGAAACGACGAGATGCGCTTCTATCCCTGACGAGGCCCTCGTGCCAAATTGAGGATAAGGTCGCATCTTGGGCGTGACAGGGCATCTCCATAGCCCGTTGATATGTGATACGTCTCCAACGTATCTATTATTTTTGATGGTTCCATGCTATTATCTTGTCAAACTTTGGATGTTTTGTATGCCTTTTATATCTTTTTTGGGACTAACTTATTAACTCAGTGCCAAGTGCCAGTTCCTGTTTTTTCCATGTTTTTGACCCTTTTCAGAGGAGAATATTAAACGGAGTCCAAACGGAATAAAACCTCCAAAAAGATTTTTTCCGGAACAGAAGATATGCAGGGAGCTTGAGAACCAAGGCAGAGGGCACCAGGGGTGGCCACAAGCCCCCTAGCCGCGGCCTGGGGGGGCGCCTAGCAGGCTTGTGGCCCCCTTATGGCTCCTCTGCCCTACTTGTTCCGCCTATAAATCCCTGAAAAATCCAAAACCACGGGAGAGAGCCACGAAAATACTTTTCCGCCGCCGCAAGCTTCTGTCTCCGCAAGATCCCATTTGGGGCACGTTCTCGTGTCCTGCCGGAGGGGGGATTCGGACAGGAGGGCTTCTTCATCAACACCATTGCCTCTCCGATGATGTGTGAGTAGTTAACCATAGACCTTCGGGTCCATAGCTAGTAGCTAGATTGCTTCTTCCCTCTCTTGGATCTTCAATACAAAGTTCTCCATGATCTTCCTAGAGATCTATCCGATGTAATATTCTTTTGCGGTGTGTTTGTCGAGATTCGATGAATTGTGGATTTATGATCAGATTATCTATGGATCTTATTTGATTTTCTTCTGATCTTTTATATGCATGATTTCATATCCTTGTATTTCTCTTCGAGTTGTGGGTTTTGTTTGGCCAACTTGATCTATGATTCTTGCAATGGGAGAAGTGCTTGGTTTTGGGTTCATAACGTGCGGTGACCTTGCTACTACAACAAAGACCTTCCAATGGCGCCAGAAATAGGCACGCTGTCGGGAAATTATCTTGACGTGCTCCTCCCCGGCAATGGCGCCAGGAATCCTTCAGCTGCGGCTACGCCTTAAGGGACTTCCTAGGCAAGTATGCAAAGGATTTCCCCCGTGGCCTTGGACCCTTGCGTTGGTGTTCCCTCGAAGCGGAAAGGGTCATGTAGCGTAGCGGTGGTAATTATTTCCCTCATTTTGAGAACCAAGGTATCAATCCGATGGAAGAGTATCTCAAGATCCTGCACAAACACAAAAAGTTGCTCCCAACGCTATGAAGGGGTTGTCAATCCCTTATAGATTGTTTGCCAAGTGAGAACTGAAAGCAACATAGTAACAAAGCAAAGTAAAAGCGGAGGTGTAAACGATGGATGTGAATAGACCCGGGGACCGTAGTGTTTACTAGTGGCTTCTCTCATAAAAGAAAGTAGACGGTGGGTGAACAAATTACCCTCGAGCAATTGATAGAACCGCGCAAAGTCGTGACGATATCTATGCAATGATTATATCTATAGGCATCACGTCAAAACAAGTAGACCGATACTTTCTGCATCTACTACTATTACTCCACACGTCGACCGCTATCCAGCATGCATCTAGTGTATTAAGTCCATAAGAACAGAGTAACGCCTTAAGCAAGATGACATGATGTAGAGGGATAATCTCAAACCAATGATCAAAACCCCCATCTTTTTACCCTTGATGGGAACTACTTGATGTGTGCCTTGCTGCCCCTACTGTCACTGGGAAAGGTCACCGCATGGTAGAACCCAAAACCAAGCACTTCTCCCATTGCAAGAATCATAGATCTAGTTGGCCAAACAAAACCCAAGACTCGGAGAGACTTACAAGGATATCAAATCATGCATATAAGACATCAGCAAAGACTCAAATATATATCATAGATAATCTGATCACAAATCCACAATTCACCGGATCTCGACAAACACACCGCCAAAGAAGATTACATCGGATAGATCTCCATGAAGATCATGGAGAACTTTGTATTGAAGATCCAAGAGAGAGAAGAAGTCATCTAGCTACTAACTACGGACCCGTAGGTCAGAAGTGAACTACTCACGATTCATTGGAGGGGCGATGATGATGATGAAGAAGCCCTCCAACTCCAAAGTCCCCTCCAGCAGGGCGCCGGTAAGGGTCTCCAGATGAGATCTCACGGAAACGGAAGCTTGCGGCGGCGGAAAAGTATTTTCGAGGCTCCCCTGATTTTTTGCTGAATATTTGGGAATATATAGGCCAAGGATCTAGGTCAGGGGGCGACCAGGGAGGCCACAAGCCCTGCCTCCACTGCCTCCCCCTGGTGGCGGAGTGGGGGCTTGTGGGATCACTGGGGCCCACCTGGCTTGGCCCACAGGCCCCGTGATCTTCTTTTGTTCGGGAAAAAATCATTTCGGGGTTTTTCTTCCGTTTGGACTGTGTTCCAAAATCAGATCTAAAAAGAGTCAAAACACGGAAAAAACAGGAACTGGCACTTGGCACTGAATTAATAAGTTAGTCCCAAAAAAGATATAAAAGGTACATAAAACAACCAAAGAAGACAAGATAACAGCGTGAAACGATAAAAAATTATAGATACGTTTGAGACGTATCAAGCATCCCCAAGCTTAACTCCTGCTCGTCCTTGAGTAGGGAAGTGATAAAGAATGACTTTTTGATGCTTTCATGCTACCTAGCATAGGTGTCCTTTGTAATTCCTCTTATGTGACGTGAATGTTTAGATCCATTAGATTCAAAACAATAGTTTGCTATTGACGTGGAAACAATAATAATTCAAGCAAACTAGCAAGGTAATCATGAACTTTCAAAATAACAAGGCCAAAAGAATGTTATCCCTACGAAAGCATATAGTCTATCTATGTTCTATCATCATTGCACAATGAATTTAAATCATGCACAACCCCGGTATTGGCCAAGTAATTGTTTCACACCTTTACTTTCTCAAACCTTTTCAACTCTCACGCAATACATGAGCGTGAGCCATGGTTATAGCACTATAGATGGTGTGGAATGTGGTGGAGGTTGCAAGACAAAAAAAGAGAAGATAGTCACATTAACTAGGCATATCAATGAGCGGTGGAGATGCTCAACAATAGATATCAATGTGAATGAGTAGGGATTGCCATACAAATGATGCACTAGAGCTACGAGTATGTGAAAGCTCTTAAAGAAAACTAGTGGGTGTGCATCCAACTTGCTTGCTCACGAAGACCTAAGGCAATTTTGAGGAAGCCTATCATTGGAATATACAAGCCAAGTTATATAATGAAATTTCCCACTAGCTATATGGTGGTGACAAAACGAGAGACTCTCAAACATGAAGATCATGGTTCTTAGTATGCACAAGTGTGGAAAAAGTGGTAGCATTGTCCCTTCTCTCTTTTTCTCTCATTTTTTTAATTTTTTGGTGGGCTCTTTGGCCTATTTTTTATTTATTTTGGTGGGCTTCTTTGGCCTCTTTGATTTACTCACATGGGACAATGCTCCATTAATGATGATCATCACACTTTCAACTCAAAACTTAGAGCAACGATGACTCTATATGGAATGCCTTCGGTAGTGTACCGTGGCAATGATCTAGCATGGCATAGACATCAATGGAAACATCACGCTAGCTATCTTACGATCATGCAAAGTCAAAGTATGCGTGGTGGCACATGTCATGGTGGTAGTTGCATGGCAATATATCTTGGAATGACTTTGAAAAAGCCATAGTAGGTAGGTATGGTGGCTGTTTTGAGGGAGGCTAATGTGGGTTTTGTGTACCGACGAAAGTTGCACGACACTAAGAAGATAGTGACGGTGGAAGGTGAAAGTGCATCTAAACTATGGACTCAACATTAGTCATGAAGAACTCATATACTTGTTGCAAAAGTTTTATTAGTAATCGAAACAAAGCATTCAATGCATACTCCTAGGGGAAGGGTTGGTAGGTATAAACCATCGCGCGATCCCGACCGCCACGCAAAGGATGACAATCAATATACTAATCATGCTCAGATTTCATCACATAGCGGTTCACCATACGTGCATGCTACGGGAATCACTAACTTTAACACAAGTATTTCTAGATCCACAACACCTTACTAGCATGACTTCAATATTACCATAACCACAACTCAAAACTAATTGAGATGAATCAAACTTCTCTAACTATTCAATGCACATGAAGGTGGAAGTTTTCGTATCCCTTTGGATAACTACCCCTTTTGAGACTACTTTCAAAGAATAGATCAACTACCAAGCCACGCACCGCTGCGCTCTAAAACATATAAGTGAAGCACATTGAGCAAAAGTATCTAGCTCAAAAGATATAAGTGAAGCACATGTGAGCTGAATTGTCTACCAAAAGATATAAGTGAAGCTCAAAAAAATCATGGTGTGTGCATGTCTCTCTCTCTAGGTGTGCAGCAAGGATGATTGTGACACAACAAAAATAAAAGACTCCCATGATACAAGACACTCCAAGCAAAAACACATAACATGTGGTGAATAAAAGTATAGCCCCAAGTAACGTTACCGATGGATTGAAGACGAGAGAGGGGATGCCTTCCCGGGGCATCCCCAAGCTTAGGCTTTTACGGCATCCTGGAATATCTTGGGGCGCCTTGGGCATCCCCAAGCTTGAGCTCTTTCCACTCTTTATCTTTTTGTCCATAAGAACTTCACCCAAAACTTGAAAACTTCACAACACGAAACTTAAACAGAAACTCGCGATAACATTAGTACAAGAAAGCAAACCACCACTTCCTTAGGTACTGTAGCAAACTTAAATTCTACTTGTGCTGATGTTGGGTTACTGTACTTTCAATCTTCCATGGCTAATACCCCCCCGATACTATCCATAGTTTCATCAAAATAAGCAACCAACACAACAAAAAACAGAATCTGTTAACAGCAGACCAGTCTGTAGCAATCTGTATATTTCGTATACCTCTGGTCCTTAAAAATTCTGACAAATTACGACAGTCTGAAAAATTTGCTAGCAATCAGAAGCAAAAAGAATCTACTTAAAAGCTCTCACAGAACAAAAATTAAAATAATCTGTCTTTTCCAGCATGACCAAACGATCATGCCCAAGACTAATCATAACGGTTTTGCTTGGCACAAACGCAAAAAGAAACACAAAAAACACAATCATAACAGAATTATGAAAGTGTGGAAAACACAAAACAGAAATAAAAAGGATAGATTCATTGGGTTGCCTCCAAACAAGCGCTTTTGTTTAACGCCCTTAGCTAGGCATTGATTCAATGATGCTCACACAAAAGACAAGAATTGAAGCACAACGAGAGCATCATAAAGCATGTGAAAATCACATCTAAGTCTAACATACTTCCCATGCATAGGCATTTTATAGGAAAACAGATTGGCAAGACAACCAATCGCTGCCATATGCAAGGAAGAAGAAAGAGACAAGAGCAATCTCAACATCACGAGAGGTGATTTGGTAACATGAAAGTTTCTACCAAAATATTTTCCTCTCTCATAGCAATTACATGTGGGATCATATTCAAATTCAACAATATAGCTATCCCATAGGATATTCTTTTCATGATCCACATGCATGCAAAGTTGACGCTCTTCAAAAATAGTGGGATTATCATCAAATAAAGTCATGACTTCTCCAATCCCACTTTCAGTATTGTTGCAAATATCATATTCATTATGAGGTTAGAACAAATTTTCAAGATCATAAGAAGTATCATCACCCCAATCATGATTATTGCAATAATTAGTGGTCATAGCAAAACTAGCATCCCCAATCTTAAGGTTTTGCATATTCTTAGCATGATTGTCACTAATAGAATTTATAGTGAAACCATTGCAATCATGCTTTTCATCCAAGGAGCCCTCGTGAATCACTTCATGAATTTCTTCCTCACAATTTTCAGATTCACGCATCTTAAGCAAAACTCCATAGAAATAGTCAATTGCCCTCAACTCACTAGCAATTCGTTCCACATAAGTGGGTCTCTTAAAGAGATTAACAAACGAAGATGCAAGCATATTGAAGGCACATGGCACACAAGCGAATAGAAAGCAAGCGAGAGAAACGGGTGAACGAAAAGGGCAAAAGGCAAAAGAAAACGGCGAAGGAGAAAGGAAAATGAAAACGACAAATGTGAAGTGGGGGAGAGGAAAACGAGAGGCAACTGGCGACAAAAGTAAATGCAAGAGAAGAGTTTGGGAGACCTACTTGGATAGATCTGGATTTCTCTTCCCCGACAACGGCGCCAGAAATACTTCTGCTACTGCAACAAAAGACCTTCCAATGGTGCCAGAAATAGGCATGTTGTCGGGAAATTATCTTGACGTGCTCCTCCCCGGCAATGGCGCCAGGAATCCTTCAGCTGTGGCTACGCCTTAAGGGACTTCCTAGGCAAGTATGCAAAGGATTTCCCCCGTGGCCTTGGAGCCTTGCGTTGGTGTTCCCTCGAAGTGGAAAGGGTGATGTAGCGTAGCGGTGGTAAGTATTTCCCTCAGTTTCAGAACCAAGGTATCAATCCGATGGAAGAGTATCTCAAGATCCTGCACAAACACAAAAAGTTGCTCCCAACGCTATGAAGGGGTTGTCAATCCCTTATAGATTGTTTGCCAAGTGAGAACTGAAAGCAAAAAACTAACAAAGCAAAGTAAAAGCGGAGGTGTAAACGATGGATGTGAATAGACCCGGGGGCCGTAGTGTTTACTAGTGGCTTCTCTCATAAAAGCAAGTAGACGGTGGGTGAACAAATTACTGTCGAGCAATTGATAGAACCGTGCAAAGTCGTGACGATATCTATGCAATGATTATATCTATAGGCATCACGTCCAAAACAAGTAGACCGATACTTTCTCCATCTACTACTATTACTCCACACGTCGACCGCTATCCAGCATGCATCTAGTGTATTAAGTTCATAAGAACAGAGTAACGCCTTAAGAAAAATGACATGATGTAGAGGGATAATCTCAAACCAATGATAAAAACCCCATCTTTTTACCCTTGATGGCAACTACTTGATGTGTGTCTTGCTGCCCCTACTGTCACTGGGAAAGGTCACCACATGGTAGAACCCAAAACCAAGCACTTCTCCCATTGCAAGAATCATAGATCTAGTTGGCCAAACAAAACCCAAGACTCGGAGAGACTTACAAGGATATCAAATCATGCATATAAGAAATGAGCAAAGACTCAAATATATATCATAGATAATCTGATCACAAATCCACAATTCATCGGATCTCGACAAACACACCGCTAAAGAAGATTACATCGGATAGATCTCCATGAAGATCATGGAGAACTTTGTATTGAAGATCCAAGAGAGAGAAGAAGCCATCTAGCTACTAACTATGGACCCGTAGATCAGAAGTGAACTACTCACGATTCATTGGAGGGGCGATGATGATGATGAAGAAGCCCTCCAACTCCAAAGTCCCCTCCGGCAGGGCGCCGGTAAGGGTCTCCAGATGAGATCTCACGGAAACGGAAGCTTGCGGCGGCGGAAAAGTATTTTCGAGGCTCCCCTGATTTTTTGCTGAATATTTGGGAATATATAGGCCAAGGATCTAGGTCAGGGGGCGGCTAGGGAGGCCACAAGCCCTGCCACCGCCGCCTCCCCCTGGTGGCGGAGTGGGGGCTTGTGGGCTCCCTGGGCCCCACCTGGCTTGGCCCAAAGGCCCCCTGATCTTGTTTCGTTCGGGAAAAAATTCATTTTGGGTTTTTTTCTTCCGTTTGGACTCCGTTCCAAAATCAGATCTGAAAAGAGTCAAAAACACGGAAAAATAGGAACCGGCACTTGGCACTGAATTAATAAGTTAGTCCCAAAAAGGATATAAAAGGTACATAAAACAACCAAAGAAGACAAGATAACAACGTGAAACCATAAAAAATTATAGATACGTTTGAGACGTATCAGACCTCACCCAGTGACAGAAGGGGTAGCGAGGCACGCATCATGTTGTTGCCATCAAGGGTAAAAATATGGGGTTTATATCTATTGCATGAATTTATCCCTCTACATCATGTCATCTTGCTTAAGGCGTACTCTGTTTGTCATGAACTCAATACACTAGATGCATGTTGGATAGCGGTCGATGTGTGGAGTAATAGTAGTAGATGCAGAAAGTATCGGTCTACTTGTTTCGGACGTGATGCCTATATGTATGATCATTGCCTTAAATATCGTCGTGACTTTGCACGGTTCTATCAATTGCTCGACAGTAATTCGTTCACCCACCGTAATATTTCCTATCATGAGAGAAGCCTCTAGTGAACACTATGGCCCCCGGGTCTACTTCACATAATATTTTCAAGCCTACACTTTTACTTTGTTGCACTTTCCGCCTTCAGAACTCATCTTGCAATCAATCGTGAAGGGATCGACAACCCCTTTGTAGCGTTGGGTGCAAGCTTGTTGTTTTTGCGCAGGTACGACGGAGACTTGGCTTGATACTCCTACTGGATTGATACCTTGGTTCTCAAACTGAGGGAAATACTTACTGCTACTATGCTTTATCACCCTTTCCTCTTCAAGGGAAAAACCAACGCAAGCTCAAGAGGTAGGAAGAAGAATTTCTTGCACCGTTGCTGGGGAGGATCAAGTCAAGAATAGTCTCCCGTCAACGTGCCAATTTCTGGCGCCGTTGCCGGGGAGCATCAAGTGAAGCTTATCCAAGTAATCGTCGCAAACTCATCTCTTGCATTTACTTTTTTGCCTCTCGCTTTCCTCTCCCCCACTTCTGAAAAACAAAAATTTACAAATTTTTTTGCCTTTTTCGTTCGCCTTTTCTTTTGCTTGCTTTCTGCCTGCTTGTGTGGGATAGTCTACCTGTCCCCATGGCTAGACCTACCGCTTCGAACGATACTCCCGAGAGCGAAGTTCTCAATTTCAAAGAAAATAAGGAAGAAAACTTAAAGGATGCTTGGTATAGGATTTGCAATGCTCACAGTAGATCTACTCGTAAGCAATCTACTATCGTCATGCTTCGCAGCTTTTATGTGGGTATTTCCCCTTGGAATAGGTATGTTCTTGACACCATCATAGGCGGAAATTTCTTGGGTAGCCATACCGTTGATTTTTACGGTGCTTTAATAAATTTGGTAGGCTCACCCCCACTCATGGTTAATGGAACTACCTTAACTTTGGAACATGTGATGCGTAGGCTGGATATCATTGAAAATAAAGTTGCTACGATTGAACTCATTGAGAATTTTGATAAAAAGATCCACAATAAAATCAATCAGTACGGATCCAAGGTGGGAATAACTTTGAAAAATTTAAAGGAGAGGGAACCCACAGTTAACGAAAAATTAGGTCATGATTCCGCTAGGATTGGCAAACTAGAGGATGTTATAACCAACTTGGGTTCCGCTTTTGCCGCTGTGCAGAACACTCCAAATTTTGCCCACAATAAGGCCACCGAGTCTGTTTTTGTTCCTAAAAATAATGGTAAACCATCTAGTAAGAGAGATGAAGACCTTAAGATGATGAGTGTTCACCCTACTTATGGTTTGAGTACCAAAGACGACGATACATGATTCTATCGCCTTATGCCTAGCTAAGGGCGTTAAACAATAGCGCTTGTTGGGAGGCAACCCAATGATTTTATCTTTGCTTTTTTGCTTTCTGTTTTGTTGCATCCACACTATCATAATTCTGTTATGATTGTGTTTTTTGTGTTTCTTTTTGTGTTTGAGCCAAGTAAAACCTTTATGACTAGTTTTGGTGATGGTTGTTTGATCATGCTGGAAAAAGACAGAAACTTTTAACTCACGAAACTATTTTTCATTTTTATCCAGAAAGAGATTTTGAGTTGATTCTTTTTGATGCTGATTGATATGACAATTTCCCAAATTTTCAGAATTTTTCAGAATTTTTGAGATACCATAAATATACGAAGTATACACATTGCTACAGACTGGTCTATTTTTGACAGATTCTGTTTTTGTTGTGTTGATTGCTTATTTTGATGAAACTATGGATAGTATCGGGGGATACTAGCTATTCTATTATCATCTTGGGATGTTTTACATGCATTTATATGCTATTTTATATCATTTTTGGGACTAACCTATTAACTCAGTGCCTAGTGCCAGTTTCTGGTTTTTCCGTGTTTTTGACCTTTTTCAGAAAACAATATTAAACGGAGTCCAAACGGAATAAAACATGCGGGATGATTTTTTCCATAACATAAGATACACAGAGACTTGAGAACCAAGGCAGGAGGTCTCGTGGGAGGTCACGAGCCCCCTAGGCGCGCCCTAGGGGGGTCGCCTAGCCGGCTCGTGGGCCCCGTGTGCTTCCTCTGCCCTACCTCTTTCGCCTATAAATTCCTAAAAATCCCGAAACATCCAGAGAGAGCCACAAAAATACTTTTCCACCGCCGCAAGCTTCTGTGATGAGAGATACACAAAAAATACAAATAACGATTTTCAAACCGATTGAGGAACATTCCAAACACTGTTCACTATTATAAAATGCATGTTTTTTTCTTTTTGTGTAGCTCTCGTCATAATGTATTTCATTGTCATATTTTATGCACATGTAGAATACATCCATATGATTGTGTAGAATTGTTTACAAACAAAATTGAAACTCCAAAATGTAATTATCATTTTTTTAAATATCGACCTCCATGGAGGTCGACCGCCAAAAGCCCTCACTCGACATCGCAAAATTATCATACAAACATATCATATATTGGTTCATGATAGACAAGTCGACATCCCCAAAGTCGGTTCCAAATTTAGAACAACACAAAATCGAATAACTAGCATGTTAATCAGATGGAATGCTTCAAGAACTAACCGTCCTCGTATTACCTTCTTATTTGATTGTATTATTCTAAGCACCTACTTCTCTTTTTTCTAAAATAAAACACGTAAAGGTGTATCATTCTCGTAGAAGAAACCCAAGTGTCTACTACAATACATTTCGGTTGAGAAGGCTAATCAATGGCATTAGCAACCACTAACATTGTGACTATGATGACAAAGTAGTCTCTTTGTCCAACCTCTAGTCATGAATGGTGAGGATGTGGGACACAAAGAATCATGGTCACATCACTCTATGGAGTGTGGGTCAACTTAGACCACAATGATGCACCTAGGAGTGAGCTGAATATGGGACAAGACTTAAGGGGGGCATAGTCTAGGAAGTGTCAATGACGTTGTACATTACCTCATAGGCCCACATTGGAGCATCGGGAAAACACCATAACAAAGTGCACGAGCCACCCCATGCCTCGTTGGTGGGACCTGGGAGGATAATAACTCTAGATAACACAATGATCTACACACGCAACCCAAGCACCTTCCAAGGAGGCAACATCGCTATGGTGCCACCATTGCCTAGGCCAATGAACTAGATGGATGGTTGATACATCTCCAACGTATCTATAATTTTTGATTGTTCCATGCTGTTATATTATCATGTTGCGATGTTTTACATGCATTTATATGCCATTTTATATCATTTTTGGGACTAACCTATTAACTCAGTGCCTAGTGTCAGTTTATGCTTTTTTCCGTGTTTTTGACCTTTTTTAGAAAACAATATTAAACGGAGTCCAAACGGAATAAAACCCGCGGGATGATTTTTTCCATAATAGAAGATACACACAGGACTTGAGAACCAAGGCAGGAGGTCTCGTGGGAGGTCACGAGCCCCCTAGGCGCGCCCTAGGGGGGCGCCTAGCAGGCTCGTGGCCCCCCTGTGCCTCCTCTGCACTACCGCTTTCGCCTATAAGTTCCCAAAAATCCCGAAACCTCCAGAGAGAGCCACGAAAATACTTTTCCGCCGCCGCTAGCTTCTGTCTCCGCAAGATCCCATCTGGGGACCGTTCAGGTGCCCTGCCGGAGGGGGATTCGGACACGGAGGGATTCTTCATCAACACCATTGCCTCTCCGATGATGCGTGAGTAGTTCCCCATAGACCTTCGGGTCCATAGCTAGTAGCTAGATGGCTTCTTCTCTCTCTTGGATCTTCAATACAAAGTTCTCCATGATCTTCATGGAGATCTATCTGATGTAACTTTCTTTTGCGGTGTGTTTGTCGAGATCCGATGAATTGTGGATTTATGATCAGATTATCTATGAATATTATTTGAGTCTCCTCTGATTTATTATATGCATGATTTCGTATCCTTGTAATTCTCTTCGAGTTATGGGTTTCGTTTGGCCAACTTGATCTATAATTCTTGCAATGGGGGAAGTGCTTGGTTTTGGGTTCATACCGTGCGGTGTCCTTATGTCACATCCCTGACACCTTAAGCAAGTTAGTCTTGTGCTCATGTCTTCTTTGCATTGCATCTAAGAAATTCTCAACAAGAACCAAGAAAGTGGTGAAGGAAAAACTCAAACCCTAGCCACTTCTTTAAATAAAGGAATTCTCAAACTAGTTAAAACCAATGAACCCAAAATGGCCTCAAGAAATGTTCAAACTTTCTGATAAATCATGAAAGTAAATGAGCAATGAAGAAAACCATTTTCTTGACACTTTAAGCATTTTAAATAAATGCAAAAGCTACTTGTTCCAAGTTTTAAATTTGAAATCAGAAACTTTAAATTTTCAAAAAATGTTGAAAACTTTGGAAATAGTTGGAATTATTCCAACAAATATTCTAGGGTGGTTAACATAGCTTATACAATTTATTTGGGAGTTGAAATAAATAGAAAATCAGTGAAATAGCAAAACAAAAACGAAAATAAAAAAAAGGGAAAAGAAGTTACTTGTCGTTCACCTGGCCCGGCCCATCTCAACTCCTGTCGTCTTCCTCCCCCGCCAGTGGGCAGCAGGAGGTGGCCGCCGCGTACTCCGGCGCGGCCACGCACCTATGCGCCTGCCTGACCGCCGCCTCGCGCTGGCAAGGCGGGGGATAAGCTCCCCGAGCCCGTGGCTATCCATTCCCAGCGCCAGTTCTCCCCCTCCTCTCGGATCTCTCCTCCCTCCTTCTGCCGCCATTGGAGCCGAGCAGAGCTCGAGATCGTCGTCGTTCTAGCCGACCTTCCTTCCTTCTGAGCCGCGCATTAGCTCCGCCGCAACCCCCTCAAGCTTCCTAGCCACGAGTCCGACGCCTAGATGCAGTGAATCGACGAGCAGCTGTCGTCTTCTTCCTCGGGTCACCGAAGATCGCCGCCGACGTTCTCCCTCTCCAGGCCGTCTCCGAGCAAACTAGCGCCACCACTGCACTCCCCGTGAGCATGCGGTCATTTCCCCTAAGATCTCCCCGTCGATCCCCTTCTCTAGGCCTAGTTCCACCGGAGCCCGACAAGATTCGCCGCTGCAGCTCGTCGCCGGTAGCCCTCCGGTGACGGGTTGGTCAGTCTGAGGCCACCAACAGCCTCAGGACGTCATGTAGATGCGTTCAGTGCCCAGCCCCGCGCGTTTTGCCCCTGTATTCGGTGGCTTCGACGATGGCCGAACTTGGTCGCCGCCAAGCTCGTCGCCGGTGTTGATCCCGGCCACCCCAGCCCCTGGGGCTTGTTCCATCGTGCGCGCCATCGAGTGGCCGTTCCTCCCATGGTCTCCGCTGTGCGTTTGGCCCTCTGTGCGTCATTTCTGAGCCCCCCCGACGTTCTGGTGCTCGCCGGAAGCTCCTCGCCGGCGAGGACGACCTCGCCGCCGGTGGATCTCGGCTGGCCTGAGCCACTGACTGGTGGGGCCAGCCTCTGGCAAGATTAGAGATAATAAAAATAAATCAGTTAAATTAATAAGACACTGACATGTGGGTCCAGTGAGTTTAATTAACTAAATAAGATTAATCCTAATCTAAAATTACCAGAGACACTGACCAGTGGGTCCCACTGGTCAGGTTTGACTTTCAACGGCCAGTTGGACCTGCTGATGTCATGCTGATGCAGTAAAAGTATTTTCAGTATAAAAATAATTCCAGAAATGTTTAAAACTTCAAAAATTCATAGAAATTAATCTGTAACTCCAATGAAAATAATTTATATATGAAAAAGCATCAGAAAAATTCAAGGAATCTGAATATGCTATTTTCAATCAGGTTTGAAAAAGTTACAGAAACCAAACATGTAGATTAATGAATAAGTCAATTCTTATAAATACTTTATAAATGGAATTTGGAAAATATTCAAATTTCATTATGTTTGACATGATCAAACATTGTTCTAATAACAAACCAGTACCTTAACATGACATCTCATGCATGCTAACATCAAGTTGATCTGAGCATCAGGTCGAATCAATTAAATCGGTATCCGAGAAAACCTCGTTTGAATTGATATTTGAATGTGATTCAAATCAACTTCAAACCTAATACATGTTGACCTTATTAGAATATCACCTTGCATTCTCATGCCATGCTCATGCATCATCTTGTTTGCATATGATTGTTATTGATTGTTGTCATTCCTTCGGTAGGCTCCGCTCCCCCGGATTCCACCGAATATCCGTCTGACGGATATTGTCCCTCCTCTGAGCAACAAGGCAAGCAACCATTTTTGATCAGCCCGATAAATCCCATGTTCTTGCTCCTGCACTTATTTATTGCATTAGGATCAAATGCTTCAACTGCTTTTGCCACGTTAGTTGAACCCACTTCCTTTGCATGAGCTATCCTTGTCACAGTAAATAGCCGAACCTTGCAACCTAGCATACCTGGTAGTTGCTTGAGCCATGATGTGCCTTATCCTGCTATGCATGCTATGCTTAGAGTTGTGTATGGTCTGTCATCTGGGAGATGAACAGAATTGTGAGAATGTGTTCGGTAAGCAAAGGTTGTGTGTTGAACCTGATTTGGTGAAGGTACTGGTGAAAGGCTGTGTAGGAGTACATGGCGGGTTGTTTCATTGGAACCGTCCTTAGGAACTGAGTTCCGTGTATGTAATCCAAGACTAGATACTACCACATGCTGGGCCCTGAAATATGACCCCGCTCGGCCTATTAATCGCTTAGTACTCGGTCCAGGAGTTGCAAGTAGTTTCTGGTGTTTATAGTCATGCTGGAGGCCGTGCATAGTGCTGACCTGAGAGGTGGGCTATGATGCGGTAGGCAGTGGCACGGTGTACCAAGTGGCACCTGGATGGTGGGCTTGGGAACCTTGCGCACATCGTTTGAGGCCGTGGCGGAAACCTCGGCCGGACTTCCGTACGGGTCACTCTCAGATAGGCGATAAACCTGGACTAGGTACTAGTGTGGTTAACGGTCGTGGCCGACTCCCTCGCTAGGCTTCCGCTTGAAGGTTGCCGAGGTGCATGACATGCACATGGCGATAAGTGGCGAGAGCGTGTGTGACGGAGTACACCCCTGCAGGTTTATGATCTATTCGAATAGCCGCGTCCGCGGTGATGGACTACTTGGAGACATATGTTGTTCATAGATAACTCCAATGGCTACTCATAAAATTTTCAAGATAAGCGTGAGTGTCGTGGACGGCAATTCCGTATGGAGACGGAATGATTCCACGATAGTGTATTGTTGTGGTGTTAGTGGACTCGTGTGCGAGAAATCAAGTTGTCAAAATTATTTAAAAATGCAAGTTGTGTAGCCACGAGTCAAATGCTGGCTTTCCGCATGAAACCCCACTATACCTTGTTGATACCTTGCATGAGTAGTTAGTTATCCTAAAGTCTTGCTGAGTACTTCCGTACTCATGTTTGCTTAATAAATGTTGCAGAGGTTGCTAATGACCCTAATGGAGGGTTCTTCGTAGACATCGACGACGACGAGTAGCTGGTGTCCCAGCTACGATCTGGCCCTATGTTGGGTCTGTAGTATAGTCAGGCCATGTGCCTTCTAGTTGCCCTGTCTGTACTCAGACAGTTATAAACTCTTCCGCTGGCTTGTAACTGAATGACTGCTATTATGGGTCGTGAGACCCTTAATGTGTAATATCATGTGTGTGGCTCTTCCGAGCCTCTTAAATAAAGCTTGTATGTTTATGGTTATGTTGTGATGCCATCGATGTATCTATACATATCGGTATGCCATGCGTACGTGTGTCGTACTTGATATGTATGGGGTTCGATTACCTAGTCGTGAACTTTAGTAGCACTCCTTACGAGGAAATGCCCCTTTGTGATCCAACGAGCCTTGGTAGTTCGCTACTGCTCTGGACACATTGGTTGACCGGCATGTGTCCTTCTTAGCTGCTGTGTCTGTCCCCTTTGGGGAAATGTCACGCGATGTAATGGAGTCCTTGTAGCTTGCCACGACTAGTCTACACTCGCCGGTGACCGACACCTGCTTTGTTGGGTCATGTATGCCTGTCCTTGTGCGGTACTGCCACTTTGGTTTGTGACTAGAATTGTCGATCCGGGTTCTTTGACATTGGAATGCTAGCGACACTATTGCATACGTGAGTCAAAAGACGCAAACGGTCCCAGCTAAGGTAAGGCTGCAGCCGTGGAGTTAACCGTGCGTGAGACCGCAAAGAGATGCGACGTGTTACAGGCTGGATTCCTATGACTTAGGATCGGGGTCCCGACACCTCACCTAGTGACAGAAGGGGTAGCGAGGAACGCATCGTGTTGTTGTCATCAAGGGTAAAAATATGGGGTTTATATCATATTGCATGAATTTATCCCTCTACATCATGTCATCTTGCTTAAGGCGTTACTCCGTTTGTTATGAGCTTAATACACTAGATGCATGCTGGATAGCGGTCGATGTGTGGAGTAATAGTAGTAGATGCAGAAAGTATCGGTCTACTTGTCTCGGACGTGATGCCTATATGTATGATCATTGCCTTAGATATCGTCATGACTTTGCGCGATTCTATCAATTGCTCGACAGTAATTCGTTCACCCACCGTAATACTTCCTATCATGAGAGAAGCCCCTAGTGAACACTATGGCCCCCGGGTCTATTTTACACATCATATATTCAGATCTACAAAAATACCAAAAATACGTTGCCGCACTTTTATTTCTTTTTACCTTTTATCACCTTCAGATCTCACCTTGCAAGTAATCGTGAAGGGATTGACAACCCCTTTATTGCGTTGGGTGCAAGTTTGTTTGTCTTTGCGCAGGTTCATTGGTGCCTCATCTTGATACTCCTACTGGATTGATACCTTGGTTCTCAAACTGAGGGAAATACTTATCTCTACTTTGCTGCATCACCCTTTCCTCTTCAAGGGAAAAACCAACGCAAGCTCAAGAAGTAGCAATGGTTTCCCCTAGTGCTCAAGTAAGGAATGTCATGTGTGTGGACCATGACAATCACTCCAAGAACGAGACGACCCTCATCGATGCATTGCCAGTGTTAGCCAAGGGAGAGCATGACTTCCACCCGAGCACATGCCCGTAAACACCTGATGATCGCCGGGGTCGTGAGCTATGTCTGCCACTTCAAATAGGTGAGCGTTGCGTCCATTTTGCATCATGATTTCTTATTGATAATTATATTATTCTTAGTCATCATTCCAATTTATGATACAATTCTTATGCTTTTTATTTCTAAATTTACAAGGTACATAACAAAGAGGGAAATCGACGGAAATTGGAATTCTGGACGTGAAAACTAAGAAAAAGGCTGAAAATTCTCTAGACTCCAAATGACCTGAAACTTCACGAGGATTTTTTTTGTGAAATGTATCAGAATTTATGGAGCAAATAAGTGTCGGAGGGGGATGTTTGAAATATGCCCTAGAGGCAATGATAAAATAGTTATTATTATATTTCCCGTTTTAAGATAATCGTTTATTATCCATGCTATAATTGTATTGAATGAAAACATAGATACATGTGTGGATACATAGACAAAACAATGTCCCTAGCAAGCCTCTAGTTGGCTAGCCAGTTGATCAAGGATGGTCAAGGTTTTCTGACCATATGCAAGTGTTGTCACTTGATAACTGGATTACATCATTAGGAGAATCATGTGATGGACTAGACCCAAACAATAAACATAGCATGTGATCGTGTCATTTTGTTGCTATTGTTTTCTGCGTGTCAAGTATTTATTCCTATGACCATGAGATCATATAGCTCACTAGCACTGGAGGAATACCTTGTGTGTATCAAATGTCACAACATAATTGGGTGACTATAAAGGTGCTCTACAGGTATCTCCGAAGGTGTCCGTTGAGTTAGTATGGATTAAGACTGGGATTTGTCACTCCGTGCGCCGGAGAGGTATCTCGGGGCCCACTCGGTAATACAACATCACAAACAAGCCTTGCAATCAATGTGACTAAGTGTAAGTCATGGGATCTTGTATTATGGAACGAGTAAAGAGACTTGCCGGTAACGAGATTCAAATAGGTATACGGATACCGACGATTGAATCTCGGGCAAGTAACATACCGAAGGATAAAAGGAATGACATGCGGGATTATACGAGTCCTTGGCACAGAGGTTCAACCGATAAGATCTTCAGAGAATATGCAGGATCCAATATGGGCATCTAGGTCCCGCTATTGGATATTGACCGAGGAGTGTCTCGGGTCATGTCTACATAGTTCTCGAACCCGCAGGGTCTGCACACTTAAGGTTCGATGATGTTTTAGTATAGTTGAGTTATGTGTGTGGTTAACGAATGTTGTTCGGAGTCCCGGATGAGATCACGGACGTCATGAAGGTTTCCGGAATGGTCCGGAAACGAAGATTGATATATAGGATGGTTTTATTTGGTCACGGAAAGTTTCGGGCATTACCGGCAGTGTACCGGGAGTGACGAATGGGTTCCGGGTATTCACCGGGAGAGGCCCACCCACCAGGGAGTTAGCCCAGTGACCCTAGGGTGGCGC
Source organism: Hordeum vulgare subsp. vulgare (assembly GCF_904849725.1). NCBI lineage: Eukaryota > Viridiplantae > Streptophyta > Magnoliopsida > Poales > Poaceae > Hordeum > Hordeum vulgare. The sequence continues at coordinate 80,588,171 of NC_058520.1, read as the reverse complement.
ACCAGCCCTTAGTGGGCTGGTGAGGCCATCCCAATAGGGCCATGGCGCCACAAGGGAAAAATCCGAAAGGAAAAAAAAGGAAAGAGTGAGGTGGGAAGGAAGGAGTGGACTCCTTCCCCCAAACCGAATTGGGCTGGGAGTCCACTTCCTCCCTTCGGACGACGCACCTTGGGGCTCCTTGATCCCCAAGGCTAGCCCCTCCGCTCCCCCTATATATACTTGTGGTTTTAGGGCTTTTGAGACACAACTTTTGCCACGTGCAACTCTAACCTATACCACGTAGTTTTACCTCTAAATCGGATTTCTGCGGAGCTCGGGCGGAGGCCTGCAGGAGTAGATCATCACCACCACCGGAGCACCGTCACGTTGCCGGAGAACTCATCTACTTCTCCGTTTCTCTTACTGGGTCAAGAAGGCCGAGATCGTCATCGAGCTGTACGTGTCCTGAACGCGGAGGTCCCGTCCGTTCGGCACTAGATCGGAACGGATCGTGGGACGACGGTGATTTGAATCACGAAGCTGTACCACTACATCAACCGCATTTCTTAATGCTTACCGCTTAGCTATCCACAAGGGTACGTAAATCTAATCTCCTCTCGTAGATGGACATCACCCTGATAGGTCTTCGTGTGCGTAGGAATTTTTTTGTTTCCGATGCAACGTTCCTCTACAGTGGTATCAGAGCTAGGTTCATGCATAGATGTTATCTCGAGTAGAACACAATAGGTTTTGTGGACGTTGATGTTCGATTTTCTGCCCTCCTTAGTATTTTCTCGATTCGGTGGTATTGTTGGATTGAAGCGGCCCGGACCGACATTACTCGTACGCTTACGAGAGACTAGTTTCATCGACTGACATGCAACTCGTTGTATAAAGATGACTAACGGGTGTTGGTTTCTTCAACTTTAGTTGAATTGGTTTTGACCGAGGCGGTCCTTGGAGAGAGGTTAAATAGAAATTTGCACATCTCCGTTGTGGTTTTTGCATAAGTAAGATGCGATCATACTAGATACCCATAGCAGCCACGTAAAACATGCAACAACAAATTAGAGGACGTCTAACTTGTTTTTGCAGAGTATGCTTGTGATATGATATGGCCAATGACGTGATGTGATATATTGGATGTATGAGATGATCATGTTGTAATAGTTAATATCGACTTGCACGTCGATGCTACGGCAACCGGCAGGAGCCATAGGATTGTCTTTAAACTAACGTTTGCGGTTGCACATGCGTTTACTATATTGCTAGGTCGTAGCTTTAGTAACAATAGCATAGATAGCACGACAACCTCGATGGATACACGATGATGGAGATCATGGTGTGGCACCGGTGACAAGAAGATCATGCCGGTGCTTTGGTAATGGAGATCAAGAAGCACTAGATGATGGCCATATCATGTCACTTATGAATTGCATGTGATGTTAATCCTTTTATGCACCTTATTTTGCTTAGAACGACGGTAGCATTATAAGGTGATCTCTCACTAAAATTTCAAGATGAAATTGTGTTCTCCCCGACTGTGCACCGTTGCGACAGTTCATTGTTTTGAGACACCACGTTATGATTGGGTGTGATAGACTCAACGTTCACATACAACGGGTGCAAAACAGTTGCACAAGCGGAACACTCGGGTTAAACTTGACGAGCCTAGCATGTGCAGACATGGCCTCGGAACACATGAGACCGAAAGGTCGAGTATGAATCGTATAGTTGATATGATTAGCATAGAGATGCTTACCACTAAAACTTTTCTCAACTCACATGATGATCGGAATTGAGTTAGTGGATTTGGATCATGTACCACTCAAATGACTAGAGAGATGTACTTTTTGAGTGGGAGTTTATCAGTAATTTGATTAGTTAAAATCTAATTATCTTAAACATAGTCTAAGTCCACTTTGCAATATTTGTGTTGTAGATCAATGGCTCACGCAGTAGCAACCCTGAATTTTAATACGTTCCTAGAGAAAGCTAAGTTGAAAGATGATGGAGGTAACTTTGTAGACTGGGCTCGTAATCTAAAGCTGCTCCTGCAAGCTGGGAAGAAGGATTATGTCCTTAATGCTGCGCTAGGAGATTAACCACCCGCTACCTCTAGCCAAGATGTTTTGAACGCCTGGTTAACACGTAAGGAGGACTACTCAGTAGTTCAATGTGCAGTCTTGTATGGCTTGGAACCTGGACTTCAACGTTGCTTTGAGCATCATGGAACATATGAGATGTTCCAGGAGTTGAAGTTTATCTTTCAGAAGAACGCCCAGATCGAGTGGTATGAGACCTCCGATAAATTATATGCTTGCAAGATGGAGGAGAATTCGTGTGTCAGTGAACATGTGCTTAAAATGTCTGAGTACTCAAACTGTCTAGCTGAGTTGGGGATTGAACTCCCGCAAGAGGCTATCACTGACAGAATTCTTCAATCACTGCCACCTAGCTATAAGAGCTTTGTGTTGAACTATAACATGCAAGGGATGAACAAGTCACCCGACGAGTTATTCGCGATGCTGAAAGTCGCAGAGTTAGAACTCCGGAAAGAGTATGAAGTGTTGAAGGTCAATAAGACCACTGATTTTAAGAGAAACGGCAAAGGCAAGAAGGGTAAATCCAAGAAGAGCGGCAAGCCTGTCTCCAATCCGATGAAGAAACCCAAGGTTGGACCTAAGCCTGAAACAGAGTGTTATTATTGCAAGGGAATGGGTCACTGGAAGCGCAACTACCCCAAGTATTTGGCTGATAAGAAGGCGGCCAAGGAAAAATCAGGTATATTTGATATACATGTTATTGATGTGTACTTAACCAACTCTCGTAGTAGTGCCTGGGTATTTGATACCGGTTCTGTTGCTCATATTTGCAACTCGAAGCAGGAACTACGGAATAAACGAAGGTTGGCGAAGGATGAAGCGACGATGCACGTGGGAAATTGTTCCAAGGTTGATGCAATCGCCGTCAGCACAGTCTCACTTCAGTTACCAGCAGGATTAGTTATGAACTTAAATAATTGTTATTTAGTGCCTGCGTTAAGCATGAACATTATATCTGGATCTTGTTTATTGCGAGACGGTTACTCGTTTAAGTCACAGAATAATGGTTGTTCTATTTCTATGAGTAATATCTTTTATGGTCATGCACCCAATGTGAGAGGATTGTTCATATTGAATCTTGATAGCGACGATACACATGTACATAACATTGAGACCAAAAGATGTAGAGTTAACAATGATAGCGCCATGTTTTTCTGACATTGCCGCTTAGGTCATATTGGTGTAAAGCGCATGAAGAAACTCCATTCCGATGGGCTTTTGGAGTCACTTGATTTTGAATCACTTGACACGTGTGAACCATGCCTCATGGGCAAGATGACTAAGACTCCGTTCTCCGGAACAATGGAGCGTGCAAGTGACTTGTTCGAGATCATACATACTGATGTGTGCGGTTCGATGACTGTGGAGGCGCGCGGCACATATTGTTATTTTCTCACCTTCACTGACGATTTGAGTAGGTATGGATATATCTACTTGATGAAGCACAAGTCTAAAACGTTTGAGAAGTTCAAGCAATTTTCAGAGTGAAGTTTAAAAATCGTTGTAACAAGAAGATCAAGTTCATACGTTCTGATCTTGGGGGTGAATATTCGAGTTTCGAGTTTGGTGCTCACTTAAGACAATGTGGAATAGTTTCATAGTTGACGCTGCCTCGAACACCATAGCATAATGGTGTGTCTGAACATCGTAATCGTACTTTGTTAGAAATGATGCGATCTATTATGTCTATTACCGATTTGCCGTTATCGTTTTGGGGTTATGCATTAGAGACAGCTGCATTCACTTTAAATAGGGCACCGTCAAAATCGGTTGAGACGACACCATACGAGCTGTGGTATGGCAAAAGACCAAAGTTGTCATTTCTTGAAGTTTGGGGATATGATGCTTATGTCAAAAAGCTTCAGCCTGAAAAGCTGGAACCCAAAGCGGAAAAGTGCGTCTTCATAGGTTACCCAAAGGAGACAGTTGGGTACACCTTCTATCTCAAATCCGAGGGCAAAGTGTTTGTTGCTAAGAACGGAGCTTTTCTTGAGAAGGATTTTCTCTCGAAAGAATTGAGTGGGAGGAAGATAGAACTTGATGAGGTTGTCTAACCTCTAATCCCTCTAGATGGTGGTGCGGGGCAGGGGGAAACCTCTGTCGAAGCGACGCCGGTTGAGGAGGAAGTTAATGATGATGATCATGAAACTTCGGATCAAGTTCCTATCGGACCTTGCAGGTCGACAAGATCACGTGCTACTCCTGAGTGGTACGGTAATCCTGTCTTATCAATCATGTTGTTAGACAACAAGGAACCTACGAATTACGAAGAAGCAATGGTGGGCCTGGATTCCAAAAAATGGCTGGAAGCCATGAACTCCGAGATAGGATCTATGTATGAAAACAAAGTGTGGACTTTGGAAGTATTACCTGAGGGCGGAAAGGCTATTCAGAACAAATGGATCTTTAAGAAGAAGACGGACGCGGACGGTAATGTGACCGTTTATAAAGTTCGACTTGTGGCAAAGGGTTTTTCACAAGTTCAAGGAGTTGACTACAATGAGACGTTCTCACCGGTAGCGATGCTTAAGTCCGTCCGAACCATGTTAGCAATAGCTGCATTTTTTGATTATGAAATCTAGCAGATGGATGTCAAAACGACGTTCCTTAACCGTTTTCTTAAGGAAGAGTTGTATATGATGCAACCCGAAGGTTTTGTCGATCCAAAGAATGCTAACAAAGTATGCAAGCTCTAGAGATCCATTTATGAACTCGTGCAAGCATCTCGGAGTTGGAAAAAGCGCTTTGATGAGGTGATCAAAGCATTTGGGTGTATACAAGTGGTTGGAGAATCTTGTATTTACAAGAAAGTGAGTGGGAGCTCTGTGGCGTTTCTAATATTATATGTGGATGACATATTGTTGATTGGAAACAACGTGGAGTTTTTGGAGAGCGTAAATGTCACAGCCCTAGAATATAGATTGTAGTTAGTTGCATCAGTAAGCATTCATGAATGCATTCAAATCAATTTTATTCAAATTTGGATGATTTACAAATGGGGATGACTAAACTCTAACACCAAACAACATCCAAATAGGTTCAATAAGAGAAAAATCCTAGCTACTCTATATTCAAAACAAAATCCTAGCAACTCTATATGCAAAACAATTCAAAAGTGGTGACAAATCAATGAACCAAAATGGTTTTCATAAAAGTCCATCATTTTGGATAAATGTTGGAAAGAAAATATCAGGGGTGATATATATTTTCAAAATACTTTTGGCATTTTATTTTAAACTCAAAAGCCACTGAAATCAATTAATTAATTGATTTAAAATACTTCCTAGTTTTATAAAATGTTGAAACTATTTTGTGGCATTGATTATTTTTTACTACTGTCACATAATACTATTCTAGGATTTTATAAAATGATTAAATGTTTTATTAAAATCCTAAATCTAAATGCCAGAAAGAAATAAAACAAAAATAATAAGAGAGAGAGAGAGCTATTCTGTGCTCACCTGCTGGCCCAGCCCACCAGGGGCACCCCTGTCTTCTACCTCTTGCCAGAAGGCAGAGGAGAAGCAGGGGACGGCGAGCTCGTGCGAGCGCCACGCCACCTGCCTGCCTGGCTCCCCGCCGCCTTGGTGAGTGGGATAGGCTCGGGAGAGCCGTCTCGATCTCCTCCTCTCCTCTCTCCAGTTCCCCCTTCTCTCTCTCTGCTTTCCCTCATTGCCTCCATTGCCGAGCTAGAGCTCGCCTCTCTGGTCCCCGGCCACCCCTCGCCTCTCCGTGAAGCCCAGAAGGACCGCCTCGATGCCCTCCTTGTCCTCGCCGACGGAATCAAGCCTGGAGCCCCCCTGTCGCCGCCGCCACCGCCGTTTTCTTCGTCGACCATCGGAGCTTCCCGGCGTCGATCCGCCGGCTAGGGAACGACCCCGACCTCTCCGTCGCCGCAAATGGGTTCCTCGTGAGCCCCTGAACCTTTTTCCCTCTCCTCCCTCGTTCTCCCGTGCCCCGCTCCCCGCCACGGCCGAACCCCGCCGCCGCTTGAGCTCGTCGTCGGCGCCTCTCTGGCGATCTAGCCCCCCTTCGAGCCCCCTGCTCGATGTGGTCGAGCCTGGGCTACGCCCCAGTGCTCTCAGCGCTTGATTCCGGCCCCTGTAGTGCCATCTAGGCAACTCCGGCGTGCCTCCGCCGCCTCGGACCTCGCCGGCGTCGAGCCGCCGGTGGGTCTGACCCTGTCGACCAGGGGTTTGACCTCCCAGGGTCACAGACAGGTGGGGCATAGCCCCTGTTAAGTTTTAGCTAATCTCAAAATTTAAATAAATAGTTTAACTAATCTAATGACTCACTGACAGTGGGCCCAGACCCTAATTAGGAATAAAAGATTAAAGTTAAACTCTTTTTAACACTTATGTCACTGACTAGTGGGCCCTGGCTGTCAGGTTTGACCTGGCCGGCCAGTTGACCTGCTGACGTCAGTGCTGATGCAATAATAGTATTTTCTGTTTATAAAATAATTCCAGAAAATGCTGAAAACTTCTAAAAATTATATAAAATAATCTGTAAGTCCAATCAAAATAATTTATATATGAAAAAGTATCAGAAAAATTCAAGGAATCTGATTATGGCATTTTCCTGCATGGTTGAAAAAGTTAACATCACCAAATAGGCAAAATGGTGAATAGGATAAATTTCATAATTAGTTTGGAGATGGAATTTGATACTTATTTGAATTCCACTTCAATTGTTATGACCAAACATTGTTCAATGCAAATCAGTACCTCAAAATACTAACTCCATACATGTTGGAATAATTTGTTATGAGCATCAGGTCGAATCAATTATGAGGGTACTTGGAAAGATACCCGGCTTGACGTGATGTTTGAATCCTAATTCAAACCAACTTCAACTTAAGAAATGATAGCCACATTAGCCCTGCCACCTTTCATTTCATGTCTTGAGCATGCATCATAGTGTTGCATTTCCGTGAAGTAATTGTTGTTCTTTCTTGTTTGTCGGTATTGTTCCCCCTCGCTAAACGATGTTTTCGACGATGTGATCATTGACATTGATGAAGACTCATTGCTATCTTCAGACGTGTGAGGCAAGCAAACCCCCCTTGAGCATATTGAAATAAACCCACTCTCTCGCTCCTGCTCTCTTTTACTGCATTAGGACAAACACGATTCAACTGTACATGCTATCGGTAGTCGAACCCATTCCTTTGCATGACCTGATTTTGTCACAGTAAATAGTTGAAACCACTTAGCATGAGTAGCAACTGCTTGAGCCTTGCTATGCTTACTCATCCATGCTTGTTTACAATGCCTGCTATGCTTAGAGTCATGTCGGGTCTGATCCGTCTGGATGATGAATCGGAATGGTTGTGTTCATGTCCTACAGTGTGAGAGTAAAGGTGTGAATCTGATTTGGTAAAGGTAGCGATGAGAGGCCATGTAGGAGTACATGGTGGGTTGTCTCATTGGGACCGTCCTTAAGAACTGAGTTCTGTGTATGTTATACAAGACAAGCTACTACCATGCATTGGGCCCTGAAATATGACCCCGCTCGGCTTATTAATTGCCTAGATCTCTGTCCAGGAGTTGCAATTAGTTTCTGGTGTTTGCAGGAAAAGTGTTGGCGGCCGTGTTTAGCTCTGCCCGACGGGGTAGGCTTCACTACGGTAGATACACAGTGGCACGGTGTACCAAGTGGCACCCGAATGGTGGGCTTGGGAACCCTGCGCGCATCGTTTGGGGCCGTAGAGGAAACCTCGGCCGGACTTCCTTGCGGGTTCAGTCTCAAATAGGCGATAAACCTGGACTAGGGTCTTGTGTGGTTAACGGTCATGGCTGACACCCACGCCAGTGCTTCCGCTTGAAGGTTGCCGAGATGCATGTCGTGCATATGGTGCTAAGTGGTGGGAGCATGTGTGAAGAAGTATACCCCTGCAGGGTGATTTAATCTGTTCGAATAGCCGCGTCCTCGGATATGGACTACTTGGAAACATTACGTGGTACATAGACAATTTAAATGGATACTCTAAAACATGCAAGATAAGTGTGAGTGCTATGGAAGGCCTTCTCGTAGGGAGACGAGAGTGGATCCATAGTGGTGTATTGAATTGGTGAATATGTGGACTCGTGTGCGCTATCCCACCTCAACGAAAGAAGTTGTAGTCGTAGTACAGGTTAGCCAAGAGTCAAAGCTGGCTTGCTGCAATCAAACCCCACAATCCTTTCATTGAAACATGATGCATGTGTAGATAGTTCTGATGTAAGACTTGCTGAGTACCTTTGTACTCACGGTTGCTTTATTTATGTTTTGCAGAGAAGACTTAGACTCATTAAAAGGTTCTACGTGATGTGTTCTATGTTGACCAGAATAGCTTGGGAATCCCAGACAGAGGTCTGGCTCCTTTGGTAGGGTCGTAGTAGCTTTTCAGGCTCTTCCAGCCACTTTTAGTAGATGTCTGTACCCATACATGATTTGCTTCCGCTTGTTGTTTGTATGACTTGAGTGTCGGGTCACGAGACCCCTGTTTGTAATATCATACTATGTTGACTCTTATGAGTATTTAATAAATGCTTGAGTCATAGAGTTATGTTGTGATGCCATGTTGTATCTACACATATCGTGCATAATGTGTGTATGTTTGAAATGCATTATATGTGTGGGATTCGACACCTAGTTGTTTGCCTTTAGTAGTACTCTTTACAGGGAAATGCCTCTTTGTGATTCCATCGAGCCTTGGTAGTTTGCTACTGCTCGGAACACATTGATTGACCGGCATGTATCCTTCTTTGCTGCTGTGTCTGTCCCCTCGGGGAAATGTCACGCGGTGTAATGGAGTCCTTGTAGCTTGCTACGACTCGTCTACACACGCTGATGACCGACACCTGCTTTGCAGGGTTATGTATGCCTGTCCCTGTACGGTTGTACCGCTGGGGTTTATGACTAGTCATGTCGACCCGGGTTCTTTGTCGTTTGAACGCTAGCAACATATTCATATATGTGAGCCAAAAGACGCAAACGGTCCAGGCCAAGGTAAGGTGGCAGCCGTGGAGTTTACCGTGCGTGAGGCCGCAAAGTGATGTGATGTGTTACAGCCAAATGACTCAGGATCGGGGTCCTGACAGTAAAGGATTACTTGAATAAAAGTTTCTCTATGAAGGACCTACGAGAAGCTTCTTACATTCTTGGCATTAAGATTTATAGGGATAGATCGAGACGCCTGATAGGACTTCCACAAAGCACATACCTTGATAGAGTTTGGAAGAAGTTCAAAATGGAACAGTCCAAGAAGGGGTTCTTGCCAGTGTTGCAAGGTATAAAATTGAGTAAGACTCAGTGCCCAGCAAGTGCGGAAGATAGAGAACAAATGAGTTCCGTCCCCTATGCTTCAGCCATAGGTTCTATCATGTATGCAATGCTGTGCACTAGACTAGACGTTAGCTTGGCCATCAGTATGGCAGGCAGGTTTCAAAGTAATCCAGGAGTGGATCACTAGACGGCGGTCAAGAATATTCTGAAGTACCTGAAAAGGACTAAGAAAATGTTTCTCGTTTATGGAGGTGACGAAGAGCTCGTCGTAAAGGGTTACGTTGATGCAAGCTTTGACATTGATCCGGATGACTCTAAGTCTCAAACCGGATATGTATTTATTCTTAATGGGGGTGCCGTAAGCTGGTGCAGTTCCAAGCAAAGTGTCGTAGCAGATTCTACATGTGAAGCAGAGTATATGGCTGCCTCAGAGGCAGCTAAGGAGGGTGTCTGGATGAAGCAGTTCATGACGGATCTTGGAGTTGTGGCGAGCGCACTAAATCCAATAACTCTGTTATGTGACAACACCGGTGCCATTCCTTTAGCAAAGGAACCAAGGTTTCACAAGAAGACTAGGCACATCATACGACGCTTCAACCTCATCTGCGACTACGTCGAAGGAGAGGACGTAAATATTTGCAAAGTGCACACGAATCTGAATGTAGCAGATCCGCTGACTAAACCTCTTCCACGGGAAAAACATGATCAACACCAGAACTGTATATGTGTTAGATTTATTACAATGTAAATCGCATGGTGATGTGAGGACTAGAATATTGACTCTAGTGCAAGTGGGAGACTGTTGGAAATATGCCCTAGAGGCAATGATAAAATAGTTATTATTATATTTCCTGTTTCAAGATAATCGTTTATTATCCATGCTATAATTGTATTGAATGAAAACATAGATACATGTGTGAATACATAGACAAAACAATGTCCCTAGCAAGCCTCTAGTTGGCTAGCCAGTTGATCAAGGATGGTCAAGGTTTTCTGACTATATGCAAGTGTTGTCACTTGATAACTGGATTACATCATTAGGAGAATCATGTGATGGACTAGACCCAAACTATAAACGTAGCATGTGATCGTGTCATTTTGTTGCTATTGTTTTCTGCGTGTCAAGTATTTATTCCTATGACCATGAGATCATATAGCTCACTCGCACCGGAGGAATACCTTGTGTGTATCAAACGTCACAACGTAACCGAGTGACTATAAAGGTGTTCTACAGGTATCTCCGAAGGTGTTCGTTGAGTTAGTATGGATCAAGACTGGGATTTGTCACTCCGTGTGACGGAGAGGTATCTCGGGGCCCACTCGGTAATACAACATCACAAACAAGCCTTGCAAGCAATGTGACTAAGTGTAAGTCTCGGGATCTTGTATTACGGAACGAGTAAAGAGACTTGCATGTAACGAGATTGAAATAGGTATACGGATACCGACGACCGAATCTCGGACAAGTAACATACTGAAGGACAAAGGGAATGACATACGTGATTATATGAATCCTTGGCATAGAGGTTCAACCGATAAGATCTTCGGAGAATATGTAGGATCCAATATGGGCATCTAGGTCCCGCTATTGGATATTGACCGAGGAGTGTCTCGGGTCATGTCTACATAGTTCTCGAACCCGCAGGGTCTGCACACTTAAGGTTCGATGATGTTGTAGTATAGTTGAGTTATATGTGTGGTTACCGAATGTTGTTCGCAATCGCGGATGAGATCACGGACGTCACGAGGGTTTCCGAAATGGTCCGGAAACGAATATTGATATATAGGATGGTTTCATTTGGTCACCGGAAAGTTACGGGAATTACTGACAGTGTACCGGGAGTGACGAATGGGTTCCGGGTATTCACCGGGAGGGGCCCACCCACCCGGGAGTGAGCCCAGTGACCCTAGGGTGACGCACCATCCCTTAGTGGGCTGGTGAGGCCAGCCTAATAGGGACATGGCACCACAAGGAAAAAATCCCAAAGGAAAAAAAAAGGAAAGAGGGAGGTGGGAAGGAAGGAGTGGACTCCTTCCCCCAAACCGAATTGGGGTGGGAGTCCACCTCCTCCCTTCGGCCGGCGCACCTTGGGGCTCCTTGAGCCCCAAGGCTAGCCGCTTCCCTCCTCCTATATGTACTGGTGGTTTTAGGGATTTTGAGACACAACTTTTTCCACGTGCAACTCAAACCTATACCACGTAGTTTTACCTCTAGATCGGATTTCTGCGGAGCTCGGGCAGAGCCCTACGGGAGTAGATCATCACCACCACCGGAGCGCCGTCACGCTGCCGGAGAACTCATCTACTTCTCCGTCTCTCTTGCTGGATCAAGAAGTCTGAGATAATCATCGAGCTGTACGTGTGCTGAACGCGGAGGTGCCGTCCGTTCGGCGCAAGATCGGAACGGATCGTAGGACGACGGTGATTTGAATCACGAAATTGTACCACTACATCAACCGCATTTCTTAACGCTTCCCGCTTAGCGATCTACAAGGGTACGTAGATTTAATCTCCTCTCTTAGATGGACATCACCATGATAGGTCTTCGTGTGCGTAGGAATTTTTTTTGTTTCCCATGCAACGTTCCCCAACAGGGGCCGCCTATTGGTGCCAAGCCAACAGGGCGTACCCACCCCCTAGGCGCACCCTGATGTCTTGGGGCCAACTCCCAGGCCCCCCGGCCCCCCTCTTGTGCTATATTATGGGGTTTAACCTAGAAAAATAATAAGAAAGGACTTTCGGGATGAAGCGCCACCGTATCGAGGTGGAAACCTGGTTAGAGGCCCTTTTGCTCTCCGGTAGAGTGATTCTGTCGCGGAAACTTCCCTCCGAGAGGGGGAAATCGAAGCCATCGTCATCATCAACGCTTCCTCCTTCATGGGAGGATCAATATTCATCAACATCTTCACCAGAACCATCTCATCTCAAACGTTAGTTCATCTCGTGTATTCAATCTTTGTCTCAAAACCTCATATTTGTACATATGGGTTACTAGTAGTGTTGATTACATCTCGTAGTTGATGATGGTTGGTTTACTTGCTGGAAGATAATATGTTCAGATCATTTATCATATTTATTATACCTACGATCTTGAACATGATGATGATTTGTGAGTAGTTGCTTTTTCTCTCGAGGACATGGGAGAAGTCTTGTTATAAGTAATCATGTGAAGTCGGTATTCGTTCGATATTTGGATGATATGTATGTTGTTTCTTTCTTTAGTGGTTGATATGTCCATTTTGCATCATGAATTCTTATTGATATTTATGATATACTTGTTCATTATTCCTCATTATGATACAATTCTTATGCATTTTATCTCTAAATATGCAAGGTACACCACAAAGAGGGAAATTACTCGAAACTGGAATTCTTGACTTGAAAACCAAGAAAAAGGCTGAAAAATCACTAGACTCCAAATGACCCACAACTTCATGGAGATTTTCTATGTAATATTTAAGCTTTATTGGGCCAAAAATATACCAGAGGGGGGCCACAAGTGAACAGGGCGCGCCCCCTCTTCTCCTATATGTTGTGTTTTACCCTAGAAAAATCATAAGGATACTTTCGGGACAAAGCGCCATTGTCTCAAGGTGGAAACCTGGGCAGAGGCCCTTTTGCTCTCCGACAAAGAGATTCTGCCGGGGAAACTTCCCTCCGTAAGGGGGAAATCGAAGACATCGTCATCACGGACGCTTCCTCCTTCGTGGGAGGACCAATCTTAATCAACATATTCACCACCACCATCTTATCTCCAAATCCTAGTTCATCTCTTGTATTCAATCGTTGTCTCAAAACCTCAGATTGGTACCTCTGGGTTACTAGTAGTGTTGGTTACATCTTGTAGTTGATGCTAGTTGTTTTACTTGGTGAAATATATTATGTTCAGATCCTTGATTACCATTATTATACCTCTGATCTTGAACATGTTGATGAGGTGTGAGTAGTTACTATTGTTCCTTAGGATATGGGAGAAGTCTTCTTACAACTAATCATGTGAAATTGATATTCGTTTGATATTTTTATGATGTGTATGTTGTTGCTTCTCTTAATGGTGTCTTGTGAATGTTGACTACACGACACTTCACCATGTTATGGGCCTAAGGGAAGGCATTGTGGAGTAACAGGTAGATGATGGGTTGCGAGAGTGACAGAATCTTAAACCCCAGTTTATGTTTGCTTCATGAGGGGCTGATTTGGATCCACATGTTTCATGTTATGGTTAGATTTATCTTAATTCTTCTTTCATAGTTGCGGATACTTGTGAGAGGGGGTAATTATAAGTGGGGTTGCTTGTTCAAGTAAGAACATCTCCTTAGCACCGGTAAACCCACATATCAAATTATTGAAGTAGTGAACGTGAATCAATTAAACATGATGAACATGTGTCCTCGAGAGCGCTTGCCTCATAGAAGAGTACTTTCAGGCGTGTCCTTTGCTATAAAAATGATTGGGCTATCTTGCTACATACTTGTTACTATTTATACTTGTCACTTGTTACGAATTATCTTGCTACAAAACTACTTATCATCATTACTCATAGCACTTGCAGAGGATGCCTTGCTGAAACTGCTTATCATTTTCTTCCGCTCCTCGTTGGGTTCGACACACTTACTTATCCAAAGGACTACTATTGATCCCCTATACTTTTGGGTCATTAGCGATGTCATGTGAACGTCGAATACATGGCACTTCACCATTCTTGGGCCTAAGAGAAGGCATTATGGAGTAATAAGTATATGATCAATTGCTAGAATGATAGAAGCTTAAACCCTAGTTTATGCATTATTTCATAACGAGATGATTTGGATCCACATGTTTCATGCTATGGTTAGATTTATCTTAATTCTTCTTCCGTAGTTGCAGATGCTTGCGAGAGGGGGTAATCATAAGTAGGTTTCTTGTTCAAGTAAGAACATCACCAAATCACCCGTGCACCCACATATCAAATTATCAAAGTAACAAACGCGAATCAACTCAACATGATGAGCATGACTAGATGGCAATTCACATGATTCCTCGAGAGCGTTTTCCTTTATATAAGAGGACTTTTAGGCTTGTCCTTTGCTACAAAAAATATTAGGACACCTTGCTGCACACTTTCTACTCTTTTTACTTCTCGCCATTATCTTACCATGAAACTATCTATCACTATTACTCACAACACTTGCAGAGAATACCTTGCTGAAAACTGCTTATCATTTCCTTCTCCTTGTTGGGTTCGACGCTCTTACTTATAGAAAGGACTATGGTTGGCCCCCTACACTTGTGGGCCATCAGTGAGTCACATCAAATTATTAACGAAGGGGGTAGATGTCGCCCAACGACTGCTTGCGACCTACACCACTAAAATTTGCTAAAGGCAACAAGAAACCCATCACGCTACCACCCTCATAGTTTTGCGGTAGTGCTGCTACGAGGCTAGATCGAAAGGGCCGACACAAAAAATATAGGGCTTGTAGTCACAAAACCCTAATGTGCAGAGATTGTTGATCGTGGGAGATAAAACCATGTTGCAACCATCTATTGTGTAGGCTTTGCTCGATGGCTTCCTGCAACGAGGGGCAAGGAGAAGGGCGGTGGTCATGTTGGGGCAATTTTTTCCTTGAGCTATGAACACATGTTTCTGATTCATGTAAGTCCTATTTTAAATAGCTAGCCAATGTAGGTTTTCGAAAGCATAAAAGCTGCAAAAACATATGGAGTGAACATGAGCTCGTATGCACTCTAGCGCGATGCTTTCTTGGCCAATCATTTTGTCATACATGCATGTATTGGCCAATGATTAGAGGGGGCAATGACATATACATGCATGTATTCATGCTCGTGGGATAGTAAAAAAAGAACAAGATAAAAGATGATATGAAGACTAAACTGCTTGGCCGATTCAAAATTACCTTGAGCTTCATATCGTCATGGGCTTCACAACTAGATCTCATTTGGATATGTTTCCCAAGCACTTTTTAGACTCTAAAGTTGTCATCCCACGGTTACTAAGGTTGCCATTGTTTGGTAGAAATTTGTCATTGTGTTGTACCCGAGTTACTATGTAGCTACTTTGATACTAATATTGTGGCAACTTTATAAATGGCTAGATGTCAACTTTAATAATTGATTTCTTTGTTGAGACATACACATATAAGATCGAGTATTGATGCACTCTTCAAAAAAAAAGTGAACCAAAAAGCAAATTGTAATTTTATTAGTGGTTTGAGAGATAAAACATGTTGAAATTTGACAGATTGCGTGAGCTGACGTTGTTTTCTTTTCTCCCATGAAAGCATGCATGTAGTCGCACCAAAAGTGCTAATTGTAGAAAGTTGGCTCCCTATTAGAGTCTAAAACCTATGCATGACACTCTTGCATCTCCATAATACCTAAGGCAATTATGATATGTTGTTTCCTACTAGATAATTGCCCGTGCATTGCAATGAGATATACATATAGTATGTTAGCATGCGATTTACCTATCCATAATAATATGATTGTGTAAGAAAACATTTATCAAATCATTTTCATGATTTACGTACCCTAAATAAATTTTCAGGATTTTATTTAGTAATAACTAATTGACATACCAAGGAAAACATAATTTTATTTGAGTCAATAAAAGATGTGATAATTAAGACAGTTTTTAAGGAAACCCGATGAAAGAAAAAACAGAGAGAGGACATAAGGTTGGACGAAGCACTCTACCTGGTAGAAAAAAGAACATCATTATTTGCAATTGTGGCAAGAAACTATGCCCATAACAATAATGTTTACGACCAACACCGAGGTATGGGATCGACGATCTCATGCCCCAAATTGTCCCCCATCCACCAATGTATGTTGGTGACTGCCAGGAGGCTGGATCTCGAAGGTTTTTATGCCCCGAGCGAAGGCAGAGGGCTAAGGGCCGCCGGTGGTGCTTGGATGGTGGAACGATGCTCACGATTGCTTGTGCATTTGGGACGGAAGATTGAAAGGATCGAGATGGACCTAAAGGGGGTGAATATGTATAATTGGAATCTTTACTTGTTAATTGGTGAGTTAGGTAATATTGCATGTAAATATTGGCCTAAACAATTTTCTACAATGAGCTACGATATCATGAGTTCAAAAAGTTATAGTGAATTTGAGGTCAAGCAAGAAAAGTAAACTACAAGTAGGGAGCTGGGACTAGAGATGATCGAAGGCACAGAGACGATGATGTATCCTAATATCCACTTCCTTGGAGGGGAGCTAGTCACATTAGAGGAGTGGGTGTTACCAAGAAGGCACACCAACATCATGAAGGCTCACCCTATTCTCCTTGACATATCGCCAAAAAGAACGAGATATGAGCCTAGGTACTATGAGACACAAAGGTTGAGATATGAAACTAGGTACTAATTAATCATGTCACATAGATTGAGAATATGAATTTTTTGGACCAAATCGAGAGGCAAGGAATTGAAAAATGCTCACCATGATGGAATTCCCCTGGAGCAGCATTGCCTCCATGTCCCCGCCCGCACCATCACAAAGGGATGCTTGAGTGATGTTGAGAAGATGAGCAAGATCCGACATGGAGATGCTCTCGGACCAGCCCACTATATCCATCGAATTGGAAAATTGGTGGAGGGAAATGTAGGCTGGGCGAGGGAGAATGGGAGAATATGAGGAACTTGAATAACAGACGATGGGAATGGGCGAAACAAGCACTACAATGAATGGTGATATTAGGGAGGAGAGAGGGTGCATGGGGGATGTCCCTCCCATGAGGCGCCTCCCTCTTAACTCCTAGGTTTGTGTGGCCAGATAGTCCAACAGATTTTGCCCAAATAGTATGATGCTTGGGGCTACACAAAATTTGTCCGACTTCAACATGGTTAAACGACCCCGAGAACCCGCATGTGTATAGACCGACCAAATAATTTTCTCCATATCAAGGGGATACATGCAAATGGATAGGTTGTATTTGATTTTGAGAATTTGGTTTTGGGTAGAGGTCCTATCTAAGGGTAATACATAGGCATGTACACTCATTTTGCAAGAAACAATAAAAACTACCAAAATTGAGTAAGTTGTCCATATTATCATCTAGTTCCATGGAGAGCCTTTAATGCTCATATTACATCCAAATGAAGTCCATACCCCTCACATGGGGGCGTGGTTGAGGCCACCATGTATGAGTATGTGTGAATTGGAACAACAAGGTGTTTGTCTTATTCACAAATCAAAGAGGAAGAAAAATCATGGATTGAGTTTTGCCCCATAAATAGATGATTGCATCAAAAGAATATAAACACTACAAATGAGTCACAAAATGTTATCTTGATCCAAAATATCAAGTTCATGCCTTAGTTGGAAAAATCTTACTTCGTCTAAAGGCTTGTTGAACATGTTGTCAAGTTGTTGCTCGGTGCCAGCATTGTTGGAGATATGCTCTAGAGGTAATCATGTATGATGATTTTTCCTATGCGTTTATGAATAAAGATAGTCCTTGGACTTATCAGTGATGTGTATTAACAAGTATGTGACTTGTTTGTGAGACTATGCATTGTATGATGACTATCCTAAATGGTTCCTCGTCGAAAGGGTTGTGTGGGCACACAACCAATTAGACTAGAGTATGACACGGTGGATGGTCCAATCTTACTAACCATGTAGCATTGGATGCTAGCCAGATAATATGCACTCGGAAAGATCTAGTCGGATTCGAGTAGTTGGATCCGAGTCGAGATAAGGTCCGAGTTGGACAAACCCGACTATGAGGTGCAACGATAGGTCATCGTTGAGTCTCTAGTACAACATACGTTCTATGTCCTAAGACCTGAGCTGGCACATGTACTCGGGATGGTGACTGACAAGCTTTGGGGCAACCAAATGCTAATCTGTGACTAGGTAGTTACAAAGGTTGGTTTGAGACTTGTCCAGGCCCATGATGCGAGACATGGTCGACAAGATGTGATTTCCCCCTCCGATCAAGAGAGATATACTCTGGGGCCCTCAGGTGATCCGACCTGGATAAACATGTCCATGCGATGAGGATTATGAGATAATATGAAGTGTTGGTCGGATTGACCGGAATGAGAAAGAGGACATGCTACAACAAGGATGACCATGTCACCTTGAGCACGACAACATATATCATGTGGCAAAGGGAATATAAGTGTGAAGTACACGTTCGCCTAACCACGTTCGTCGAACACTTGGAGTCGGCATGCTTTGCTAGAGGTCGTTGCCGACTAGTTGAGCCAGATGTGATCTGACTCTCCACCAAGTGAACGGGAACCTAAGGGGTCGCGTGCTTAAGGGAAGGAACTTATGGGATTTAGGATCCATGCGAGGCCCAAGTGTTGAGCCCGCAATGGATGCCTAAGGGGTCACGCGCTTAAGGGAAGGAAGTTGTGGGCTGTAGGATCCATGTGATGCCCAAGTGTTGAGCCCGGGATGGATGCCTATATATAGTGGAGGTGCGACACACTCATTCAGTTGATCTCTCTGGCACCGTCGTTAGGGCTTTGCATGTGTTGCAAGTAGCCACCTCCACTCACCACCGACTGTGTGATCGTACCTAGCAATCCACCGCATGGTGTTCCTCCTGTAGATGCGGATACTGTTAGAGGCGATGTACTTGTGCCGCTCCGGCAAACCTGTACGCAGGATCCGATGACCGACTGTTCGATGGAGCAAGGACAACGAGGAGACAGACTTCACGGACGCACTTCCCCAACTCTACTTCTGTTGCACGACACTGCGCGTCTAGTGGTAACAATCCGTGATCAATATCTATAGCATATTCCTCGTTGATCTCTGCGTAGAAAATTTTATATTGCATGCGATGCACCTAGTATAGAACTCAACAAGCATGAGATATCTGTATAAAATTTTCCAACATGTTCTCTTATGAAGTAATGGTGAATGTCAATACACTTTGTGTGGCTATGTTGAACGATATGTCTTGATCGAGCTTCCAATGTGACAAAGGAGAGGCACATTTATTTTCTGTGATTCAATAGTCACATCCTCCTCATCAGCACCACCATCTGCATCATGAAAAATATCGATAGTATGCTTGGGAGTGAATAGAAGGGGAATAGGAGAGGAGGGTACCTTCGACTCACTTGAGTAATCTTTCTCATCATCCATGATCGGCAGACTTTCCCTCATAGTACTTATTATTAGTCATACTTGACCACCTTGACATTCTTATTGACAAGGTTCAATTCAGCTATACCAGCAACACACATAACATCATCTGATTGGAGTCTTATTAATCACTCAAGGCCCTTCCTTCCTTCTTATTGAGCTTGAAATTCAATGGATTTGGGAACATCCTGACAAGTGTCTTTTTGGAAATCTTTGATTGTATTCCCTCTTCTCATACGTGATACATAGATTAAGTGCTTCGCTGACTCACAACTGTAGAAAGACCTAAGTTTGTCCTTCTTAATGAACTTGCCCTTGAAATTACATTTGTTGAATCACTTCACAAAGATATCAATGTCATCGTATGAGGCCCCTTCATCGGAGTCTCCATCTTCTTCCTCAACATCTAGTTGTTATTGTTCTTCTTCTTCTTCATTATCCACCACATGTACATGTTTGGAATTTAGGGCTAGGTTTGGATTTTTCAAATCTCTTGCCATGGTAGCAACTTTCTTCCCATTGCTTACATATTATTCATGTTGCACAAAGGTACCCACCACATACTTGGGAGTCATACTTGATAAACCACTTTCACCTCTTATGTGGAAGATCATGTCATCAAAGTGAGGAGCAATATCAGTCAACATCTTCTTAATAAGGAAACGGTTGGTGGTAGTGTATCCACCATTGGACTTACCATATTCAAAGTATTGAAGCTTCACCACAAGATACCAAAGTCTTATGAGGAGAGCTTGGGGCATGTCATTCGGTTCGAACAGAAAGGAGTGTAGATGTACCGGTCTTGGCCAACAACAGACTATCAGACAACTCCTTGGCCGTGGAGATATGGCAGTAAGTTCTTTCTTAGTCTGTATCAGGCCCTTTCTGATCAACATGCAAGCGGAAGAGTTGAGTTAATGATCAAACGCCTCATGTGCGGTGAGGTTGTTGGGGTCGAAACCTACAAACAAAACCCTCCACATCTCATCGGAGGTGCTCTTGATGTGATCCTGCATCTCATATTTCCATGATGAGAACTTTCACTTCTCATTGTAAATGGGAGGGTTAGCTTGATTAATTTGGGTTCAGGCAGAAAATCTATAGTTGATTTAAGGTAATCCAACCCAAGTTCGAAATGAATGTTAACCGAGGCTCCGAGAGAAGAAAAATATGTGCAATGGGTCTTGCCATCAATAGTGCATCCGTCACTTTGGGGGTGGGGTTGTTTTCGATCTAGTTTATACCACAGTACCATGGCCCATCGACTGGCGGCCTAGTCAGCGATACCTAGAGGGCCAAATTCCCGAAGCGGCCCACTTCTAGGCTCCGTAGGCTCAGGGCGCCTCATGAGGGTTCAACCTCGTGAGGCTCCCCTCTCTCCAAGAGGGGGCACTTCAAGGCGGCCACCTTCAAGTTGCAGACAGCCTCGCGAGGTGCAGCCTCACACTAAGCCCTTCGCCTGGAGGGGTCATGTGGCACTGGTGGTGTGGTCACGTGCCCTACATGTGGGTGACGTCTGGCACAGGTCAGGACGACAAGGACCACGCCAGCGGGCGCGGACAGAGGCACTTCGCTCTTTGGTGATTAAAGGGCAGCATGCGGCTGTCCTCACAAAAGCGACCCCCAAGGCTTGCCATTTCGATGCAAGGAGACCAAGGTGACACTGCGCGTTGTTGTCTACTATAGAACTTTATTGTTGCATAGGTTGTTGGCCCCCAAGCATAGAGTTTTGTAGGACAACTATTGGGGAACGAAGCATGGGAAACAAAAAAAATCATACGATCACCGAAGATCTATCTATGGGGATGCATAGCAAGAAGAGGGTGATGACCCACAAGTATAGGGATCAATCATAGTCCTTTAAATAAGTAAGAGTGTCGAACCCAACGAGGAGCAGAAGGAAATGATAAGTAGTTTTCAGCAAGGAATTCTCTGCAAGTGCTGTCAGTTAAATGATAGATAGTTTTGTAGCAAGATATTTCATAAAAATGACAAGTAACAATAGTAGAAAAGGTGCAGCAAGGTAGTCCAATCCTTTTTGTAGAAAAGGACATGACCGGAAGTCCTCTTATATGAATCAAGTTCTCCCGAGGACACATGGGGATTTTCTGTCTAGTCATGTTCATCATATTAAGTTAATTTGAGTTTGCTACTTTGATGATTTGATATGTGGGTGGACTAGTGCTAAGGTGTTGTTATTACTAGAACTAACAACCTACTTATGTTTAACTCCTCTCGCAAGCATCCACAACTAAGAAATAAGAATTAAGAATAATCTAACCATATTATGAAACAAGTACATCCAAATCAGCCCCTTATGAAGCAACACATAAACTGGGGTTTAAGATTCTGTCACTCTCGCAAACCGTCATCTATTTGTTACTGCACAATGACTTCCCTTAGGCTCATAATATGGTAAAGTGTCATGTAGTCATCGTATACATGACACCACTAAGAGAAGTAACAACATCCATATCATCAAAATATCGAACGAATACCAACTTCATATGATTAATTATAACAAGACTTCTCGGATGTCCCCAGGGACAAGAATTACTACTCACACAACATCAACATGTTCAAGATCAGAGGTGTAATGATAATAATTAAGGACCTGAACATAATGTCTTCTACCAAGTAATCTAACAAGCATCAACTACGAGATGTAATCAACACCACTAGTAACACACAAGTACCAATCTGAGGTTTTGAGACAAAGATTGAATACACGTGACGAACTAGGGTTGGATATGAGATGGTGGTGGTGAAGACGCTGATGAAGATTGGTCCTGCCACGATAAAGGAAGCATTGGTGATGATGATGGCTTCGATTTCCCTCTCAAGGAGAGGAATTCCCCTGGCAGAATCTCTGTGCCGGAGAGCAAAAGGGCCTCTGCCCAGGTTTCCGCCTCAAGACAGCGGTGCTTCGTCCCGAAAGATAAGTTTTGATTTTTAGGGTAAAACACACCATATAGGGGAGGATGGTCGCTAGAAGGCCAGCTGGGGCCCCACAAGCTACCAGGGCGCGGTCAGGGGGCGCCCTGTTACCTTGTGCCCAGCTGGTGGCCCCTCTCCAGTATTTTTTGGCCCATAATTTCTTAAATATTCTAGAAAAATTATTCATAAAATTTCAGGTCATTTGGAGCAAGTTGATTTTTCTACCTTTTTCCCGGCCGAGAATTATAGTTTCCAGATATTTCCCTCTTATTGATGTACCTCGCATATTTAGGGAGAAAATCCATAAGAATTGTATGATAATAATGGATAATGGACATGATCAATACAAATATCAATAATAATTCATGATGCAAAATGAGCGTATCAACTCCCCCAAGCTTAGACCTCGCTTGTCCTCAAGCGAAAGCCGAGCTTGAAAATAATGACCACATGATTTGAGAGAGAGAGGTGTCAATAAAAACAGAATACAACAATGAGAGCATCATGAAATTTAACATAACAACAAGTATTTCATCATATGACCTCTCATAAATAAGTAACATTTCTTTCACGACTCTTGGAGTATGAAGCATAAAATTTATTGAAAATCAACAAACTATGTTCTCAGTCATTAGGGCAATCATAATTCATCATAATCTAGAGGAGAGTCTATGTAAGAGATTTATTTTTGTCAAGTTGACATACTCAACTATCATTTAATATTCTATGTTTTCTCACACCCAAGCCATAAATTTGGAGCTCATATTTCCGTAGGACATATAGGAAGATAGGGGCTTAAGTGATTTGCCACCCAACTTACTTACCTCAAGGATAATTTCAATAATAATAAATCATGATCATCTACATCCACTGGGTATATAAATTTGAATCTTTCCTCAACAAATGATGTTTGCCACTATAAAATTATTGAGCTGGTAAGAGAAATAAACTTTAATGACTCACACACAGAGTTAAATTCCTGAAAGTAAAAGATATGCCCTTAGCAGAGGGAAGCATAGATTGTCGTGCACTTTTAATTTGTTGGATGTGCAAACTCTTAATGCAAGGGAATGTCATTTTATATTGCCGCTTATGATAGCAAACTTTATTATGCACTCTGTCACTTTTATTTCTTTTCCATAACAAGCTCACACAAAGCTTATTTTCCCTTGCAATAAAAGATCATACATGTTTAGGAGCAATTTTTATTGCTTGATGCACCGATATCAACTTATTTGAAGTTTCTTACTCAATCCATAGGTAGGTATTATCGACTCTCTTGGCAAGAAACTAGGTTTCACGGTTATGGATGCAGAAGTAGTATCTCTACTTGGTGTAGAATTTTTGGGCTAGCAAAGGATCTAAGGCAAGCACCACATATTGAAGGATCCAAGACCATATAACTTCTGTGTGAATATAAATTACCATGACCATTACGTTGTCTTGCATGTCAAACATCAACACTTGATCATTATATAATATTTGATGAAGGCTCACAATCGTAAAAGATGTCTAGGATAGTGTATTTACATGTGAGTCTCCTGTCCTCTATCGTAATCTTGATTAGATTGCAACAATGACTAATACTTTGTTTGTTTACTATCAACAACTTTTATCACTTATACCCTTTTGTGTGATGTGATTACTTCTCATGGAATAATCATATGATCTATATCTTTCTTTTTATTGGCATGCTATGATGATGGGCGTTGATACTCGTGATCTGCGTTGGGTTTTTCGTGAAGAGGAATGGGTAATCGCAGCACAATGTGGGTAAGTATTTCCCTCACTTTTGAAACCAGGGTTTATCGAACCAATAGGAATATCAATCCACAACCGTCTTCAGCCGCTCCACACAAAAGAACAAATAGCTTGCACCCAATGCGGGCAAGAGGGTTGTCAATCCCATTGGTCTTGTTATTTGCAAGCGAATGAGGTGTGTAGATAATTCTAGAATGCAAAATAAAATTAAAGTAAATAAATGGCAGCAAGGTGTTGGAAGTTCTAGCAATATTTTGTGAATACACCTGGGGGCCATAACTTTCCCTAGTGACATCTCTCATGAAAATAAGCATACGGTGGGTAATCAAATTACTGTTTGGCAATTGATAGAAGAGCGGATAGTTATGCGATTTTCACGGCAATGATTATGTAAATATAGGCATCACGTCCTTAAACAAATAGGTTGACTCATGCGTGCACCTATTACTATTACTTCACTTCAAGAGCGCTTCTATGCTTTCCTCTCTACGTAATAAGTTCATGACAAACGAAGTAATACTTGGAGTAAGATGATATGACGTAGACAAAGTAAACTCAATAAATATGAATAAACCCCATCGTTTTACCCTTAGTAGTAGCAAAACAAATACACAACTTGCCCCCTTTTGTCACTGGGATATAGAAACTCTCCAGGTTGAACCTACTACAACACACCTCTCTCACCGAAGAAATATCAATGTAGTTGGGCCAACTATTTCAATATATCGGAGAGAATTACAAAGCTATTATAATCATGCACATAAGAATCATATCATATATCAGAGGAGACTCAAATATTTATCATGAATAATCTGAACATAAACCCACAATTCATCGGATCGCAACAAACGCACCAAATAAAGGAGTTACATCATATGGATCAAAGTGAAGATGCGATGATCATTGTATTGAAGATCAAAGAGAGAGAGAGAGAGATATGCCATCTAGGTACTAGTATGGACCCGTAGGTCTGTGGTGAACTACCCACACATCATCGTGAGCGCAACAAGGTTGATGAAGAATCCCTGCATGACCGATCTCCCTCCGGGAGAGTGCCGGAATGGAGCTCTAGATGGCCTCCCATTGGAATAGAGACTTGCGACGGTGTAAAAAGTGTTTCGGGACCTCCTCTGGTGTTTTTAGGGTAAATAGGAATTTATAGGCCAGAGAACGGGGTCGGCGGAGCCACTAGCTATGAGTCCACGACCCCCCGAGGTCGCGGCCTGACAGCTTGTGAACGCCTCGTGTGCCTCCCAGCCTTCTTCCAATGCTCCACGGTGTTCTTTTGGTCCAGAAAAAATTCACAAAAAGTTTCACGTCAATTGGGCTCCGTTTGGTACTGGAACTTGAAAAGTTGAAAAATATGCAAAAAACAACAACTCGCACTGGGAACTTGGTCAATAGGTTAGTGCTCAATAATAATTTAAATTGGTAGATAAGTGCCTAAAAAGTGTTCTAAAATGATAACATAATAGCATGGAACAATCAAAAATTATAGATACATTGGAGACGTATCGAGCATCCCCAAGCTTAAGTCCTACTCGGCCTCGAGTAGGTATATGATAAAACAGAATTGTTGATTTGACATGCTATCCATGATGTATTTTTTTGCATGCTTGCTCATTGAGAAACAATGAACTAACCAGTATTAACAAAGAAATATTTATAAGTATAAATAGCGAAACAATTATTCTTTCAAAATGTATGATCCTCAAAGATTGTTTCAACCCTTTCCATCTTTATTATATTACCAAGGCATGGCTCCATCTTCATCACAAAACTACAAATGTTAAGCACCACGGTGCCCAAGTCACGCAATTGGATCGCACTTTATTAGTATGCATCAACTTTTTATTATTCACGCAATACATGAGCGTGAACCATTGGACATACCATATAGGTGGAATAGAATAAGGTGGTAGGTTTCAAAGGGGTTGAATAGTGAAGAAGATAGTCTCATATCAACTAGGCATACCAACGGGTTATGGAGATACCCATTGATAGATATTGATACAAGGAGTAGGGATTTCCATGCAAATGATGCACTAGAGCTATAAGTACATGAAAGATCCACTGAAGCTAAGTGGGGTGTGCATCCAACTTTCTTTCTCATGAAGACCTTGGGCATTTGAGGACGCCCATCATTGGCATATACAATCCAAGTTTATATATTTTTTGATTCCCACTAGCATATGAATAATATAAGATGAGACTCTATACATGATGTACATGGTGCCACTTTGAGGCACAAGTGTGGTAAAGGATAGTAGCCAAGCCGCTTCTCTCTTTTCCTCTCGTTTTTATATGGTGGGATCATTTGGCCTCCTCATCTTTATTTACTCACTAGGACAATCCTCTAACAATGATGATCATCGCACTTTTATTTACTTACAACTCATGGATAACTCGATATGATGAATGAAGCAACATGACTCCAATATGAATGCCTTTGGCAGTGTACCCGGATGTGCAATGATCTAGCTTGACATGTATTCAACATATGAATTTTGGTGGCTTTGCCACAAATTCTATTATGAATGGTTGCTTTTCCACAAATACTATGTCAGCTCTATATGACATGCAAAGCAATATGATGATGAACGAACTAGTCATGTGAAGTGACGATGGAATTTGAATGGAAATATATCTCAGAATGGTTATGGAAATGCCATAATAGGTAGGTATGTTGGCTGTTTTGAGGAGGATATAATAAGGCTTATGTGCAACAGAGCGTATCATCTCCTGGTGTTTGGATGCACCGATGAAAGTCGCACCAATCCTCGAGGTGAGAATGGGTATGCATGGTACTAGAGAGGCTAGCAAATATGAGGTGGTGAGATTGCGTATGTCCATGGTGTCACATTAGTCATAAAGAAATCATATACTTATTGCAAAGTTCTATTAGTATTATCAAAATCGAAGTACTACTCGCATGCCATGAGGGAGAGGGTTGGTAGGAGTTAACCATCGTGCGACTCCGACTCGAAACAACACTAGGTTTTCAACGAGGAATAGAAATGCTCCCACATCATCACCATGCCTTTTTAAGTTTTCAGATGTTCAAGAAGTTTTAACATCTCTTAATATCAACACCTCTATGGATTAATAATTATGCATTCACACCTTTTTCATATCACCACATCAATATTCATTAACCACAATTTCTCTATATGTGCTACATGATGGTTTTAATTGTCACTTATTGAACACTCATTGTTTTGTATCTAGTCTTATGACCCATGCAAATTACCGTTGCTATTTGTCCAGCTCTCAGAAAAATATAAGTGAAGAACAAGAGCATATTATTTCTATAAAATCTACACGCCACCATGCTCAATAAAAATACAAGTGAAGTACTAGAGCAACTACTAAGCTCAAAAGATATAAGTGAATGACATAGAGTATTCTAACAAATCATGATGATGGTGTCTTTATCTCAAATAGGTGTGTCTAACAAAAAATGATTGTGGCAAACTGAAAGTAAAAGTAAACAAAAGCAAACGACGCTCCAAGCGAAACTCATATCATGTGATGGATAAAAATATAGCTCCAAGTAACATACTGATGGACTGAGACGAAAGAGGGGATGCCTTCCCGGGGCATCCCCAAGATTAGACACTTGAGTCTTATTAAAGTATTAACATGGGGTGCCTTGGGCATCCCCAATCATAGGCTATTTCTACTTCTCATTCCTAGGTCCATCAAAATTATACCCAAAACTTGAAAACTTCAATCACACAAAACTCAACAAAACTTTGTGAGACCCGTTAGTATATGCAATATAATAAACACTCTTAGGTACTGTTATAAATTGATTATTCTTTTATTTTAGCATAAGGTACTGTATTCTAACTTCTCCATGACTTATACCCACTGATATAATCCATAGCATAATCAAAACAAACAAACTATGCATGCAAAAAACAGAATCTATTTAAAACGGAATAGCCTGTAGTAATATATTTAATTGTCCTACTTATGTAACTCCAAAAATTCTGAAAATTAGGACAACCTGGTAAATTGTATATCAGTAGTGTGTAAAAAATCTTCTTAAAAACATGTTCTAGTAAAATCAGAGAAATTCTGTAGTGGGCGTCAAAGTTTCTGTTTTGCACCGTATTAATTCTACTCATTAAGAAAATCATCCCAAAGGCTTTACTTGGCACAAACACTAACTAAAACATAAAAACACAATCATTACATAAAAAATAATCATTTTATCACACAGTAACATAAAGTAAAGGAAAAATTTAAAATAACTACAGGGTTGCCTCCCAACAAGCCCTATTGTTTTGTGCCCCTAGCTAGGCATAATGCATAGTTTCAAGTGTTGTCATCTTTGAAAGAATTCCCCATCATGCTATAAACATATTCTCTCCTTTCAGCACCAAGCTTCCTAATAGGTAAGAAAAAATAATTTAAGGGACTAAATAACTCAACCTTAGGATCTGAAAGATCTACTTCGGGAGCAACATTAGGCTCTTCTTTAGTTTTTTCATAAGTAATAATTAGTTACGCATTGTGTAAGTTCCTATGGAGGTATTTCCATAATTTTAACTGAATCTCAAGGTCTAACCCAATTTTTGGTACATCAAATAGATCATTATGTTCAAAAATCTTGTCAACTAAGACATTAATAGGAACTTTCTTTCTAAGATTCTCATCATAAGCAACATAGTCTGAAGACCTTAGTTTTCTTATTTCTTCCAACTCATAAAGTATTCCCTCTATGGGTGGGCACTCTTCGTTGACCCTATAATGACTAAATATGTCCCTAGCTTCTTGTATGATATTCTAAATTCTTGATAAAGAAATATAGTAGCTAGACATTTAGTAGAACCTTCATGGATATCAAAGAATTCTAGGAACAACCATTATATGAAAGAATGGATGTGCACAACTTGTCTTTCCAATTGCACTATAAGTAGAGATATAACATCCGCATAAATTGTAGTTCTAGCAACAATAGAACCTCGTACCAAAGGCAATTATCCTGCACGAGTGAAAAAAATCTTGAATCACACTCTTTCCAATGATATTACCACTACGTATGCAAAGTTTTTTGGTTTACATAATAGGTTCTACCTTAGGAGGATCATCATTTGCAAGATTATTAAGTTTCTCATTAGCAACTTCATCAAAATTTATTTTGCATTCTCATCGCAAGGTGAAGTTGATAAGTTATAGGCCTCCGCACTAGATGCAGTGGCATCACTAATTGCGAACTCGGGCATACAAGCAAATTTCAAACAAACTAGAGACTGGAGATGCAATCTATTGGAAAGATAAGCAAGCTAAGATAAATATTTTTGTATTTTTATTTTTTATGAGACAAACTAAATATACCAGCAAATAAAAATAGGAAAAGTGAATGAAATTTTGTATGGAGTTACTTGATAGTTCGTGATGATATTCCCCGGCAACGGCGCCAGAAATCCTTCCTGATACTCGTGATGTGCGTTGGGTTTTCCGTAAAGAGGGTCGGGTAATCGCAGCACAAAGTGGGTAAGTATTTTCATTAGTTCTGGAACCAAGGTTTATCAAACCAATAGG
This sequence comes from Hordeum vulgare subsp. vulgare, assembly GCF_904849725.1. Classification (NCBI taxonomy): domain Eukaryota; kingdom Viridiplantae; phylum Streptophyta; class Magnoliopsida; order Poales; family Poaceae; genus Hordeum; species Hordeum vulgare. The sequence goes on along the minus strand of NC_058520.1, from coordinate 80,558,451 downwards.
AATATCAATCCACAACCGTCTTCAGCTGTTGCACAGAAAAGAACAAACATCTTGCACCTAACACGGGCAAGAGGGTTGTGAATCCCCTTGGTCTTGTTATTTGCAAGCGAATGAGGTGTGTAGATAATCGTAGATAATTATAAAATGCAAAATAAAATAAAAGTAAATAAATGACAGCAAGGTGTTGGAGGTTCTAGCGATATGTTATGAATAGACCCGGGGGCCATAGCTTTCCCTAGTGGCATCTCTCATGAAAATAAGCATACACTGGGTAAACAAATTACTGGTGGGCAATTGATAGAAGAGCGGAAGTTATGTGGTTTTCCTGGCAATGATTATATAAATACAGGCATCACGTCCATAAAAAATAGGCTGACTCATGCGTGCACTTATTACTATTACTTCACTTCAAGAGCGCTTCTATGCTTGCCTCCCTACGTATTAAGTTCATTACAAACGAAATAATGCTTCGAGTAAGATGACATGATGTAAACAAAGTAAACTCAACCAATATGAATAAACCCCATTGTTTTACCCTTAGTAGCAGCAACAAATATGCAACTTGTCCCGTTCTGTCAGTGTGATATAGAGACTCGCCAGGTTGAACCTACTACAAGACACCTCTCTCACCGAAGAAATATCAATCTAGTTGGCCAAACTTTTTCAATAGATCGGAGAGAATTACGAAGCTATTATAATCAAGCACATAAGAAGCATATTATATATCAGAGGAGACTCACATATTTATCATGAATATTCTGAACATAAACTCATAATTCATCGGATCCCAACAAACGCACCACACAAAAGTGTTAGATCGTATGGATCAAAGAGAAGATGCGATGATCATTGTGTTGAAGATCAAAAGAGACAGAGATATATGCCATACAGGTACTCTATGGACCCATAGGTCTATGGTGAACTACTAACACATCATCATGAGTGCAGCAAGGTTGATGAAGAAGTCCTCCGTGATCGACCCCCCTTCGACAGGGTGCCAAAATGGAGCTCTAGATGGCCTCCCATCGGAACACAGACTTGCGACGACATAAAAAGTGTTTCGGGACCTCTTTTGTTGTTTTTAGGGTAAATAGGAATTTATAGGCAAGAGAACAGGGCCGGGGGAGCCAGGAGGCGGCCAGGAGCTATCAGGACGCCCCCAGGCCGCGACCTGATGGCCTGTGAGAGCCTCGTGCGCCTCCCGACCTTATTCTGATGCTCCAAAGTGCTCTTTTGGTCCAGGAAATTCACAAAAAGTTTCAGGTCCATTGGGTGTCGTTTAGTACTAGAACCTGAAAAGTGGAAAAACATGGAGAAAACAACAACTAGCACTGGGCCCTGGGTCAATAGGTTAGTGCTAAAAAATAATGTAAATTGGTAGATAAGCGCCTGAAAAGTGTTCTAAAATGATAACATAATTGCATGGAAAAATAAGAAATTTTAGATACGCTCGAGACGTATCAGGTGCCCACGGGTATACCAAAAAAACTCAATTAATCTTTATTATATATCTCACATACTCGATTACACGGATATATGGAACTCAAAACAAAAATCCTAAGCAAAGAAAATCTCAAATTTATTTCTCTAAATCACAAAACAACTAAAGATCAAACTAAAATAAACAGTAATGATGAAAATGATGGTGATATGATACCGGGGCACCTCCCCCAAGCTTGGAACAAGCTAAGGGTGGTTCCGATACCCAAGTACTCAAGTGTCCTTAGGTGATGTTGGTGGTGTAGCAGGAGTGTCCTCATTACTGCAGGGTGTAGACTCCCCATGATAGAAAGAAAGTTTTGTCTCGGGAGTCCTGAAATCAACAAAGAAGCTCATCCCTTGAGACCTGGATTCATACTCACACTTTTGACCTTGGAGTTCATAGACTTGATCTTGGAGGTGATAAATCCGATCTTGAAGCTAAGAGAGAATCTCCCCCACGTTCTTTGTGTCCAGCTTGTTTTCTTGGATGAAATGCGTGATCATGGAGTGGTTAGCACCGAGACCACGCTCCATCATTTTCGAGGCAGGTTGCACTCGATCATCTATGGACCATTGGCCCCTTCGTGGTTCGGCGGGGAGATCATGTTGCCCAAAGAGTAGAAACTACGAGGCAACATGATGATGGGACTCTATGCGTTTACCCAGGTTCGGGCCGCTGAGAAGCGTACAACCCTACTCCTGCTTTGGTGGATTGATTTGGGGAAGACGAAGCTCGCATAGTGTTCTGCCCTGACAAGGTTTGCCATGGAGAGCCACTACATGCGTACAAATGTTCTAGGGTCCGAATGCTCTGGGGTCCAAATCATGTGCTAGGTTGTCTTGGACCTCCTTTTATAGCTCAAGGGACATCCACCGTGGCAAACAGACATGAATTGATAGCTAACAGTGCTATCATACCTAATTCTGGCACTCAAGACAAAATGCCATAAATGCAGCCTTAGGTGGCATGCGGGGGTGCGTCCCCGACAAGCTCCTAACACAACTTAGCTGGCTCTTGCTTGGCGTCATGTCACGCCTCTGGTCAGATGTCAACTGGTCGTAAGTTGTCTTCTGGCGCGTCGCCATGTGTCTAGCGAGAGCCACTTATCCACTTGAGGGCTCGACACCACATTGACAAGTGACTAGCATTGTGATGCAGTGGAGCGGTGGTCGATCGGCTCACGCCTACTGGGTGATAGCTTGATGGGTCTTCTGGAAGAGGAGCGTGCCTTGGCCCCCGGCAAGCGTCGGGGGCGCGTTCTAGGCTCCTCCTGGACTGTTGTGTTGGTCTTGCCAGCATTGTTGGCCATTGGACGCTGCGTCTGTCGGGGTCTTGGTCTTCTTGATGCACTCCTTGATCTCTCATGGAGCGGCTTCTCTGGCCTTCGCCAGGTCTTGATAGAGCAGTAGCATTCCCCGACAGCCCTAGGCCGTCGGGTCGGAGGTTTATTGTCCATGCACAAGTTAGGGGGAAGAAACAACCCTGTTTGTGTACCCCAATAGAAGCCCCCGAGTGTGAGCCATACGTGTCGCTGGGCATGTTGGGTTAGGCTCCCTCTATGCACGGACACACGTCGAGAAACTACTGTCCTCCTGACCAACGTCCAATCTGTGCGTTTACCGCAGGTCGTGGGGCCGTTGAACAGTAGTTGTTGGGGAGTAAAAAGGGGAACTGCGAGTAAATAAATGGCAGTTGCTAGCAGTCCCCGGCAACGGCGCCAGAAAAGAACTGCTTCCAATTGCTCAACAATTAGCAATTGTCTTGCAATGGCCCACCATCGTGTGGGATCGCGGCATTTTTCGAGGGTAGAGTATTCAACCCAAATTTGTTGGTTCGACACGATGGGAGTGAAAGGATATTCTCCAGTATTAGCAGTTGAGTCGTCGGTTCAACCACACCTGAAAGATTAGTATCTGCAAGCAGGATATAAGCAGCAAAGGTAGTATGATAGCAACGGTGCCAGAAACGATCTGTTGACAAGGCAGACTATTCCTAACTGTTGTATCAATGGCGCCAGAAAAGTATTGTAGCAGGTAGTAGCAGTGTAACGAGTAACAACAGTGGCAAGGAACAACAGTAGTGACAGCAGTAGCAAGTAGCAGCAGTAGCGAGTAACAACAGTAGCAAGTAACAGTAGTAGCAACAGTAGTGGCAGCAGCAGCAGGAGTAACAACAGTAGCAGCAGAGCAAGTAGCAATTGTAGCAACAGTAGTGGCAGCAGCAGCAGGAGTAACAGCAGTAGCAGCAGAGCAAGTAACAACAACAGTGGGACAAACTCGTAGGCAATGGATCGGTGATTTGTTGGATGACATTCATCGTGCAACAGTCATAACACACAGAGATATGTGGCTAGCTCCCGTTCGTCGACGTGATGTAGGCATGCATTCCGTGTGTAGTCATACGTGCTTAGGGAAAAGAACTTGCATGACATCTATTGTCCATCCCTCCCGTGGCAGCGGGGTCCAAATGGATACTACGGGATATTAAGGTTCTCCTTTTAATAAAGAACTGGACCAACGCATTAGCACTTGGTGAACACATGAACTCCTCAAACTATGGTCATCATCAGGAGTGGTTCCGGATATTGTCACTCCGGGGTTGCCGGATCATAACACATAGTAGGTAACTACAACTTGCAAGATCAGATCTAAAACACACATATATTGGTGACAACATAATAATTTCAGATCTGAAATAATGGCACTCGGGCCCTAGTGACAAGCATTAAGCATGGCAAAGTAGTAGCAACATCAATCTCAGAACATAGTGGATACTAGGGATCAATCCCTGTCAAAACTAACTCGATTACAAGATAGAGCTCATCCTACTCATCACCGCCCAGTGAGCCTACGAATAGATTACTCACGAACGATGAAGAGCTTCATGGAATTGGAGAGGGAAGAAGGTTGATGATGACGATGGCGACGATCTCCTTGATCCGGAGCCAAAAACGGACTCCAGATCTGCCCTCCAGGGCAAGAACTCCTCAATCTTGATTTTTTTCCCGGACGAAAGGGAATAAATAGCGCTGGAATTGGGGGCGGCAGAGCCACGTGGGCCCCACAAGCCTGGTGGCCGCAGCCAGGGGGGAGGCCGCGGCCACAGGGCTTGTGGCCTACTGTCCCGTCCCCTCCGGTGGATCATTGCGCAGGTATTTTTCATATTTTCCAGAAATATGCTTCGTAAATTTTCAAGACGTTCCGAGAACTTTCATTTGTGCACAAAAACAACACGATGGCAATTCTGCTGAAAACATCGTCAGTCCGGGTTAGTTCCATTCAAATCATGCAAATTAGAGTACAAAACAAGGGAAAAGAGTTTGGAAAAGTAGATACGATGGAGACGTATCAGCAGTTCCCTATAGCGATAGCGAAGAGCCAGTTCCCAATGCATGCCCCCCATACATAAAGAAGGGATCTTGCAAAGGCGGGCATTGCTCATGCACATTTGTCCCTCTGCCCTTCTTCTCCGTCCTCCAACCAAGAAACTGCCTTCGCTGCTGCCGTTCCCTTCAACGAGCATCGCCAAATCACCCACTTCTCAAAAGAGATGGGGCGGATACGGCCGCCGTGAAGGGGAAACAAGCGACTGAGTTGAAGGATCAGACTGCTGATGAGAGGAGGAGAACATAAGAAGCAGAGAAACAACGGCGGAAAGACGTGGTTTTCTCCCCGTCGAATCTGGATGGCAATACCTAGATCGAAAGGTATGACTACATGTGGGGGAGAGAGACGAAGGGGCACAAGGCACCTGTGGTTCTGCCGGATAAACCGAAGGAGAAGACACCATCAGATTCATATCGCTTCTTCTGTGCGTGCTTTTACTGTGGCCTCTTCCCCCTTCTCTCTTTTCATCTGCGCCATGATGGCGGTGTATGGATTTCACCTTCTGGATTTTACGCCCAATGCAAGTCGTGCATGGTGATCTTTGCCCACCTGTGCGAGAAGTTTGCTGGAGTTGCCCTCAACGTGGGAAGTATGAAGAGTGGATGGGTGATTGTTGTTGGATCAAGGATGACAAAGCCCCCGAGTTCTGCTCTTCACGAACTGGTTGTGTCTCGCGCATAAGCGACTGGAGCAGATTAGGCCTTTCTCATGACAAGCTTCGCCCGGTGCTGAATAGAATCACCCGCCTCAAAGCTGTCAGGCTTACCATTCAGCACATGGGGGCTGACTTCCTCCCGCGCCGCATCACACCACTGTAGAAAAGGGACAGGTTTGCTTGAGAGTTCAACGGTCCTGCCGTCTGGATGCGTCTCTACCGAGGCACGGGCAACAACCAGACGTCATATGGCCACGACTAGTTGTGCGGCCAATTGTTTGGTGTCTTAGGGCCTCCAGTCAAGAGGATAACCTGACTGCACCCACCAGGGAGGTGGAGAAGGCTTATATTGCTGCTCGGATCACGGAGGACAAATGAGCCAGAGACGCCAAAGGAACGGCCTCCAGGGATGAAGGAGAGGAGGAATCCGAGGAAAGTGACTCTTCTAGAGAAGAGGAAGAGAATCTTCCCCCGGAAGAGGTTGTCGGGTTGGAGTCTGCAGGGGCTGGAGTAATTTAGACCGAGGGCAATACGGAGGAGGAAAAAGGACCAGTGGTGGAGGAAGAGTGGCTCGAAGTGCCCCCGAGCCCCAGAACCAGGACAACACCTTCGCCATTGTGTTGGTTGGGAAGCGGTGGCTCCCGCATCTTCGCCGGCTCCCCCAAAGGTGAAGAAAATGACCTCCAAGGGAGGAGAATGCGAGATTGCACGCCGTCAGTCCTCTCGCGTTTCCCAAGCCAAATCTTCTCCTATCAAGCGATGGAGGGTCATAGGGGTAGACCCCAGCCCCCGTCAAGCCCAACTTCTCCGCCCGGCTCACCTCTGCTCGAAGCCCCAACTCTACCGCCAAATTTCGCTCCGCCAACTCTGAAGAGGGGCATTTCGACTCTGACGCGTGCATCATACGAGCTAGGATCCATGCTCATTGCTTCAGAGTAAGTCTTTCGACCACAATTGACGCCAAAGTTCTTTGTTTTTGATACTCTGACTGATTTTGTATGAGCATCTTCTCACAGGGATCATGATGAGGAGACCCTTGCGCTTATGGCCAAATGAGCCAAATCCGCGGCACACACGGCCTTTGTAGGAGACACGCAGGAGAACCCCGTGTCTAGCCCGTGGGCTAGCCCTCACCACTAAATCCAAGCACAATCCCCGTCCCGTAGCGGGGACGAAGAAAAGTGTTCTCCTACCTCCGATAGGGAGACCGGAGAGGTTCATCCGGGAGAGGCCCACCAGGAGGAGCCTTCCCTTCAAGACCTCTCAGCGACCATTGCCATTTTGAGGGATTCACCAGCAAGGGCCTCCATCGAACATCCGTTCGTGCAGAAACCGCCGCCGATGAAGTAGTGACGGATCGTCCGCCGGCAGCTGACCTTGCCGGGGAAACAACTATTCCTGTGCGGCAGACTCCATCGGGTATCCCACTTGCTTGCGACTTTACCTCCCCTGCCCCCTCTCTTTCTTTTAATCAACTATTTGACTTTCATTTTGCTGTCTATTGCTTCTAAATACAGCATGGCTGCCCGAAGAACCAGAGTTGCTGGAAGAGGTGACTGGTATCAGGAAGGATGCTACCACGGAGGCGGAGAAGATCGCTATTGCAGAAGGTCATGGCTCAGTTGCCGGCGAACTTCAAGAGTTCCTTGAGACAACGACATCAAACCCCGGCAGCTCAACTGCCTCAGCCGTAGTCATAGAGGGGAAAGCCCCTCTTCAGTCTCTAGGGCCCTTGCCTCCGTAATATCCTCTGCCATCGTCTCTGCAATCCCCCTTGGACCAACTGGCAATGGTCATTGCTCGATTGTGCCATTTGACTCCAGACATGTCCTTCTTAGTGGGCGCAAACATCATCGAAGGAATCGAGTGGGCGTTGGCGCCGCTGCGACAGAAGGTCAGAGGGATCGATAATTCTGCTAACAATGCCAAGGACCTAGCTTTCTTGGAAACCATGGCTGGCAGGATCAAGGATGTGCACAACATGTATGACCTCAAATGGCAGGCAGTCAAAGAGCAACGCGAGCTGGCCGGTCTTGTGGACTAGCCGTTGAGAGACAAGGGAAACAAACTGCAGGAGTGGTATAACCAGCAGATCCATTCCCTTAAGAGGCAACATCAGATGTTATCCATGGCCAAGGAAGACGTTGCAGCCCAAGAGGCCCGTCCGGCGGAGCGCAAAGAACTTCTGGACGCCAGAGAGGCGGAAATCTCCTCCCGGGAAAAGGTCCTCGAATTTTCCCTCCATGATAAGAACGAGGAGTTGGAGGCTCGCATTCTACAACGCACCAAGGAGCTAGAGGACAGCCACAAAGCTGCACTTGACGCGCTCTCCTCGACTTCCGCTGCCTAGTTGAAGAAGGTGTCCGACGAGCTCGCTGTCGCGGCTACTGCCAAGACCAATCTGGAGGCCCAGTTGAGCACACTGATGGAGGAGCTTGCTATAAGTGACGAGGAGACCAAGACCCTCAAAGAAGAAGCACAGAAGGTGGAAACCACGCTGGAAGAGGTGCACTCGCAGCTTTCTTCCAAGAGCCAAAGCCTCTACGCCGCCAACGATACCATTTCCGGTTTGCAATCCAGACTTGCCTCACTCGAGAAGAACATTGAATCTGCCGGTGCTCGAGAGAAGGTGTTGCTGAAGCATCTGATCAGTGCCCAAACCCTCGAGAAGGATGTAGAGGACAAGCTGAAGAACCAGGTTGATCAGGGGACCTCTAGATGAAGAGCATGGTTGACATCGCTGAGCGCCTCACCACCCAGATTGCAAGCATGAAAATGAAGAGTTGGGCCTTCTCCATCGGCTAGTATGAATTCCCAAGCGTCAAGTTGACACTCTTCTTCGAGGGCTTGATCAAGGGGTTGAAGGTGTACGAGGATGACATGGTTGCCTTATTTGCCGACGAATCCCGGAAGCTGGCTCACGATGCTCCATTCATGGTCCTAAGCAACCTCGCCTTCTTCCACCCGGAACTCAAACTCTCTGTCGGTTTCAAGAAGCTGCCGCTGGGTGCCGATGTCTCTTCTATCGCGGAGAAGGTGTGACCTCTTGCTGACAGGGTCCTTGCAGTCCCAAGGGACCAGGGAAGCCGTCGGAGTTAGCTTTGACCCAGTCCTACCATCGTGCTCTCCTATACTTAAGACACAATATGCATCTTCTATCACACCATGCACTATTCTAGCCTTTTGCATAAATGGTGTCTTTATGTAATCGTATGGCATCCCCCTTTACTTCTGTTCTGGTATTCGTATGGCTACTTTCTTTGTGCGCTCTGGCTGCCTGCCAACAACGTTCTGCTGCAATTTCCTTGAGGAATAGCTCCTTAGCATTCTGCTGGCAAGGACATGTTGCCGGTGAGTTTTTCCTCATCGGTCTTTGATGTTGCCGCGTGTTTTTTTGAGCAGGCTCGAAACAAAATAGGGGTGCGATCAGGAAGACAACAAGGTTCCATTACGTATCAGATTCACCATACAAAACTTTGGTCGCTAAGGGGGATATGCAAAATGCAAGCCTTAACGAAAACCAACGGTCATCTCGACTTATCTTTTGTTAAGGATTCTTCTCTATCTTGGTGCGTGTCTACCCACATTCACTGTTACTTTATTCCCCCATCGGCGTTTCTTCCCTTCACAGACACGATGCAAACTGTCGCTGTTCTGGGAGGAAGAGAAAAACGAATAGAGAGGAAACAGAGGTACTTGGGGAAATGTTAGTCATGAGCATGGTCCACGGCAAGAGATTTTCGGGCCAATGTAGGTGTTCATAACTTAGCCTAAAGGGAAGGAATAGTAAATATGATCGGTCGAATCTTCCGTCGTCTACTTCTTGCCCAATGGCCTTGTAAAGACCAGAACGTTCGAAACATCGGGGAACGAGACCTCACTGTGGCTCATTCGCGGGGGTCGCCAACCAATGGATTTGCTCTAGCGTTTGGCACGGGATTTACTATTGGAAATATGCCCTAGAGGAAATAATAAAATGGTTATTATCATATTTCCTTGTTCATGATAATCGTCTATTGTTCATGCTATAATTGTATTAACGGGAAACAGTAATACATGTGTGAATAAATAGATCACAATGTGTCCCTAGCAAGCCTCTAGTTGGCTAGCTCGTTGATCAATAGATGATCATGGTTTCCTGATCATGGACATTAGATGTCATTGATAACGGGATCACATCATTGGGAGAATGATGTGATGGACAAGACCCAATCCTAAGCATAGCACTAGATCGTGTTGTTCGTATGCTAAAGCTTTTCTAATGTCAAGTGTCTTTTCCTTAGATCGTGAGATTGTGCAACTCACGGATACCATAGGAGTGCTTTGGGTGTATCAAACGTCACAACGTAACTCGGTGACTATAAAGGTGCACTACGGGTATCTCCGAAATTGTCTGTTGGGTTGGTACGAATCGAGATCGGGATTTGTCACTCCGTGTGACGGAGAGGTATCTCTGGGCCCACTCGATAGAAAATCATCGTGAGCTCAATGTGACTAAGGAGTTAGTCACAGGATGACATGCTATGGAACGAGTAAAGAGACTTACGAGTAACGAGATTGAACAAGGTATAGGTATACCGACGATCGAATCTCGGGCAAGTTCTATACCGACAGACAAAGGGAATTGTATACGGGATTGATTGAATCCTTGACATTGTGGTTCATCCGATGAGAATATCGTGGAACATGTGGGAGCCACCATGGGTATCCAGACCCTGCTGATGGTTATTGGCCGGAGAGATGTCTCGGTCATGTCTGCATGCCTCCCGAACCCGTAGGGTATACACACTTAAGGTTCGATGACGCTAGGGTTATAGGGAATTGTTATACGAGGTTACCAAAGGTTGTTTAGAGTCCTGGATGAGATCGCGGACGTCACGAGGAGCTCCGGAATGGTCCGGCGGTAAAGATTGATATATATGATGGATGGGTTTGGACACCGGAAATGTTTCGGGCACCACCGACAAAGTAGCGGGACCACCAGAAGGGTTTCGGAGGCCCACCGGGAGAGGCCACCAGACCCAGGAGGCTAGATGGGCCAAATGTGAGAGGGAACCAACCCCTGGGTGGGCTGGTGCGCCCCCCACAACCAGCCCATGGCGCCTAAGAGGGGGAAGGGGGGAACCCTAGCACTGGTGGGCCTAAGGCCCACCACGGGGTGCGCCACCCCCTCCCCTCCTGGCCGCCACCCCTCCCCCCATCTAGGGCTGCCGCCCCCCCCCCCTTAGGGGTGGAAACCCTAAAGGGGGTGCCACCCTCCCTTCCCCCTGTACATAGCGGGGGTTTTGGTCATTGGAGACACGGTTTTCCATCTCTCTCTCGGCGCAGCCCTGCTCTTCTTCTTCCTCCTCTCCACGGTGCTTGGCGAAGCCCTGCCGGGAGACCTCGTCTCTCCATCGACACCACGCTGTCGTGCTGCTGGAGATCTTCCCCAACCTCTCCCTCCTCCTTGCTAGATCAAGTTGCGGGATACGTCACCGGGCTGCACGTGTGTTGAACGCGGAGGTGCCGTGGTTCGGCACTAGATCAGAATCACACCGCGATCTGAATCGCCGCGAGTACGACTCCATCAACCGCGTTCTAGCAACGCTTTTGCTTAGCGATCTTCAAAGGTGTGAAATGCACTCTCCCCTCTCTCGTTGCTGGTCTCTCCATAGGAAGATCTGAATATGGCGTATGAAAATTTTGAATTTATGCTACGTTACCCAACATTTACCAACACGGGATAATTGCAGGACCAGGTTGCACACGAGCTTATCGACATCGGCGGCTCCGCCATGATGCAGAACTGACCACAAGTGGGGAAGGAGAAGAGAGGAAGGGTTTCACCGTGTACCTTTCCTTTTTTCCTTGCCCATTCAATCGTAGCCGCACCTCCGAGGGGTTAGGTGGGCTAGCACGATGATTGTGATAGGGATGTCGTCATCGCCTAGTCCGCCTCTTCCCTTGCCAAGGTCGCCACCGTGGCCACACTGTCCGCATCGGATGCACCAGCCACGGCATCAACGACCCTCATTACCGTTGACACCACAACGGCGGTGGCGCACGGCAGGGCTTGGAGAGGAAGAGGCTCATAAAGTGACGATGTTATTCTTCCTCGATGCTCTATGTAGAGGGGATGATGATGAAGATCGATGAAGCACTCTTAATGTCAGGTTTGCGCGAATGATCCCCCCTACCTGGCGTGCCAAAGATGTCGGGGTAGGTTGCACTCGATCACCTATGGGACCATTGGCCCCTTCGTGGTTCGGCGGGGACATCACATTGCACAAGGAGCAGAAACTACAAGGCAACACCATGATGGGACTCGAGGCGTTTACCCAGGTTCGGGCCACTGAAAGGCGTAAAACCCTACTCCTGCTTTGATGGATTGATTCGGGGAAGACGAAGCTCGCACAGTGTTCTACCCTGGCAAGGTTTGTCGCGGTGAGCCACTACGTGTGTACAAATGTTCTAGGGTCCGAATTATCTAGGGTCGAAATCCTGTGCTAGGTTGCCTTGGGCCTCCTTTTATAGATCAAGGGGCGTCCAAAGTGGTAGTCATACCTAACTCTGGTAGTCAAGACAAAATTCCATAAATGAAGCCTTAGGTGGCGTTTGGGGGTGCGTCCCCGGCAAGCTCCTGCCACCACTTAGCTGGTTGTTGCTTGGTGTCATGACACGCCTCTAGAGGGGTGTCTATTGGTCGTAATCCGTCTTTCGGCGTGTTGCCATGTGTCTAGCGAGAGCCACTTAGCCAGTTGAGGTCTCAAACTTCATTGACAAGTGACTAGCATTGTGATGCGATGGAGTTGTGGCCGATCGGCTCACGCCTGCGGGGGGATAGCTTGTTGGGTCTTATGGAAGAGCAATGCGCCTTGGCCCCCGACAATCGCCGGGGGCGCGATTGGCACGTTCTGGGCCCCTCCTGGGTTGTTGTGTTGGTCTTGCTGGCGTTGTTGGCCATTGGAGGATACATCTACCGGGATCTTAGTCTTTTGGATGCCCTCCTTGATCTCTCGTAGAGCGGCTTCTCTGGCCTGCGCCAAGTCTTCATGGAGCAGTAACATTCCCCGACATCCTTAGGTCGTTAAGTCGGAGGCTTATCGTTCATGCACAAGTCAGGGGGAAGAAACACCCCTGTTTGTGTACCCCGACAACTATCCCTTTGCACTTGAAGATCTCCTGTTCGATCACTGCAAGCCTCGCCTTGTTGCTTCCCTCCTTCTTGGGACCTTGAACATCCTAGATAAGCATCCTCTCGTGCATAACTATGGCTTGAGGGTGCCTCATCACCTTCAGTAGGTAGGGGTTGATGACCTTCTCGAAGTACTTTTTCATGGAAGGGCTTGGTGAAGTCATGTCGATCTAAATCTGTCTAAAAAATAGCTCGAAACAAGAACAAAGGAAAATCTCGCGATGCGGTGGTCAAAATATCCTGGAGTATATATATAGAAATTTTCCAAGTAAGAATACGTGCTCATGAAGAATTCGGAGTTCGAGAAGCGCACGAGGGCCCCAAAAGCTATCAGGGCGGGACCAGGGGTCGCTCTGTTAGCTTGTGCCTCCTCATGGTCCCCGAGGACTCCGTTTTATTTTTGTATTTTTCTAAAATACCAAAACCAGCAAAAAATGGATTTTTGGAGTCGGTTTACTTGCCGTACCACGTACCTGCCCCCTTTTCAGATTTTTGGAGTGTTCTAGAAAGCTTCCTTTATGTGTTACTCCGGTGCTATGACCTGGATTACATGAGTTTCGTTATTAATGGGTGATACGTCTGCAACGTATCTATAATTTTTGCTTTTCCATGCTGTTATATTACAATTCTTGGATATTTTACAATCATTTTATTACAACTTTATATTATTTTTTGGGACTAACCTATTAATGGTTGCAAAATTACACAAGTTCTTGTTTCACACTTTGATTTGTAGGAATTAATTAGAAATTGTGGGAAAAATGCAAAAGGAACCTTGTTGGAGGAGGACTCCGACTCTCCTGAAATCTGTTCACAAACAATTTTTAGAGATCGTCAGTTTGACCCCTGAATATGTCATCAAATGAAAAAAGCTAAAACTAGGAAAGTGTGGAAAAATTTATGTCAATGATTCTGGACTGCAAATTCGTCCAAAACGGAGTTCTTATGCGATCTGGAGACCCGTTTTACGGAAGGAAAATATCTAATTATGAGATCACGAGAATTGTTGACGTGATTGAGTCCAACTCTTAATATATCTGATATATTCAGCCAACCACGACTTTGGAGACTCATGAGGGCTGTGAGGAACCCCTCGGAAGGTTCTAGAGGTGCCCGAGAGCCATTCAATCAAGGGTCCATCCATCGGAGGGCCATAGAGCAGCACAAAGGCACATATAAGGAGAGAAACCCCCTAATTTTGATAGAGGCACCAAGAGCCACGAATTTGCCTCTCCCTTGGTAGCCGCCAAGAAGGGGAGAGCCTCCTCCATTGCAGCACCAAGACCAAGGAAGAAGGAGGGGCAAGGGGCCTCCACCCATTATCACCGCCGCCGCCCGTTGCCGGTGTCGTGGCCGCCATCGCCTCCATCTCTTCGGGGCTGCACCTCTCCAGCAACAAATCTCTCTTTCTCACCATGATAATATGTGAGTAATCCTCCTCGGGGCTGAGGGTATTTATTAGTAGCTATGTGTTCAATCTCTCTCTCTCTCGTGTTCTTGAGATGACACGATCTTGATGTATCGCGAGCTTTACTAATATAGATGAATCATATGGAGTTTTCCCCTCTCTATCTCCTTGTGATGAATTGAATTTTCCCTTTGAAGCTTTGTTATCGAATTGAGTCTTTAAGGATTGGAGAATACTTGATGTATGTCTTGCGATGGGATATCGGTGGTGACAATGGGATGTTCTATTGATCCACTTGATATATGTTTTGGTGATCAACTTGCGGGTTCCGTGACCTTGGGAATCACATGAGAGTTGGCACATGTTTTCGTCTTGACATTCCTGTAGAAATTTTGGGGCACTCTTTGAAATTCTTTGTGTTGGATTGAACATGATGAATCTAAAATTATGTGATGCATATTGTATAATCATTCCCATGGGTACTCGTGGTGACATTGGAGTATCTAGGTGACATTATGGTTTTGGTTGATGTGTATCTTAAGGTATTATTTTTGTACAAATTCTATGGTTGTTCATGAGACTTATAGGGATAGCTCATAAGATTGATCAGAAAAGATAAATTTGTGGTTTCTTACCCTACAATAATTTCTTCGTTTGTTCTATTTGTGACTTTGGAGTGAACTATTTGGTGAGGGATATATATACGATTCAACTATGTTAGTATTGTTGAGACAACTTGCACTAATGAAAGTATGGACCCTAGGCCTTGTTTCCAAGCATTTATACAACGTTTTGCTCGTTGTTTGCTATTTGTTACCTTTATGTTTTTATATTTTCAGATTACAAAAACCTATATCTACCATCCATATTACACTTGTATCACCATCTCTTCGTCGAACTAGTGCACCTATACAATTTACCATTGTATTGGGTGTGTTGGGGACACAAGAGACTCTTTGTTATTTGATTGCAGGGTTGCTTGAGAGAGACCATCTTCATCCTACGCCTCCTGGAGATTGATAAACCTTAGGCCATCCACTTGAGGGAAATTTGCTACTTTCCTACAAACCTCCGCGCTTGGAGGCCCAACACGAGTCTACAAGAAGAAGGTTGTCTAGTTGACATCAAGCTCTTTTCTGGCGCCGTTTCCAAAGAGGTTAGGTAAGCGGCACTCACATCCCGTCAACGAAGCTCTTTTCTGGCACCGTTTCCGAGTAGGTGAGTGCTTGAAGGTATATCTTTAGATCTTGCAATTAAATCTTTTAGTTTCTTGTTTTTCACTAGTTTGGTTTTATAAAAGAAAACTACAAAAAATGGAATTGAGGTTGCCACATATGCTTCATCTTTTCAATTTCTTTCGTGAAAATGATGGAAAGGAAAATTGTGCTCAAGTGTTAGAAGAAGAAGTTATTAAAATGTTTGGCACTAAATCTTTGAGTGATGAGCATGATTGCAATGTTGTTAGTATGACTTCTTTGAATATCCATAGTACTAATGATGATTGCACTAGTCATGATAAAAAGATTTCTTATAAGCATGTCAATTTTTGTGGAGTGCATAGAGTTTGTGAAGACATGTCTAAAAGGGAAGATAGATTTTGTAAGAGGCATAAGTATTTAGAAACTAAATGGTTGCAAGAGAGGCTATATGTTTGTGCTAAAAGACTTAATATTTCTCGCCGTCCTTGTAAACTTTGCAATGAAAGTGGCCATTTTAATTTCCAATGTGGATTATTTCATGATCAAATTGTGTCCAAAAATTGTGATAACCTCATTACCCTTGAGCATCATAATGAATTTAGTCTATTTTTGGGGTATGAAGAAATGAAACATAAACTAAGGATGTTCCAGCTTGGGTCCTCATGAAAATGATTGATTTTGATCTAAATGAAATATATATGTATTGTGTGGTAAATTGCATTGAGAATCCTTATATTACCAATTACTTAAAGACAAGAAAACAAATAGAAGATAAAGAGAATACTAATAAAGGGGAAGAGGTTTCCCAATATCCACCTATTTTTTCTTAGGATGAATCAGGTAACGAGGAGGAGTTTTTTATTCAACCAACCTCTTCAAAAAGAAGCTTGGAGGAATCAAATAAACCCACACATAATGCAGTTAAGAAGAAGAAAAGAATGGAAAGTAAAGGTAAAGAGGTATCTCTCCCAAATAATGTTGCTCCCATAATTGATAGGCCTCATGAGAATGAATCAAAAATAGTTGTGGAAGATGATACACTTGAGGATGATTTTATTATGCCTATTGCTTCTTGTGATAATTATAATTGGGAAGATAATGATACTTCTTATAATCTTGATAATATTTATGGCACCAACTTGGAGGATGATGATAATAATTGCTATACTATTGGTGCTATTCATATTATTAATGATGAGAGTGATTATGTCTATGATATACAAATCCACAAGCTTGTGGATGCTATGTTTGATGAAAATGACATGTTTGAGAATTTATTTGCTGCAATTAATGTTTTTCCCAAGCTTGGGGATGATATGCTTAATGAACATGATCTTTTTACCCCCTACTTTGAATGATCAAATATGTTATAATGATTGCATGCCTCCTACTTATGATGACTATTGTGGTGATACTTATGCAATGAAAAAGAGTGATGATTACTATTATGATACTTTTCATAATTATGATTATCCTTTTACTAAATATTACTCTTTAAAGGTGGAATCTTTTATGATACTCCCACTATTATGAATGAGAAGAAGTTTTCTTATGTGGAGAGTGCTACTTCTCAAACAACAGCGCGAGGATATGACACGTTGACGGAGACTTGCTTGCATTGGTTTTTCCTTGAAGAGGAAAGGGTGATGCAGCACATGAGTAGTGACTATTTCCCTCAGTTTGAGAACCAAGGTATCAATCCAGTAGGAGAATCTCGTCAAGTCCCGAGTACCTGCACAAACACAAAAGAGCTTGCACCCAACGCTATAAAGGGGTTGTCAATCCCTTCAAGATTGATTGCAATGTGAGATCTGAAGGCGGAAAGTGCAACGAAGAAAAAGAGTAAGGCTGAAAATATAGTGTGGAGTAGACCCGGGGGCCATAGTGTTCACTAGAGGCTTCTCTCAAAATAGCAAGTATTACGGTGAGTGAACAAATTACTGTCGAGCAATTGATAGAACTACGCAAAGTCATGACGATATCTAAGGCAATGATCATACATATAGGCATCACGTCCGAGACAAGTAGACCGATACTTTCTGCATCTACTACTACTACTCGACACATCGACCGCTATCCAGCATGCATCTAGTGTATTGAGTTCATGACGAACAGAGTAACTCCTTAAGCAAGATGACATGATGTAGAGGGATAATCTCAAACCAATGATGAAAACCCCATCTTTTTACCCTTGATGGCAACAACACGATACGTGCCCCGCTACCCCTTTTATCACTGGGTGAGGTCACCTCACGGTATGAACCCAAAACCAAGAACTTCTCCCATTGCAAGAATCATAGATCAAGCTGGACAAACAAAACCCACAACTAGAAGAGAATTAGAAGGATATGAAATCATGCATAAGAGAGATCAGAAGAAACTCAAATAAGATTCATAGATAATCTGATCATAAATCCACAATTCATTGGATCTCGACAAACACACCACAAAAGAAGATTACATTGGATAGATCTCCATGAAGATCATGGAGAAATTTGTATTGAAGATCCAAGAGAGAGAAGAAGCCATCTAGCTACTAGCTATGGACCCATAGGTCTATGGTGAACTACTCACGCATCATCGGAGAGGTCATGGTGTTGATGAAGAAGCCCTCTGTATCCGAATCCCCCTCCGGCAGGGCACCAGAACGTGCCCCAGATGGGATCTTGCGGAGACGGAAGCTTGCGGCGGCGGAAAAGTATTTTCGATGATCTCCTGATTTTTTCTGGGATTTGAGGGAATATATAGGCGGAAGACTTAGGGCAGGGGAGCCACGGTGAGCTCACAAGCCTGCTAGGCCCGGCCCCCCCTAGACCGGGCCTGGTGGGCTTGTGACCTCCTCCGAGGTCCCGTGCCTTGGTTCTCAAGTCTCCCGCGTGTCTTCTATTATGGAAAAAAGTCATTCCGCAGATTTTATCCCATTTGGACTCTGTTTAAAATTCTCCTCTAAAAAGGGTCAAAAACACAGAAAAAACAGGAACTGGCACTTGGCACTGAGTTAATAAGTTAGTCCCAAAAAATATTTAAAAGGAATACAAAACGTCCAAAGTTTGACAAGATAATAGCATGAAACCATCAAAAATTATAGATACGTAGGAGACGTATCAAGCATCCCCAAGCTTAACTCCTGCTCGTCCTCTAGTAGGGAAGTGATAAAGACTGAATTTTTGATGTGGAATGCTACCTAGCATAGTTGTCCTTTGTAACTTCTTTCAGGTGACATGAATGTTTAGATCCGTAAGATTCAAAACAATAGTTTGCTATTGACATGAAAACAATAATACTTCAAGCAAACTAGCAATGTAATCATGAACTTTCAAAATAACAAGGCCAAAGAAAGTTATCCCTACAAAATCATATAGTCTGGCTATGCTCCATCATCCTCACACAACTAATGTAAATCATGCACAACCCCGGTATAGGCCAAGTAATTGTTTTCGCACTCTTACTTTCTCAAACTTTTTATAAATATCACACAATACATGAGCGTGAGCCATGGATATAGCACTATAGGTGGAATAGAGTGTGGTGGTGGTTGAGAGACAAAAAGGAGGAGATGGTCACATTGACTCGGCGTATCAAAGGGCTATGGAGATGCCCATTAATAGATATCAATGTGAATGAGTAGGGATTGCCATACAAATGATGCACTAGAGCTATAAGTATGTGAAAGCTCAAAAGGATAACTAGTGGGTGTGCATCCAACTTGCTTGCTCACGAAGACCTAGGGAAATTTTGAGGAAGCCCATCATTGGAATATACAAGCCAAGTTATAAAATAAAGATTCCCACTAGCATATGGTGGTGACGAAACGAGAGGCTCTTAATCATGAAGAACATGGTGCTATTATGAAGCACAAGTGTGGAAAAAGATAATAGCATTGTCTCTTCTCTCTTTTTCTCTCTTCTCTTTTTTTTTATTTGGGCTCTTGGCCTCTGTTTTTTGGGCTCTTTGGCCTCTTCTTTTTTATTTTTATTTCCTCACATGGGACAATGCTCCAATAATGATGATCATCGCACTTTGATTTACTCACAGCTCTATAGGAAATGCCTCCGGCAGTGTACCGGGATGTGCAACGATCTAGCTTGGAAGTATGAGACGTTGAAACATCTCGCTAGCTATCTTACGATCATGCAACGGCAGTATGAGAGTGACGGAACAAGTCATGAGATGGAATGGTGGGAGTTGCATGGCAATATATCTCGAAATGGCTATGAAAATGCCATAGTAGGTAGGTATGGTGGCTGTTTTGAGGAAGGCATATGGTGGGTTTGTGTACCGGCGAAAATTGCGCGGCACTAGAGAGGCTAGCAATGGTGGAAGGTGAAAGTGCATCTATACCATGGACTCACATTAGTCATGAAGAACTCACATACTTGTTGCAAAAGTTTTTATTAGTAATCGAAACAAAGTGCTAAACGCATACTCCTAGGGGAAGGGTTGGTAGGTGTTAACCATCGCGCGATCCCGACCTCAACACAAAGGATGACAATCAATAGATCAATTATGCTCCGACTTCCTAACATAGCGGTTCACCATATGTGCATTCTACGAGAATCACTAACTTCAACACAAGTAGTTCTAGATTCACAACACCCTACTAACATAACTCCTAATATTACCAAATCCATGTCTCAAAACTAATTGAGAGGAATCAAGACTTCTCTTTCTACTCAATGCACATGAAGATGGAGGGTTTTTTGTATCCTCTTTGGGTACCTATCACCTTTAGGACTACTTTCATAGCATAAGACAACTACGAAATCACGCACCGCCATGCTCTAAAAGATCTAAGTGAAGCACATAGAGCAAAATTATCTAGGTCAAAAGATATAAGTGAAGCACGATGAGCATTCTAGCAAAATCACGATGAGTGCATGTCTCTCTCAAAAGGTGTGCAGCAAGGATGATTGTGACACAAGAAAAAGAAAAGACTCCTAAGATACAAGACGCTCCAAGAAAAACACATATCATGTGGTGAATAACGATATACCCCCAAGTAATGTTACCGATGGATTGAAGACGAAAGAGGGGATGCCTTCCCGTGGCATCCCCAAGCTTAGGCTTTTTGGTGTCCTTGAATTCGGCTTGGGATGCCTTGGGCATCCCCAAGCTTGAGATCTTTCCACTCCTTATCTCTTTGTCCATGAGAACATCACCCAAAACTTGAAAACTTCACAACACAAAACTTAAACAAAAACTTGTGATAATATTAGCACAAGAAAACAAACTACCACCACTTTAGGTACTGTAGCAATCTTGATTTATATTTATATTGGTGTTAGGCTACTGTATTCTCACTTTCCCATGGCTAGTACCCCCCCCCAATACTATCCATAGTTTCATCAAAACAAGCAACCAACTCAACAAAAATAGAATCTGTCAAAAACAGACCAGTCTGTTGCAATCTGTATACTTCATATACTTCTGGTACCTCAAAAATTCTGAAAAATTATGACTGCCTGGGCAAAAGGCAAATCAACCAGAAGCAACAAGAATCAACTCAAAAGATCTTTCTGAATAAAAATGAAAAATCATCTCGTGAGCGAAAAGTTTCCAGCAGGATTAAACAACCATCACCAAGACTAGTCATAATGGATTTGCTTGGCTCAAACACAAAAAGGAACACAAAAAAACATAACCATAACAGAATTATGATGGTGTGGACGCAACAAAATAGAAATAAAAAGAAATAAATTCATTGGGTTGCCTCCCAACAAGCGCTATTGTTTAACGCCCTTAGCTAGGCATAAGGTGATAGAATCACGTATCGTCGTCTTTGGTGCTCAAACCATAAGTGGCCCTCATCATGGATTCATAAGGCAATCTTATTTTCTTTCTAGGAAAGTGCTCCATGCCCTTCTTTAAAGGAAATTGAAATATAATATTCCCTTCCTTCATATCGATGATAGCACCGATAGTCCTTAGGAAAGGCCTACCAAGAATAATAGGGCAAGTAGGATTGCAATCAATTTCAAGCACAATGAAATCCACGGGGACATAGTTCCTATTTGCAATAATAATAACATCATTGATCCTTCCCATGGTCTTCTTGACAGTAGAATCCGCAAGATGCTAATTAAGAGAACACTCTTCAAGCTCATTAAAACCGAGAACATCACATAAAGACTTTGGAATCGCGGAAACACTAGCACCAAAATCACACAAAGCATTGCATTCATAGTTTTTGATTTTGATTTTGATAGTAGGTTCCCACTCATCATGAAGCTTTATTGGGGTAGAGACTTCCAATTCAAGTTTCTCTTCAAGAGATTTTATCATAGCTTCGACAATATGATCGGTAAAGGCCTTGTTTTGGCTATAAGCGTGTGGAGAGTTTAGCATGGATTGCATCAAGGAAATGCATTAAATCAAGGAGAAACTATCATAATTGAATTCCTTGAAATCCAAAGTAGTAATTTCATTACTACTCACAGTTTTAATGTCTTCTACTCCACTTTCAATGCTTTTAGCATCAAGATAGATGGACTCCGAATCATTGGGGCGTTTTTCAACCAAAGTGGATTCATATACAGCCCCATCATCATTAGGTTTAACACAAGAAAACAAATATTCAAGGGGAGTCACACCAAGCACTTTAAGATCTTCGTGATTCTTATCACAAGAACACAGCTTTTTAAGCCATTCACGTCTAGCACGAATTTGGGCGGTTCTTTCTTTGCTCTCAATCATGAAAACACGCATAGATTTCAAAGTTTCATCCATATTGATCTTGGAAGTAGCACATCTAACTTTCAAAACATCAATATCACTAGACATTCTATCAACGCTCTTAGCCAAATCGTCAATTTTGAGTAGTTTTTCCTCTATGGACGCATTGAATTTTTTTTGCGAGTTGATAAACTCTTTGATATTACTCTCTAGATCAGAGGGTAATCTATTGTAATTTCCATGAGTATTGTTGTAGGAGTTGCCAAAGTTATTAGAGGAGTTACCAGGAAAAGGCCTAGGAACATAGTTTCCTCTAAAAGCATTGTTGTTGCTAAAATTATTCCTACCAACAAAATTAACGTCCAAGCTAGCGTTGCTACTCTCAATCAAAGAAGAAAAGGGCATATCATTAGGATCTAAAGGAGCACTTCTACTAGCAACCAAATTCATTAACTCATCCATCTTAGCACTCAACGAGTTAATTTCTTCTATAGCGTGTACCTTCTTACTAGTAGGTGACCTTTCAGTGTGCCACTGAGAGTAGTTCGTCATGATATTGTCTAGGAGTTTCGTGGCTTCTCCTAACGTGATTTCCATGAACATTCCACCTCAGGCGGAGTCCAAGATATTTCTAGAAGCTAAATTCAAGTGAGTGTAAAAGATTTGTATAATCGTCCAAAGACTCAAGCCATGAGCGGGACAATTTCTAATCATCAATTTCATCCTCTCCCAAGATTGTGCAACATGTTCATGATCAAGTTGCTTAAAATTCATGATATCTTTACGGAGAGAGATAATCTTAGCCGGCGGAAAATACTAGGATATATAAGCATCTTTGCACTTATCCCAAGAATCGATACTATTTTTGGGCAAAGACGAAAACCAAGTTTTTGCTCGATCTCGCAACGAGAAAGGAAAAAGCTTCAATTTAATCACATCATTATCCACATCTTTCTTCTTTTTTATATCGCAAAGCTCTATGGAGGTATTAAGATGGGATGCGGCATATTCACTAGGAATGCCGGAAAATTGCTCTTTCATAACCAGATTCAGCAAAGCGGCATTGATTTCGTATGACTCCGCACTAGTGGCGGGAGCAATCGGAGTACTAATAAAATCATTATTATTAGTATTCGAGAAGTCACAAAGTTTGGTGTTTTCAGTCATGGTGACTTCGGCAAGCAAGCAAGCACACAAGCAAACAAAGATCAAGCGAGAAAAAGGCGAACGAAAAGGCAAATGAAAAAGGCAAACAAAAAAGGCAAATTGGTTAAGTGGGGGAGAGGAAAACGAGAGGCAACTGGCAAAAAAAAGTAAATGCAAGAGATGAGTTTGCGACACTTACTTGGATGAGTCTTGACTTGATCCTCCCCGGAAACGGTGCCAGAAATCCTTCTGCTACTTTTCAAACAACAACGCCAGAATTTGACACGTTGACGGAGACTTGCTTGCATTGATTTTTCCCTTGAAGAGTAAAGGGTGATGCAACACAGGAGCAGTAAGTATTTCCCTCAGTTTGAGAACCAAGGTATCAATCGAGTAGGAGAGTCTCGTCAAGTCTAGAGTACCTGCACAAACACAAAAGAGCTTGCACCCAACGCTATAAAGGGGTTGTCAATCCCTTCAAGATTGATTGCAAACTGAGATCTGAAGGCGGAAAGTGCAACGAAGAAAAAGAGTAAGGCTGAAAATATAGTGTGGAGTAGACCCGGGGGCCATAGTGTTCAGTAGAGGCTTCTCTCAAAATAGCAAGTATTACGGTGGGTGAACAAATTACTGTCGAGCAATTGACAGAACCGCGCAAAGTCATGACGATATCTAAGGCAATGATCATACATATAGGCATCACGTCCGAGACAAGTAAACCGACACTTTCTGCATCTACTACTATTACTCCACACATCAACCGCTATCCAGCATGCATCTAGTGTATTGAGTTCATAACGAACAGAGTAACGCCTTAAGCAAGATGACATGATGTAGAGGGATAATCTCAAACCAATGATGAAAACCCCATCTTTTTACCCTTGATGGCAACAACACGATACGTGCCCCGCTACCCCTTCTGTCACTGGGTGAGGTCACCGCATGGTATGAACCCAAAACCAAGCACTTCTCCCATTGCAAGAATCATAGATCAAGCTGGCCAAACAAAACCCACAACTCGAAGAGAATTACAAGGATATGAAATCATGCATAAGAGAGATCAAATAAGATTCATAGATAATCTGATCATAAATCCAGAATTCATCGGATCTCGACAAACACACCACGTAAGAAGATTACATCGGATAGATCTCCATGAAGATCATGGAGAACTTTGTATTGAAGATCCAAGACAGAGAAGAAGCCATCTAGCTACTAGCTATGGACCCGTAGGTCTATGGTGAACTACTCACGCATCATCGGAGAGGTCATGGTGTTGATGAAGAAGCCCTCCGTATCCGAATCTCCCCTCCGGCAGGGCACCATAACGTGCCCCAGATGGGACCTTGCGGAGACAGAAGCTTGCGGCGGCGGAGAAGTATTTTCGATGATCACCTGATTTTTTCTGGGATTTTAGGGAATATATAGGAGGAAGACCTAGGGCAGGGGAGCCACGGGGAGCTCACAAGCCTGCTAGGCCCGGCCCCCTAGGCCGGGCCTGGTGGGCTTGTGACCTCCTCCGAGGTCCCCTGACTTTGTTCGCAAGTCTCCCACGTGTCTTCTGTTATGGAAAAGTCATTCCGCAGATTTTATCCCCTTTGGACTCCATTTATAATTCTCCTGTGAAAAGGGTCAAAAACACAGAAAAAATAGGAACTGGCACTTGGCACTGAGTTAATAAGTTAGTCCCAAAAAGATATAAAAGGCATACAAAACGTCCAAAGTTTGACAAGATAATAGCATGAAACCATCAAAAATTATAGATATGTGATAAATTTTCTATGCTTGTAGATCATGAAAATAATGTTGTATGTGATAGTTATATTGTTTAATTCATTCATGATGCTACTGAAAAGTATTATGAGGGAGGAACATATGCTTGTAGGAATTGCAATAATATCAAGTTTCCTCCCTATGTGATCAAAGTTTTGAAGTTGACCTTGTTTTTCCTTCCTATGCTAGTTGATTCTTGCTCCCATAAATTTTTTGTTCACAAAATCCCTATGCATAGGAAGTGGGTTAGACTTAAATGTGCTTGTCATGAGATTCATGATGCACTTTTGCATGTTTCAATTATTATTCTTATATGAGCATCATTGAAATCATCATGCCTAGCTAAAAGGCTTTAAAGAAAAGCGCTTGTTGGGAGACAACCCAACACTTTTACTTTCTGTTTTTTTGTGTTCACATGATTACGCTACTATAGTAATCATGTATTATGACTTTCATTTCAATAAAGTGCCAAGTAAAGCCTTTGGGGTAGTGTGGATGATAGTTGACTTGATTCTGAACAAAAACAGGAACTTTTTCTCTCAGTCCAGGAATTTTGTAAATTCACTAGAATGGGCTTTTGATCTAATTTCTTTACACATTATTTATATACAAATTGCCTGGATTTTAGTAAATTTTCAGAATTTTTATAGACAGGGAAGTATGGTTACACTATAGATCTTCACAGACTGTTCTGTTGTTGACAAATTTTGTTTTGCATGCATAGTTTGCTTGTTTTAGTGTCCCCATATCTTATATTCAATGATATAAATTATGGGAGTAGTATAATACAGAAGTGATAGTATGTAAGTGAATGATCATTATTTATTATACTAACCCATCTCACGAAGTTCCGTTAAGTTTTGTGTGATTGAAGTTTCAAGTTTTGGGTGAGACACCGATACGAGGAGAATAAGGAGTGACAAGAACCTAATCTTGGGGTTGCCCAAGGCACCCCCAAGTTAATATCCAAGGAAGACTCAAGAGCCTAAGCTTGGAGATGCCCCAGAAGGCATCCCCTCTTTCGTCTTCAACATTATCAGTGTATCTTACTTGGAGATATATTTTTATTAGTCACATAACATGAGTTTTGCTTGGGGCATCATTTTATTTTGTTGTTCTCTGTTAGGTGTTATTTCTAATCTTGTTTTTCAATAAAAATTTCCAAGAATTGCATTAGGATGCTTGCATCGCATGCTTTGATTTGTGCTATGTAAAAACAGAAACTTGTGTTGTAGTGTTTGAATATTCATATTTTACTGGAACGTGAAAAGTTTCTGAAATTTTTACACAGTGTTGACATATGAAGTTTATAGCATGTCCTAAATTTTAATAATTTTTTGAGTTACATAAGTACACTGTTTTCATAAATTTCTATAGACTGTTCTGTTTGGATAGATTGCTGTAATAGTTTTGTTATCTACTTATCCTATAGTTTCCATAGCCTATATTGATAGATATAATTGTGGAATTGATAGTAAACAGTAGATGATGTTTGCAATTATTGTGCAACTTGTCTTGGCAGTACATGAAGTGTTGATTTATTATTATGTGTACTAACTTATCTCACGAGTTCTTTTCGAGTTTTGTGTGGATGAAGTTTTTGAGAATAGGTGAAATCAGGATACGAGAGGATTGAAAAAGATACAAAAGCTCAAGCTTGGAGATGCCCAAGTCACCCCAAGTAAATATTTCAAGAACTCTCAAGCGTCTAAGCTTGGGGATGCTATGCATCCCACCTCTCTTCGTCAACTATCAATTAACCTATGTTGAGCCTAAATTTTTATTCGTTCAGATGATGCGTCCTATTCTTGGAGTGCTATTTTTCTTTTGTTTGCTATTTAAATAAAATACTCAGATATGAAAAAATAATTCTGAGGGAGAGGGAGTCCTCACATAGCTCCTTAATTGGTTGACTACTCAGTGATCTTCACTTATATCTTTTGTGAGTAGCTTGTCATTTCCTCTAATGCTTCACTTATACCTTTTTGAGGGATGAAATCTTTATGCTCTTTTGCTTCCTTTAAATTGTTTTGAGCACGTCGAAAGGGAAATAGAAATATATGAAACTACTCCCAAACTAATAGATATCCAAGAGGGATATAATAAAAACTTTCATGAAGATCATGGGACAAATTAAACTTGATTCTTTGTAATGGTTTTGAAACATGATAATAGTAATATGTGGGTCAGTTAGTGAGTAGTATGCTTTAAGTAGGGATATTGGTGTTAAGATTTGTGATTCCCTATGCATGCACGAAAGTCAATAGTTATGCAATGAAGTTACATCCTACTGTGGTGCATTATTCGGTGTTAGTTATGACTCAATGCTCACTTATGTGAATTTTCGTTTCTTGGTTTGATTGCTTCCCAATCTATTTTTCTAGACTTCATTTGTACTAAGTATAAATACTACTTGTGCATCCAAAATCCTTAAACCAAGTTTTTCCTCATGAGTCCACCATACCTACCTATATGCGGTATTTTCATGCCGTTCCAAGCAAATTAGTATGTGCCATCTCTAAATTTTCAAAATAAATTTTCTCTTTTGTGTGCCCGTACCTCTCATGAAACGTGGGGAGTATCCAATATTTTTCCATGCTAGGTGGGTTATTCTCACGATATGTGTTGATTCACTATCATTCATGAGAAAGTGGCTAGTATTCGGGATGCCTAGTTCCATGCTAAAAAAATCAAATCCAATATAATGAAAAAACTCCCCCAGGAATGTTGTTGTTATGGACGGTACCCGTGGATTCGGCTCACCGTGGAGTGTGATTGATTGGTGGAGGCGGAGTAAAAATTGTACCATTCTGTTTGGAACCACATATAATGTATCTGGCATCGAAAGTATTGTGAGCTACTTTCTCGTTTTCGTTGACAGGAAAAGCATGCTACTCAAAATAATTTTTCTCTCTCAATTTAAACCTTGAGCTCTGGCACCTCTACAATTCCCTACTTCGCTCTACGAAGGTCCTATCTATTTATTTTATGCAATTTTTATTTTTTTTCTTTGAGTCTCCATCTTCTCTTATAACCACCAACTAGGGAACACTATGATCGTACTTGAGCATTGGGCATAGCTAATATTTGAGTGTGTTTCATGAATGTATCAATGATTGATCATGATGGGCTAGGGATAACTTTCTTTAGTGTTGTTATTTTGAAAGACATGGTTGCTTGTTGACATCCTTGAGTATTGAAGTCATTATGTTAAAACTAGATTATTGCTTTGGATCACTTACAAGTCCAAATGTCCATGCTATACGGAGAAGAAAATAAGTTGATGAACATGCTACGCAGCATTCCACATCAAAAATTATGTTTTTAACATTTACCTACTCGAGGACGAGTAGGAATTAAGCTTGGGGATGCTGATGCGTCTCTAACACATCTACAATTTTTGCTTGTTCATGCTGTTATATTATCATTCTTGGATGTTTTACAATCATTTTACCTTTGGTAATGTGTGAGTAATCCTCCTCGGGGCTGAGGGTATGTACTAGTAGCTATGTTTTCAATCTCTCTCTCTCTCGTGTTCTTGAGATGACACGATCTTGATGTATCACGAGCTTTACTAATATAGATGAATCATATGAAGTTTTCTCCTCTCTATCTTCTTGTGATGAATTGCGTTTTTCCTTTGAAGTTTTCTTATCGGATTGAGTATTTAAGGATTTGAGAACACTTGATGTATGTCTTGCGATGGGATATCTATGGTGACAATGGGATGTTCTATTGATCCACTTGATGTATGTTTTGGTGATCAATTTGCGGGTTCCGTGACCTTAGGAATCTATGCATAGGGGTTGTCACATGTTTTCTTCTTGACTTTCCGATAGAAACTTTGGGGCACTCTTTGAAGTTCTTTGTGCTGGATTGAAGATGATGAATCTGAAATTATGTGATGCACATTGTATAATCATGCCCATGGGTACTTGTGGTGATATTGGAGTATCTAGGTGACATTATGGTTTTGGTTGATGTGTATCTTAAGGTGTTATTTTAGTATGAACTCTAGGGCTGTTCGTGACACTTATAGGGATAGATCATAAGATTGATCAGAAAAGATAACTTTGAGGTGGTTTCGCACCCTATAATAAATTTGTCGTTTGTTCTTTGCTATTTGTGACTTTGGAGTGAACTCTTTGTCGCAAGTGAGGGATTTATATATGATTCAACTATGTTAGTATTGCTGAGACAACTTGCACTAGTGAAAGTATGGACCCTAGGCCTTGTTCCCAAGCATTTATACAATGTTTTGCTCGTTGTTTAATATTTTTTACCTTTCTGTTTACAGATTACAAAAACCTATATCTACCATCCAGATCACACCTGTATCACCATCTCTTCGCCGAACAAGTGCACCTATACAATTTACCATTGTTTTGGGTGTGTTGGGACACAAGAGACTCTTTGTTATTTGATTGCAGGGTTGTTTGAGAGAGGCTATCTTCATCCTACGCCTCTCACGGATTGATAAACCTTAGGTCATCCACTTGAGGGAAATTTTCTACTGTCCTACAAAACTCTGCGCTTGGAGGCCCAACACGAGTATACAAAAAGAAGGTTGTCTAGTAGATATCAGTGGGTGTACCTGAAATATAATTCTTGATTCTTTGCCCATTAAACACTCTTGGGTTTAAACCTTCGAAGTTATTAATTTTTATAGCACCCGAGAGATAAACTTCCTAGACAACATTGGGTCCTTCCCATTTGGAGAGGAGTTTCCCTCGAAAAATTCTAAAACGAGAATTGTACAAAAGCACTAAGTCTCCTATATTGAATTCTTGTTTTTGAATTCTTTTGTCATGCCATCTTTTACCTTTTCCTTAAACAACTTAGCATTTTCATAAGCTTGTGTCCTCCATTCATCGAATGAGCTAATATTGAATAACCTTTTCTCACCGACAAGTTTAAAATCATAGTTAAGTTCTTTAATTGCCCAATAAGTTTAATGTTATAACTCAAGTGGTAAATGACAAGCTTTTACATAGACCATTTTATATGGGGACATCCCCATGGAATTCTTATAAGCAGTCCTATACGCACACAAAGCATCATCAAGTTTCTTAGACCAATTGTTTCTAGACCTATTGACAGTCTTTTGCAAAATTAAGTTTATTTCACAATTGCTTAGTTTACCTTGATAAGTTGATTGAGGATGATAAGGAGATGCAATTATATGGTTAACATCATACTTTACTAGTAGTTTACGGAAAGCACCATGAATAAAATGTGAACCACCATCAATCATTAAATATCTAGGGACACCAAACCTTGGAAACATAATATCTTTAAGCATTTTAATAGAAGTGTTATGATCAGTACTACTAGTTGGAATAGCTTCTACCCATTTAGTAGTGTAGTCAACAACAACAAGAATATGAGTATATCCATTTGAAGAAGGAAAATGTCCCGTAAAGTCAAAACCCCACACATAAAATGGTTCAATAGCAAGTGAGTAGTTCATAGGCATTTCTCGACGTTTACCGATATTACCTACTCTTTGGCATTCATCAAAAGAAAGGACGTACTTGCAAGCATCTTTCAAAAGAGTAGGCCAATAGAAACCAGATTGGCATACCTTGTGTGCAGTTCAGTCACCGGCATGATGTCCTCCGTAGGCCTCGGAATAACACTTCCTTAGAATTTGGTCCGGCTCATGCTCGAGTATACAATGCCTAATAACACCATCTACGCCTTCTTTATAAATATGTGGGTCATCCCAAAAGTAATGACGTAAATCATAGAAGAATTTTTTTTCTTTTGTTGATAGGTGAAACTTGGTGGAATATATTTAGTAACAGTGTAATTGGAATAATCCACATACCAAGGAATACTACGTGAAGTCTTTATAACACAAAGTTGCTCATCTAGAAAATTATCATTGACATGCAGTGGGTCATCAAGAACATTTTCCATCCTAGACAAGTTATCTGCTACAGGGTTATCAACTCCCTTCCTATCAACGATATGCAAATCAAATTCTTGGAGTAGTAACACCTATCTAATAAGTCTAGGTTTAGCATATTTATTTTCCATGAGGTACTTAATAGCAACATGATCAATGTGAATAGTTACTTTATAATAAACAATGTCAGGTCTAAACTTATCACATGCAAACACGACCGCTAAAAATTCCTTTTTCAGTAGTAGCATAATTTCTTTGAGCGGTGTCTAGGGTCTTACTAGCATAATGAATAAAATTCAATTTCTTGTCTACTCTTTGCCCTAAAACATCACCAAGAGCATAATCACTAGCATCGCACATAATTTCAAATGGTAGATTCCAGTCAGGTGGTTGAACAATAGGTGCAAAAATTAAGGCTTTCTTAAGTATTTCAAAGGCTTCTACACAACCATCATCAAAAACAAAAGGAACATGTTTTTGGAGAAGATTAGTTAATGGACTAGAAATCTTTGAGAAATCTTTAATGAAATGCCTATAGAAACCATCATGACCAAGGAAACTTCTTATACCTTTGATATCTCTTGGGCAAGGCATTTCCTCTATCGCATCAACTTTGGCCTTATCCACCTCAATGCCATGTTCAAATTTTTTATGCCCAAGCACTATACCTTCATTCACCATAAAGTGTCACTCCTCCCAATTCAAGACAACATTAGTTTCTTCACATTTGTGGGAAACTCGATCAAGGTTTCTCAATCAATCATCAAAGGAAGTTCCATAAATGGAAAAACCATCCATGAAGACCTCAACGATCTTTCCACAAATGTCAGAGAATATAGTAGCCATACATCTTTGAAAGGTAGCAAGTGCATTGCATAGACCAAAAAGGCATACGCTAATAAGCATAAGTTCCAAATGGGCAAGTAAAGGTAGTTTTCTCCTAGTCCTATTTTGACATAGGTATTTGAGAGAATCCAAAGTAACCATCAAGAAAACAAAAGTGTGTGTGCTTAGATAATATTTCTAACATTTGATCAATAAAAGGGAAGGGGTAATGATCTTTCCTAGTGGCCTTATTCAATTTCCGGAAATCAATTACCATCCTATAACCAGTTACTATCCTTTGTGGAATAAGTTCATTTTTATCATTAGGAACAACAATTATACCACCTTCCTTAGGAACACAATGAACATGACTCACCCATCTACTATCCACAATAGGGTATATTATACCTGCTTCGAGAAGTTTTAGTATTTCAGTTCTTAGCACCTCTTTCATTTTAGGGCTGAGATGGCATTGATGATCAACAACTGGTTTAGCGTCAGGTTCCATATTAATCTTGTGCTAAGAGAGAGAGAGTGGGGCATATGCCTTTAAGATCATCAAGAGTATATCCAGTAGCAGCCCTTTGCTTCTTTAAAGTTTTGAGTAATCTCCTTTCTTCATGTTCTGAAAGGTTAGCACTAATAATAACAAAGTCTTAAGCTCAAATACGGGATCTCCCTTGGGTGGAGGAGGATCACCTAAAATTTCAAGTGGCAAACTGTCATATCCCTAAACCTTAAGCTAGATAGCATTGTGCTCATGTCTTCTTTGCATTTGCATCAAAGAAGTTTCAACAAAAACAACAAAGTGGCAAAAGAAAAACTCAAAACCCTAGCCATTATTTCAATTAAAGGAAATTTCAAATTAGTTCAAAATCAATGAACCCAAAATGGCCTCAAGAAATGTTCAAACTTTCTGATAAATCATGAAAGTAAATGAGCATTGGAGAAAACTATTTCCTTGACACTTCAAGCATTTTAAATAAATGCAAAAGCCACTGGTTTCAAATTTAAAAATTTGAAAACAGAAGCTATAATTTTCCAAAAATGTTGAAAGTCTTGGAAATGAGTGGGGACATTATAACAAATATTTCAGGAGGTTTAAAATAGTTTTTACTTTTTGTTTTGGAGCTGAAATAATTAGCAAAGCAATAAATAGCAAAACAGAAAAACAAAAGCAGAAGAAAAAGGAAAAGACTTACGTGACGCCCACGCCAGGCCCAGCCCGTCTCGCCGCTCATCCCCTTCCCCGCGCCAGTAGGCAGCAGGAGGTGGCCGCCGCCTCCTCCGCCGCGGCCACGCACCTGCGTGCCTGCCTGGCCGCCGGTTCGCGCTGGCGACGGCGCGGATAAGCTCCCCAGAGCCTCCCCTATCCATTCCCCGCCTCGGTTCTCCTCCTCCGCCCGGATCCCCTCCTTCTCCCTGCTGCCGCTATTAGAGCCCAGCTCGAGCTCGAGCTGGCCGTTGCCCTAGCCATAGGAACCCCTCCCCGAGCACGCCATTAGATCCGCCTCGTCGCCCTGGTCGTCTCTGCAGAAGCCGAAGTCCCCTCGTGCCCTGCAACGCCCGCAACGCCGTCGTCTTCTTCCTCCGGCCGCCGGACATCTCCCGTCGATTCGTCGCCCCCAAGCCTTCCCCGAGCCGTCTGAGCTCTTCTCTGCACTCCCTGTGAGCATGCGGTGGTTTCCCCTAAGTTTTCCCCGTCGATGCCCTCCTCTAGCCCTAGCTTCACCGGAGCCCGACGAGCACCGCCGCTGCCGCTCGTCGCCGGTAGCCCTCCGATGTCCAGCTCGTCCTCCCGTGAGCACCAGAAGCTCCAGGACGACGTGTAGACGCCGTAGCAGCTAAGATCTAAGCGTGGAACCCTCTGATTCAAGCCCCCCGACGACGCCCGAGCTTCGGCCGCCGCTCCGGCTCGTCGCCGACGCCTCTTCCGGCGACCCTAGCCTCCCCAGTTGGTCCTGCCAGATCGGCCACTTCGCAAGTTTGCTTTAGCTGCCAACCGCGTGCGTTTTCCTGCGGAGCAGCGCCGTCTAGGTCGCCTCCGGCGAGCCCTCCGCCGCGGGTTTGGTCGCCGGCGACCACCCTCCGGTGGCCGTCGACGTGGCCGGCCATTAGGGCCTAATCGCCCTCCTCTGAGTCGCTGACAGAGGGCCCCACGCCTGGTCAAACCCCAATTAGGGGCTGGTCAGCACGGGATTAGTCCCAGAGAGGCTGACCAGTGGGGCCCCCCTGTCAGGTTTGACCTGCTGACGTCAGCCTGATGCAATAAATGGAATTTCCAGTATAAAAATAATTCAGGAAATTGCTAAAAATTGCAAAAATCATAGAAATTAATCTGTAAATCCAATGAAAATAATTTATATATGAAAAAGTATCAGAAAAATTCAAGGATTCTGATTATGCTATTTTCAGCTATGTTTGAAAAAGTTACAGAACCCTAAATTGTGAAATAAGGAATAATTCAATTCTTTTAATCACTCTATAAATGGAATTTGCAAAAATATCCAAATTTCATTATAAATGCAATGATCACACACTGCCCTAGATGTAAATCAGTACCATAACATGACATTTCATGCATGTTAACATTAGGTTGATCTGAGCATCAGGTCGAATCAATTAAACCGGTATCCGGGAATACCCGTTTGAATTGCTATTCGAATGTGATTCAAATCAACTCTAAATCTAAAACATATTGATTATAATAACTTATCACTTTGCATTCTCATGCCATGCTCATGCATCATTTTGATTGCATATGATTGTTATTGAATGTTGCCATTCATCTCGGTAGGCTCCGCACCCCCGGATTCCACCGAATATCCGCCCGACGGATATCGTTCCTCCTCTGAGCAACAAGGTAAGCACCCCTTTTGATCATCCCGATAACACCTATGTTCTTGCTCCTGTACCTATTTAATGCATTAGGATCAAATGCTTCAACTGCTTTTGCCACGACAGTTGGACCCACTTCCTTTGCATGACTTAACCTTGTCACAGTAAGTAGCCGAACCTTGCAACCTAGCATACCTGGTAGTTGCTTGAGCTATGATGTGCCTTATCCTGCTATGCATGCTATGCTTAGAGTTGTGTATGGTCTGTCATCTAGGAGATGAACAGAAATGTGGAATGTGTTCGGTGAGCAAAGGTCGTGTGTTGAACTTGATTTGGTAAAGGTACCGGTGAAAGGCTATGTAGGAGTACATGGCGGGTTGTTTCATTGGAACCGTCCTTAGGAACTGAGTTCCGTGTATGTAATCCAAGACTAGATACTACCACATGCTGGGCCCTGAAATATGACCCCGCTCGGCCTATTAATCGCGTAGTACTCGGTCCAGGAGTTGCAAGTAGTTTCTGGTGTTTATAGTAATGCCGGAGGCCGTGCATGGTGCTGACCTGAGAGGTGGACCGTGATGCGGTAGGCAGTGGCACGGTGTACCAAGTGGCACCCGGATGGTGGGCTTGGGAACCCTGCGCACATCGTTTGAGGCCGTGGCGGAAACCTCGGCCGGACTTCCGTACAGGTTACTCTCAGATAGGCGATAAACCTGGACTAGGTACTAGTGTGGTTAACGGTCGTGGCCGACTCCCTCGCTGGGCTTCCGCTTGAAGGTTGCCGAGGTGCATGACGTGCACATGGCGATAAGTGGCGGGAGCGTGTGTGACGAAGTACACCCCTGCAGGGTTATGATCTATTCGAATAGCCGCGTCCGCGGATATGGACTACTTGGAGACATATGTTGTTCATAGATAACTTCAATGGTTACTCCTAAAATTGTCAAGATAAGCGTGAGTGTCGTGGACGGCATTTCCGTATGGAGACGGAATGACTCCACGATGGTGTATTGTTGTGGTGTTAGTGGACTCGTGTGCGAGAAATCTAGTTGTCAAAACTAATTTCAAAAGCAAGTTGTCTAGCCACGAGTCAAATGCTGGCTTCCCGCATGAAACCCCACAATACCTTCTTGATACCTTGCATGAGTAGTTAGCCATCCTAAAGTCTTGCTGAGTACCCTCGTACTCATGTTTGCTTACTCATGTTGCAGAGGTTGTTAATGACCCTAATGGAGGGTTCTACGTAGACATCGACGACGACGAGTAGCTGGTGTCCCAGCTACGATCTGGCCCTACGTCGGCTCTGTAGTATAGTCAGGCCATGTGCCTCCTAGTTGCTCTGTCTGTACCCAGACAGTTTATAACTCTTCCGCTGGCTTGTATTGTGTGACTGATATTATGGGTCGTGAGACCCTTAATGTGTAATAATATGTGTGTGGCTCTTCCGAGCCTCTTCAATAAAGCTTGTATGTTTATGGTTATGTTGTGATGCCATCGATGTATCTATACATATCGGTATGCCATGCGTACGTGTGTCTTACTTGATATGTATGGGGTTCGATTACCTAGTCGTGAACTTTAGTAGCACTCCTTACAAGGAAATGCCCCTTTGTGATCCAACGAGCCTTGGTAGTTCGCTACTGCTCCGGACGCATTGGTTGACCGGCATGTGTCCTTCTTAGCTGCTGTGTCTGTCCCCTTTGGGGAAATGTCACACGACGTAATGGAGTCCTTGTAGCTTGCTACGACTCGTCTACGTTCGTTGATGACCGACACCTGCTTTGTTGGGTCATGTATGCCTGTCCTTGTGCGGAACTGCCACTTTGGTTTATGACTAGACATGTCGATCCGGGTTCTTTGACATTGGAATGCTAGCGACACAATCGCATACGTGAGTCAAAAGACGCAAACGGTCCCGGCTAAGGTAAGGCTGCAGCCGTGGAGTTAACCGTGCGTGAGACCACAAAGAGATGCGATGTGTTACAGGCTGGATTCCTATGGCTTAGGATCGGGGTCCCGACACAAACTATGCTTAAGGATAGGTTGTTGATCAAGGAGTATCCTATCTATTTTATTTATTTCATTCAAATTCATATCATTCTCATGGTCTATAAAATATTGTTCTAGTGGATTTGTAGGAGGTACAACAATAGAAGCAAGACAATTATTTCATCCTTACTTGGTAATTCTATTTCATGTGGCTTCTTTCTAAATTTAGAGAAGTTAAACTCGTGATAAATATCACCAAATCTCACTTTAACCTTCTTAATAGAACAATTAATTCCAGCATTAACCGTATTCAAGAAAGGTCTACCAAATATGACGGCACAAAAGTTATCTCCAAAGTACTAAGAAATCAATGGGGTACTTGACCTTTCCGCACAAGACTTCAACATCCCTAACAATCCCCAATGGTGAAATAGTATCATGGTTTGCAAGCTTAATAGTGACATCAATATCTTCAATTCTCGAGGGTGCTATATCATGCATAATTTCTTGACAATTTTAACTGAGATGACACGTGTGCCAACCACTGGTTTATTTTTATCTAGTTTATCTTGTTTGGATCTAACAGGTTTTGCAATTCTAGCAGCTTCATCACAGAGGTAAATAACCTGCTCAACAATATTATAGACTAGGAGATCTTTAACTATAGCTACATTAGGATCAACATTTATTTGTTCACAAGGTGTAGGTGTTCTAACATGGATCTTATTAACCAGTGTTGTAGCCTTAGCATGTTCTCTAATCCTAATAGGAAAAGGAGGTTTCTTAATGTAAGCAGTAGGAACAATTGGATCAACAATGTTAACAATTATTTCTTCCTTCTTAATTCTAATAGGTTCCTCATGTAATTTTTCAATGGGTGGATGATATTTGAACCACTTTTACTTATACAGGTCAATATAGGTAGCAAAGTTTTCAGAGAAAGAAGCTACTATCTCAGTGTCAAGGCCATATTTGTTGCTAAACTCATGAAAAGGAGAAGTTCCCATAAAATATTTGACATAATAAAAAGTAAGCTTTATACCTCACTCTTTACCTTCATGAAGTTCCCAATATTCAGCATTGCGTTTAATATTTTCCAGATGATCCCACCTAAATTCAATAGTCTTCTTCATATAGGAACCGATTGCGCAAGCATCAAGTAATGTTTGATCATCATGAGAAAGTCGAGCATAAAAGTTATGTATAATCAATTCCTTTTAGAGATCATGGTTGGGGAAGGTTTGCATCATATATGTAAGCCTCCCCCAAGGTTGAGCGATGCTTTCTCCTTCACGCGGCCAACAATTATAAATAAAATTCCGATCATGATGGATTAGATGAACTCCGCGTATGTTGTCTCAGCATAGCCGGTCCCAAGCCCGGGTAAAGGAAAAGGGTTGTGATAGGCGTGGCGAGCCAACGTGAAAAACCCAGC
Source organism: Hordeum vulgare subsp. vulgare (assembly GCF_904849725.1). Taxonomy (NCBI): domain Eukaryota; kingdom Viridiplantae; phylum Streptophyta; class Magnoliopsida; order Poales; family Poaceae; genus Hordeum; species Hordeum vulgare. The sequence continues at coordinate 80,520,554 of NC_058520.1, read as the reverse complement.
CACTCTTATGGATATGAAACCCAAAGGAAACTCGTTGGGGCGTAACCCTCTTAGCGACGCACCACATCGGAACCCAGGTGTGGTGTCAAATGGGCAAGGGCCGGGCCGTCACCCCCTAGGTGGCGCGTCGTATCTTGATCTGGATACGGTGATAAGTGAGCAAGGGTCGGGTCACCGCATCGTTAGTGGCGCGCTGCACCGACGCCCCGGTGTAGTGAAAAATGAGCAAGGGTCTTCGCATTTGACTCGACGAGTGTGGAAGGTAAGGAAGTTAGCCGAGCCTAGGAGGAGACGCTTAGGTAGATGGAACGTAGGGTCCCTGATGGGTAAGTTACGGGAGCTAGTTGATACGGCGGTGAGGAGGCGTGTTGATGTCCTACGTGTCCAAGAGACCAAATGGAAGTGATAAAAGGCGAAGGAGGTGGAGGATACCGGCTTCAAGTTGTGGTACACAGGGACAACTTCAAACAAGAATGGAGTAGGCATCTTGGTCAACAAGAGCCTTAGCTATGGAGTTGTGGACGTTAAGAGGCAAGGGGACCGGATGATCCTTGTCAAGCTGGTAGTTGGGGGCTTAGTCCTCAATGTTATCAGCGCGTATGCCCCGCAAGTAGGCCACAATGAGAGCACCAAGAGGGAGTTCTGGGAAGGCCTGGAGGACTTGGTTAGGAGGGTACCTATTGGTGAGAAGCTCTTCATAGGAGGAGACCTCAATGGTCATGTGGGTACATCTAACACAGGTTATGAAAGGGTGCATGGGGGCTTTGGCTATGGCATCAGGAACCAAGAAGGAGAAGATGTCCTGAGATTCGCTCTAGCCTACGACATGGTTGTAGCTAACACCCTCTTTAGGAAGAGATAATCCCATCTAGTGACGTTCAGTAGTGGTCTACACTCTAGTCAGATTGATTTTGTCCTCTCTAGAAGAGAAGACAGACGCGCTTGCATTGATTGTAAAGCGATACCTGGAGAGAGTGTTGTCCCTCAACATAAGCTTGTGGTTGTTGACTTCTGCTTTAGGATTCGTGTCCAACGGGATAAGCGCGCCAAAGTCGCTAGAACGAAGTGGTGGAAGCTCAAGGGGGAGGCATCCCAGGCTTTCAGGGAGAGGGTCATTAAGGAGGGCCCTTGGGAGGAAGGAGGCGATGCAAACTTGATGTGGATGAGTATGTCGACCTTCTTGCGGAAGGTCGCTGTAGAGGAGTTTGGGGTGACCAAGGGAAGTAGAAGGGAAGCTAAGGACACCTGGTGATGGAACGATGAGGTCCAGAAGGTTATTAGGGAGAAGAAGGACTGTTTCAGATGCCTATATCTGGACAAGAGTGTAGTTAACATGGAGAAGTATAAGGTGGCGAAGAAGGTTGCAAAGCGGGCGGTGAGTGAAGCGAGAGGTCGGGCGTATGAGGACCTCTACCAACGTTTAAACACTAAGGAAGGCGAAAGGACATCTATAAGATGTCCAAGATTAGGGAGAGGAAGACGAGGGATGTCGGTGAAGTCAAATGCATCAAGGCCGGAGATGATCAGCTTCTTGTGAAGGATGAGGCGATCAAGTGTAGATGGTGGGAGTACTTTGACAACCTTTACAATCGATAGGTTGACAGCTCTACCATTGAGCTAGACGACTCCTTTGATGATACCAGCATGTGCTTTGTGCGACGTATCCAGGAGTGTGAGGTTAAGGAGGCGTTAAAAAGGATGAAAGTAGGCAAAGCGATGGGTCCTGATGGTATCCCCATCAAGGTGTGGAGAGGCCTTGGAGACATAGCGATAGTATGGCTAAATAAGCTTTTCAACCTCATTTTTTCGGTCAAACAAGATGCCCGAAGAATGGAGGCGGAATATTTTAGTACCAATCTTTAAGAACAAGGGGGATGTTCAAAGTTGTACTAATTATCGCGGAATCAAGCTGATGAGCCATACTATGAATCTATGGGAGAGAGTCATTGAACACCGCTTAAGAAGGTTGACAAGCGTGACCAAAAACCAATTTGGTTTCATGCCTGGGAGGTCTACCATGGAAGCCATCTTCTTGGTACGACAGCTGATGGAGAGATACAAGGAGCAAAAGAAGGACCTTCATATGGTGTTCATTGATTTGGATAAGGCCTATGATAAGATACCTCGGAATGTCATGTGGTGGGCCTTGGAGAAACACAAAATCCCAATAAAGTACATTACCCTCATCAAAGATATGTATGATAATGTTGTGACAAGTGTTCGAACAAGTGATGGCGACACCGATGACTTTCCGATTAGAATAGGGCTACACCAAGGGTCAGCTTTGAGCCCTTATCCTTTTGATTTGGTGATGGATGAGGTCACAAGGGATATACAAGGAGATATCCCATGGTGTATGCTCTTTGCGGATGATGTGGTGCTAGTCGATGATAGTCGAACGGGGGTTAATAGAAAGTTAGAGTTATGGAGGCAGACTCTAGAATCAAAAGGTTTTAGGCTTAGTAGAACTAAAACTGAATACATGAGGTGCAGTTTTAGTGCTAGTAGGCACGAGGATGGAGAGGTTAGCCTTGGTGGGCAGGTGGTACCGGAGAGAGACACGTTTCAATATTTGGGGTCGATGTTGCAGAAGGATGGCGATATCGATGAAGACGTGGGCCACCGAATCAAGGTTGGGTGGATGAAGTGGCGCCAAGCTTCTCGCGTACTCTGTGACAAGAGAGTGCCACAAAAGCTAAAAGGCAGGTTTTGTAGGACAGCTATCCGACCTGCGATGTTGTATGGCGCGGAGTATTGGCCAACCAAGAGACGACATATCCAACAGTTAGGTGTAGCAGAGATGCGCATGTTGAGATGGATATGTGGCCACACAAGGAAGGATCGGGTACGGAATGACGATATACGAGAGAGACTTGGCGTAGCACCGATTGAAGAGAAGCTGGTCCAGCATCGTCTCAGATGGTTTGGACATATTCAACGGAGGCCACCGGAAGCGCCGGTGCATAGCGGACGGATAAAGCGTGTTGAGAATGTTAAGAGGGGTCGTGGTAGACCAAACTTGACATGGGAGGAGTCCGTTAAGAGAGACCTGAAGGTTTGGAATATCGGCAAAGACTTAGCCATGGACAGGAGTGCGTGGAAGTTAGCTATCCACGTTCCAGAGCCATGACTTGGCTTCAAGATCTTATGGGTTTCAACTCTAGCCTACCCCAACTTGTTTGGGACTGAAAGGCTTGGTTGTTGTTGTTGTTGTTGTATGGATTAGATGCATATGAAAAAACTTTTGATCAAAATCGAGGTTCAAACGATTCTAATCCCACGATCCAATATCATCTAATAGCCTATACCACATTAGTGCTTTTCCCTCCAAATATAAAGGGAAAACTTTCTTATTAACTTTGTCTCTTGGTAAACCTGAAAGCTAAAACAATCCACAAATCTCATTGACATATATCAAATGGTAATCCGTTCGAGGCAAAGATGCCCCGAACAAGCCACTCAAAGGGTGACCGTTCATAGTGACAAGCAACAGTAAATTTCAGCATGTACCAAAAATGTTTCCTTACCAATTTCCACTTACCAAAGGCGCTTCATACCCCAGCAATGGCACATTGAAAGAGTCTTGATGAACCACAAGTATAAGGGATCAATCATAGTCCTTCTAGTAAGTAAGAGTGTTGAACCCAACGAGGAGCAGAAGGAAATGATAAGTAGTTTTCAGCAAGGAATTCTCTGCAAGTGTTGTAAGTAACAGTGATAGATATATTTGTAGCAAGATATTTTATAACAAGTGACAAGTAATAATAGTAGAAAAGGTGATGAAAGGTAGCCCAATCCTTTTTATAGCAAAGGACAAGCCTGAAACTTCTCTTATATGAACCAAGCGCTCCCGAGGACACAGGGGAATTTTTTGTCTAGTCATGTTCATCATATTAAGTTAATTCGTGTTCTCTACTTTGATGATTTGATATGTGGGTGGACCCATGCTAATGTGTTGTTCTTACTTGAAGAAACAACCTAATTATGATTACCCCCTCTCGCTACCATCCACAACTACGAAAAAATAATTAAGAATCATCTAACCATAGCATGAAACATGTGGATACAAATCAGGCCCTTATGAAGCAACACATAAACTAGGGTTTAAGCTTCTGTCACTCTCGCAACCCATCATCAATTTGTTACTCCACAATGACTTACCTTAGGCCCATAATATGGTGAAGTTTCATGCAGTCGACGCTCAGATGACACCACTAAGAGAAGTAACAACGTCCATATCATCAAAATATCAAACGAATACCAACTCCACATCATTACTTATAACAAGACTTATCCCATGTCCACAGGAACAAGAATTACTACTCACACAACATCAACATGTTCAATTTCAGAGGTGCAATAATAATAATTAGGTATCTGAACATAATGTATTCCACCAAGTAATCCAACAAGCATCAACTACGATATGTATTCAATACTACTAGTAACCCACATGTACCAATCTGAGATTTTGAGACAAAGATTGAATACACATGACAAACTAGGATTGGAGATGAGATGGTGTCGATGAAGATATTGATGAAGATTGGTCCTCCCACAAAGGAGGAAGTGTTGGTTGATAACCCACAAGCAACCCAAATTTATTCATTCGACTCAAGGGGAAGCGAAAGAATATTCTCAAGTATTAGCAGCTGAGTTGTCAATTCAACCACACCTGAAAGATTTAGTATCTCCAGCAAAGTATCAGTAGCAAAGTAGGGTGATAGCAGCAATAGCAACAGTAACCAAGAGCAGCAAAGTAACAGCAGCAGCAGTGACAGCAGTAGCGGTAAAGTAACATAGCAAGGACCAGTAGGAAAAGACTCGTAGGCATTGGATCGGTGATGGATGATTATGCCGGATGTGATTCATCATGTAACAGCTATAACACGGAGAGATAAGTAACTACCTCCCGTTCGTCAATCTAATGTAGGCATGTCTTCCGTATGTAGTCATACGTGCTTAGGGAAAAGAACTTGCATGGCATCTATTGTCCATCCCTCCCGTGGCAGCGGGGTCCTAATGGAAACTACGGGATATTAAGGTTGTCCTTTTAATAAAGAACCGGACCAACGCATTAACATTTGGTGAATACACGAATTCCTCATACTATGGTCATCTCCGAGAGTGGTTCCGGCTATTGTCACTCCGGGGTTATCGGGTCATAACACATAGTAGGAGACTACAACTTGCAAGATAGGATCTAAAACACACATATATTGGCGACAACATAATAGGTTCAGATCTGAAATCATGGCACTCGGGCCCTAGTGACTAGCATTAAGCATGGCAAAGTAGAAGCAACATCAATCTCAGAACATAGTGGATACTAGGGATCAATCCCCGTCGAAACTAACTCGATTACATGATAGATCTCATCCAACCCATCACCCTCCAGCAAGCCTACGATGAGATTACTCACGAACGGTGAAGAGCATCATGGAATTGGCGATGAAGGAAGGTTGATGATGACGATGGCGATGATCTCCCCTCTCCGGAGACCAAAACGGACTCCAGATCTGTCCTCCAGATGAAGAACAGGAGGTGGCGGCGCCTCCGTATCGTAAAACGCGATGAACTCTTCTCCTTGATTTTTTTTCGGGAGAGACGAACTAAATAGAACTGAGTTTGGAGGCGGTGGAGCAACGTGATCCCCACAAGCCTGGTAGGCGCGGCCAGGGGGGTGGTTGCGCCTCCTAGGCTTGTGGCCCACTGGCTCACCTCCTCCAGTGGATCTTTGCGCAGGTATTTTTCATATACTCCATAAAAATTCCTCGTAAATTTTCAGGTCATTCCGAGAACTTTTATTTCTGCACAAAAACAACACCATGGCAATTCTGCTGAAAATTGTGTTAGTCCGGGTTAGTTCCATTCAAATCATGCAAATTAGAGTCCAAAACCAGGGCAAAAGAGTTCGGAAAAGTAGATACGACGGAGGCACATCCTCGCAAATGCCGGTATGGAAAGCAGTTGATTTGTTGGCCATTTGCAGAGAGATTTCAGTGGGTGTCAACTTATCCAGTTCATGTCTACGATAAAGAGAGAGAGGCATAACACTAACACCGGCTGCAAGGTCGCATAAAGCAGTTCTAACATAGTTTCCTTTAATGGAGCAAGGTATAGTGGGCATACCGGGATCACCTTGTTTCTTAGGAGTTCCACCCTTGAAGGTATAGTTAGCGAGCATGGTGGAAATCTCAACCTCAGGTATCCTCCTCTTATTAGTCACAATATCTTTCATGTACTTAGCATACAGAGACATTTTAAACATATCTGTCAAACGCATTTGCAGAAAGACAGGTCTAATCATTTCAACGAAGAGCTCAAAATCCTCATCATCCTTTTTCTTGGATGGTTTGGAGGAAAGGGCATGGGTTTCTGAACCCATGGTTCCCTTTATTTACCATGCTTCCTAGCAGCGAAGTCATTCTTATCGTATCTTCTATTCTTAGGTTTGTGGGTGATCAAGATCAGGTTCAATCTCCACATCCTTTTCATTGCTAGGTTGAGCATCTTCATGGACATCACTATTGATATCATCATTAGGCTCATGTTCACCACCAGATTGTGTTTCAGCATCAGAGACAGAGACATCGTTTGGACTCTCAGGTGTAATAGCAACAGGGTTGCTAGCGTGCAGGTTCCTATCATCTTTCTTCTTCTTTCTAGGATGACTAGGTGCATCAGTGCTAACTCCTTGAGAATCTTGTTCAATTCTCTTCGGATGACCCTCAAGACACAAAGGTTCCTGGGTCATTCTACCGCCTCTAGTGACGACTCTGACAGAATTGTCATTCAACTCATTGAGCAAGTCATTCTGAGCTTTAAGTACTTGTTCTACTTGAGTAGTAACCATAGAGGCATGTTTACTCAGAAGCTTAAGATCATTGACGTTTCTGTCCACACAAGCACTTAAATGACTAAGCATACGAGCATTCTGTTCCAATTGCCTGCTAACATAATCATTGAAACTTTGTTGTTTGGCAACAAAGTTATCAAATTCATCCATGCATAGGCTAGAAGGTTGATCAAAAGGAATATCACTCTCACTGAATCTACGGAGAGAATTTACTTCTACTAGCTGTATCGGGTTATCAAGACCATGGATCTCTTTGATAGGTGGTAGATTTTTGACATCTTCAGATTTAATGCCTTTCTCTCGCATAGATTTCTTAGCTTCTTGCATATCTTTGGGACTGAGGAATAGAATACCTATTTTCTTCGGAGTTAACTTAGGAGGTTGTTCGGGAATAGTCCAAGCATTCTCATTGCACAAGATGTTATTCAATAGAATCTCAGCTTGTTCTACGGTTCGTTCCCTAAAAACACAATCGGCACAACTATCTAGGTGGTCTCTAGAAGCGTCGGTAAGTCCATTATAGAAGATATCAAGTATTTCATTCTTCTCAAGCGGGTGATCACGCAAAGCATTTAGCAGCTGGACGAGCCTCCCCCAAGCTTGTGGGAGACTCTCTTCTTCAGCTTGAGCAAAGTTGTATGTTTCCTGCAAGGCAGCTTGTTTCTTTTGGGCAGGGAAATATTTTTCAGATAAGTAGTAGACCATATCCTGGGGGCTACGCACACAACCAGGAGCAAGAGAAGTGAACCAGGTATTAGCATCATCCTTTAGCGAGAAAGGAAACATCTTGAGGATATAGTAGTGGTGGATCTTTTCCTCACTAGTGAATAGGGTGGCTATATCGTGCAGTTTGGTAAGATGGGCTACAACCGTTTCAGACTCATAACCGTGAAAAGGATCAGATTCGACCAGAGTGATTAACTCGGGGTCGACGGAGAATTCATAATCCTTATCGGTCACAAAGATAGGCGAAGTAGCAAACTTCGGGTCGTATTTCATCCTAGCGTTCAGAGATTTTTCTTTCCACTTGCGCAGTAAATTCTCAACATCATAGCTATCCTTACACGCAAGAAAATCCTCAGCTATCTCTCCCTCCATAACATAACGCTCAAGCATAACAGGCAATTCAGGCATAATAGCAGGTTCTACTTCAATAGTATCAACAGTTTCACAAGTATCATCACATCTAGCAGCAACTCTAGCAATTTGTGCATCAAGGAATGCACCAAGTGGCAAAGCAGTATCAAGCATAGCATCATCAGGCAAAGCAGTATCAAGCATAGCATCATCAGGCAAAGCAGTATCAAGCATAGCATCATCATAAGCATAATGGGCAGCAGAAGTAGCATCATCAAGCATAGGCGACATATCAAGATTTCTAGCAGGAGGTGATGTCGCAAACTTACTCATAACTGAAGGTGAATCAAGTGCAGAGCTAGATGGCAGTTCCTTACCTATCCTCGTAGTTGATGGCAAGACTTTAGTTCTTGGATCTATCAGATTCCTCATAGTGACCAGCAGACGTAAATCCCAAGTGACTCAGAGAATATAGTTGTGCCTCCCCGGCAACGGTGCCAGAAAAATGTCTTGATAACCCACAAGTATAGGGGATCGTAACAGTTTTCCAGGGTAGAGTATTCAACCCAAATTTATTGATTCGACTCAAGGGGAAGCGAAAGAATATTCTCAAGTATTAGCAACTGAGTTGTCAATTCAACCACACCTGAAAGATTTAGTATCTGCAGCAAAGTATCAGTAGCAAAGTAGGGTGATAGCAACAGTAGCAACAGTAACCAGTAGCAGCAAAGTAACTGCAACAGCAGTGACAGCAGTAGCGGCAAAGTAACGTAGCAAGGACCAGTAGGAAAAGACTCGTAGGCATTGGATAGGTGATGGATGATTATGCCGGATGTGATTCATCATGTAATAGCTATAACACGGAGAGATAAGTAACTAGCTCCCGTTCGTCAATCTAATATAGGCATGTATTCCTTATGTTGTCATACGTGCTTAGGGAAAAGAACTTGCATGGCATCTATTGTCCATCCCTCCCATGGCAGTGGGGTCCTAATGGAAACTACGGGATATTAAGGTTCTCCTTTTAATAAAGAACCGGACCAACGCATTAAAACTTGGTGAATACATGAACTCCTCATACTATGGTCATCTCCGGGAGTGGTTCCGGCTATTGTCACTCCGGGGTTGCCGGGTCATAACACATAGTAGGTGACTACAACTTGCAAGATAGGATCTAAAACACACATATATTCGCGACAACATAATAGGTTCAGATCTGAAATCATGGCACTTGGGCCCTAGTGATAAGCATTAAGCATGGCAAAGTAGTAGCAACAACAATCTTAGAACATAGTGGATACTAGGGATCAATCCCCGTCAAAACTAACTCAATTACATGATAGATCTCATCCAACCCATCACCGTCCAGCAAGCCTACGATGAGATTACTCATGAACGGTGAAGAGCATCATGGAATTGGCGATGAAGGAAGGTTGATGATGACGATGGCGACGATCTCCCCTCCCCGAAGCCCAAAACGGACTCCAGATCTGTCCTCCAGATGAAGAACATGAGGTGGCGGCGCCTCCGTATCGTAAAACGCGATGAACTCTTCGCCTTGATTTTTTACCCGAGCGAGACGGACTAAATAGAGCTGAGTTTGGAGGCGGTGGAGCAACGTGGGCCCCACAAGCCTGGTAGGCGCGGCCAGGGGGGTGGTCGCGCCTCCTGGGCTTGTGGCCCACTCGCTCACCTCCTCCGGTGGATCTTTGCGGAGGTATTTTTCATATATTCCATAAAAATTCCTCGTAAATTTTCAGGTCATTCCGAGAACTTTTATTTCTGTACAAAAACAACACCATGGTAATTCTGCTGAAAATAGCGTTAGTCCGGGTTAGTTCCATTCAAATCATGCAAATTAGAGTCCAAAACAAGGGCAAAAGAGTTTGGAAAAGTAGATACGACGGAGGCGTATCATTGGTCATGACGATGGCTTCTATTTCCCCCTCCGAGAGAGGAATTCCCATGGTAGAACCTCCGTGCCGGAGAGAAAAAGGGCCTCTGCCCAGGTTTCTGCCTCAAGAAAGCAACGCTTCACCTCGAAAGATAACTTACATTTTTTTCTAGGGTAAAACATACCATATAGGAGAAGATGGTCGCTAGAAGGCCATATGTGCCCCACAAGCTATCAGGCCGCGGAGGGGGCGCCCTGTTAACTTGTGCCCAGCTGGTGGCCCCTCTACGGTATATTTTGGCTCGGAAATGCTTAAATATTCCCGAAAAATTATTCGTTAAATTTCTGGTCATTTGGAGCAAGTTGATTTTTCTGCCTTTTTCTCGGTTTCCCGGTCCAGAATTCTAGTTTTCAGATATTTCCCTCTTATTAATGTACCTTGCATATTCATGGAGAAAAGGCATAAGAATTATATGATAATAATGTATAATGGATATGATCAATACAAATATCAATAATAATTCCTGATGAAAAATGAGTGTATCACAGGGCGAGTGTGTCCATCTACCCTTGTAGACCATTAAGCGGAAGCGTTTGTAACACAACTATTGTAGTCGTACTCTTCACGATCCAATCACGATCCACTCCGATACAACGCCGAACGAACGACACCTCCGGGTGCAGCACATGTGCGGCTCAATGACATCTCCACCTCCTTTATCCAGCAAGCAAGGGAGGAGAAGTAGATGGGATCTTGACCAACACAACGACATCCTGGAGATGATGGTGGAGTTGTGCCAGCAGGGCTTCGCCAAGCGTCTCCGAAAGTGTGAACCTTGAAGAACGTGAGAGACGGGAGGGAGAGGAATGCCTCTAGGGAGAGAGACTTGATGTGGTTAGCCCTTCACTCCCCTCAACTATTCATAGGAGGCAAGGAGGAGGAGGGGGCGCAGCCTTGACCCCTCCTCCAAGGGAGGGGGTGACGGCCAAGAGGGAGGAGTCCTCCCTCACCAAGGAACCTCCTAGGTGCCTTGCCCCTTAGTGTTTCTATCATCTAGCTGCATGGGCCATTGTGGGGCTGGCCCAATAAGGCTAGGATGCCCCTTACAGCCCATGCTAGCCTAAGGGGTGTGATGGCACACTCCATGGACTTCCGGTGCTCTCCAGAATCCTCTCAAACCTTCCAAAAGATTACCGTACAATACGGACAAAACCCGATTTGCCAAAATATGACTTGCCATATATAAATATTTACCCGCGGACCATTATGGAACTCCTCGTGACATCCGAGATCTCAACCGAGATTCCAAAAAACATTTGGTCACCAACGCACATCTCCCAATACTACTCTAGTGTCATCGAACGTTAACCATGCGGACGCTATGGGTTCGAGAATCATATAGACATGACTGTAACACCTCTCCGGTCTATAAAAAATAGCGGGAACTGGATGCCCATATTGGTTCCTACATATTTCGCAAAGATCTTTATCGGTCGAACCACGATGTCAAGGATTCAGTCAATCCCGTATGCAGTTCCCTTTGTCCATCGATATGTTACTTTCGAGAGATTTGATCCTTGGTATCTCCATACCTAGTTCAATATTATTACTGACAAGTCCCTTTACTTGTTCCATAATACAAGATCCTTTGACTAACTCCTTAATCACATTGCTTGCAAGCTTCTTATGATGTTGTATTACCGAGAGGGATCATAGATACCTCTTCGTCATACGGAGTGAAAAATCCCAATCTTGGTCCACGCCAACCCAACAAACACCCTCGAAGACACCTATAGAGCCCCTTTATGATCACCCTCTTATGAAGTGACGTTTGATAGCACACAAGGTATTTCTTCAGTGTTAGGGAGTTGCATGATCTCATGGTCTTAGGAACAGATACTTGAGATGGGAGAAAGTTGTAGCAATAAACGAAGTGATACAATCATTTGCTAAGCTTACGGTTGGGTCTTGTCCATCACATGATTCTCCTAATGATGTGATCCCATTATCAAATGACAACTCGTGTCTATGGTTAGGAAATTGTAGCCTTCTTTGATCAACGAGCTAGTCTAGTAGAGGCTCACTAGGGACACGATGTTGTTTATATATCCACACATGTATTTAAGTTTCTGGTCAATACAATTCTAGTATGGATAATAAATGTTTATCATGAACACGTAAGTATGATAATAACCAATTTATTATTGCCTCTAGGGCATATTTCCAACAGTCTCCCACTTGCACTAGAGTCAATAATCTAGTTCACATAGCCATGTGATTAACACCAGTGAGCTCTCGGGTTTGATCATGTTTCGCTTGTGAGAGAGGTTTTAGTCAACGGGTCTACAACATTCAGATCCGTGTGTACTTTTAAAATCTCTATTTCATACTATAGATGCCACTACCACGCTCCACTTGGAGCTATTCCAAATGACTACTCCACTATACGTATCCGGTTTGCTAGTGACAGTCATCTCGATCGGTGTTAAAGCTTGCTGATACGTCTCTAATGTATCTATAATTTTTAATTGTTCCATACTGATATATTATCATTCTAGTTTCTTTTTGGGCATTTATATACCAATTTATAATATTTTTGAGCACTAACCTATTGACCCAGTGCCCAGTGTCAGTTCCTATTTTCTGCGTGTTTTTTTGCTTTGCAGGTTTACCCTACCAAACGAAGTCCAAATGCCATGAAACTTTAATATGATTTTTTCTGGACTATATGAAGACCTACAAGCATCGAAAGTGGATGAGAGGCCGCACGAGGGAGGCACAAGCCAACAAGGCGTGACCTAGGGCTTGGTCGCACCCTGATGGCTTGTCGCCCCCCTGGATGCCTCCGACGTCCTCTCTGGCCTATAAATTCACAAATATTCCGAAAACCCTAAGAGGGCTCCCGAAACACGTTTTCCGCCACCGCAAGTCTCTGTTCCAATGGGAGACCATCTAAACCTCTGTTCCGATGATCTGTAGGAGGGGAGATCAATCACGGAGGGCCTCTACATCAACATTGCTTCCCTCACCATGATGTGTGAGTAGTTCACCACAGACCTAGAGGTGCGTAGGTAGTACCTAGATGTCAATCTCTCTCTTATGATCTTCAATACCATGTTCATCGCATCTTCGCTTTGATCTATCCGATGTAATTACTATGTCTGGTGTGTTTGTTGGGAAACTATGAATTGTGGGTTTATGTTCAGATTATTCATGAAAAGTATTTGAGTCACCTCTGATTTTCATGATTCTTAATTGCGTGATCATCATAGCTTCGTAATGCTCTCCGATCTATTGAGATAGTTTGGCCAACTAGATTAATATTTCTTAAGTGGGAGTGGTGCGTTGTAGCAGGTTCAACCTGGCGAATTTCTATATCCCAGTGACAGAAGGGGACAAGATGCGTATTTGTGTTGCTGCTACTAAGGATAAAACAATGGGGCTTACTCATATTAATTGAGTTTACTTTGTCTACATCATGTCATTGTTCTCCAAGCATTACCCTATTTTTACTTAATACGCAGAGAGGCAAGCATAGAAGCGCTCTTGAAGTGGAGTAATAGTAATAGGCATAGATAGAAGTCGGTCTATTTTCTTATGGACGTGATGCCTATATACACATGATCATTGCCGTGAAAATCACATAATTATTTGTTTTTCTATCAACTGCCCAACAGTAATTTGTTTTACCCACCATATGCCTTTGCCATGAGAGATGCCACTAGGGAACACTATGGTCCCCGGGTCTGTTCACTTATATACTTACCAACACTACTATTACCTTGCTGGAATTATTTGTGTTTTATTTTGTTTTGCAATTTACAATTATCGACACACCTCATTTTCTTGCAAATAACGAGATCAAGGGGATTGACAACCCTCTTGCCCGCGTTGGGTGCAAGTTGTTTGTTTCTTGGTGTGCAGTCGCTGAAGACGGTTGAGGATTGGTATTCCTATTGTTTCAATAAACCTTGGTTTCATAACTGAGGGAAATACTTACCCGCGTTGTGCTGCGATAACCCGTCCCTTTTCATGGAAAACCCAACGCAGATCACAGTCATCACGAAGGATTTCTGGCTCCGTTACTCGGGAATACCATCACCAACTATCAAGTAGCTTCTCACAAATTTTCATTCACTTGTTCTAATTTTTTATTTCTTGTTATATTTAGTTTTTCAGATAAAAATTAAAAATACAAAAAATATTTACCTTTTCTTGTTGCTAGTTTACTTGTCTTGCTTGAAGTTGTCATCATGTTTGAGTTTGAAATTAGTGATGCACCTGCCTCTAGTGCGGAAGCCTTTGAAAATCCAACTTTATCTTGTGAGAACATGCAAAAAGAAATTTTGATGAAGTTGCTAAAGGAAAACTTGATAACCTTGCGGTTGATGATCCTTCCAAAAAGGAACCCATCGTGGAAACAAAGAAACTCCGCATAGGTAGTGGTAATATTATTGGGAAGAGTGTGATTCAAGATTTTTTTTTTTCACTTGTGCGGGATCTTTACCATTGATATGAGGCTCTATTTTTGCTAGAACTACAAGTTATGTGGATGCTATATCTTTGCTCATAGTACAATTGGAAAGACAATTAATTCATATGCATCCTTTTATACAATGGTTCTTTCTAGAATTCTCAAATATTCAGGAAGCCTCTACTAAACGTATAGCCACCATATTTCTAGTTCGGGAATTTAATGAAATCATGCAAGAGGCTATAGATATATTTTCTCACTATAGGATTAATGGTAAGTACCTTCCCATAGAGGGAGTTCTTTATGAATTGGAAGGGATAAGAAAATTGAGGTCCACGGACTATGTTGCTTATGAGGAAAACTTTAGAAAGAAGGTCCCACCTAATGTGCTAGTTGATAAGATTTCTGAACACAATGATCAATTTGCTGTACGAAAACTTGGTTTGGGCTATGAGCTTGAGAGAGAATTAAGGAAATACCTTTATCAAAACCTATACAATGAGGAGTTGATCATTACTTATGAGAAACCTAAGGAGGAGCCTTACACTCCTCCCAAGGTAGATCTCATGGATCCTAATGTTGTGAAATTTAGTCCCTTTAATTAATTTTGCCTTCCAATAAGGAAACTTTCTGCTGAAAGCAGGGAATATGATTATAGCATGACGGACCGTCTTCATGTGTAGCGACTCGACTCAAAACGAGTCAAGCCTCTGTGTGTTCTGTGCCATCCCTGGATCAGTATGCTGGCACACACAGTACACCAATGTATATATCAAAGTGCAATCACATGTAAATAACGTAAAACTGATATATACCTCAAAATCTTCGCGGAAAAAGTCAAAGGGAGTGGAGTCCCAATAAACACCAATGGCGGGTTGAGCGCAGTCTGTAACCCTGAATTATACTCTTACTCGTCGAAGAAAGTATCTGCAATATAAGACGTTGTACCCCTGTAGGTCAGCATATTGAATATGTCGGCAAGTCACAAAAGAGAGGGGAGAAAATATCATCTATACTATATGCATATATGGCAGGTGGGGCTGTAGTTTAAGTTTTGCGTAAAGCAAATTTTTCCTACAATAAGAGAGAGGGTAAAATCAAAATTTACTCCATTGTTGGTTGTTAATGAGAAGGTTCCATCAACCATTTCTCATACCCAAGTTATCAATATTACCCACATCAATAAGTTATTGGTGTTGAGAATTCCTGGTAGCTTAAGTTCCTTTGGCTCAAGTTGACCATGACCATGGACATGACTAATTGATTAGGTTTTGAGTACTCTGCAAGGTTTTGCACATGTTTCCCACAAGATTCGATTGCCTCCGTTGAAGTCCTCGCACTTGAGGGTGTTTGAGAACCGGATGATCAAAACATGGTCTTCCAAAGGGTTCCTCTGAGACACTGTCGGTGCCCATCCAATCCTACCGTTCTTCTACATCTCGTAGCACCGCCCGTCCAGAGTCACCACGATTTCCAACCAAGCGAGAGCCCATAATGCCTTGTGGATGTGCAGGTAAGCGTCGGGTCTTGAAGTATCCATCCATCTCTTTCTGCCTGGGTGAAGCTTTCCGCAAGATGTTATGGCGCTTCCCCATGCATCCTGGGTCACCCACTTGCTTCCCCAGGGCGCCCATCTGAACCATCCTTCACCCAGAGATATATTGCATCATGCGGTCTTGAAAGTCTTGAAGTCTTCATGTCTTGATTATTAAGTTCTCACAACACTCATGATAAACACTCAACCAAATTCCGTCATCTAGAAGCATAGCAAAAATAATGTCCCGGCCAAAATAACAAGGGTTTATGGGTGCCTACCACAATATACTACTCAAGAACCAAATTTCCAAGTACCTACTTTGCATGCAATGGATGGAGAAGGTTTAACTAATGCAATAAAACCATAGGTAAAATATGATCAATCTGAACTTGCCTGGCGAGGTTGATGAAGATAAATATCGCTCATAGGAAATAACTTGATAGAACTATTTGTCGCTCTCCGATGAAATCTATATAATCAAACATAGTATTCACATAAGCAATCATACTAGCAATTGTCCTAACAATCAATAACAAACAACAATTAAAATTGATGCAATAAATCAATAAGAAAAATCAAATAAGAATCCAAAAGAAACTTCAAAGAAAAGCTATGAAGTCTTCTACTACAACAACACAAAATAGTTTTTTTTGTCCTAACTAAACTTAACAACAAAGAAACACTAAAATTGTTAAATAATAGAAAACAAAAATATAAAACAACTAAGATAACAATTTTTATTTCATAAATCTTATTAACAGAAGGAACTAATTGAAAAGCTTTGGTTAAACTCTTCTTATGAACTAAAGAAGGTTAACTGGACTTAAATCAAAACAAATTCCAACTTTAATACAAATTGTTTCTGTTCTAATACTCAAGTTAACATAAGTAGAACTTACAAAAAAATATTATTTGAAATTATTTTCAAATAGAAAATCAAACTAGCAATGAAATCAATTTGAAAGTTATTATAGAACTAGAATTGATTTCACGCTATCAAATAAAAATAAATAAAATAAAATTTCGTTGTTGTTGAAAAGATATTGTTAACTAACAGAAAACAAAATATAACTTATCACAAGTACAAAAGAAAACAAATTAAAAACAATTAAAACAAAAGAAATAGCAAAGTTCCTAAAAATAACTAAAACGGAATCTGTTTTTCTTAAAATCCTAATTTAAATTATTCTAAAATTTCTGATATCATACCTATGATAGATAAGATCACTAGTGACCAGTAGCAAAATGAATCAACTCAAAACCTTTTTTTAAACTCAAGATATTCACAAAACAATATTTGAATCAAATCTGTTTGAATTCAAATTTAAATTATTCAAACATGGTCAAACTTTATATCTACAGAAACTACATAAAATTTGTGACCTGATGCAAAAAGAATCACATGAAAACAATTAAAAACATAAAAATTATTGCCAAACTAAAAATAGAACTATTTATATTAAAAGAACTAAAATTGAAAAAAGAAAAACTACTCTAGCGAACACGGGCTACGTGGCCGAATCCTATTAGCTACGGGTGCGCGTTGCGGGTGCTAAACGAGTGGACGACCGACTTATAACAAAAAAATGGTTCGCGTTTTAAATCTTATAATCCTGGCCATGGGATCTAGATCTATGAGAGGGGCTGGTTCCGATGACTTACAAAGAGGAGGGAGGTCTCCGGCGATGGCTCCGGTGATGGCCGAGGCAGGGAGGTTGACGGGGAAGGCGGTTCCACGGGTCTCCAGCAGTGGCGTAGGGGTCTAGGAGGATGCGGCGAGTGTGGCGAAGTTGAAGATGGCGTGGGCGAGGCTCGGGGATGACCGAAGGGGTCGATACGAGGGCAATGGCAGACGGCGGCGCCTGTTGTCGTCGATGAGGTGCCTCGGGTGGGTTTCGCGCTCGGGCGAGCAGATGGGGAGATTCGTGCGAGGGTGGTGAGCTCGTGGATGGCCTCGGGTGATGGTGAGGGGGGCGGAGTCGAGCTAGGTGGTGTCAATGGCGCGGCGGCAAAGGCTAACTCCGACGAGGTACTGTGGCAGCGGGAGGGCACGACGATGGGGGCTTAGAGGTGGAACGGGTCGAGGGGCAAGGTTTATATACGGAAGGGGGCGACAGCGCATGGAAGGAAATCGTGGTCGGGGTGCTAGCTCCGGCGAGGGAAGGAAAGAGAGACACAGAAGGAAGGAGATGACCGCGGGTGACTTTCCATCGGGTCGGGTGGGTCCCGCTGTTAGTGAGAGAATGGGGGGACAGGGGATCGGTGGCCGATCTGAATCGTTTTCGGATCTGGCTGGGGGATCCGGGCCAGATTCGGCCAGTGGGTCGCGAGGCGTTTTCCTTTTAAAAACATGTTTCCCTTTTCACTAGAAGTAGGGAAGTAAAACAAAGAAAATGAAATGAAATATACTCCGAATATAGGAGTATTATATATCAAAATTATCAGAAAAATAAATTCAATATAATGAACATTTTTCCAGGGCCAAAATTAATACTTTAAAAAAATATTTTTCAGAAAATCCCTAACTTGGTTTATTTTCTTGTTGCAAATAATTTTAAAATAACCCCCTGGTGGTATGGCTCAAATAAATTCACAAAAATACCCTCCGAGGGAGGGTCATATTCCTCCTCTCATTTTTTTGAATTTGGGCAAGGGAATTTGAATTCATTTAAACTTTCAAATAGGGCCAAGAATTAAATAGAAAACTTTCAATAGTTTTCAATTCCACTTTTCAAATCCTTTATTTTGAAGAAGTCATGTCATCTTCTCTCAATGGTTTGGATTGGACGAAATTGAATTCAAAATCAAAAGGGAAAGTCATTTTATTCCCTCTCACCCAAAAGTTTCAAAAAGTTTCAAATTTGACTCAAATTCAAACAATCAATCAATCTAGTAATTATTTTCACATTCCAAAATTTGGGATGTTACATCATGATTATTATAACACTTGAAACTATGCATTATGCATGTCTAAGGGCATGAAATAATAGCGCTTGTTGGGAGGCAACCCAATAGTTATCTTAATTTTCGTCTTCACTTTATGTTCTTTTGTGTTGAAATGATTATCTCCTTTGTAATGATTATTTTTTATGTTTTAATTAGTGTTTGTGCCAACTAAAGCCTTTGGGATAACTTATTTGATGAGTATGATTGATGCTGTGCAAAAACAGAGACTTTAATCTCAAGTGAAGTGTTTTTAATTCTCTGCTGGAGCGTGCTAAATTCTTGAAAATTGTACACAGTATTTACATACAAATTATCCACGTTGTCCTAATGTTTCAGAATTTTTAGAGTTACATAAGTATGGGATCTTAACAGATTGCTACAGACTATTCTGTTTTAAACAAATTCTGTTTTGCCAGCATAGTTTGCTTGTTTTGATGATGCTATGGATTATATCGGGGCGTATAAGTCATGTATAAGTTAGAATACCATACTTATTATGCAATTATAAATTAATACTAAATTTATAACAGTACCTAAAGTATGCAATATGTTTCTCATACTAACCGATCTCATGAAGTTTTATTGAGTTTTGTGTGATTGAAGTTTTCAAATTTTGAGTGTGATCGCGATGGACCATGGAATGAGGAGTAGCAAGAGGCTAAGACTGGGCATGCCCAAGGCACCCCAAGTATTATTATAAGGAAGACTCAGGTGTCTAAGCTTGGGGCTGCCCCGGAAGGCATCCCCTCTTTCGTCTCAAACCATCGGTATGTCACTTGGAGCTACATTTTTATTCATCACATGATATGTGTCTTGCTTGGAGCATCATTTGCTTTTGTTTGCTCTTACTTTCAGATAGACACAATCATCATTTTCCGGACACACCTATAAGATAGAGACTCACCTTCATTATGATTTGCTAGAATACTCTATGTGCTTCACTTATATATTTTGAGCGTGGCAGTTGCTCTAGTACTTCACTTATATCTTTTCGAGCATAGTGGCGTGTAGATTTTATAGAAATAATTTGCTCTCATTCTTCACTTATATTTGTTTGAGAGCTGAGTAAATAGTGATGGTAATTTGCATGGGTCATAAGACTAGTCCAAAAATAATAGGCATTCAATGAATGATAATCAAAACCATCATGTAGCACACATAGAGAAATTGCGAGTTAATGATATTGATATGCTAATATGAAAAGGGTGTAAGTCCATAATTGTTGATTCATATAAGTGTCGGATTAAAGGGGTGTTAACTTGTTGTTCATCTAAATATTAAAGATGTATGTTGATGATGTGTGAGCATTCTTATTCCTCGTTAAATCTTAGTGTTGTCTTGAGTCGGGGGCGAGCGGCGGTTAACTCCTACCAACCCCCTCCCTAGGGCATGCGAGTAGTGCTTTGGTGTGTGATAAAACTAATAAAAACTTCAAAATAAGTATGTGAGTTCTTTATGACTAATGTAACACCTTGAACATACGCATCTTTACCTTCTCATATTTGCTAGCCTCTTCGGTACCATGCATAGCCCATTCTCACCTCGAGGAATGGTGCAACTTTCGTCGGTGCATCCACACCCCGCGGCATGATACGCCGTGTTGCACATAAGGCTCGTTATATCTTCGTCAAAACAGCCACCATACCTACCTATTATGGCATTTCCATATCCATTCCGAGATATATTTCCATGCAAATTCCATCATCACTTCACATGACTAGTTCGTTCATCATCATATTGATTGGCATGACCATATAGAGCTGACATAGTATTTGTGGCAAAGCCACCTTCCATCATGTTTTGATACATGTCGCACTAGATCATTGCACATCTTGGTACACTACCGGTGGCATTCTCAAAGAGTCATATCTTCCTATCAGTTCTCCATATTGAGTTGTAAGTAAATAAAAGTGTAATGATCATCCTTGTTAGAGCATTGTCCCAGTGAGGAAAGATGATGGAGACTATGATTCCCCCACAAGTCGGGATGAGACTCCGGACAAAAAATAAATAAAATGGGGAGGCCAAATGAGCCCACCATATATATATATATATATATATATATATATATATATATATATATAATGTTATGGGGGAGGCAAAAAAAGAGAAAAGCCCACCATAAAAAAATGAGAGAAAAAGAGAGAAGGGACAATGCTATTATCCTTTACCACACTTGTGCCTCAAAGTGGCACCATGATCTTCATAGAGAGAGTCTCCTATGCTATCACCTCCATGTGCTAGTGGGAATTATATTATCATAATAAACTTGGCTTGTATATTCCAATGACGGGCTTGCTCAAACGCCCTAGGTCTTCATGAGCAAGCAAGTTGGATGCACACCCCCACTTAGCTTCGGTTGAGCTTTCATACACTTCTAGCTCTGGTGCATCATTTGCATGGCAATCCCTACTCCTCGCATTGACATCTATCAATGGGCATCTGCATAGCTCGTTGGTACGCGTAGTTGATGTGAGATTATCTTCTCCACTTTTTACCCCTTTGATATCTACCACCATATTATATTCCACCTATATGCTATGTCCAATGGTTCACGCTCATGTATTACATGATGAAATAAAAGTTGATGCGTATTGGAAAAGTACGATCCAATTGCCTGGCTTGAACACCGCAGTGATTAACATTTGTATTTATGTGGTGAAGACGGAGGCATGCCTTGCTAATACAATAAAGATGAATAGGGGGTAAACATTCTTTTAGAATCGTATCCTTTGAAAATCAATAATTATGTTGCTTATACTTAATAAATATGATTATGTTGCTGTTTGTTAATTCATCATTTCTCAATGATCATACATACAAGAGATTACATTATGGATAGCATGTCACATCAAAAAATTTATTTTTATCATTTACCTACTTGAGGACGAGTAGCAATTAAGCTTGGGGATGCTGATACTTCTCCAACGTATTTATAATTTTTGATTGTTCCATGTTGATATATTATCATTCTAGGATACTTTTTGGGCATTTATATACCAATTTATAATATTTTTGAGTACTAACCTATTGACCCAATGCCTAGTGTCAGTTCCTGTTTTCTGTGTGTTTTTTTGCTTTGCAGGTTTACCCTACGAAACGAAGTCCAAATGCCATGAAACTTTAATATGATTTTTTCTGGACTATATGAAGACCTGCAAGCATCGGAAGTGGACGAGAGGCCACTTGAGGGAGGCACAAGACAATAGGGCACGACCCAGGGCTTGGTCACGCCCAGATGGCTTGTGGCCTCCTGGATGCCTGCCGACGTCCCTCTTTGGCCTATAAGTTCACAAATATTCCGAAAACCCTAAGAGGGCTCCCAAAATACGTTTTCTGCCGCCGCAAGTATCTGCTCCTACGGGAGGCCATCTAAACCTCCGTTTCGGTGATCTGCCGGAGGGGAGATCAATCACGGAGGGCCTCTACATCAACCTTGTTGCCCTCACCATGATGTGTGAGTAGTTCACCATAGATCTACGGGTCCGTGGGCAGTACCTAGATGGCAATCTCTGTGTCCTATGATCTTCAATACCATGTTCATCGCATCTTCGCTTTGATCTATCCGATGTATTCACTATGTATGGTGTGTTTGTTGGGATCCGATGAATTGTGGGTTTATGTTCATATTATTCATGAAAAGTATTTGAGTCACCACTGATTTTTATGATTCTTAATTTCATGATCATCATAGCTTCGTAATGCTCTCCGATCTATTGAGATAGTTTGGCCAACTAGATTAATATTTCTTAAGTGGGAGTGGTGCGTTGTAGCAGGTTCAACCTGGCGAATTTCTATATCCCAGTGACAGAAGGGGACAAGACGCGTATTTGTGTTGCTGCTACTAAGGATAAAACAATGGGGCTTACTCATATTAATTGAGTTTACTTTGTCTACATCATGTCATTGTTCTCCAAGCATTACCCTATTTTTACTTAATACGCAGAGAGGCAAGCATAGAAGCGCTCTTGAAGTGGAGTAATAGTAATAGGCATAGATAGAAGTCGGTCTATTTTCTTATGGACGTGATGCCTATATACACATGATCATTGCCGTGAAAATCACATAATTATTTGTTTTTCTATCAACTGCCCAACAGTAATTTGTTTTACCCACCATATGCCTTTGCCATGAGAGATGCCACTAGGGAACACTATGGTCCCCGGGTCTGTTCACTTATATATTTACAAATGCTACTATTACCTTGCTGGAATTATTTGTGTTTTATTTTGTTTTGCAATTTACAATTATCTACACACCTCATTTTCTTGCAAATAACGAGATCAAGGGGATTGACAACCCTCTTGCCCGCGTTGGGTGCAAGTTGTTTGTTTTTTTGTGTGCAATCGCTGAAGATGGTTGAGGATTGGTATTCCTATTGGTTCGATAAACCTTGGTTTCATAACTGAGGGAAATACTTACCTGCATTGTGCTGCGATAACCTGTTCCTCTTCACGGAAAACCCAACGCAAATCACAGTCGTCACTTGCATCGACATAACCTTTTACGACGAACTATTTTTCACCTTCATAACCAATAAACATTTCCTTAGTCCTATTTAGGTAGCTAAGGATACTTTTGACCGTTGTCCAGTGATCCACTCCTGGATCACTCTTATACCCCCTTGCCAGACTCATGGCAAGGCACACATCAGTTGTGGTACACAACGTGACATAAAATATAGAGCCTACGGCTAAGGCATAGGGGATGACCTTCGTCCTTTCTCTTTATTCTACCATGGTCGAGCTTTGAGTCTTACTCAACTCCATACCTTACCATACAGGCAAGAACTCCTTCTTTGACTAATCCATTTTGCACCCCCTTCAAAATCTTGTCAAGGTATGTGCTGTGTGGAAGTCTTATGACGTTTCTTGATCTTTCTCTATAGCCCTTGATGCCATAAATTAAGCAGCATTACCCAGGTCTTTCTTTTAAAAACTCCTTTCAAACAACCCTTTATGCTTTCCAAAAATTCTACTACATTTCCAATCAACAATATGCCATCCACATATACTTATCAGAAATGCTATAGTGCTCCCACTCACTTTCTTGTAAATACAAGTTTCTTCGTAAACTTTGTATAAACCTAAAAGCTTTGATCACCTCATCAAAATGTATATTCCAACTCTGAGATGCTTGCACCGGTCCATAGAAGGAGCTGGAGTTTGCATACCTTCCAGCATCCTTAGGATAGACAAAACCTTCTGGTTATATCACATACAACCTTTCCTTAAGCAAACCATTAAGGAAACACTATTTTGACATCCATGTGCCAGATTTCAAAATCGACAAATGCAACAACTGCTAACATAATCCCAAGAGACTTCAGCATCGCTACGGGTGAGAAAGTATCATCGTAGTCAACTCCTTGAACTTGTGGGGAACCTCTTTGCGACTAGTCGATCTTTATAGATAGTGACATTACCATTAGTGCTTGTCTTGTTCTTAAAGATCCATTTGTCCTCAATGGCATATCGGTCATCGGGCATGTCTATTGAAGTCCATACTTGGTTTTCCTAGATGGGTCCTATCTTAGATTTTATGGCCTTTAGCCATTTGTCGGAATCTGAGCCCACCATAACTTCTTCATAGTTCTTAGGCTCATCATTTTCTAACAACATGACTTTCAAAACAAAATTACCGCACCACTCTGGGTAGTATGTGTCCTTGTCGACCTGCAAGGACCGGTAGTAACTTGATCTGAAACTCCATGATCATCATCATTAGTTTCCTCTTCAAATGGTGTAAGCATCACACGAACACCTCTTTGTGTTGCACCACTTTCCAGTTCAACTGAAGGTTCGATAACTTTATCAAGTACTACCTTCCTCCCACTCATTTCTTTCAAGAGAACCTCCTTCTCTCGAAATGATCCATTCTTGGCAACAAAGACCTTGCCTTTGGACCAGTGATAGAAGGGATACCCAATAGTTTCTTTATGGTATCTTATGAAGATGCACTTTTCCTCTTTGGGTTCAAGCTTATCATACATAAATGTCACATCCCCAAACTATAAGAAATGACAGCTTAGGTTTCTTGACAAACCATAATTCATATGATGTTGTCTCAACGTATTGAGATGATGCGCTATTTAAAGTGAATGTAGTTGCCCCAATGTATAACCCCAGAACAATAGTGGCAAATCAATAAGAGAAATCATAGAACACACCATATCCAATAGAGTACAGTTACGATATTCAGACACACCATTACACTGTGGTGTTCCAGGTGGCGTGAGTTGTGAAAGAATTTACACATTGTCTGAAATTGCATACCAAACTTGTAACTCAGATATTCACCTCCACGATCATATCATAGAAATTTTATCTTCTTGTCACGATAATCTCCAAGTTCACTCTGAAATTTCTTAAACTTTTCAAAAGTTTCACACCTGTGTTTCATCAAGTAAATATACCCATATATACTCAAACCATGTGTGAAGGTAAGAAACTAACTATCTCCACTACATGCTTAAACACTTGTTGGACTGCATGCATTAGTACGTTTTTTCCAACAAGTCACTCCCCGCTCCATTTTATCGGAAAATGGGGTCTTATCTATCTTGCTCATGAGGCATGGCTCCCATGTCTCAAGCAATTCAAAACCGATTGAGTTCAAAGATCCATCAGCATGGAGTTTCTTCATGCGCTTTACACCAATATGACCTAAGCAGCAGTGCCACAAGTATGTGGTACTATAATCATCAATTTTGTATCTTCTCGCATCGATATTATGAACATGTGTATCAATAAGATCAAAATTCAATAAACCATTCACATTGGGAGCATGACCATAGAAGGTATTATTCATGTAAAAGAACAACCATTATTCGCTGACTTCAATGAATAATCGTCTCGCAATAAACAAGATCCATATAATGTTCACGCTCAACGGAGACACCAAATAACATTTATTTAGGTTCAAAACTAACCCGGAAGGTAGAGCGAGTGTGCTGGTGGTGATCAGATCAACCTTGGTGACACTTCCAACGTGCATCGTCACCTCATCCTTAGCTACTCTTTGTTTATTCTACAGCTCCTGTTTCGAGTTACTAATATTAGCAACTGAATTGGTATCAAATACCCAGGGGCTACTACAAGAACTAGTAAGGTACACATCAATAACATGCATACCAAATATACTTTTGTTGACGTTGCCAGCCTTCTTATCTGCCAAGTATTTGGGCCAGTTCCGCTTCCAGTGGTCGTTCCCCTCACAATAGAAGCACTCAGTCTCGGGTTTGGGTCCATCCTTGGTTTCTTAATTGGAGTGACAACTCGCTTGCCATTCTTGAAGTTTCCCTTCTTTCCTTTGCCCTTCTTGAATCCGCTGGTCTTACTAACTATAAACACTCCATGCTCCTTTTGATTTCTACCTCCACGGCATAAAACATCATGAATAGCTCAGGGATCATCTTCTCCATCCCTTGCATGTTATAGTTCGTCACGAAGCTCTTGTAGCTTGGTGACATGGACTGGAGAACTCTGTCAATAACTGTCTTATCTGGAATATTAACTCCCACTTGATTCAAGCCGTTGTAGCACCCAAACATTCTGATCACATGCCCACTGACTGACCTATTTTCCTCCATCTTACAGGCAAATAATTTCCCACAGGTCTTCTGAGGGATATGACCCCGTGGTATAACTCATGTTTTGGGTCGGGTTAGACCATAGACGGCTTAAGAAGCATATGTTCGGTGGGCCGTAGAGATGACAGAAAGGCAAGGAAGAAAACTTACCAAGTGAGCCGCGTGTCAGCCCAGTACGTAAAGATGACGGCTCAAGGCCCACGAGGCGGAAGACGCCAGAAGCCTTCCTAACTTGGGAAACAATACAAGGTAGAATTGTAATAGGTCATGAGACATAATATGACTTGGACTCTTGTAAACGCGGGGGCTTGGACCTGTATATAAAGGGGATCCCCTGAGGTCAATAGAGCAATAAGTAAAAAAAACTCTCGAAACCTAGGTTAGCTATTTGGCACCCTTATAATCGAGATCACCATCAATATAGACACCAAAGCAAGGCGTATGCTTTTATCTCCATTGGAGGGTCCGAACCTGGGTAAATCCGTCTCTCATTTCCGATCAACCCCTTAGATTCGCCACACAACGACGATGGCCTCATACCTATGTTCTATGATGAGAACATCTGCCATGACAAAACCACGATAATTGGGGCCCACCCTGGGGTTGTCGTGCAGTGGAGTTGAGTTCTTGGAGGGATCTATTCCGGGGTTCAGGAGCTACGTGGTGGGTCGTATGACCAAGAATCACCGCGGCAAGCTCTACATCGACGATTTATGTTGGGGTCCCGACGTCGACTCAACCGAGTTCGGGTACCGGGTCCCCACCGGCAAGATCCACATCTTCATCGACAAGATCACTGAAACAATACCCGAGCCGGCCATCGGCACCAACATCGTAGAGCCTGCCCGCCGCATTCAACCTGGCCGGTGTAGGGTCGGCTAAAGCCGTGCCTTCGTGGGAACACCGGTTCAGTCATTCCTCTCATAGGTGGGGACACTGAAGGCCAAAGCTTCAACAAGCGGAAGCGGCCCGAAGGAGGGTCAGAATCTACGGTCAGTACCAACGTGAGTTTAAAAAACTAGCGTTGGAGTGATCGTCCTCGGAGGATTTATCAGGCGAAAAGGACGCGCAAAAACAAGGACACGCTCAGAGCGCCTTGTCCCAAGCATAGTACTCACGGGAAACCGGCCTGCTATATCATGCAGGATTTCCAGAACCTGGTCCTCGAGAACCGCAAAAGCGGACATCCGGGTTAGTATGCCCTTGGAGGGTCATATGGGAATCTCAAGTAGCCAAGTAGTGGTCAGTACCATGTCTTCACCACCAATGCTGACAAACGAGACAGTAAAGTCAAAAAGAGAGCTATCAGCATGGATGAGCGAGTGATTCAAGAGTATTGTCTGAGGAGCCGATCACCTGAAGCCGGGAGGATCACCCCCGGGTTTAGAACCCTGGAGATCTGGCCTTGGTGGTAGCACCCCAGGTGGTTGGTTATACCCTCACAAAGGTCCTCATGGATGAAGGGAGCAGCATCAACATACCATATTATGACACCTTTCGGCGGATGAACCTCCTCGACGGCAACTTGGAAACTTCGACCACCGTCTTTCATAGCATCATCCCCAGGAAGTCAGCATACCCAATTGGGCGGATTAAGCTTGACGTGGCCTTTGGTGATGAGTATAACTACAGGGTCGAGCCTTTAACCTTTGAAGTGGTGAAGATACACAGCCCTTATCACGCTCTCTTCGGAAGGCCAGCTTATATGTGCTTCATGGATCGCCCCTGTTATGTCTACCTCAAGATCAAGATGCCGGGTCCCAATGGCACTATAACGGTGAGAGGTGATAGGAAGTAGGCTTAGGAGTGTGAGGAGGGGGACACAACCTATGCTGAGTCGACCTGCGCCACGGAGGAGCTAAAGTTTTACACGACTAATGTTGACCCGGCTGACATGACTCCTCTCAAGAAGCCAACTACTAAGTCCGAAGAACCTTTCAAGTTCAAGTCGGCCGAAGATACCAAGCAGGTTGACTTCGTTCTAGGGGACTCATCCTAGAAGTTCACCATTGGGACCGGTCTGGATCCCAAATAGGAAAGCACACTCATCGAGTTCATCTGTGAGAATAGGACATCTTTGCATGGAAGCCTTGTGACATTCCTGGAGTACCGAGGGAACTCACTGAGCACCATCTTAACATGGATTCAAAGATGAAACCAGTACGGCAGTACCTCCATCACTTTAATGAGGATAGCTATGTGAGAAGAGGTAGCCCGGCTACTAGCTGTCGGGTTATCATTGATGTTTTTCACCCTGAATGAGTGTCTAATCTGATTCTTGTCTTGAAGAATAACGACACTAGGAGCATGTGTGTTGATTACACAGGTCTCAAGAAATCTTATCCCAAAGATCCTTTTGTTCTCCCGCGTATCAACCAGATCATTGACTCTACGACGGGTTGCCAGCTCTTATGCTTCCTGGACACATACTTAGGCTACAGTGATAATCAGGCGGAGCGCCACAACGAATACAGCATCCAGGCTGACTATAGGTTCCCTAGCCAGATCTCACTGTCTTGTGTTCACTAGAAAGCTCAGATGGATTTCAGCCATCTTTGCCACTTGGCACGGCTACTATTGATCATAAGGCAACCCATAGGTTTTCGGCTGCATCAGACCCCAACTCTCGTGGCCCTTGCCTTCGGGTGAAACGCTCGCACTCAACAACGACCTGTGAGCCCTGAAACCCCTAGGGCAACCTGATATCCTTACCCCTGCTTGCTAGCCATGACATTTCTCTTGATACTCGAGTTTCCTTTGGGAAACGCTTATAAATTCTATCTCTCCTCGACAACCTTAGGAACGTTGACTAAGCCATTTTGGCTATGGTCCTGC
Source organism: Hordeum vulgare subsp. vulgare (assembly GCF_904849725.1). Lineage (NCBI taxonomy): Eukaryota > Viridiplantae > Streptophyta > Magnoliopsida > Poales > Poaceae > Hordeum > Hordeum vulgare. The sequence goes on along the minus strand of NC_058520.1, from coordinate 80,491,340 downwards.
ATCGAGTGTGATGCTCCCTAAGGAAGTAGTAGGAGCTTGACACCAGTGCTACCAGGAGCATTGTGCGGTTTCGCTTCTAAATCCTTGGAGATGCATCGAGTGCGCTATATTAGTTATACTAGTGGATCCTTGGCCATGTTTAAGGTCTGCAACACTTGAGCTTATTTTCTTTTTGGTTTTTCACGGTTCTCGTTTCTTTAGTCAGTTTCGTTTTTTCGCTCCGACTGGATCCATTTGCAAGAGTTGTCTAAGAAGATCAACATGCAACCGGGATAATACCCAATAATGCCCATTTCAACAAAAGTCAAGCCATGCCAACTGCGTGATATTCAGAACATTACCACCGGATCTGTCAAGAACTAAGAATGGGTCAGAAGCAGAATCTTGTGTAATAGACAAGGCCAAAATATACCTAAGAGAGTTGGCCTCAGAACCGATCATACCCGAGGAAGCATTCAGGAAAGCTACCAAGTATGAACATCGGTAGGGACACATTATTGAGTCCGCGATACAAAGATTATTTCAGTCAAGTAAGTTTAACCCTAAGTCTTTTCCCCATGGACCCAAGAATCATTTATCACCCACCAAGGACATATTTCAAGAATGTGGATGCACCAAAAGCAGCAACAAAACTCTGGTACATTGGTAAAAAATTCAAGGAAGATCTTGAAGCTCAACGGTGCAAATATAAAATTTTCTTGACACTATGAACAAGGTTTGCAAGGAATATGGATAAGTCTGCGGTTGTCCGAATCAAGGAGCATCTGACATGCTTGGAAGCTCAGCTTAACCAGATGGAATCATCTGTCACCACTTAATATCAGCAACACCTAGTTTGAACATATGGCCTTCTGCATCAATTGTCAACATGAGGTCTGCACCAGTTGTGCAACCTTTACAACAACAATAATCGGACCAGCAGAAGGATAAGCGATGCGCATGACCAATGAAATATCTTCAGTCAAGGTATGGCATATATCAAGTTGTGACTCTTCTATGGGTAAAATTTTGGATACTTCAAAAGGAAGCCAGAACCAGCCCTAGATCTGACGATACATCATAGCAAAAGGCTTCTGGAATAAGTAACCTAGCCTTCCCCCACAAGCTACCAAGAAGAGCTTGCTGCGGGTCCTCCTCGATACTCCCATCTTCCATAGCAGGCTACCGCGGAAAGCTTCTCGCATAAGGAACCCAACCCTCCGTAGAAAGCCACATGAAGGAAAGATTTTGAGGTATGATAACCAGCCTTCTTCAGCATGCTACTCTAGCAAAAGCTTCGAGCATAAGGAATTCAGTCTTCTTCAACACGCCATCGTGCTTACAACAAGCTTATCAAGAGCATGAGCTAGTCTGGACACACATTCGCCTCAGAACCCAGTGGTAATGGAAGGATCTATCCTATATTCGCATATGTTATGAACATACAGCCTAGCGGATCAATTCATGAGAGCCATTCGTACCGGGGAATGACTGTGTCAGATAAACAACGACCCTATGTTGAAAAGAAGAATATGAGCACCACAACCCCTACGAGATATGCAAGAGTAAGTTGTGAGAACAAGCCAACACACAGGAGAAACCATCAAGGAATAGTGTTGGCATGACATGAAAAGTACATCAAAGGAACCTTCGAGACCCCAAAGAAGTTATGGACAAACAACCTCCGTGACAGTCCACAAGATACAGCTTCGCAGACAAAGAGGTATTACCAACCCGTGTGGGACTCTTGCATATGCGGCCACAAACGAGCTTGTCGCACTCCTCGTGAATATGGGCCATCAACCCAGATAAGAGGTTATGCCCTAAAAGATACACCAAGTGATAGGCATACTATGCACATCTCAGTGGTCACAACAAGGACAGCAGAGGCTATATATATGACAGGGCCATCCCCACGAGCAACAGAGTCTGAACGAGACATTAAGATCAAATGGCTCAAGGCACACTGGCAGCAACAACTCATAGACATCATGACATCATTGAATAAGAGATTACTGTCTATGATTATTTTTTGATCATGCCTGCAGTTGAGGATATAGCAGCAATAGTTCGGTCATGATAACTCCTTGAGTTATGGATCACCTAAGGGCAAAGATAGGATGCATAAGCTAGAAGGAAACATCAAAACAGAACACGCAGCCAGACTAAACAATGTAACACGGCAAAAAGGAAAGACACTCCCATTCACTCGAAGATACGAGCACATCAGCCTGGTACCAGGAACGAATGAATTACCCATGACAGCTAGGATACGAAGCATTACAATAAAGCCTGAAGCAGGTATTCCCAGGACCTAGAACTATGATGTTTGTTGGCATTACCCGCTACCCCACCCCGCAACACTACTATCAGAACAAAGAGTACACCTGACTGGAAAGAGAAGGATTCAAGAGAGTTGTGTGTAAAGACAACACCTGGTCCCTCCGAAGAGGCAGTTATAAGGTCAGATAACCAACGAAGGCATGACAATTGATGGATCCAAGTCACACACAGGTAAGTCCCCCTTCCCCGGGAGGTAAGCCTGGAAATCTCGAGGACGAGATTTTCTTAAGGGGGGTAGGTTTGTAACACCCTGGTTTTCGCTCCCTATTTTTTTCATTTGCGGGATTTGACCTCGTCTTTTTTCTCGGTCTTATCGGATTTCTTTCACTCCTGGGTATGTGAAGATGGTCATCTAGCCTTGCCAACCCTATCCAACCAGAGATTCTCCTCAGTCCAACCTTTACTCCCAAGATCTTTTCTCGGGGTTTTCCATCAAAACCCTACCTTCCGAATTGCCGGAAGGGAAACCCTGATCTCTCCTGCTTCAAAGGAACCCCAATTTCTTTTGCCCTGTTGTCTCCCAAACCTTTTCCCAATAATCATCCCCTATCTTTAAACCCTGGATATGCAAAAATATTGCTAAGTCATTTGCCATATTTATCATTTATAATTAATGCCTTTTTCAGTCAGATGAAGGAATTAAATCCAGGAAATTAGCTATCCATCTCAAAAGCTTATGAAAACTTTTGGAGATATTCTTTGTGATCATCCTGAGCTCCCATAAAATGTTGGCCATCAATGAATAAAGGAAAATTGCCTTTTCCTATTTAATGCCAATATTGCATTTTGGGCACTTTCTAAAGGAACTACCATTTTGGTAGCGAGGAAAAATCCCAAATAATTTGTGGAGATTCTCCTATCCATATCTTGCCCATTTACATCAAAATCCCAAGTTCCATAGTTCAAATTTTGAGCACAACATCAATTTGCAAATTATGTCCAGTTGGGAAATTTGCAAAGGAAGTGCTCTATTCCTTGATCTCCTTGAGCTGAAACTTTTCATGGTGGTTTACATTTTAAATCACTAATGAATACCAAAAGTCACCTCAATCCCTTTTATCAATATTGTCCAAGAAATTTTCCTAAATTTCTGCCTATTTGGAAGATTTGTGAAGGAAGTACCATGTAGGCATTCCCAAATGAGCTGAAATTTTCCAGCATCTCCATATATTCAAATAAACCCTCTCCACCAAATTTGAGCCAAATCCATGTAGCCATTTGACCCCAGCTTCTTCATCTTTGTTTCTGTCCAGTTTGACATGGTGTGAAGGAAGTGCTAGCTAGGATGGGTTATTTGTCCTGGAAATTTGCCAAGGCAGTCATCTTAGTAAACCATTGCCACACACCAAAATTCAGCAGGATCTCTTTAGCCAATATTTCTGAAAAGATCGCAAACAGGTTGCTATGAAATCATGTTTGTGCAAGTTTATCTTATCCTAGAGCCTCCCAGTTGATTCCAGACCCTGATCTCATCCATTTGAGCAGTGAGGGAGCTGTTGGACATGATTGGACACCCAGGAAAGTGCCAGAGCTGGTAGTGCATGTGGTGACCACACGTAGAGCGCGCCAAATGCATGCTCTGTGCATTTGGGCCCTCGGCCTTGTCCGCTTCCTCTTCCTCTCTCGTCCCCTCCATGTCCAGTAGCTAGCCCGTGATCATGCAGTCATTCCCCCCCCCCCTCTGTTCCTCGCCATGGACGCTTCTGCCGACCACCAGAGCGATGTCCATCTTCCGGGAGCTTCGGTCGCCGGCGAGAGATGCCTAGATCCTTCCTCCAAGCCTATTTAAGGTGCTTCCCAAGTCCCTCTCCCTCTCCAGCAGCCTCCTCGCCCCCCACCCCAGCCCCTCTTCTCAAGCCGGAGCTCTCTGCTCCTCTCCTATGGCCGAGGCATCCGCCGCCGTTCCCCTCAGATGATTCCGGTGTCCTGGCCCTTTCCCTCCTCTCCAGCCTCACCTCTGCCCTCCCCTAGGTGCTTGTGCACCGCCTCCCTCTCCAATTGCAGGCTGGAGTCATCGTGGCCGTCGCTAGCGTCGAGCTCCGCCGGAGCTCTCTGTCTCGCCGTCGCGCCGCGTCTCTCGTTCCCCTCGGTGTCCGGGTCGTGCGGGAATGGAGGCGGCGCTTTGCCCCGAGCCCGCCGGTGCCTCTCCCTCGGCCCAATGTTGCCGGAGCCGCCCTGACAGACCCCAGCGCCGGCGCCTCCTCTCTGTCCCACGGGCGAACTGGAGGAAGAAGAAGACGTGGGGAGAGAGAAAGAGAGAGATGAGGCGGGCCCCGCCTGTTAGAGAAAGAAGGAGTCAAACCCCGGGCCCGCGCAGTTTTAAGTGAAGACGTATTCCTAGAAATACGCTTTCCCTTAGCAGAAAGCGTATTCCCATAGAAGGCGCCAGCGGCTATTCTCTCAGGGACCCGATGGAAATTATTATAATCGCAGGTTGGTCCTTCTCCTTCAAAGGCTTGTATCTTTTTTGCTCGGGACTCCGATTGAGGTGATTCCAAAGCCCACGTCTTCGTATCGTTGAGCCCATCTTGTTGGTATAATTTCCACAAGGTGGTTACACTATGAAAATGACCATTTTGCCCTTGTCTCCAATCATCCCCCTTCGAAAGAGAGCAGTATTCGGTGATCCTTTCCGCGGACTCTCCGCACCTCTTCTAGGAGTATCCTTCGACCCCAGGCAAGACGACAACCTGACATATGCCCTAAAGCTTTGCTCGGTGTTGTTCCGCATGTTTCATTAATATGCTTGTGATTGTATGTATAGAAATTTGTAGTAGGTGACTCTGATGAACCCTTGCTTGCATTTTCTTCAATGATGGCACCACGCCTGAGTCTGAGCTGCTTTCGGTCGTCCGGGGTGGATGCCAACTTTATATTTCTCTTGTCAGCAGCTAGCTTGTGTTCTGAGCTGCTTTTCGGCCATCGCGGGCAACTGTTGAATTTCTTTCCGTGGCAGTGACCCTATGCTCTGAGTTGTTCTTCGGTCGTCTTAGGGAACTGATACATTCTTCTTATCAACACCGCCTCATGCTTTGAGCTGCTTTCCAGCCGTCTTGAGTCGGGCTTGAGTTATTCCGGTAACGTCCTAGATCTGTGTTGTAAAGACCGTTCTGGTGGCTACCGGTTTATTTGCCGGTTTTAGGCGAGGGTTCTGAGGGTCTAATTTACGGTTAGAGCTTGTAAAATAATAACTTGTCAGTTACATCCTGTCTTACTAATAACTCATAGTATAGAGATAGGTTGTGGTTCTTCTACCGTTGCTATTTCATGCATAATTATCATCATGTTAAGTTATTGTTGACGATAACCATGCTTGATAATTATGTCGTTAAAACCAAACCTAGTGGGTTGATCTCGAGTCACCTGTCTGGGCTTATCCGTGCAACCACATTTGCCGATATGGGACGGCCGTGACTTGGGCTGATCGCGTGACCTTTCACCGGTACCTCCAAAGAGGGAGGGTTATGCACGCGCGCTACCCTGATCAGGTAGGCAGTGATAATCCTGTGAGCCCAGTTGAGTTGTTTGGGTACCCGTCCCCGGTTGGGATAGTTTGGTTTGGCCACGACGGTGGCAGGTGTCATAAGGACACATGGCCACCCAGGGCAGGACTCCGGGGGAGGATGAATGCCGGTGGTACGATGAAAGGGTCACGTGTCAGACAGGTTTCGTTGGAGCAATGCTGATCCACCCGAATGCGATCACGAGGTAAGTGCTCCATAGTGTGGGTAAAGTGTGCAACCTCTACAGAGTGTCAAATCTATTCGAATAGCCGCGTCCATGGTATTGGACAGCCCGTCCAGACCTCAGTAGGTTGTCAACCGTATTAGTGATAATAATGATGGAAGAACTCGTCTTGTGCAGACATCGGAAGATGTCAGGTACTCCCTCCATCCATATATATAGGGCCTAATGCATTTTTGAGATTGTGTTTGACTATTGATAAGATTAATAGTTTATGAAATGTATAATGTGAAAAATATATTATTGAAAGCTCCTTTCACGTAGGAATTTGAAGATATGCTTTGTGTAACTTGCATGTCATATATTATTACTCTAACATATGGTCAAAGTTGGTTTCAAAAAACGCATTAGGCCCTATATATATGGATAGAGGGAGTATATGACATGTTAGCCATGGGATGACTATGATATGAGTGGTCGGATGACCACACAAGTTGGATTGGATTTGGATCAGATTCAGACTGGATCATGAGAATATTCGGAGTATAAACCATTTACCTAATATGGTTTACGTTATCATATTTACTTTATAAGTTATCTTGCTGGATAATCCTGTTATACCTTGATAATTAATATTGCCAAATAGGTAAGCTATGTTATAATGATCAATATTGCTCTAATAACAAATGCATGCTTGAATGCCATGGATTGCTTTGCTTAGTATATATGTTAGTTTGGTTTGCTTGCGAGTACATTCAAAAGTACTCAGTGGCTTTTAACATGGCCAGGTTCACATAAGGATCCGTCGTACGCGAGGAACTGGAGCGTTCGCGGGCTAGGAGCGTAACCGAGTCAGATCCCCGTGGATTGGAGCCGCACCAGGACCATGCTGCCTTAGATAGAGCTTTTCCCGCTACCATCACCCTTGTAGTTCACCATGTAAAACTCTTATATTCATTAATAGAAATGTGTGTGTTCATGATACTTGTTGTAAACGTGCATGCAAGAATGATTTCCTGGGCGGGTGTGCGCGGCGACCGTCTGGCTACAGTGGTAATCAGGCGGAGCGCCACACATCATATCATTTTTTCAGGTATAGCACTATTTTCCGGCTCATAAAAGAGTTCCCAGGTTATAAAATCATAATAAAGCCATGGACAGTTCGAAGTTATATGGCTCAGCACGCAAATATCATGGAGAAATCTCACGGACTGAGTTACAATAACCCGCCGCGTGTTGATTGAAGCAACCATATATTAAGCAAAGATCAGCCAAGTCAGAACAAATTAAAAGGACTAAAAGCTATATGACTCATACATTAGGGGCGAAGTATTGCTTACAATGTTGCGGAGTAAGACTAACCGAATTAAACAAGGGCGACTGAACTCAGGCGTTGTTTGAGTCATAGGCTGGATGATACATCTTCAATGAGATGTCATTCACAAGCTGACTCGCAAAAACCCGAGCCGCCTTGACACACTGAAGATACTCATCCTCGGTAAAAACTGATCCGTCCACCTTTAGAACTGGAAAACCCCAGCAATCTCCGTCGGATCAAGCTCTGTTGAGTAAGCTAAAGCTCGACTCAAAGAATATGTGGTTCCAGCTCGGGCGGCTGATCTCTTGAGTTCTCCAATTTGCTTTGGTATCGTAGAGAGGAATCTCAGCAGATCTTTTATGAGCTTAACTGGCTCTTTGTTCCCCATGATGGCTTTGATTGTGCATAGGCTTCCAGTGTAAATCTGCTCTGTCAATGCATATACAACCTTGAGCTTTAGTAAGCAATTATCTTGAAGATTGCACGTATGACGACCTGCAAAAAATTCAAGAGCATGAGTCGCCACGCGACTTGTCTTCATAAATGAGTATTGGGCGGATTCACAAATAAGTTTCTCAGGATACTCACTGAAAATGGCTTGAGTCATGTGGTTAATATGCCTTTTTAACTCGGATAGCTCTTCAGAGATGACCTTCACTCGATCTTCAGCATTTTTAGAACACTTGGTCAAGGTGGCTTTCTCAGTTTTGAAGGATTTCCTTTCTACCTCAAAGCCCGCCTTGATTTTTTTCCACCTCTTCCAAGGATAGTCGAAGTCTTTCCTCAAGCTCCACTCGAGCGGTCTGTCCCACCTCAAGAGCTTTTATCAAATCATTGACTTTTGACTCAATGTCCTTCAGAGCTTCCTGCACAAATTGGCGTAAGCATAAGCAGAGACAGGACAATATTGTGACTATGATAAGGAAGATTATAAACAAGTCCCAAGCAAATTGCAAGCAATGTACTTGGCACTTGGGGCTAACCATATAAGTTTTTTTTGAATATATGATAAGAAAAGACCTAACTCATCTCAAGAAGATGAGCCGGCCCTTGAGGGCTATAGGTCGAAGTCTTCTACAAATTATCAAGACCCGAATCATCTCAAGAAGATGAGCCATCCCTTGGAGGCTACAGGTCGAATTCTTCTACAAATTGTTAAGACCCGACTCATCTCAAGTAGATGAGTTGGCCCTTGGGGGCTAGATGAGGATATATGAAATATGGAATATATAGCAAGGCGAAGCATACCTTATATTTTATTTTCATCGTGTTCAGAAGGCCAACTTCCACTTATCGGTTTGCAGAAAGACGCTCAAGATAACCAGCATGCAATTCTTCAATACTAAAAGTGTCATAACTTGGAAGCTCCAGTTTAGCCTTTCCCTTGTTAGGATGGACAACTTCATCCTTGGTGACAAGCTTTGCCAACACATTAGAGGGTCCAGGAGCAGTATAACTCGACCCAACAATGGCGACTTCCGCATTCTTGTCACAAGGAACATCTTCAATGGGTTCTTGAGGAATGGGTGGATCAGTATGAGTTACCAGGTTAGTTTGAACATCCATAGGCGAATTAGCATTTGTTCTCATATTGATATATCCTCAATCTTCGAACACTTCATCCACACAAAATTAGACAGAACTTTAATTAGAAAGGTTAGTACATATAACATCAAATACCATTATGTTCTACCATAACATTATTGTATAATTATAATATAACATTACCTATTGTATTCTATCACAATTCTATTGCTCCCAAGTCAATGGGGCTCAACAAGAATTCAAACATAAGCACACAAAGAGACTATAATAGCAATCTGTGAAAAACAGGACACTCTGTAAAGATGCAAATGATACATATACCTATGTAACTCAAAAAATTCCAAAACATTCGGATGTGGTAGAAAATTTGTATAAAAATATTGTGTAAAAAATTCAAATTTTTTTAACATAGTAGTAAAATATGCAAAATCAAACACTACAGCCAAAGTTTATGTTTTTACACAACACATGTCAAACAAGCAATTTAAACATCCTAAAGGTAAATCTTGGCACATTGTTTTTAAAATAAAAAGGATTTATACAAGGGGATAATTATTTTTGCTGAAAAGTTTTTGTAATCAAGATTCACAAAGTTTCCATGGGCATAAACGAAGTTCAAGGCTAGCTCCCACTTCAACGGTGCTCGTTGTTCTCACTTTCACTTTTCTTTTTGAAAACATTTTAGGTTCCCACTTTATTTTTTGTTTCAAATTATTCTAAAAGCACACAACAGAATAAAATGACTCTCTAAATTTTTTGGTTTGTATCCCTCAGAGTCCTTTCTTTAAATCAATTAAGCTAGGCATATAGTGTTCAAGTAATTGATCCATCAAGATACCAAGGTATATCAAAGCCAATTTTAATTACCAATAATATGTAATTTAGTAGAGACACAAAGCAAAAACTATCATGTAACAACAAAGTCCAACTCCCTTCCTATGCATTCGCATGTCATAAAAGAACAATTCGTACACACAAAGTAAAGGCCAATACGTAGCATAAGTAGTTTCTTGCAATTTTATCGTATTGGAAACATAGAGAGGTGAAGATTTGGTTCCTATCTCATAATAATTGCAAGTAGGAGCAACAAGGACATGCATATTAATAAAAATAATCATGTGTAACGGTAATACACAACCTATACATATAATCCTTAATAAGTGAAAACTTCTCCTATATGGTGTACTTGGGAGAATTCAAAAAGATAACGGGACTATTATATGTGGGTGCAATAGAAAAAATTTCATTATTAACATAAGGAACTATTGCAAGTTCATCTCCATAAGCATAATTCATATTGGCGTCATGGCCACAAGCATAGCAAGCATCAAGTTCATAAAGAAGGGATATTTCAAATGAATCCAAGGGATCATAGCATTCATCATAGCATTCATCCTTCGATAAGAACAAAGGAAAATTAAATAATGTATATGAGTTGAAGAGTTGCTCACATTATAAGGTGGGCACGGGTGATCAATCCTCTCTTCCTCCTTTTGTTCTTCGCTCTCGTCCTTGTCTTTTTCATCTAATGATCTCACACTTTAAGAAATTTCTTCTTCCATAGATTCGTGCAAAATATCATTCTCTTCTTGGGCAGCGGAGACTTTATCAATAAATTTGTCAATATAGGCATTGTATTCATAATTGTCATAGCAATATTTAAGTATAGCATAATTTCATATCTTTAAATAGCATCTTCAAAGTTATCACACTTTTCAAACAAACATCCAATTTCATAAGCACCCTTAGAAGTAACAAAATCCTTTATTTATTCCACATCATAGTAATCATATATACCAATAGCATAAGAAGCCAAGGTTTCATATCATTAAATTCACATTGAAAGGGAACGTGTCGACCCTTAATCTTAGAGAAACAAGTATATTCACATCTCAAGCATAAATTCCAAGCATACCAACACAACATTTTAATTTGATCCCATAAGTGTTTCCCTTTTTGAGGGAAGTAATAATCCCTAAAGTACTCACCTTGATCCAACGTGTCTCCCATTATCAAGCTGAATGGGGATTTCTCAGGATTATCAAAGTAGTATTTAATGTTTTCCACATAACCAGCATCGAGGGTTTTAGGAGGTTCCCCATCTCCATGAGTATCAACTACAGCTAATTTTTTGGTATTTCGTGTTCCATATCCATACTGAAGATATAGAACAACTTATAATAGAAAATAAAATTACTTAGTGATAAAGCAAACAAGAACACATGAGAATATCAACTGATATGGTATTGCTCCTCGGCGATGGTGTCAGAAAAAGGTCTTGATAACCCAAAAGTGTAGGGGGTTATTTGTAGCCTTTTTTGACAATTAAGAGTGTCAAACCCAACGAGGAGCTAAAGGTAGAATTAATACTCTATCAAGTTCTATCAACCATTGATACAATTCTACGCATGCTAACGCTTACTTTACCTAGAACAAGTATGAAATTATTTTGCAGGAATAAAACTAGAAGTACTTAGTAGGTGTAATAGATAGTTTTCCAAGAAAATAAAGCACTAGTAAATAAAAGTTACGGGTTGTTTAGATAAAGATTAATCCGAAATAATTTTCTACCCATGGTGGTAGCTACACACGGCCCCAATTTTATCTCTAATTATTTTGTTAAATTACTTTGGACTATAAAAATAACTCTATAACGAAAATATTGTGAATTTGGACAAGTCAGGCAAGCAAACACACAATTATATCAAATAGGCAAGCAATAAGACTGATAGAAGTGAAAAAACGCCATTTCTACACAACGGAAAGACACTTGTGTCAAAAAGGTAACAAAAAAAGACAGGGAGAGGCGATAAAAAGTCATTTATATCAACAAAAATGCACTTGTGCCAATGTCATTGAAATCCGACACCTCATATATAAGGATAAGGCACTTATTCCAAAGGGTGTGTAGCTACCACCATTCATAGGAAATCGCCTCTCAAAGATTAATTAAGTTAGTTGTTTAGTACAAACTTTTTGTAACACAAGGGAAGGATTGTCCATAGGCAATTGAATATAACATGACAGATACTTATCATATGCAATGAGGGAGAGGCATATGCTAACACACTTCCCTTACTTGCATCATGTGCACTTATGATTGGAACTCTCACAAGAATCCACAACTACTAAAGATCATTAAGGTAAAACTCAACCATAGCATTAAACATCAAGTCCTCTCTACTGACATACGCAACAACCCCTTACTCGGGTGTAAGCTTCTATCACTCTAGCCACCCACTATAAGCGAATCATGAACGTATTGCAATACCCTTCAGCGGGAATCCCCCACGTGTGCGCGGCACGGGAGGCACCTTAGGAAAGCACCATATTAACATACAACTCATATCAATCCCATCGTACCACAATTAACCCATAGGACAAAAGAGATCTACTCAAACATCATAGGATAGCCACACATCATAGTATAGCCACACATCATTGGGTAGTAATATATAGCATCGAGCACCATCTTTAAGTAGAGATTACAGCGGTAAAAGAGGGCTTACACCGCTGCATAGAGGACGAGAGAGTTGGTGGTGGCGGCGGTGAAGTTGTTGGTGTAGATCGTCGTTGCCATGGTAGCTCTGAGGGTGCTCCGGCGCCACCAGGAGAGAGGGTGAGAGAGCGCCCCTCCTTCTTCTTCTTCCTTGGCCCCCCTAGATAAAAGGAGAGTTTTCCCTTTGGTCCATGGCCGCCATGGATCCTAATACGTCACCAACGTATCTATAATTTTTTATTGTTCCATCCTGTTATATTATCATTCTTGTATGTTTTATAATCATTTTCTAGCAATTATCATTTTTGGGACTAACCTATTGACATAGTGTCTAGTGTGAGTTGTTGTTTTTTGCTGTTTTTTCCTTCGCACAAAATCCATATCAGATGAGGTCCAATTGCCACGAAACTTTATAAAGATTTCTTTTGGACCAGAAGGAAACTTGGGAAGCAAGAATGAGTAGCACACAATGCCCACGGGGGGGCACTAGACATCATGGCACGCTAGAGGCCCCTGGCACGGCCTGGTGTCTAGTGGGGCCCTCGGGAAGCTTCTCCACCGCCTCTTAGTGTTGGGGAACGTCGCATGGGAAACAAAAATTTTCCTACGCGCACGAAGACCTATCATGGTGATGTCCATCTACGAGAGGGGATGAGTGATCTACATACCCTTGTAGATCGTACAGCAGAAGCGTTAGTGAACGCGGTTGATGTAGTGGAACGTCCTCACGTCCCTCGATCCGCCCCGCGAACAATCCCACGATCAGTCCCACGATCTAGTACCGAACGGACGGCACCTCCGCGTTCAGCACACGTACAACTCGACGATGATCTCGGCCTTCTTGATCCAGCAAGAGAGACGGAGAGGTAGAAGAGTTCTCCGGCAGCGTGACGGCGCTCCGGAGGTTGGTGATGATCTTGTCTCAGCAGGGCTCCGCCCGAGCTCCGCAGAAACGCGATCTAGAGGAAAAACTATGGAGGTATGTGGTCGGGCAGCCGTGAGAAAGTCGTCTCAAATCAGCCCTAAAACCTCCGTATATATAGGTGGGAGGGAGGGGAGGAGGCAGCCTCAAAACCTAAAGGTTTGGCCGAAATTGGAGGTGGAGGAGTCCTACTCCAATCCTACTTGGAGTAGGATTCCACCTTCCCACTTGGAAACTCTTTCCACCTTGTGTTTTTTCCTTCTCAAACCTTATGGGCCTTAGTGGGAACTTATTCCAGCCCACTAGGGGCTGGTTTATCTCTTACCATAGCCCATGAGACCCCTTGGTGCGTGACACCCCTCCCGATGGTCCCCGGCACCCCTCCCGGCACTCCCGGTACACTACCGATGAGCCCGAAACTTTTCCGGTAATGCACGAAAACCTTCCGGTAACCAAATGAGGTCATCCTATATATCAATCTTCGTTTCCGGACCATTCCGGAAACCCTCGTGACGTCCGTGATCTCATCCAGGACTCCGAACAACATTCAGTAACCAACCATATAACCCAAATACGCATAAAACAACGTCGAACCTTAAGTGTGCAGACCCTGCGGGTTCGAGAACTATGTAGACATGACCCGAGAGACTCCTCGGTCAATATCCAATAGCGGGACCTGGATGCCCATATTGGATCCTACATATTCTACGAAGATCTTATCGTTTGAACCTCAGTGCCAAGGATTCATATAATCCCGTATGTCATTCCCTTTGTCCTTCGGTATGTTACTTGCCCGAGATTCGATCGTTAGTATCCGCATACCTATTTCAATCTCGTTTACCGGCAAGTCTCTTTACTCGTTCCGTAATACAAGATCCCGCAACTTACATTAAGTTACAATGCTTGCAAGGCTTGTGTGTGATGTTGTATTACCGAGTGGGCCCCGAGATACCTCTCCGTCACACGGAGTGACAAATCCCAGTCTTGATCCATACTAACTCAACGAACACCTTCGGAGATACCTGTAGAGCATCTTTATAGTCACCCAGTTACGTTGCGACGTTTGATACACACAAAGTATTCCTCCGGTGTTAGTAAGTTATATGATCTCATGGTCATAGGAATAAATACTTGACACGCAGAAAACAGTAGCAACAAAATGACACGATCAACATGCTACGTCTATTAGTTTGGGTCTAGTCCATCACATGATTCTCCTAATGATGTGATCCCGTTATCAAGTGACAACACTTGCCTATGGCCAGGAAACCTTGACCATCTTTGATCAACGAGCTAGTCAACTAGAGGCTTACTAGGGACAGTGTTTTGTCTATGTATCCACACAAGTATTGTGTTTCCAATCAATACAATTATAGCATGGATAATAAACGATTATCATGAACAAAGAAATATAATAATAACTAATTTATTATTGCCTCTAGGGCATATTTCCAACACTTAGCTCTATAAATAGCCCAATATTCAGAAAACCCTAGGGGGGTCTACGAGAAATCATTTCATCCGCCGCAAGTTCCACAACCACGAAATCCAATCTAGAGCCCGTTCTGGAGAGGAACACGATTACAGAGGGATTCACCATCCTCATTGGTTCTCCTCCGATGATGCGTGTATAGTTCATATCAGACCTACGGGTCCATAGGCAGTAGCTAGATGGCTTTCTGTCTCGTTTTGTTTCTCAACACAATGGTCTCTTGGAGATCCATATGATGTATAACTCTTTCTTTTGTGGTGTGTTTGTTGGGATTTGATGAATTGTGAGTTTATGATCAGATCTATGAAAACATATTCATGCTTGATTATTATAGCCTCGTATTTATTCTCTGATATTTGGTTTTTTCTGGCCAACTTGATCTTTTATCTTGCAATGGGACGAGGTGCTTTGTGATGGGTTCGATCTTGCGGTGCTCAATCTCAGTGACAGAAAGAGACATGACACGCATGTATCGTTTCTATCAAGGATAAAACGATGGGGTCTATTCCTACATGAATAGATTTTCTCTACATCATGCCATCATTATTAAGGCATTACTCTGTTTCTCCATGAACTCGATACACTAGATGCATGCTGGATAGCGGTCGATGTGTGGAGTAAAAAAAGTTGATGCAGGCAGAAGTGAGTCAACTTATCTTGGACATGATGCCTATATACATGATCATTGCCTTAAATATCGTCATAATTATTCGCTCTTCTATCAATTGCCCAATAGTAATTTGTCTACCCACCGCTTGCTATTTTCGCGAGAGAAGCCACTAGTGAAACCTACGGCCCCCGGGTCTACTTCACATCATCTATTTGCAATCTCTACTTCGCTATTTGCATTTCTACTTTATTTTCTCTTTTGTTTTCAGATCTATATTATCAAAAAACCTAAAAATACCTTGCTACATTCTATTTGCTATCACTCTTATTTGCATCTATAAATCTATCCTTACTTTACCCACGAGGGATTGACAACCCCTCTACGTGTTGGGTTGCGAGGATTTCCTATTTGTGTGCAAGCGTTGCTTACATGGTCTCGTGGATTTTCCTACTGGATTGATACCTTGATTTCTTAAGTGAGGGAAATACTTGTCGTTGCTTAGCTACATCACCATTTAAGCTTGGAGGGAGAACCAACGCACCCGCGAGGAGTCAAATCCCGGAGGGAAAGAGCCCCTCCGAGATTGGATCTCTCTCTTTGTTTCTCTCCTGTTTTTCTCTACAGTTTTCTAACCCCTTCACCGTTTCTTATATATCCACAGATCTGTAACTCCGATTGGACTGAAATTTTGAGGGGATTCTTATCGGGAAATTATATTTTTTGCGGCGAAAGTAGGTCTGAAACCGACTTAAGCAGTAGCCACAAGCTAACAGGGCGCGACCACCCCCTAGTCGTGCCGTGTTGGCTGTCGAGAGCCTCGAGCATCATGTGACGTTGATTCTTTTTCCCAAAATTCACATATATTTAAAAAATGTATTTTTTATCGCGTTTGGAATCCATTTGATATGGATTTTTGCGAAACAAAAAACACACAAAAACAGGAACAATCAAAAATAATATAAAATGTTGCCAAAAGTATATGAAAGATGTGGAATATTGGCATGAAACAATCAAAAATTATAGATAAGACGAAGACGTATCACCTACCTATCATGTAGTTTTCATAGGCATTCTGAAATATATTTGTTGGAAATATGCCCTAGAGAAATAATAAATTAGTTATTATTATATTTCTTTGTTCGTGATAATCGTTTATTATCCATGCTATAATTGTATTGATTGGAAACACAAATACATGTGTGGATACATAGACAAAACACTGTCCCTAGTAAGCCTCTAGTTGACTAGCTCGTTGATCAAAGATGGTCAAGGTTTCCTAACCATAGACAAGTGTTGTCACTTGATAACGGGATCACATCATTAGGAGAATCATGTGATGGACAAGACCCAAACTATGAACGCAGCATATTGATCATGTTGTTTTATTGCTATTGTTTTCTGCGTGTCAAGTATTTGTTCCTGTGACCATGAGATCATATAACTCACTCGCACCGGAGGAATAACTTGTGTGCATCAAACGTCACAATGTAACTGGGTGACTATAAAGGTTCTCTACAGGTATCTCCAAAGGTGTCCGTTGAGTTAGTATGGATCAAGACTGGGATTTGTCTCTCCATGTGACGGAGAGGTATCTCAGGGCCCACTTGGTAATACAACATCACACACAAGCCTTGCAAGAAATGTGACTAAGTGTAAGTCAGGGGATCTTGTATTACGGAGCAACTAAAGAGACTTGCCGGTAACGAGATTGAAATAGGTATGCGGATACCGACGATCGAATCTCGGGCAAGTAACATACCGAAGGACAAAGGGAATGACATACGGGATTATATGCATCCTTGGCACTAAGGTTCAACCGATAAGATCTTCGGAGAATATGTAGGATCCAATACGGGCATCGAGGTCCCGCTATTGGATATTGACTGAGAAGTGTCTCGGGTCATGTCTACATAGTTCTTGAACCCGCAGGGTCTGCACACTTAAGGTTCAATGATGTTTTAGTATAGTTGAGTTATATGTGTTGGTGACCGAAGTATGTTCGGAGTCTCGGATGAGATCATGGACGTCATGAGGGTTTCCGGAATGGTCTGGAAACGAAGGTTGATATATAGGAAGTTGGTGTTTGGATTCCGGAAAGTTTTCACGCATTGCCGGCGATGTACCGGGAGTGACGAATGGATTCCGGGGGCCCACTGGGTGGGCCACCACACCCCAAGGGGTCCACATGTGTTTATTGGATGTAAAATATGGTATAATGGGCTGACAAATTCGTTCAAGGAAAGCCCATGAGGAAAAAGTTGAAAATCCAAAAGAGGTGGGAAAATAAGGAAGGAGTCCTAATCCAAGTGGGATTGGAGAAGGACTCCTTCCTTCCCCAAGTCGGCCGACCCAAGGAGGCCTCCTTGGCCGGCGCCCTAGGGATTTGCCCCACCCCTTGGCTCCTCCTATATATACTAGAGGTTTAGGGCTATTTGAGACACAACTTCTGCCACGTGCAACTCAGATCTAGACACCATAGTTTTACCTCTAGATCGTATTTCTACGGAGCTCGGGCGGAGCCCTACAGGAGTAGATCCTCACCACCACCGAAGCGCCATCACGCTGCTGGAGAACTCATCTACTTCTCTGTCTTGCTTGTTGGATCAAGAAGGCCGAGATCATCGTCGAGTTGTATGTGTGCTGAACACGGAGGTGTCGTCCGTTTGGCACTAGATCGGAACGGATCGTGGGACGGATCGTGGGACGGATCGCGGGACGGTTCGTGGGACGGTTCGCGGGGCGGTTCGAGGGATGTGAGGATGTTCCACTACATTAACCGCATTTCTTAACGCTTCCTGCTGCGCGATCTACAAGGGTACGTAGATCCAAATCTCCTCTCGTAGATGGACATCACCATGATAGGTCTTCGTGTGCGTAGGAAAATTTTTGTTTCCCATGCAACGTTCCCCAACAGTGGTACTATAGCTAGGTTCATGCGTAGATGTTATCTCGAGTAGAACACAAAGGGTTTTGTGGACGGTGATGTTCGATTTGCTTCCCACCTTAGTCTTTTCTCGATTCAGCGGTATTGTTGGATTGAAGCGGCCCGGACCAACATTATTCGTACGCTTACGAAAGACTGGTTTCATCGATTGACATGCAACCTCGTTGCATAAAGATGACTGGCGGGTGTCGGTTTCTTCAACTTTAGTTGAATTGGTTTTGATCGAGGCGGTCCTTGGAGAGGTTAAATAGCAATTTGCACATCTCCGTTGTGATTTTTGCGTAAGTACGATGCGATCATACTAGATACCCATAGCAGCCACGTAAAACATGCAACAACAAATTAGAGGACGTCTAACTTGTTTTTGCAAGGTATGCTTGTGATATGATATAGCCAATGACGTGATGTTATATATTGGATGTATGAGATGATCATGTTCTAATAGTTAATATAGACTTGCACGTCGATGCTACGGCAACCGGCAAGAGCCATAGGGTTATCTTTAAACTAACGTTTGTGTTTGCAGATGCGCTTACTATATTGCTAGGTCGTAGCTTTAGTAGTAATAGCATAAATAGCATGACAACCTCGATGGCGGAATGATGATGGAGATCATGGGGTGGCTCCGGTGACAAGAAGATCATGTCGATGCTTTGCTGATGGACATCAAGAAGCACAAGATGATGGCCATATCATGTCACTTATGAATTGCATGTGATGTTAATCCTTTTATGCACCCTATTTTTCTTAGAACGACGGTAGAATTATAAGTTGATCTCTCACTAAAATTTCAAGAAGAAATTGCATTCTCCCCGACTGTGCACCATTGCGACAGTTCTTCGTTTTGAGACATCACGTGATGATCGGGTGTGATAGACTCAACATTCACATATAACGGGTGCAAAACAGTTGCACACGCGGAACACTCGGGTTAAACTTGACGAGCCTAGCATGTGCAGACATGGCCTCGAAACACAAGAGACCAAAAGGTCGAGCATGGATCGTATAGTTGATATGATTAGCATAGAGATGCTTATCACTGAAGCTATACTCAACTCACGTGATGATCGGACTTGAGTTAGTGGATTTGGATCATGTACCACTCAAATGACTAGAGGGATGTACTTTTTGAGTGGGAGTTTATTAAGTAATTTGATTAGTTAAACTCTAATTATCATGAACATAGTCAAAAGGTCTTTGCGAATTATGACATAGCTTGTGCTATAGCTCTATTGTTTTTATATGTTCCTAGAGAAACTTTAGTTGAAAGATGATAGTAGCAACTTTGCAGACCGAGTACGTAAAACTGAGGATTGTCCTCATTAGTGCGTAGAAGGCTTATGTCCTTAATGCACCACTCGGTGTGCTGCACCTCGAGCGTCGTCTGTGGATGTTGCGAACATCTGACATACACGTTTTTCATGACTACGTGATAGTTGAATGCATAATACTTAATGGCTTAGAAGCAAGGCGCCGAAGATGTTTTGAAACGTCACAGAACATAAGAGATGTTCTAAGAGATGAAATTGAGATTTCATGCTCGTGCCCTTGTTGAGAGGTATGAGACCTCCGACAAGATTCTTTGTCTACAAAGTAAAGGAGAAAAGCTCAATCATTGAGCATGTTCTCAGATTGTCTGAGTACAATAATCGCTTGAATCAAGTGGGAGTTAATCTTCCAGATGAGATAGTGATGGTTCTCCAAAATCACTGCCACCAAGCTGCTAGAGCTTCGTGATGAACTATAACATATCAAGGATAGATATGATGATCCTTGAGCGATTCGCAATGTTTGACACTGCGAAAGTAGAAATCAAGAAGGAGCATCAATTGTTGATGGTAAGTAAAACCACTAGTTTCAAGAAGGGCAAGGGCTAGAAGGGATACTTCATGAAACGGCAAACCAGTTGCTGCTCTAATGAAGAACCCCAAGATTGAACCCAAACCCGAGACTAAGTGCTTCTGTAATGAGGGGAACGGTCACTGAGGCGGAGCTACCCTAGATACTTGGTAGATGAGAAGGACGGCGAAGTCAACAGAAGTATATTTGATATACATGATATTGATGTGTACTTTGCTAGTACTCCTAGTAGCACGAGGGTATTAGATACCGGTTCGACTGATAAGTGATTACTAACTCGAAATAAAAGCTACGGAATAAACGGAGACTAGCTAAAGGCGAGGTGACGACAAGTGTTGGAAGTGTTTCCAAGGTTGATGTGATCAAACATCGCACGCTCCCTCTACCATCGGGATTGGTGTTAAACCTAAATAATTGTTATTTGGTGTTTGTGTTGAGCATGAACATGATTGGATCGTGTTTATTGCAATACGATTATTCATTTAAAGAGAATAATGGTTATTCTATTTGCTTGAATAATTACCTTCAATGGTTTATTGAATCTCGATCGTAGTGTTACACATATTCATAATATTGGTGCCAAAAGATACAAAGTAATAATGATAGTACCACTTACTTGTGGCACTGCCGCTTGAGTCATGTTGGTGTAAAATGCATGAAGAAGCTCCATGCTGATGGATCTTTGTACTCACTCATTTTTGAAATGTTTGAGACATGCAAACCATACCTGTTGGTATAAACGCATGAAGAAACTCCATGCAGATGGATCGTTTGGACTCACTTGATTTTGAATCACTTCAAACATGCAAAATCATACCACATGGAACAAGAACGTAACTTGTTGGATGCAATACATTTTTGATGTGTGTAGTCCAATGAGTGTTGAGGCACGTAGTGGACATCGTTATGTTCTTACTTCACTGATGATTTGAGTAGATACAGGAGTATTTACTTGATGAATCACAAGTCTGAAATATTGAAAAGTTCAAAGCTATTTCAGAGTGAAGATCATCGTGACAAGAGGATAAACTGTCTATGATATGATCATAGAGATGAATATCTGAGTTGCGAGTGTTGGTACACAGTTAAGACAATGTGGAAATTGTTTCGCAGTTCATGCCACCTTGAACACCATAGTGTGATGGTGTGTCCGAACATCATACCCATGCCCTATTTGATATGGTGCATACTAAAATGTCTCTTATCGAATTAGCACTATCGTTTATGAGTTATGCATTAGAGACAACCGCATACACTTTAAATAGGGCACCGCGTATTTCCTTGAGATGACACAGTATAGACTATGGTTTGGAGAAACCTAAGTTGTCGTTTCTTAAAATTTTGGGCATGCGATACTTATGTGAAAAAGTTTCAGTCTGATAAGCTCGAACCCAAAGCGGATAAATGCATCTTCATAGGATATCCAAAACAGTTGGGTAAATCTCCTATCTCAGATCCGGAAGGGAAGTGTTTCTTTCTAGAAACGTATCCTTTCTAGAGGAAAGGTTTCTCTCGAAAGAATTGAGTGGGAGGGTGGTGGAACTTGATGAGGTTAGTGAATCGTCACTTCAACCAGTATGTAGCAAGGCACAGGAAGTTGTTCCCGTGGCGCCTACACCAATTGAAGTGGAAACTGGTGAGGTGATCATTGAGCTTCAGATCAAGTTACTACAAACCTTGTAGGTCGACAAGGTCGCGTACTACTATAGAGTGGTACGGTAACCTTGTCTTGGAGGTCATGTTGTTGAACAACAATGAACCTACGAGCTATGGAGAAGCGATGGTGGGCCCGTATTCCGACAAATGGCTGGAGGCCATGAAATCCGAGAGAGGATCCATGTATGAAAACAAAGTGTAGACTTTGGAAGCACTACTTGATGGTCATAGGAATATTAAGTAAAGATGGGTCTTTAAAGGGAAGACAGGCGATGATGGTGAAAAGTCACCACTAAGAAAAGCTCGACTTATCGCAAAGATGTTTCTGACAAGTTCAAAGAGTTGACTATGATGAGACTTTCTCACTCGTAGTGATGCTAAAAATTTGTTGGAATTATATTAGCAATTGTTGCATTGTTTGCTAAATATCGCACATAGGATGTCAAAACATTGTTTCCTCGACGGTTTCCTTGAGGAAAGGTTGTATGTGATACAACCAGAAGGTTTTGTCAATCCTAAGGATGCTAACAAGTATGCAAGCTTCAGCGATCCTTCTATGGACTGCTGCAAGCATCTCGGAGTTGGACTGTACGCTTTGATGAGATGATCAAAGCTTTTGGGTTTGTACAAGGTTTATGAGAAAATTGTATTTCCAAAGAAGTGAGTGGGAGCACTATAGAATTTCGGATAAGTATATGTGGTTGCAATATTGTTAATCGGAAGTAATGTAAAAATTTTGTGAAGCATAAAGGGTTGTTTGAAAGGGGCGTTTCAAAGGAAGACCTGTATAGAGCTATTTGAACATTGAGCATCAAGATCTATAGAGATAGATCAAAATGCTTAATAGAACTTTCAAATGAGATGCATGCCTTGACAAGTTTTTGAAGGAGTTCAAAAAGAGATCGGCAAACAAGGAATTCTTGGCTGTATTGTAAGGTGTAAATATGAGTAGGACTCAAAAGCTCGACCACGGCAGAAGAAAGAAAAAGGACGAGGGTCGTCCCCTAGGCCTTAGCCATAGATTCTACAGTATGCCATGTTGTGTACCGCACCTGATGTGTGCCTTGCCACAAGTCTGTTAAGAGGTAGAGAGAGTGATCCAGGATTGAATCACTGAACAACGGTCAAAGCTATCCTTAGTATCTAATGGACAAAGGAATTTTTCTCGATTATGGAGGTGGTTAAAGAGTTCATCGTAAAGGGTTACGTCGATGCAAGCTTTGACACTAACCCGAATAACTATGAGTAGTAAAACGGATCCGTATAGTAGAGTAGATATTTGGAGTATTTCCGAATAGCACGTAGTAGCAGCATCTATAAGATGACATAAAGATTTGTAAAGCACACACGGATCTGAAAGTTTCAGAACCGTTGACTAAAACCTCTCTCACGAGGAAGACGTGATCAGACCCCAGAACTATATGGGTGTTGGATTCGTTAAAACCACATGGTGATGTGAACTAGATTATTGAATCTAGTGCAAGTGGGATACTGTTGGAAATATGCCCTAGAGGCAATAATAAATTAGTTATTATTATATTTCTTTGTTCGTGATAATCGTTTACTATCCATGCTATAATTGTATTGATTGGAAACACAAATACATGTGTAGATACATAGACAAAACACTGTCCCTAGTAAGCCTCTAGTTGACTAGCTCATTGATCAAAGATGGTCAAGGTTTCCCAACCATAGACAAGTGTTGTCACTTGATAACGGGATCACATCATTAGGAGAATCATGTGATGGACAAGACCCAAACTATGAACGTAGCATATTGATCGTGTCGTTTTATTGCTATTGTTTTTTGCGTGTCAATATTTGTTCCTATGACCATGAGATCATATAACTCGCTGGCACCGGAGGAATACCTTGTGTGCATCAAACGTCACAACGTAGTTGGGTGACTATAAAGGTGCTCTACAGGTATCTCCGAAGGTGTCCGTTGAGTTAGTATGGATCAAGACTGGGATTTGTCACTCCGTGTGATGGAGAGGTATCTCGGGGCCCACTCGGTAATACAACAACACACACAAGCCTTGCAAGCAATGTGACTAAGTGTAAGTCGCGGGATCTTGTATCACGGAACGAGTAAAGAGACTTGTCGGTAACGAGATTGAAATAGGTATGCGGATACCGACGATCGAATCTCGGGCAAGTAATATACCGAAGGACAAAGGGAATGACATACAGGATTATATGAATCCTTGGCACTGAGATTCAACCGATAAGATCTTCGGAGAATATGTAGGATCCAATATGGGCATCCAAGTCCCACTATTGGATATTGACCGAGAAGTGTCTCGGGTCATGTCTACATAGTTCTCGAACCCGCAGGGTCTGCACACTTAAGGTTCGATGATGTTTTAGTATAGTTGAGTTATATGTGTTGGTGACCGAAGGTTGTTCAGAGTCCTAGATGAGATCACGGATGTCACAAGGGTTTCCGGAATGGTCCGGAAACGAAGATTGATATATAGGAAGTTGGTGTTTGGATTCTGGAAAGTTTTCGGGCATTGCCGGGAGTGTATCGGGAGTGACGAATGGGTTTCGGGGGTCCACTGGGTGGGCCCACCACGCCCCCAAGGGGTCCATGTGGGTTTATTGGATGTACAATAAGGTATAATGGGCTGAAAAAGTCATCCAAGTAAAGCCCATGAGGAAAAAGTGGAAAATCCAAAAGAGGTGGGAAAATAAGGAAGGAGTCCTAATCCAAGTGGGATTGGAGAAGGACTCCTCCCTTCCCCAAGTCGGCCGACCCAAGGAGGACTCCTCGGCTGGCGCCCTAGGGCTTTTCCCCACCCCTTGGCTCCTCCTATATATACTAGAGGTTTAGGGATATTTGAGACACAACTTTTGCCACGTGCAACTCAGATCTAGACACCATAGTTTTACCTCTAGATCGTATTTCTGCACAGCTTGGGCGGAGCCCTGCAGGAGTAGATCCTCACCACCACCGGAGCGTCGTCACGCTGCTGGAGAACTCATCTACTTATCCGTATTTCTTGCTAGATCAAGAAGGCCGAGATCATCGTCGAGTTGTACGTTTGTTGAACACGGAGGTGTCGTCCGTTCGGCACTAGATCGGAATGGATCGTGGGACGGATCGCGGGACGGTTCGTGGGAGGGTTCGTGGGGAGGTTCGAGGGACGTGAGGACGTTCCACTACATCAACCGCATTTCTTAACGCTTCCTACTGCGTGATCTACAAGGGTACGTAGATCCAAATCTCCTCTCGTAGATGGACATCACCATGATAGGTCTTAGTGTGCGTAGGAAAATTTTTGTTTCCCATGCAACGTTCCCCAACAATATTCCCATGCAACTTCCACCGTTACATCACATGACTTGTGTGTTCATCACCATATTGCTTTGCGGGATCGTAAGATAGCTAGCATTATATTTCCATGTCTTGTCCATTTTTTGATATCTTTGCTACGCTAGATCATTGCACATCTTGGTACACTGCTATAGGCATTCATATAGAGTCATATTGTTTAGTATTTTTTTCATATTGAGTTGTAAGTACATAGAAGTGTGATGTTTTTCATTATTAGAGCACTCTCTCGGTGAGGAAAGGATGATGGAGACAATGATTCACCCACAAGCCAGATGAAACTCCAGAGGAAAAAAGAAAGAAAAAGGAAAAAATAAAAAAAAGTTTAAAATAAATAAATGAGAGAAAGGAGAGAAGGGGCAGTGCTTCCACCTCTTTTTACACACTTTTGCTTAGCGAAAAGACCAGGTTTTTCATATAGAGAGTCATGTTTTGTCATTTTCATATGCTCGTGGGAAGTTTTCATTATAGAACTTGGCTTGTATATTCTGATGATGGGATTCCTCTAATGCGTGAGGTCTCATGAGCAAGCAAGTTGGATGCAAACCTACTTAGCTTTCGTTGAGTTTTAATACACTTATAACTCTAGTGCATCCGTTGCATGGCAATCCCTACTCCTCTCATTGATATCAACTGATGGGCATCTCCATAGCCCGTTGGTCCACATAGTTCATGCAAGGCTTTCTCCTCCACTTTTACTGCTTTGATACCTACCACCATATTCTATTCCACCTATATGCTATGTCCATGGTTCATGCTCGTATTGAGTGAAGTTGAAAATGTTCAAGAGCGTTAAGAAGTATAATCCAATTGCTTGGCTTAACACCATGGTGCTTGACATTTATATTTATGTGGTGAAGACAGAGATATGCCATGCTAATATGATAAAATAAATGGGGCATAAACATTCTTTAGGGGTCTTATAATTTGAAATTTGATGGTTGTGTTACTTATGTTTATGGATATTATTATGTTGATGTTCATTAATTCATTGTTTCTCAATGATCATACCTGAAAAAGATTACATGTTAGGTAGCATGTCACATTAAAAATTATGTTTTTATCATTAACCTACTCAAAGACGAGCAGGAATTAAGCTTGGGGATACTGATTCCTCACCAATGTATGTATATTTTTAATTTTTCCATACTATTATATTATCAATCTTGGATGCTTTATATGTTGTTTTATATCTTTTTGAGAACTAATATATTAACCCAGTGCCTAGTGCCAGTTGCTACTTTCTGCGTGTTTTTGGCTTTTAAGGAAGTACCAAATGGAGTCCAAATACAACAAAACTTTTGATGATTTTTTTGACAAAAATAAGACCTGGAAGCTTCGGAGGCAGACCAGAGGCCACACGAGGTGCCCCCAAGCCAACAGACATCACCCAGGGGGGTAGTTGTGCCCTGATATCTTGGGACCACCTACCGACGCCTCCTCACCTAATTCCACTCCTATAAATCCTAATATGTTGGGAAAACACGAGGGAGCCACCCGAAATTCTTTTGTCGCTGCCACAAGCTTCTTTTTCAGTGTGATCCCATATGGAGCCCTGTTCTGGTGCCGTGTCGGAGGGCGGATCGATCAAGAGGGCCTCTACATCAACCTTGTTGCTCCCATGGTGATGTGTGAGTAGTCTACCGTAGACCTACGGGTCCGTAGTTAGTACCTAGATGGCTATCTCTTTCTCTCTATGTTATTCAATGCAAAGATCACCATGATTCCCGCGCTGATCTATCCTATGTAATCCACTTTATGGTGTGTTTGTTGGAATCCGATGAATTATGGGTTTATGTTTAGATTATTCATGAAAAGTATTTGAGTCATATCTGAATTCTTATATGCATGATTATGATAGCTTCGTATTTCTATCCGATCAATCGGCTTGGTTTGGCCAACTAGATTGATTTTTATCTTTGGTGGGAGTGCTGCATTGTGATGGGTTCAATCTTGCGGTGTTCAATCCCAGTGACAGAAGGGGACATGACACGTATTGTATTGCTATCATTAAATATGAAACAATGGGGTTTATTCATATTAGTTGGGTTTACTTTGTCTACATCATGTCACTTTGTCCCAAGCATTACTCTGTTTTTTACTTAATACTCTAGATTCACGCTGGATAGCGGTCGATGAGTGGAGTAATAGTTGTAGATGTAGATAGGAGTCTATCTACTTTCTTATGGACGTGATGCCTATATGTGTGATCATTACCATGAAAAAATATTACATAACCATGCACTTTTCTATCAATTGACCAACAATAATTTGTTTACCCATCGTATGCTTTCTTCGAGAGAGAAGCCTCTAGCAAAAAATATGGCCCCTGGGTCTTCATAAATCATATTACAAAAACACTAAAAATATTGCTGCTCTTTTACTACTGTTATTTTATTTTATACTATATATCTATCACTACTTATCACTTCCAAGTAACGAGTTCAAGTGTCTTGACAACCCTCTTGCCCGTGTTGGGTGCAATTGTTTGCTATTTTGTTGTGTAGGTGCTGAAGACGGGCATTTGTGTGGTCCTCCTATTGGTTTGATAACATTGGTTCTTACTAAGGGAAATACTTATCTCTAGTGTGTTGCATCTCCTCTCCTCTTCGGGGAAAATCCCAACGCAGTTTACAAGTAGCACGCATGAGCGGACCTCCTCCTCGCGAGCCTCGGAGGCCTCCTCTACCCCCCTCCACAGGAGTTGTCGGTCTCCACTTAGTCATCCTCCTCGCCCCCCCCCCCCCCCCGCACCAATGAGATTGGAGGATGTGACCAAGAACTGCAGGTCGCTATTGTCGTCGTCGTCGGTTGCCTTGAGCAGCAACTTGCGGTGGCTTGGTAGTCGCGCCTCTCTACTTCTCCCCACGCCAGTGCTTCCCGAGGGTCTAGCTCCTCAAGGCCCCTAAGCCAGGCATGATGATGATGGGGTTCTCACAAGGCCCCTCATGGCCCGCGGGAACCATCCCTCACTCGTCGAAGACCGGCATCGTCGCCTGGATCTCGTCCCTGTCGTTGCAGCGGTACAACAGAAGCCCATCCTAAGGCAGATCCTTTGGCCCGGCCCCAACAAATAGAATCTTCATGATCCCATCCTCCACCGGCACCAGCAGGCTATCGCCGATCATCCTCGTCTTCTCCTCGTGGCCCTTGAAGTCACACACTGGGTGCGAGTGCTTTTGGAGGGATGCGATGCGATGGTGCACGAACTCATGGGCCACCATCGCCCCTATGAGGATGGCATTCCACAGCACCTGCATCCTCGCGATGAGTGGCCCCAGCCGTGTCTCATCGATCTTGGAGTGATTCCAGTCAGAACTCTTCATGGCCGGCATGGTCAGAGGCGCAAGCAGAGGGCTGCGCTGGCCTACATCTATGTAGACCCAGTGCGACCTGAAGTTCTCCACCTTCTTGACAACCTCTAGGTTGATGATGCGCTTGGTCATCCCATCAACCGCCCGGAAGGAGGCGTGTCCCGTGCATTATCGTGTTGTGAACATCCATATGTTGTAGAAGTCGTGGAGAGGGACACCAAGGGCATCACCTCGAGAAAACCCTCACAAAAGAATACGAAGATGGAGAGGAGGAATACAAAGTTGGGCTGGAGATGGAGTGCATGGATCTGGTAATGGGAAAGAATGGCGCAGAAGAAGTTGGAGAAGGGTGGTATCAGACCGGCGAAGATGGAATGGAAGAAGGGGAACGTGGTGGTTGAGAGCTCGCGGGACGGCTTGAAGCCGGGCAAGATCTTCGTGGACCCGTGCTCATAGTGAGTGCTGGCCGTCATGGAATGAGCTTATCCAGCCCCTTGCGGTTGTTGTTGTAGGAGGCAGCAGGGTCGGCTCGGGTTGCTCGGGCTGCACTGGCTATGCTCCGGTGGTGGCAATGCTATTCTTGGTGGACGCCATGGCGGGGGCGTGGGATTGGAGATGCGAGGAAGGAGGAGCAGGAGCGCCGAAAGAAGGAAGGATGAGATGTGCGCAAGGGAAGAAAATGGGTCACAGAAGGCAATGATGATGTCGGTTCTGCATACGGAATAGTCTTTATGGCAGGCGTGTAGTTACTGAGGCGTCGTGAGGGAAGTGGGGGCCTCCATGTCCCATCGTGCTACCACGTGTCTCCGCCTGGCCCGGCAGTCCACTAAGGTCCCGCGTTGTTTAGCCCCATGGTGTTTCGTTCTCAATGGGCAAGACATGTGCACCGCGGGCCCGGGGCTACTGACGGGCAAAAAATGGTTGTCCTTCCCAAAGCGAGCCCCAAGGCTTGTCATTTTGGTGCAAGGAGACTAAGGTGGCACTACGGTTAGGACGGGCATCATCGGCGAGCCCACGAGTACGTCATGGATGCCGTTTTTGCAGATGAAGACCACCTTTTATCACGATAGAATGTGCGCATGTCTCCCTTTGATTTGCCACCTTATGGCCACCCTTTCCTGACAATATTATGGGGAAAGAGGACCAAGGCAACGATAAGAGAGGTAGTGTTGTCACCATAGAGAGAGATGGGGCCCACTGAGATCTCTCACTCTCCCTTGGAAGCCTCTCTTCCACCTCAAACCTTGTAACATCCGTACAACCCCGAGAAGAAAGCCCAACAAGCCGGAGTGGGGTTTTACACTACATGGTGGCCCGAACCTGGGTAACTCCGTGTGTTCCCGTCGTGCTTTGCGTTCGCAGCCTACCCATGGTCGCGGTTTGGTCATGGATTGCTAACGAGCTCCCAGTGTTCGAACCACGGTTCTTGGAGGCTTTTCCCTTAGGCACAGAAACGATCTCCGACTAGTGTTGGAAATATGCCCTAGAGGCAATAATAAATAATTATTTACTTTTACATTTGTAATTAATGTTTATTTTTTGTGTTGTAATTGCAATGGTTCTCAAGTCTGCATATAAACGAGATTCTTAGGAAGAACATCTGCATGTGTAGAATAATAAACACCAAGTAGATCCCTAGTCTCACCTCTAATACTAGCTCATGTATTATTGATGATCTTGTTTTTCTGGTTGTGGGCATTATTAAAGTAATAAGGATGCTGACAATAACGACAACACATTGTTGGCGGAACAATGGTGTTGAACAAATCCAACTAAATGTTATGCTTCGAGATCACATCGTCACATAGTTATGAGTATAATCATGCGGATGTTAATGTATGATCAATTCCCTAGACCATGAGAGTATCAAGTAACTTCATCCCGTATGATGTGCTTTGGGGTTTGTCAAATGCCACTCCTAATATGGTGATTATAACAACAACATTTGGGTGCATCAAAAAATTATGTCAAGGGGCAAGCGTAGGTAGAAATGACTGAGTTCCCGGCTCACTGTTAGTCATGGTGTGTCTTAGGGGATGGTTTCTTTTTCCCTGGACTTGGATGGGTGGTGTGTTCATTCGTTGGCTTGTCTCTTGGTGTTGTACATGTTTGTACTCGCTAGGACTAAGGGTTGGTTGTACACAGAGACAAAAGAGGTTCAATGCGCTAGATTTGGTTGCCTCCTCCCTCTCTACTCTTGGGTGTTCCTTCCGATTCTAGTTCGCAACGATCTCGGTCGCCATATTCTGAGCTAGTTGCGGTGCTTGTGATGGGGAATCGAGACCAAGAGAAATTCATGTCTGTTCATGTGGTTCGTGATGTCGGTGAAGCTCATGGGCATCGTCTTCCTATATGGAATGTTAGACTTGTGTCAAATATTGTGTAGAATATAGATTACAGTTGGACTCTGAGTTGTATTGTGTTTAGACAGGATATGGAGCCGTTTTCTAATAGGACACTTCTATACTTGACCTCTCATATATAGTGGGGGGTAGACACACGACGTAACCTATACCAACATAATAGCACAGACACGCAGGGGAGCCGACGGCGTGTGATGGTGCTAGGGCGGTCGGGGTGTGGTATTGTGATGGTGTCATGGGAAGGAGCGCCCGTAGTCATGCATCGAAGATGTAGCCATATCGGTGAACATCATTAACAAATCTCGATGTCGTGATCGTGTCATTGCTTGCTCCTCGGATGATTAATGACGTACACCTCGAATTTATTCTAACATGGAAGTGTCAATGTGGTCTTATCCTCCCCTCACCTTCCCTTGTAAGTCTCTCGTGAACTTCAAAGGCTTGTGGTGGTTGAGCTCTTGGTGTCGTATCTTTCTTCAAGGGGTTGTCTTGAGAGGTTTGGATTTATGGGTGGTGTTGTGTCGTGGTTGGTAGGGGGAGCCAATGACAGCGGGGCTCGCGAGTTGTCGACAACACTAATGGTTTCGGTAGGGTTGGCCTCGGCTATGCACATATGCCTCATCGGTGCTCTACACTACCCCAAGACCCTTAATTGTTGAATTCTTTGACCCTTTAGCTATCGTCTCTGTTTTGGTCATCCATGAGCAGCGGTGATGTTTTTCTCTACGCGTGCCATATGTCATACGATGAGCGTGTTCACAATCATTCTCTTGGGGTGATTGGTCTTGGCATTTGTCCATGCTCTAGGAGGGAGCAACTCCATCGATTGGCGGTGTGGCACCTTTTTAGCCAAGGTGAGGAGGTAGGGTCCTTCTTCGGTCATGGAAATAGATGATTGTGCCGTGGATTAGCTCCAGTTGTTTGACGATGATGTGATCTTTTTAGGTGTATATCTAACATTTTTCTTTTTCATATTTTCAATATTGAAAACCTAACATTTTTAAAAGATATTGCAATACTATTTGTAGCCATAGCTCATACCTCTCCGCTAAGCAGTGTATATTTCACATTTTTCTTCTTCATATTTTTAATATCAACGCCATAATTGTTTGAAAGGATATTGAAACTTTATTGATAATTGCAACTCAGACCTTCCCACGAGGCCGCAAAAAACATGGATTTAGGTGTCAGCATGCAAGTATGCAAAATTCATCATAATTAATATGATGACTAACTGTAGTCGTACATCTTGTCGTGTGGACTATCTGTAAGTCGTTTAAAATTTCTTTTCATGTAAGTCACTTATATTTACTTACATTTAGTATAAAAAAATTGTGTCAGATTTTTGTGTGTGTGCCTATGTATGCTGATGTGTATGAACTACACCATGTATATTAAGTATGGCAATTTTATTCACGGGTACGGGTACCCACGGATACCCTACCCGCATAGACAGGGTATGGACATAGTTTTATACCCATGGATAGTACCCGTACTCAATCCGTTAAGTCGTGGCTATACCCATGGATATCATACCTTACCAATTTATATTGACATGTGAACCTTACCCCTAGAGCTCAAATATATGTGCAAGGATCGATTAAGACAGGAGTTGGACGACTCAATTTAAATTGAGATAATTGTCATGTACTCATCTACCTTTTATTGAGTTGAGATAATTGTTATCTATCAAATGTGCTATCGATGAAAGTAAAATTGTCAAAGACGTGTATGTTGATCTAACCGTTGGGTATCCAATGGGTATGGAAACCCGTCAGGTATGGGTATAGGTAAAGTTTTATACTCGTGGTTACGGGTATGGATAGAATTTTATATCCATTGACTACATGGATATGTGTATGGTATTGCCCTACCCGCCTCATATCTTACCCATTACCGTCCTTATGTTGTATGTTTATGTTTCTATTTTTGTTTCCTTCAGTTTATGATTCTTTGTACTATCATAATAAAAAGAAAATATGGTTCTAACGCTTATAAGGGAGTCAACTCATAACATTTGAAGTATCACGCAAACTGTACAATTTAGATTTACCTTTGTCTTCATTCTTGAGAACGAAATTAATTTGTTCACGGATGCAGTCCTTTTCACGGTGTATGTTAACCAACACTAGTAGAAATCGAACATTATATCCTTACTTAATTATCTCTTGTGGAATACTCCTTTTTCCAAATAAAAGCTAAAACCACAACTTTAGGATGGAGGAAGTACAAGTGTTAGACTCAACATGGGAAAAGAATGCCCAAACCGATGTGTATGTATAGAGCAAAATTAATGGTACACAGCAAAAGAAATGAGTTACATAAAATAATTGAACAACTTACAAATGACTTGTACTCCCACCGTTTCATAATACTTGTCATGGTTTTAATTCAAACTGAGTACAATTCACCATAAACAACTCGTCACAAGGACCTATCCATCTGTGATTGTATGGTTAGGAGGACAGTGATATTGCCAACTCACCGGGGTTTAAATTCTAGACTTGACATTGGTATTTCATTATTTCTAGATTTGTTTCAGGTTTTCGGCAATGTTCGTTCATTGGACATTCCCGTGATCCCGTCGACCGCAAGGCGTAGTGACTTTGTAGAATCTTATGATGTTATGTTGCCCCGGTCTCTCGAAGGTGTTCATAAGAATAGAATGTGCATGCTTTCATAGAGATACGTGTATACTTGTGTACAATGGGGGAGCCAGGAAATAAAAATCAAGGGGCCAAATGACTCAATCTCTTGATAACAAGGGCCAAACAATATTAATACATGTATTTTTGTCTAAATTTTGCATGGTTCATCTACTAATTAGCGGCAAATCAGCAATCTTAAGGGAGACAGGCCCCTGCTGGTCCCCTGTCTCCGCCATTACTTGTGTATGTAAGTGACTTTAATTGTACTGTGTTCAAATAAATAAGGACCTACATGGTTTAATCTTGCATTATAGAGATGGTAGAATTGTACTGTTTAATTGTTCGGTAGAAAAAAAACATACTCCCCCGTTCCTA
Source organism: Hordeum vulgare subsp. vulgare (assembly GCF_904849725.1). Taxonomy (NCBI): domain Eukaryota; kingdom Viridiplantae; phylum Streptophyta; class Magnoliopsida; order Poales; family Poaceae; genus Hordeum; species Hordeum vulgare. The sequence goes on along the minus strand of NC_058520.1, from coordinate 80,457,451 downwards.
AATATAAGTCTTTAAAAAGGTTTCATTAGTGGACTACATACGGATGTATATAGACGTACTTTAGTATAGATTCATTCATTTTGCTATGTATGTAGACTTTTAATGAAATATCTTAAAAGACTTATATTTAGGAACGAAGGGAGTACATCACACTGATACCATACATTGGAAAAGAAAAAATTTATATATCCATCATACAATAAGAAACACACGTTAACTTTGTTAGTTAACAACCCCTCGCAAATAAAAAGAACTTTGTTATCCACCATTAAAGATCCAAGTAGGTATGACAAACGTAAGCAACTAAACATTGACAATTTATAATTAAACAGTAATACAAACATCAGAAACCGTGTAAAGTATCCAAGTCTCATATTACAAAGGTCGTGGCAACACATCAGTCCTCCTATAGTCACTACCGCGTTTCTCAACCATGCACACCACTGCGCTTATTAACTGTCCCACAACTATAACAACCTGCTATTTTCTGAAACACAAGTTCTGAATCACCAAAGGAACCACCAAACCGAGGCCACACACCGGAAATGCAGGACGCAATCTATGTGGTGAGGATGGGGGGAAGGTAGTCCGACTTGGTGCCGAGGATGCGGGCCCGGGTGTCGGGGAAGAACTCCATGCCAGGCAGCTCCGTCACCACGCCGTCGTTGGCGACACCAATGGGGTAGCTCAGCAGGTGGCCGGGGAGGTCCTGCTCCAGGTCGTCGCTGGAGTATAAGTCCCAGTACTTGTCGGCGATCCTGTTCACCTTCTGGACACACTCGACGCTCTCCGGGCGCTGGAACACGTCATCCAGCATACCTAGGTGCTCGTACCACAGCGCCATCCGGAAGCCGTGGATCTGGCCCCGGGCCGGCTCCCTGTTGGCTAGATGGTATGGCTGGTATGCGCCCATGGCAATCTCGGAGTCCCGGGCGCCGTCCATTGACCTTTGGTTGATGTTTGCAGACCCAATGATGATGTACTCGTCATCAACTGAGAATGGAAGAGGTGAAGTTAGTAACTCAGGCCAAATAACTTATTTTTTAGAAAAGGAGGATGACCCCTCGGCCAAGTAACTGGATCCGTTCAATCCACAGAAGAGAACAATACAATCGGTAGCTCAGTGGTTTGCCAACAGGAGTAACTAAACAGTGATATTTTATTTTATTATAAATTCAAGAGATAAATCAAGAGCCAGAATGCAATCTTCAAAGGAAATACAATGTTAGGAAGCATATGACAGGTACAATTTAGATAATCAATTCTTTGTGAATATTAAAAACTGAAACCTCTAATCTTTCAAGAAATGAAACTGAATTTGAGTTGCTATTAGTTTTCCCAATGAACGAACCATGTATGGATGAACAGATGAAAACATTAGACAATGTGCTGCTTCAACAAGCTTTAGATATTAAAAAGAACATGCAATCCATTCAAAACCTTGATATTGAAATATAATGCAACCAACAGATTAAGTAGAACTGAAGAAGTACCTATCATCATTTTGGTATGAACGTAGATCATGAACCTCCTAGCCTCTTGAGCACGAATGTAATGAGTATCAGGTTCTGGTTGCTCCTGGGGTTCATATTCCCCATCCTGCTTCACCTCCCGGTTACCTAGGCAGAAGAAAGTGAGGTATTCCTTGGGGTTTGCTTCAATTCCCTTTGCCTCAAGAGCTTGTGTGATGTCAGTGTACATCATCTCCATTGTTCTCCTTTGCCAGTCCAGAATTGCTTGTACAGATGCACTCTCTGGAACGCCCTCAGGCCACATTGGCACCACAACATAAACAGTAAACCGTTCCCCAGCTTCAATCTTACTGACAATCTTCAACGAAAGCTCCTTAGGAATCACATGCGGAGCACCAATTTCTTCAGGCTTGATTCCTTCAGGTTTCCAGCAGTAGGAGCTTCCAAGGAAGTACTGGTTCTCAATGTAGATGAAGTCCTTCGCCCGCCGAATGGCATTGATGTATGCATCCTGGATGCTCCTGTCAATGATTTGATCCTTTCCACTTACAAGCCCAGCCCTGGCAGCTTCCTCGGGAGTGTCAGGGAAGCCAAAAGCAGCACCACCATCAATAGATCTGAAGAGCTGGACATTCCATGTATCTCTGTCCTCTGGGAACATGACGGGAGATGGGGGGATAATTATGTCAGAGAGATCCCTGAGCTGCACGAGAAGATCTTTGCCACCCTGCTTTCTCCATCTCTGCTCGAAATTGTAAAGAACATCCCAGGCAATTGGACCTTCCAATCGTGAATGGATATCATGCCATGGCTCTCTTGGGCCACCTTTGGTGATGGAAGCAGTCCCAAAGTTAGGCTGGTGGAAGTCATCATGGTGGACAGTGTCAAGTGTCCTAAACAAGGAGTGGTACTGAGTGTCATATCTTCCGTCGCAGAGGTCAATGCCACCAACGAAGCTGAGTATCCTCCTTTGCTCGGAGCCCTCGCTTGGCAATGCATCGTCAACACATACTATCTTCTGATGGTGCGTGAACATGGTTGAGATCTGCAGATCCTGAACAATGCTGCCTGAATCATCGGGGTTACGAGGGCACAGAACACAGTGCACGTCCGTGCCTTGAAAGTAATTTGCAGTCTCCTCGTCATGGGTGGCCATCAAGCCATCTCTCTTCAGCAAGCTAACAGAAGTTCTATCATCCCACACTAGCATAAGGACCCGGACGCCTTCGCTGGCCTTCCTCTTGAGCAACTCTCCGAGAGTGACATCTCCTCCAGGTTTCGGGCGATTGGTGTCCCTAATCAAGGTGATCTCAGTGTGCACAGACCAGCCGGTGATGTAAATCAAATGCTGAGCATTGCTTATGGCATCAAAGATATCTTCCCAACACCTGCCAGGCTCATAGTTCTTGCCATCCGCAAGCGGGATATTGGGAATAAAGTTGTCTGGGACATGAGCATCTTGGTACAATGTAACCTTGCATCCTTGCCTCTGGGAGAAGAAGGTGTAAGGAACACCAGGAAACTTGACGCTCCGGACACCCATAGCCCAGTTGCGGTCCTTCTCAACGCCAAAGTACTGAAGCTTCACATGGACCTTGCTCTCACCAACAGGCTCCCGGTTCTCATCACAGATTTCAAGCCACCTGTCGATCTCCTCTCCTTCCAGGAGCTCTCCGACAGGCAGGTACGCCCTCCCAATGAGGGTCGCCCCGATAGCGTTGTCGGCCTTCACGGTGAAGATCACATCGGCGGCAAGGTGCGCGCAGTAGATGTGGAAAGACTCGTACCAGCGAGGGTTGACAGGCTCGTTGCTCAGCATCCTGGTACGCCCAACACGAGTTTTCTCAAGATCAATGGTGGCATATAGCTTGGAGGTGCCTTTGCCGACACCGACGGTGTCTTCAATCCCCTCCACAAACTGTCAAGATAAACTTGATGTGTTAGAACATGAAGAGTCATATCATGGACATGGCTACGGAAACACACATTGCATACACCAAACTGTGAATCCAGACAAACAATTCAGGGAGTGAAGATGTAACCATGATCGGGCCATCCTTTAAATTACTTGGCAACTGTCTTACTATCATGGTCATCTGTGAACTGTGGTAGGCGCAGGCACATAAGCAAACTCTAGCAATGACTCTGGATAAAAAGTTACGCTTTGATTCTCCGTATTTTCAGTTACTTTTTGCTACTACTAGTAAAAAAATGGCTCCCTAACCGCACCATTTTACTAAGTGTTACTGTAGACTAGCACGTCTCGTGCGGCGTGGTAACGATCAATCGATTCGGCTCTGACGGAAAGAGAAACCAGAAATGATCCGTGAGTAGGAGGACTGTATGAGTACCTTGCGGATGAACTTGGGGGCGCCGCCGCTGGCGCGGCCGGGGTGGGAGAGCGACGAGGCCTCGAAGATGGTGACGTGGAGGTTCCCATGGAGCAAGATCTGAGCCATGGCGACCGAAGGACCCCTCCTCCGCACTCCTACGAGTCACCTGCCTGCACACCAACACACGCAGAGATAGCGGTTACCTACCGAGAGCCGGGGAACCAGGAAAGCGCGCGGACCGACCGAGACCGCCACCGGCAGTCAAACCGAGAGCGGCGGCAGCAAGCAAGCAATGAACAGCAATAGCCGCGCACAGAGAGACCACGGCGCACCACAGCGGCAGCACAGCACAGACCAGAAGCGGAAACGCACCGCACCGACGGGCAGGAGCAAGTGGGGGAAGCGAAACCGGCGGATCCGGCCAAGGGAAACGGCACACGTACGGCACTGCCGCGGCACTAAGATTAAGCGGCGAGCGAGCAAGAGAGATAGATGGGGGGTGGTCGGAGTCGGGGAGAGAGGCTTACCACCACCACCACCGCTGATGAAGAGGACAAGACAAGAGGAAGAGGGAGACGAACGGGAGGGAGGGAGGCAGATCCGATCGGGCGGTGATATACAACTGCAGCTGTAGAGTTTTAGACGTGGGAAAAGAAAGAAAACAGCAACGCGGGGAGGCGATTTTTCTTTCCCTCCTTTCTTTTTTTTTCTTCCTTCCATTTCCTACTGTAGTTTAGCTAGAGGGGCGCACGCGGCGGGCACGTCACGGGATAGTAGCGATCAGGGCCGGTTCCCCCGGATACGCGTCGTCGCCGCGGATCTCGAGCACGGAAATCAATTAAGAATGGGATGGGATGGGATGGGATGGGATGGGGAGGGAGCTATCCGTACTCCGCCCGTCGCGAGCAACTAGTTAATCCATGGTTTAGCCACCACGTCCCGGTCCAATCATCCAACCCCGGTGGCCACCGGTGGCATTCGTGACGATGGTCTCTTGCTGCGTAGTTTAGAGGGAAAAAGTCTATTTTAAATCTTAAAATTCGATCGATCGCATGCTGAAGCGTGTAATTTTGATCTAAATCAAATCCTAAAAAATATCAACTAAGATTCATCTGATGGACCGGCTCGTTTTATTTATTTTTGTTCAAAAATAAAAAAATTCAGAACGTACATCACGCTGGACAAGTCGTCTATCTGCTCTTGCTCTTATCTTCTTGGCTAGTGGCAGACGAACACCTTATGTGCCGAGGAGGCGTGTATCAGGATACATGTACATATATGGAGATGTACAGAGCCAGTCGGGCAGGCGTGTATTTATATATGTGTATTGTGAAAGCTGGGGTTCGAATTCATCCAATTTAAACCATCTTGAGCTACAAGGAGACACAGTTCGAGAGGAGGGGAAGGAGAGAAGGAAGAACACGCAAAAGAACATCACTTTATATTGCTCTTTATAATAAAAAACTTTATTACACAGTCTGTCGTTTTTATTTCTTCCATATCAAAAAGTTCGTATAAAGTTTATTTTCCTCACGCTAATAGATCATGCGTATTTAGAAAGCATTTTTTATTGCTTGCACCGATGACAACTTACTTAAAGTATCTTACTCAATCCATAGGTAGATATGGTGGACTCTCAAGGCAAAACTAGGTTAAAAGGTGTTTTGATGTCCAAGTAGTATCTCTACTTGGTGCGAAATTTTATGGCTAATATGGGGTAGAAGCAAGCGACACATGTTGAAGGATCTATAACCATATAACTTTTATTTGGAAATAAGCAAACATAACTTATTATATTGTCTTCCTTGTCCAACATCAACTTCTTAACATATAATATTTTAATGAGTGCTCACAATCATAAAAGATGTCCAAGATAATATATTTATATGTGAACCTCTCTTTCTTTATTACTTCCTTTTAATTGCAGCAATGACCAATAGCTTTGTTTGTCAACTCACAACAAATTTCGATCGACATACTTTTTATATGTGAAGTCATCACTCCCCGTAAGATCATTATATATACTCTTTTGCTTTTATTATATGCTTATTTATATTTCTCAAGATCATAGCAAGCAAGCAAAGTCCTCAACTCAAAACTACTCTTTATTATATAACTCTCAGACTTGCTTACATATGGGGAACATAAAGAAAAACTCAAAACTAAATCACACTAAAACTTTATTTTACTAGATCAAGATATAACCAAAAGGATTGAACGAAGAAAGTAAAAGGTGTGATGGTGATACGATACCGGGACACCTTCCCCAAGCTTGGCACAAGCCAAGGGGAGTGCCCATACCCATGTGTTTAGTTGTCTTTCTTCGAAGATGGTGATGTTGGAGTTGTTGGTGAGGTTGAAGGCTTGTCTTCCGTCTTCCAAGGCATGGGCTTACCATTGTAAAAAATATGAACGAGTCTCCGGGATCCTCAAATCTGCAGCCAAACTCATTCTCTTAAATCTGTATTCATGCTCACAGTTTTGGTTTTGCAGGTCATAGATCTGGGCTTGGAGATGCTTGATTTTCTCGTGAAGCCTGAAGACGTGATCCCAAATGTCCTTGGCATCTAGTTTGTGCTTATGGTTAAACTCCGCGATCATCATGTGATTGGCATCGAGTCCTCGTTCCACCGTCCCTTGGCACTTGAAGACTTGCTGCTCAATTGCTTCGAGCCTTGTCTCCACGCTTCCGGTCTTCTTTAGCCCCTCAACATCACGGATGTGCAGCACCCCCTCATGCATCTCAATAGTTTGAGGGTGTTGCAGCACCTCCGCAAGGTAGGGGTTGATGACCCTCTCGAAGAACTTGTCCTTCAAAGCACTTGAAGACGTCATGTTGATCGCTGCAGAAACAGCTCAAAATGAAAACATAAGATATTGTCGTGATACGAAGTTCAAAACCTTCGGGAGATTATATAATGAATCTTTACCGACACGAAAGAGTATACCACAAGAAGACGGAGCTCGGAGGGTACACGGGGTGCCCACAAGCCCGCAGGGCGCGCCCAGGGGGGTTAAGTCGTGCCCCCCTGGCTTGTTGCCTCCTCGTGCACTTTTCGGACTGCTTTAATTTTTCCTAATTTTTTAAATATTCCAAAACTGGTAAAAATTGCCATTGGAAAAGTTTTGGAGTCGGTTTGCTTACCGTAACACATACCTATTCCTTTTCGGAGTTTGAAACGTTCTGATAGGTCTCCCTAATGTACTCCTCCGGAGTTATGGTATTGATAATATTGGTTTCAACATTTATGGGAGTACGTGAGATATAATGTTTGATTCTTTTCCCATTTACTACCTTCGGATTTGTGCCTTAGGCGTTGTTGATCTTGATGGCACCAAAACGATATACTTCCTCGATAATGTAAGGCCCTTTCCATTTAGAGTGAAGTTTTCCTGCAAAAAATCTTAAACAAGAGTTGTATAGCAAGACATGATCACCTACATTGAATTCACGCTTTTGTATCCTTTTATCATGCCATCTCTTAACCTTTTCTGTAAACAACTTGGCATTCTCATAGGCCTGGGTTCTCCATTCATCAAGTGAGCTAATGTCAAATAACCTCTTCTCACCAGCAAGTTTGAAATCATAGTTAAGCTCTTTAATTTACCAGTAAGCTTTATGTTCTAGCTCTAGGGGTAAATGACATGCTTTACCATAAACCATTTTATGCGGAGACATGCCCATAGGGTTTTTGTAAGCGGTTCCATAAGCCGATAACGCGTCGCCAAGTTTCTTAGACCAATTCTTTCTAGATCTATTAACGGTCTTTTGCAAGATCAATTTAATTTCTCTATTGCTCAATTCTACTTGACCACTAGACTGAGGATGATAAGGAGATGCAATTCTATGATTAACATCATACCTAGCAAGCAATTTACGAAAAAGCACCATGAATAAAGTGTGAACCACCATCAGTCGTTAAATATCTAGGGACTCCAAATCTAGGGAAAATAACTTCTTTCAACGGTTTAATAGAAGTGTTATGATCGGTATTACTAGTTGGACTTTGGAAAAGGTCCCATATAATCGAAACCCAGACATCAAATGGTTCTATAAGAAGAGAGTAATTCATAGGCATTTCCCGACGTCTACTAATATTACCAATGCTTTGACATTCATCACAAGACAAGACAAACTTATGAGCATCCTTGAAGAGAGTAGGCTAATCAAAGCCAGATTGTAATACCTTGTGTGCAGTTCTATCTCCAGCGTGATGCCCTCCGTAGGCCTCGGAGTGACACTTGTGTAGGATTTGTCCGTGTTCATGCTCAGGTACACAACGTATAATAATACCATCTACTCCTTCTTTATAAAGTTGTGGATCGTCCCAAAAGTAATGTCTTAAATCATAGAAGACCTTTTCTTTTTTTGGCATGTGAAGCTAGGCGGTATAAATTTAGCAACAATGTGGTTAGCATAATCAACATACCAAGGAGCATTGCGTGAAGCATTTATGACAGCTAATTGTTCATCAGGGAAGCTATCATCAATATGTAGTGGGTCATCAAGAGTATTCTCTAGTCTAGACAAGTTGTCTGCTACGGGGTTATCAGCGCCCTTTCTATCAATAATATGCAGATCAAATTCTTGTAGCAGAAGAACCCATCTAATAAGTCTAGGTTTAGCATCTTTATTTTCCATAAGGTATTTAATAGAAGCATGATCAGTGTGAACAATTACTTTGGAATCAACAATATAAGGTCTAAACTTATCGCAAGGAAACACAACTGCTAAAAGTTTCTTTTCAATGGTAGCGTAGTTTCTTTGAGCACTGTCTAGAGTTTTAATAGCGTAATGGATGCCATTTAATTTATTATCAACTCTTTGCCCTAGAACAACACCAACAACATAATCACCGGCATCACACATAATTTCAAAGGGTAGGTTCCAATCAGGTGGTTGAACAACAAGTGGAGTGATCAAGGCTCTCTTAAGAATTTCAAATGCTTCTACACAATCATCATCAAAAACGAATGGAACATCCTTTTGCAAAATATTAGTGAGAGGCTTAGAAATCTTAGAGAAGTCTTTAATAAATCTCCTATAGAAACCAGCATGACCAAGGAAACTTATTATACCTTTGATATCTGTTGGACACGACATTTTTTCAATAGCATCAACTTTAGCTTTATCAACTTCAATACCTCTTTTGGAGATTTTGTGTCCCAAGACAATGTCTTCATTAACCATAAAGTGGAACTTCTCCCAATTGAATACAAGATTAGCTTCTTCACATCTCTGCAGAACTCGATCAAGGTTGCTCAAGCAATCATCAAAAGAAGTTCCGTAAACAGAAAAATCATCCATGAAAACCTCAACAATATTTTCACAAAAGTCAAAGAATATAGCCATCATGCATCTTTGAAAGGTAGAAGGTGCATTGCATAAACCAAACGGCATACGTCTATAAGCAAAGGTACCGAAAGGGCAAGTAAAAGTGGTCTTCTCTTGATCCTCTTTGGACACAGGTATTTGAGAGAAACCAGAATAACCATCTAGAAAGAAAAAATGTGTATGTTTGGATAGTCTTTCTAGCATTTGATCAATAAAAGGTAGCGGATGATGATATTTCCTAGTAGCCTTATTTAATTTCCTAATCAATTACCATTCTATATCATGTAACAATTATTTGCGGGATCAATTCATTTTTATCATTAGGAACAACGGTAATACCTCCCTTTTTAGGGACACAATGAATGGGACTAACCCATCTACTATCAGCAATATGATAAATTATACCTGCCTCCACAAGCTTTGTTATTTTATTTCTTACCACTTCCTTCATTTTAGGATTTAATCGTCGTTGGTGATCAACAACTAGTTTAGCATCACGCTCCAGATTGATTTTGTGCTGACATAGAGTGGGACTAATTCCCTTAAGATCATCAAGAGTATATCCAATAGCGGCACGGTGCTTCCTCAATTTTTCAATAATCTCTTTTCTTCATGCTCTGAAAGGTTAGCGCCAATAATAACAGGATATATCTCCTTTTCAACAAGATAAGCGTACTTCAGAGTATTAGGTAATTGTTTAAGCTCAAACACGGGATCACCCTTGGGTGAAGGAGGATCCCCAAGTATTTCAACACACAAGTTGTGTTTCAAAATAGGCTGTTTCTCAAAGAAAATCTTATCTATTTCATTCCTTTCATTCATATGCATATCATTTTCATGATCTAGGAAATATTGTTCTAAGGGATCAGTAGGAGGCACCGCGATAGAAGCGAGACCAATAATTTCATCTTTATTAGGCAATTCTTTGTCATGGGGTTATCTACGATATTTAGATAAATTTAAATCATGAGACACATCCCCAAAACTTACACTAATCGTTTCTTTCTCACAATCAATCTTAGCATTAAAAGTATTCAAGAAGGGTCTACCGAATATAATGGGACAAAAATCATCTTGTGGGGAACCAAGAACAAGAAAATCAGTAGGATACTTTATTTTCCCACACAAGACTTCAACATCTCTAACAATCCCAACTGGTACAATAATTTCTCTATTAGCAAGCTTGATGGTAACATCAATTTCTTCTAATTCAGCTGGTGCAGTATCATTCATAATTTCTTGGTATAAGGTAAAAGGGAATTGCACTCATACTAGCACCCACATAACATAATCCATGATAACAATGATCTCCTATTTTAACAGAAACAACATGCACGCCAACAATAGGTCTATGTTTACCTTTAGTATCACGTCTAGCAATTCTAGCAGCTTTTCATCACAGAAATGAATGACATGCCCATCAATATTATCAACCAAGAGATCTTTAACCATAGCAATATTAGGTTCAATTTTAATTTGTTCAGGAGGTATAGGTGTTCTAGCACAACCCTTACGAACCACAGTTGAAGATTTAGCATGTTCCTTTATTCTAACAGGAGAGGATGGTTTCTCAATATAAGCAGTAGGAATAACAAGATCAACAATATAAATAATAGTTTATTCTTCAACTTCAATAGGTTCAACACTTTAACTTCAATGGGAGGATGATATTTAAACCACTTCTCCTTGGGGAGATCAACATGATTAGCAAAAGATTCACACAATGAAGCTACTACCTCAGAGCCAAGTCCATATTTAGTGTTAAAATCACGAAAAGCATCGGTGTCTATAAATGATTTAACACAATCAAACTTAAGGCTTATAACTGACTCATTACCTTCGTCGAGTTCCCAATCTTTAGAGTTGCGTTTAATTCTTTCCAATAAGTCCCATTTGAATTCAATATCTTTCTTCATAAAGGAACCAACACAAGAAGTATCGAGCATGGATTGATCATTACGAGAGAGCCGAGCATAAAAATTCTGAATAATAGTTTCTTTGGGAAGCTCGTGATTGGGGCATGAATATAACATTGACTTAACCCTTCCCCAAGCTTGAGCGATTATTTCTCCTTCACAAGGCAAAAAATTATAAATATAATTCCGATCACGATGAACGAGATGCATAGGATAAAACTTCTGATGAAATTCCAATTTCAATCGGGTTGTAGTTCCATGATACGATACCATCACATATCATATACCACGTCAACGCCTTCTCCTTCAAATATAAAGGAAATACCTTCTTCTTGACATAATCCTCGGGCAGACCTGCAAGCTTAAATAATCCACAGACTTCATCCACATAGATTAGATGCAAATTAGGATGTAGTGTTCCATCTCCTGCATAAGGATTAGCTAGTAGTTTTTCTATCATACCCGAAGGAATTTCATAATAAATATTTTCAATAGGTGCAGCAGGTTGAGGAGCATATGTTTGTGCTTCCGGTCGGGGTGAAGATACCCCGAACAAGCTCCTCAAAGGATTATTTTCCATAGTGACAAGTGACAGTGAACTTCAGCACAGTATATAATTTTTTCCTTACCAAGTACCACTCACCAAAGGCGCTTCACTCCCCGGCGACGATGCCAAAAAAGAGTCTTGATGACCCACAAGTGTAGGGGGGTCTATCATAATCCTTTTGATAAGTAAGAGTGTCGAACCCAACGAGGGGCAGAAGGAAATGACTAGCGGTTTTTAGTAACGTATTCTCTGCAAGCACTAAAATTATCGGTAACAGATAGTTTTGTGATAAGGTAATTCATAACGGGAAGCAAGTAACAAATGTAAGAATGGTGCAGCCAAGTGGCCCAATCCTTTTGTATCAAAGGACAAGCCTGGACAAACTCTTATATAAAGCAAAGCGCTCCCGAGGACACATGGGAATTTATGTCAAGATAGTTTTCATCATGCTCATATGATTCGCGTTTGTTACTTTGATAATTTGGTATGTGGATGGACCGATGCTTGGGTTCTGTCCTTACTTGGACTGTCGTGGGTATAAGCCTGACAGTAGATGTGTAGGGTACGAAAGGATGGGCAGAGCCTTAGCTACGGCGAGGTTGTATGAGTTCAGGCCCCTCTGCGGTGGAGGTAATAGTCCTACGTCTCAGTGCTCAGGGAGCTTGTTGTCGAGTGGAATGTAGAATACAGTGAATTGCTAACCCCTGCACCAGTGGGGGAGGGTGGCTTATATAGAGTGCGCTGCCCTCCACAACGGTTCGGTGCACAGGGGTGGAGTAGTGGCGATTAAATGCCTACGTTACAGGTAACGTACGTCTTAAATGCTAATAAAGGCACACGAAAATGTATGACCATTTCCCTCCAGGGGGGTTACGATGCACACAGTGGAATCCAGTCGGTTAGTTTGATAAACTCCGAATGCTAATCTCCGACTGGACGGTCGAGGATCTGTTACCGACTGGATGAAGGGAACTCCTTAGTTCAGTCGGAACTGACTAAGGGTCTTGTCCCTTATGAGGGGTAATCCTTGGGTTGGACCTTCAGGGCAGGCCTATGACCCTACCCCTAGGACTATAACCCCATCATTAGTCCCCGAATGGATTGGGGTTGGAATGACGAAGCGATGCTTGAAGTTTGGATCCGACTGGAATGGATGTGACTTTGGCGTTGCTTGCCTCGATCCATTTTATATTTTCTGACCAACGGTCCGAGTGGAAGTATTGGTGGAACAAACTGTCGGAAACCGAGTGCTTCCAGGGTATCTCCTGACGTGACCAGTCAATTGACAGCGGCGGATTTTCTGGGATCCTCAAATTTCGGTTATCGCGCGCTCAGCGGGGATGACGCCATCGCGCTCGAGTAGCGCCTGGCGTCTCGATTCTCGCACCTTCATCTTCTCCACTGATATCGCCGCGGTCGGTCGGTGGATAAGATTTCGGGGCCACTTGCCAGTGACCCAGTCGAAACCTTACTTAAATCCCAGCAGCGAGGGTTTTTCGTTACGCTCGCCAGACATCTCGCCTTTGCTCCGCCTCCTTCGCCGTCCTCTGCGCACCCCAAGCTTCTTCCTTATCCTTCTCCCTCGCGCATCCGCAGCTTCCGCCATGACCAAGGGGCAGACTAGCAAGCTGGAGCGCGAAGAAGAAGAAGGGGAAGGCGGCGGCTCCTGCTCAGTGGCGGCAGCGAGCGTTACCGGCGGGGTGGATCCAGGGGGACTTCCTCCCCTCCACGGTGATGGAGGAGAGCTTGCTGGAGCTGGTGGAGCACGGGATGATCACGCACAAGTCATGGAGGTTGCCGGAGGAGGGTGAGACCGAGCCGGCGCCTCGGGAGGGGAGCGCGTCCTGCTGCTCAGTCACGTGCATCGAGGTTTCTCCCTGCCCCCGCACCCTTTCTTCAAAGGCATAATGAACTACTTTGGGGCGCAGCTCCACCACTTTCCCCCGAATGCCATCGCCCATCTCTCTGCTTTCGTAGTCTTGTGCGAGTGCTTCATCGGTTGTCCTCCCCATTGGGGGCTTTTCAAACACATCTTCTCCGCTAGGTCCCAAACTATCAAACGACTTCATCAGTCGGATGATAAGACTCACCTTCTCCAGCTCTGTGGGGGTTTGGGCTTCCAAAAGAAGAGCAAAAGTAATTATCCCGCTCTTTGGCTGAGTGAATCGGTTAGGAACTGGCAGTCGACATGGTTCTACTGCCAGGACGTGGCTTGCCCGAATGCCACGACGGGGCTACCTCCTTTTAGCTTAGATCGACCAGCTCCTCCTAAGCAGCTCGCGCTCACAAAGGCGGAGAAGATCCGTATCCAGCCCCTGGTCGACGCACTTGTAGATGTCGTCAGAAAGGGAGTCACCGGCATAGATTTGCTGGAGGTTTTCCTCGGTCGGCGCATCCAACCACTGCAGGCTCGAGACCACGCCATGTGGCATTACACGGGACCCGAAGATTCCACTCGGACCAACCCCGAGTGCGTGACTGGGGAGACGGTGGCGTCGTGGGCTCTCCAGATCACAGGCGCCTGCGAGAACCCCAGAGGGTCCCGGCGAGTGAAGGCTTTCCGCGCGGACAACCCTCCTCCGAACGAGGTGAGTACAACTTGCCGAATGCACATAACTGTCTTAGATGTATCGCTGTCTTGAATCGCCATCTGACGTCTGATGTCACGACTGTATTTTATGCAGAAGTGGACCAACTGGTTCTCCCCTGTCTCGAACGAGAACCCGGCCGAGGAGGAGGAAGAGGGCAGCCAGGAGGGCAGCGTGGAGAGCGTCGAGTACGTCTCCGACAGTGGGGAGACGGAGGAGGAGTCTGGCGAAGAAGAGGAGGAAGACGAAGAGCAGGACTCGCCACCCCCGCCACCAGAGCACCGAACCAAGCGCCGACATGAACCTGTAGCTCCCTCAACCCTTCCAGCATTCTCGAGTGCTCCGCCAACTGCTCCCGTGGTCCCAAGTGCTCGGAGCGCCAAGAGGACCAGGGACGCCACTGCCGAACCTGCGGGTCAGCCTTCCAAGGTGGCCAAACCGAGCGGATCTAAACCTCGGAAGGCTTTGCCGCGGATGAGGGTCATCGTTCCCGTCACCTCAACATAAGTGCATTGTTCTTCTAACTTCTTCTGATATTCGATTAAACTCCTGTTTGATGGTCGAATGAATTTCACTCGAGAGGGTTGCCACCTCTGCCACCTCTCCGGCGCGCCAGGGGGATGATCTCATGGACACGGACAATGTTGTCTCGTCCCAGCCAGGTGCGTCATAGCGATTCCGAGAGTTTATATTATTGTATCGCGAATTCTGTCTTCGGTCTTGCCCTTTTTCTGTGATCTCACGCCATTTGGTCCGGTTTCTCTCAGGGGCGATTTATGCGGATGAGGGTGACCAGGGAAGGTCTGAGCAAGCTGCGGTGCCTGTCCTTGAGGCTGCTCCGCCAATTACTGCTCTCGCCACGGACGTGCCGCCGACTGAGGCGATGCCGTCGACTGAAACGGCGCTGGTTGCTGCTGAATCGACTGCAGCGGGCCTTGGAATGTCGAAGGAGCCTTCAACGATGCCAAGCCCGTCGAACGTCGAGTACAATGTGCAGCACCTCTCGGAAGACCAGGTGGGAGCAGCCAAGGGGGCCATGGTGCAGGCGGAGCTAATGGCGGGAGAAGCCAAGAAGGCATACGACTCCATCGCGTCCCTTGTTGGAAATATGCCCTAGAGGCAATAATAAAATGGTTATTATCATATTTCCTTGTTCATGATAATCGTCTATTGTTCATGCTATAATTGTATTAACAGGAAACAGTAATACATGTGTGAATAAATAGATCAAATGTGTCCCTAGCAAGCCTCTAGTTGGCTAGCTCGTTAGTCAATAGATGATCATGGTTTCCTGATCATGGGCATTAGATGTCATTGATAACGGGATCACATCATTGGGAGAATGATGTGATGGACAAGACCCAATCCTAAGCATAGCACTAGATCGTATTGTTCGTATGCTAAAGCTTTTCTAATGTCAAGTATCTTTTCCTTCGACCGTGAGATTGTGCAACTCCCGGATACCGTAGGAGTGCTTTGGGTGTATCAAACGTCACAACGTAACTGGGTGACTATAAAGGTGCACTACGGGTACCTCCCAAAGGGTTTGTTGGGTTGGTACGAATCGAGATTGGGATTTGTCACTCCGTGTGACGGAGAGATATCTCCGGGCCCACTCGGTAGAACATCATCATGAGCTCAATGTGACTAAGGAGTTGGTCACATGATGACGTGCTACGAAACGAGTAAAGAGACTTACCGGTAACGAGATTGAACAAGGTATAGGTATACCGACGATCGAATCTCGGGCAAGTTCTATACCGACAGACAAAGGGAATCGTATACGGGATTGATTGAATCCTTGACATCGTGGTTCATCCGATGAGATCATCATGGAGCAAGTGGGAGCCACCATGGGTATCCAGACCCCGCTGATGGTTATTGGCCAGAGAGGTGTCTCGGTCATGTCTGCCTGTCTCCCGAACCCGTAGGGTCTACACACTTAAGGTTCGATGACGCTAGGGTTATAGGGAATTGTTATACGAGGTTACCGAAAGTTGTTCGGAGTCCCGGATGAGATCTCGGACGTCACGAGGAGCTCCGAAATGGTTCGGAGGTAAATATTGATATATAGGACGGATGGTTTCGGATACCGGAAGTGTTTCAGGCATCACCGGTAACGTACCGGGACCACCGGGACCACTGGAGGTGGCCCCGGGGGACCACCGAAGGGGGGCAACGACCCCGGGAGATAAGGTGGGCCAAGTGGGGGTGTGAACCAGCCCCTAGGTGGGCTGGTGCGCCTCCCCACTCAGCCCATAGCGCAAGGGAGAGAAAAGGGGGGGCAAACCCTAGGCCAGGTGGGCCTAAGGCCCACCAGATGGTGCGCCACCCCCTCCTCCCCCTTCTGGCCGCCGCACCTCTCATCTGGGGGGGCTGCCGCACCCCCTAGGGTGGGAACCCTAGGGGTGGCACCCCCTCTCCCCTCCCCCTATATATATCGGGCACTTTTGGCCATTGAGATACACGGTTTTTCCTCTCTCTCGGCGCAGCCCCGCTCCTCTCCCTCCTCCTCTCTGCCGGTGCTTGGCGAAGCCCTGCCGGGAGACCTCGTCTCTCCATCGACACCACGCCGTCGTGCTGCTGGAGTTCTTCCCCAACCTCTCCCTCCTCCTTGCTCGTTCAAGGTGCGGGAGACGTCACCGGGCTGCACGTGTGTTGAACGCGGAGGTGCCGTAGTTCGGCACTAGATCGGAATCGCTGCGAGTACGACTCCATCAACCGCGTTCTAGCAACGCTTCCGCTTAGCGATCTTCAAAGGTATGAAGATGCTCTTACCCCTCTCTCATTGCTGGTCTCTCCATAGGAAGATCTGAATATGCGTAGGAAAATTTTGAATTTATGCTACGTTACCCAACATCCCTCTACCAGCGAAGCTTGGAACCGCGGGACGATATCCGAGTAAGTGGGCTAGTAAGTATTTACTTTTCTCTTGTAACCCACTGGGTGTGTTCGACTGTCGTGTGATTTTTGAAATGGGTTCACTCTTAGTGAACCCATTGGGTGTAGTCCCCGAGACTTCTGTCGAGTGCTTGCACCGGCAGTTGTCTTTATACACATTGTCTTTGACTTGATCAGATCCATAAATAATCTGGTCGAATGCTAAAAGTTGATGCCCTCGGAGTGCACCTACTGTAAGAGTCCCCGAGAGTAATTTTACTCAGGTCGGGTAATATTAGCCTCGTAGGCGTAGGTGTTGTCATGTAGCTCAATAGGGCGGACCTGTTTGAGTTTCATGCCAGTGGGGTCACTCTCAGTGAACCCACTGGGTGTAGTCCCCGAGACCGCTGTCGACTGCTTGCGTCGGTAGGGGTCTGAAGAACTTAGATTTTTTATTGTTGGATTTGGCTGATCGTCTCTTGGCGCTGGCTGGCAGAAAACTTGCGAGATGGGGACAGCGTACGAGACTCTTAGGGCTAAAAAGGTTCAGTTTGCTGGTGAGCTGGATGCAGCACTGGTTGCAATGGCTGGCATGAAGGATGTTCTGGTGGAACGAGAGAAGTCGTTGGAGCAGGCCCGTGGAGCGAACAAGGCACTGACTGCTGAAGTTGAGAAGATGAAGGCGCAAAGGTCCGATCTGATGGGGCAAATGAATGTGCTAAACAAGCGGTGTACAGCGCAGGAAAAATATGTCAGTGACTGGGCTCGACAGATGATAACGCGTCTGGGTGGTAAGTCCTGTTTTTCCGAGTGCTTGTGGTATGTGCGTTACACTCGGTGCTTATTGTTTGCTTGTCCTGTGTTTGCATATTTTTGCATGGACGCGGAGGCTCAAGCAGCTGATGTGGAGCGGTCGATTCGCAAGAACATTCCACTCGGCGAGGACGCCAATCGAGATCTGCTCCGAGCGCACATTCGCCTGGGCAAAGTTGGGCCTTTCATCGGTCGACTGAGAGAAGTTGTCGGCCGGTTTGACAAGGAGCTTTGGCCTGAAGACGAGTCTCAGCAGGAGATGGAAGGCTTGATGACTCGGCTGGAGGAGGTCCCAAACCGAGTGCAGTCATGGAAGAAGTCTGCGGCTCGCTGTGGTGCAGATGTTGCGCTGTCACTGGTCCGAGTGCATTGCAAGGAGGTGCGCGAAGAGAAGCTGAAAGCGTTGAAGGTCGCCAACACGAAGAAACTTCGATTCGAAGACTTCATGGAAACCTTCCTTGAGAGTGCCACCCGCATCGCCGATGGGATCGACCTGGACACATTCGTGGAGTCCTCCAGTCCTGGCGCCAATCCGGACGTCGCTTAAGAAAACTTTTACCTCGGTATGCCGAGTGTTGGTTGTAAGAAACCTTGGCCACTTCTGTTGGCCGTCACATTCTTGGTTCGGTGCGGGTAAGCTTGATCTGCACTGAGTCAACTATCCTTAGGTGAACTTCGAATTTAAATCAAATCTTTTGCTCTTCTGTTGCCAAAGAGTTGTTGACACCATTTTGGCTTGAGTTTTTGTTTGGCTTTTCTTGTTGAAGCCAATGGCAAACATGCGGAGCATGTAATTGGCAGTTTCCTTGACATCTGTGTGAACCTCTCTAAGGGTCTGCCAATTCACCGAGTGGATCTGTAGGATACACTCGAGGGTAATAGAGTACTTAGGCGATTCATGATCGCGGCTAAGTCTTCGAGTGCGACGGATATGCCGCATTCGGAGCGAGTTGTTACGCATGTAATTGTCAGTTGTCTTGACATCCACATGAGCCCCAATGAGGGTCTGCTGAGTCGCCGAGTGGATCTGTACGATACACTCGGAGGTAATAGCGTACTTAGGCGATTCATGATCGCGGCTAAGTCTTCGAGTGCGACGATCATGCCGCACTCGAAGCGAGTTGTTACTCATTTAATTGTCAGTTGTCTTGACATCCACATGAGCCCCAGGGTCTGCTGAGTCGCCGAGTGGATCTGTAGGATACACTCGGAGGTAATAGCGTACTTAGGCGATTCATGATCGCGGCTAAGTCTTCGAGTGCGACGATCATGCCGCACTTGAAGCGAGTTGTTACTCATGTAATTGTCAGTTGTCTTGACATCCACATGAGCCTCAATGAGGGTCTGCTACTCATGTAATTGTCAGTTGTCTTGACATCCACATGAGCCTCAATGAGAGTCTGCTACTCATATAATTGTCAGTTGTCTTGACATCCACATGAGCCTCAATGAGGGTCTGCTACTCATGTAATTGTCAGTTGTCTTGACATCCACATGAGCCTCAATGAGGGTCTGCCGAGTCCCCGAGTGGATCTGTAGGATATAGTCGCGGGAAGCTTTCCCATTTCAGCGCTTCTTGATCGCAGTTAAGTCTTCGAGTGTGACAAGTAGTGCACGCTCGGAGAAAAGTTATTATTTAGGCGATTCTTGATCGCAGCTAAGTCCCCGAGTGCGACGTTTAGTGCACACTCGGAGAAAGTGAGTACTTAGGCGATTCTTGATCGCAGCTAAGTCCCCGAGTGCGACGTTTAGTGCACACTCGGAGAAAGTGAGTACTTAGGCGATTCTTGATCGCAGCTAAGTCCCCGAGTGCGACGTTTAGTGCACACTCGGAGAAAGTTAGTACTTAGGCGATTCTGGATCGCATCTAAGTCCCCGAGTGTGACATTTAGTGCACACTCAGAGAAAGTTAGTACTTAGGTGATTCTGGATCGCAGCTAAGTTCCCGAGTGCGACGTTTAGTGCACACTCAGAGAAAGTTAGTACTTAGGCGATTCTGGATCGCATGTAAGTTCCCGAGTGCGACGTTTAGTGCACACTTGGAGAAAGTTAGTACTTAGGCGATTCTGGATCGCAGCTAAGTCCCCGAGTGCGACGTTTAGTGCACACTCAAAGAAAGTTAGTACTTAGGCGATTCTGTATCGCAGCTAAGTCCCCGAGTGCGACGTTTAGTGCACACTCGGAGAAAGTTAGTACTTAGGCGATTCTGGATCGCAGCTAAGTCCCCGAGTGCGACGTTTAGTGCACACATGGAGAAAGTTAGTACTTAGGCGACTCTGGGTCGCAGCTAAGTCTCTTTTTTTTTGAGACCGGAGTCTGCGACCGCGGAAGAATTTTGGATCCGCAAAAGCTCAATCTGCTTTGTATTATTTCACCAATACTTGTTCTTTACATTGCTTTAGTAGACGATCACGTGTAGAAGTGCTTCGGCTCACATCCCTCTGTCGATGTTGTAGAGTGTGTATGCTCCGTTGTTCAGCACCTTGGAGATGATGAAGGGTCCTTCCCAGGCAGGAACCAACTTGTGAGGTCTTTGCTGATCCACTCGGAGCACCAGGTCGCCTGCTTGGAACGTGCAACTCCTGACGTGTCGTGCGTGAAAACGCCGTAGATCTTGTTGATAAATGGTTGAGCTGTTGGGGAACGTCGCATGTGAAACAAAAAAATTCCTACGTGCACGAAGACCTATCATGGTGATGTCCATCTACGAGAGGGGATATTCGATCTATGTACCCTTGTAGATCGCACAGCAGAAGCGTTAAGAAACGTGGTTGATGTAGTGGAACGTCCTCACGTCCCTCGATCCACCCCGCGAACCGTCCCGCGATCCGTCCCACGATCTAGTGCCGAACGGACGACACCTCCGCGTTCAGCACACGTACAGCTCGACGATGATCTCGACCTTCTTGATCCAGCAAGAGATACAGAGAGGTAGATGAGTTATCTGGCAGCGTGACGACACTCCAGAGGTTGGTGGTGATCTAATCTCAGCAGGGCTCCGCCCGAGCTCCGCAGAAACGCGATCTAGAGGTAAAACCGTGGAGATATGTGGTCGGGCTGCCGTGGCAAAGTTGTCGCAAATCAGCCCTAAAACCTCTGTATATATAGGTGGGAGAGGGGGGGCCTTGCCTTGGGGCTCAAGGAGCCCCAAGGGGGTCGGCCGAGCCAAGGGGGGGAGTCCTCCCCTTCCAAACCGAATCCAACTAGGTTTGGAAGGAGGAGTCCTTCCCCTTTTTCCCACCTCCTCCTTTTTTTTCTTTTTCTCTTTCATTTTCTTCCTATGGCGCATAGGGCCTTCTTGGGCTGTCCCACTAGCCCACTAAGGGCTGGTGCGCCACCCCCAAGGCCTATGAGCTTCCCCGGGGTGGGTTGCCCCCTCCCGGTGAATACCCGGAACCCATTCGTCATTTCCGGTACATTCCCGGTAACTCCGAAAACCTTCCGGTAATCAAATGAGGTCATCCTATATATCAATCTTTGTTTCCGGACCATTCCGGAAACCCTCGTGACGTCCGTGATCTCATCCGGGACTCCAAACAACATTCGGTAACCAACCATATAACTCAAATACGCATAAAACAACGTCGAACCTTAAGTGTGCAGACCCTGCGGGTTCGAGAACTATGCAGACATGACCCGAGTGACTCCTCGGTCAATATCCAATAGCAGGACCTGGATGCCCATATTGGATCCCACATATTCTACGAGGATCTTATCGTTTGAACCTAAGTGCCAAGGATTCATATAATCCCGTATGTCATTCCCTTTGTCCTTCGGTATGTTACTTGCCCGAGATTCGATCGTCAGTATCCGCATACCTATTTCGATCTCATTTACCGGCAAGTCTCTTTACTCGTTCCGTAATACAAGATCCCGCAACTTACACTAAGTCACATTGCTTGCAAGGCTTGTGTGTGATGTTGTATTACCGAGTGGGCCCCGAGATACCTCTCCGTCACACGGAGTGACAAATCCCAGTCTCGATCCATACTAACTCAACGAACACCTTCGTAGATACCTGTAGAGCATCTTTATAGTCACCCAGTTACGTTGCGACGTTTGATACACACAAAGCATTCCTCCGGTGTCAGTGAGTTATATGATCTCATGGTCATAGGAACAAATACTTGACACGCAGAAAACAGTAGCAACAAAATGACACGATCAACATGCTACGTCTATTAGTTTGGGTCTAGTCCATCACGTGATTCTCCTAATGACGTGTTCCAGTTATCAAGCAACAACACCTTGTTCATAATCAGAAGACCCTGACTATCTTTGATCAACTGGCTAGCCAACTAGAGGCTTGCTAGGGACAGTGTTTTGTCTATGTATCCACACATGTATATAAGTCTTTATTCAATACAATTATAGCATGGATAATAAACGATTATCTTGATACAGGAATTATAATAATAACTATATTTGTTATTGCCTCTAGGGCATAATTCCAATAGTCTCCCACTTGCACTAAAGTCAATAATCTAGCCCTCACATCATCATGCGAATTACATTGTAATAAATCTAACACCCATACAGTTCTGGTGTTGATCATGCTTTGCCCGTGGAAGAGGTTTAGTCAGCGGGTCTGCTACATTCAGACCCGTGTGCACTTTGCATATATTTACGTCCTCCCCTTCGACGTAGTCGCGGATGAGGTTGAAGCGTCGTTTGATGTGTCTGGTCTTCTTGTGAAACCGTGGTTCCTTTGCTAAGGCAATGGCACCCGTGTTGTCACAGAACAAGGTTATTGGATTCAGTGCGCTTCGCACCACTCCAAGATCCGTCATGAACTGCTTCATCGAGACACCCTCCTTAGCCGCCTCCGAGGCAGCCATGTACTCCGCTTCACATGTAGAATCTGCTACGACGCTTTGCTTGGAACTGCACCAGCTTACCACACCCCCATTAAGAATAAATACGTATCCGGTCTGCGACTTAGAGTCGTCCGGATCTGTGTCAAAGCTTGCATCGACATAACCCTTTACGGCGAGCTCTTCATCACCTCCATACACGAGAAACATCTCCTTAGTCCTTTTCAGGTACTTCAGGATATTCTTGACCTCCGTCCAGTGATCCACTCCTGGATTACTCTGGAACCTGCCTGCCATACTTATGGCCAGGCTAACGTCCGGTCTAGTGCACAGCATTGCATACATGATAGAACCTATGGCTGAAGCATAGGGGACGGTGCTCATATGCTCTCTATCCTTATCAGTTGCTGGGCACTGAGTCTTACTCAATCTCGTACCTTGTAAAACTGGCAAGAACCCTTTCTTGGACAGTTCCATTTTGAACCTCTTCAAAACTTTGTCAAGGTATGTGCTTTGTGAAAGTCCTATCAGGCGTTTTGATCTATCCCTGTAGATCTTAATGCCTAGAATGTAAGCAGCTTCTCCTAGGTCCTTCATAGAGAAACTTTTATTCAAGTAATCCTTTATGCTCTCCAAAAACTCTACGTTGTTTCTAATCAGCAATTTGTCATCCACATATAATATTAGAAATGCCACAGAGCTCCCACTCACTTTCTTGTAAATACAAGATTCTCCAACCACTTGTATAAACCCAAATGCTTTGATCACCTCATCAAAGCGTTTGTTCCAACTCCGAGATGCTTGCACCAGTCCATAAATGGATCGCTGGAGCTTGCACACCTTGTTAGCATTTTTAGAATCGACAAAACCTTCGGGTTTTATCATATACAACTCTTCCTTAAGGAAACCGTTAAGGAACGCCGTTTTGACATCCATCTGCCAGATTTCATAATCGAAAAATGCAGCTATTGCTAACATGATTCTGACGGACTTAAGCATCGCTACGGGTGAGAATGTCTCATCGTAGTCAACTCCTTGAACTTGTGAAAAACCCTTTGCCACAAGTCAAGCTTTATAAACGGTCACATTGCCGCCAGCGTCCGTCTTCTTCTTAAAGATCCATTTGTTCTGAATAGCCTTGCGGCCCTCAGGTAGTACTTCCAAAGTCCACACTTTGTTCTCATACATGGATCCTATCTCGGACTTCATGGCCTCTAGCCATTTGTTGGAATCTGGGCCCACCATTGCTTCTTCATAATTTGCAGGTTCATTGTTGTCTAACAACATGATTGACAAAACGGGATTACCGTACCACTCTGGAGCAGCACGTGGTCTCCTCGACCTGCGTGGTTCGACAGGAACTTGAACCGGAGTTTCATGATCATCATCATTAACTTCCTCCTCAACCGGCGTCGCAATGACAGAGGTTTCCCCTTGCCCCGCGCCACCATCTAGAGGGATGAGAGGTTCGACAACCTCATCAAGTTCTATCTTCCTCCCACTCAATTCTCTCGAGAGAAACTCCTTCTCAAGAAAAGCTCCGTTTTTAGCAACAAACACTTTGCCCTCGGATTTGAGATAGAAGGTGTACCCAACTGTCTCTTTTGGGTAACCTATGAAGATGAACTTTTCCGCTTTGGGTTCCAGCTTTTCAAGCTGAAGCTTTTTGACATAAGCATCACATCCCCAAACTTTAAGAAACAATAACTTTGGCCTTTTGCCATACCACAGTTCGTATGGTGTCGTCTCAACGGATTTTGATGGTGTCCTATTTAAAGTGAATGCAGTTGTGTCTAATGCATAACCCCAAAATGATAACGACAAATCAGTAAGAGACATCATAGATCGCACCTTCTCTAATAAAGTACGATTACGACGTTCGAACACACCATTACGCTGTGGTGTTCCAGGCGGTGTCAACTGTGAAACAATTCCACATTGTCTTAAGTGAGCACCAAACTCGAAACTCAGATATTCACCCCCACGATCAGACCGTAGGAACTTGATCTTCTTGTTACGATGATTTTCAACTTCACTCTGAAATTGCTTGAACTTTTCAAATGTTTCAGACTTGTGCTTCATTAAGTAGACATAACCATATCTACGCAAATCGTCAGTGAAGGTGAGAAAATAACGATATCCGCCGCGTCCCTCTATGCTCATCGGACCGCACACATCGGTATGTATGATTTCCAACAAGTCACTGGCACGCTCCATTGTTCCGGAGAACGGAGTTTTAGTCATCTTGCCCATGAGGCATGGTTCGCTCGTGTCAAGTGAATCAAAGTCAAGTGACTCCAAAAGTCCATCAGCATGGAGTTTCTTCATCCGTTTTACACCAATATGACCTAAGCGGAAGTGCCACAAAAATATGGCGCTATCATTGTTAACTCTAACTATTTTGGTCTCAATGTTATGTATATGTGTATCACTATCAAGATTCAATATGAACAATCCTCTCACATTGGGTGCATGACCATAAAAGATGTTACTCATAGAAATAGAACAACCATTATTCTCTGACTTAAAAGAGTAATCGTCTCGCAATAAACAAGATCCAGATATAATATTCATGCTCAACGCAGGCACTAAATAACAATTATTCAAGTTCATAACTAATCCTGATGGTAACTGAAGTGAAACTGTGCCGACGGCGATTGCATCAACCTTGGAACCATTTCCTACGCGCATCGCCACTTCATCTTTCGCCAGCCTTCGTCTATTCCGCAATTCCTGTTTCGAGTTGCAAATATGAGCAACAGAACCGGTATCGAATACCCAGGCACTACTACGAGAGTCGGTTAAGTACACATCAATAACATGTATATCAAATATACCTGATTTTTCGTTGGCCGCCTTCTTATCAGCCAGATACTTGGGGCAGTTGCGCTTCCGGTGACCCATACCCTTGCAATAGTAGCACTCTGTTTCAGGCTTAGGTCCAGCTTTGGGTTTCTTCGTCGGATTGGCAACAGGCTTGCCGCTCTTCTTTGAATTACCCTTCTTGCCTTTGCCGTTTCTCTTGAAACTAGTGGTCTTATTCACCATCAACACTTGATGCTCTTTACGGAGTTCAGACTCTGCGACTTTCAGCATCGCAAACAACTCGCCGGGTGACTTGTTCATCCCTTGCATGTTGTAGTTCAACACAAAGCCCTTATAGCTTGGCGGCAGTGATTGAAGGATTCTGTCAGTGATAGCCTCTTGCGGGAGTTCAATCCCCAGTTCAGCTAGATGGTTTGAGTACCTAGACATTTTGAGCACATGTTCACTCACAAACGAATTCTCCTCCATCTTGCAAGCATAGATTTTATCGGAGGTCTCATACCTCTCGATCCGGGCGTTCTTCTGAAAGATAAACTTCAACTCCTGGAACATCTCATAAGCTCCATGACGCTCAAAGCGACGTTAAAGTCCCGGTTCTAAGCCATACAAGACTGCACATTGAACTACTGAGTAGTCCTCCTTACATGTTAACCAAGCGTTCTTAACATCCTGGTCAGCCGTAGCGGGTGGTTCATCTCCTAGCGCAGCATTAAGGACATAATCCTTCTTCCCAGCTTGTAAGATTAGCATAAGATTACGAGCCCAGTCTACAAAGTTGCTTCCATCATCTTTCAACTTAGCTTTCTCTAGGAACGTATTAAAATTCAGGGTGACTGTCGCGTGAGCCATGATCTACAACACAAATATATTCAAAGTGGACTTAGACTATGTTCAAGATAATTAGAGTTTAACTTAATCAATTTACTTGCTAAACTCCCACTCAAAAAGTACATCTCTCTAGTCATTTGAGTGGTTCATGACCCACTTACACTAGCTCAAGTCCGATCATCACGTGAGTTGAGTATAGTTTCAGTGGTAAGCATCCCTATGCTAATCATATCATCTATATGATTCATGATCGACCTTTCGGTCTCATGTGTTCCGAGGCCATGTCTGCACATGCTAGGCTCGTCAAGCTTTACCCGAGTGTTCCGCGTGTGCAACTGTTTTGCACCCGTTGTATGTGAACGTTGAGTCTATCACACCCGATCATCACGTGGTGTCTCGAAACGACGAACTGTAGCAACGGTGCACAGTCGGGGAGAACACAATTTCGTCTTGAAATTTTAGTGAGAGATCACCTCATAATGCTACCGTCGTTCTAAGAAAAATAAGGTGCATAAAAGGATTAACATCACATGCAATTCATAAGTGACATGATATGGCCATCATCACGTGCTCCTTGATCTCCATCATCAAAGCACCGGCACAATCTTCTTGTCACCGACGCCACACCATGATCTCCATCAACGTGTCGCCATCGGGGTTCTCGTGCTACTCATGCTATTACTACTAAAGCTACATCCTAGCAAAATAGTAAACGCATGTGCAAGCACAAACGTTAGTTTAAAGACAACCCTATGGCTCCTGCCGGTTGCCGTACCATCGACGTGCAAGTCGATATTATCTATTACGACATGATCATCTCATACATCCAATATATCACGTCACATCATTGGCCATATCACATCACAAGCATACCCTGCAAAAACAAGTTAGACGTCCTCTAGTTTTGTTGTTGCATGTTTTACGTGGTGACCATGGGTATCTAGTAGGATCGCATCTTACTTACGCAAACACCACAACGTAGATATATGAATTGCTATTTAACCTTATACAAGGACCTCCACGGTCAAAACCGATTCAACTAAAGTTGGAGAAACTGACACTTGCCAGTCATCTTTGAGCAACGGGGTTACTCATAGCGATGAAACCAGTCTCTCGTAAGCGTACGAGTAATGTCGGTCCAAGCCGCTTCAATCCAACAATACCGCGGAATCAAGAAAAGACTAAGGAGGGCAGCAAAACGCACATCACCGCCCACAAAAACTTTTGTGTTCTACTCGAGAAGACATCTATGCATGAACCTAGCTCATGATGCCACTGTTGGGGAACGTCGCATGGGAAACAAAAAATTTCCTACGCGCACGAAGACCTATCATGGTGATGTCCATCTACGAGAGGGGATATTCGATCTGCGTACCCTTGTAGATCGCACAGCAGAAGCATTAAGAAATGCGGTTGATGTAGTGGAACGTCCTCACGTCCCTCGATCCGCCCCGCGATCCATCCCACGATCTAGTGCCGAACGGACGGCACCTCCGCGTTCAGCACACGTACAGCTCGACGATGATCTCGGCCTTCTTGATCCAGCAAGAGAGACGGAGAGGTAGATGAGTTCTCCGACAGCGTGACGGCGCTCCAGAGGTTGGTGGTGATCTAATCTCAGCAGGGCTCCGCCCGAGCTCCGCAGAAACGCGATCCATAGGTAAAACCGTGGAGATATGTGGTCGGGCTGCCGTGGCAAAGTTGTCGCAAATCAGCCCTAAAACATCTGTATATATAGGTGGGAGAGGGGGGGCCTTGCCTTGGGGCTCAAGGAGCCCCAAGGGGGTCAGCCGAGCCAAGGGGGGGAGTCCTCCCCTTACAAACCGAATCCAACTAGGTTTGGAAGGAGGAGTCCTTCCCCTTTTTCCCACCTCTTCCTTTTTTTTATTTTTCTCTTTGATTTTCTTCCTATGGCGCATAGGGCCTTCTTGGGCTGTCCCACCAGCCCACTTGCTGGTGCGCCACCCCAAGGCCTATGGGCTTCCCCGGGGTGGGTTGCCCCCTCCCGGTGAACACCCGGAACCCATTCGTCATTCCCGGTACATTCCCGGTAACTCCGAAAACCTTCCGGTAATCAAATGAGGTCATCCTATATATCAATCTTCGTTTCCAGGCCATTCCGGAAACTCTCGTGACGTCCGTGATCTCATCCGGGACTCCGAACAACATTCGGTAACCAACCATATAACTCAAATACGCATAAAACAACATCGAACCTTAAGTGTGCAGACCCTGCGGGTTCGAGAACTATGCATACATGACCAGAGTGACTCCTCGGTCAATATCCAATAGCGGGACCTGGATGCCCATATTGGATCCCACATATTCTACGAAGATCTTATCGTTTGAACCTCAGTGCCAAGAATTCATATAATCCCGTATGTCATTCCCTTTGTCCTTCGGTATGTTACTTGCCCGAGATTCGATCATCAGTATCCGCATACCTATTTCAATCTCGTTTACTGGCAAGTCTCTTTACTCGTTCTGTAATACAAGATCCCGCAACTTACACTAAGTCACATTGCTTGTAAGGCTTTTGTGTGATGTTGTATTACCGAGTGGGCCCCGAGATACCTCTTCATCACACGGAGTGACAAATCCCAGTCTTGATCCATACTAACTCAACGAACACCTTCGGAGATACCTGTAGAGCATCTTTATAGTCACCCAGTTACGTTGCGACGTTTGATACACACAAAGCATTGCTCCGGTGTCAGTGAGTTATATGATCTCATGGTCATAGGAACAAATACTTGACACGCAGAAAACAGTAGCAACAAAATGACACGATCAACATGCTACGTCTATTAGTTTGGGTCTAGTCCATCACATGATTCTCCTAATGACGTGATCCAGTTATCAAGCAACAACACCTTGTTCATAATCAAAAGACCATGACTATCTTTGATCAACTGGCTAGCCAACTAGAGGCTTGCTAGGGACAGTGTTTTGTCTATGTATCCACACATGTATATAAGTCTTTATTCAATACAATTATAGCATGGATAATAAACGATTATCTTGATACAGGAATTATAATAATAACTATATTTATTATTGCCTCTAGGGCATAATTCCAACATGAGCGAGTCAGTGCCATCTCGCGCTCCTCCTCTAGAAGGTCCACTCCGTCTTGCCTTGCTTGTTCTGCTTTAGCTTCGGAGAAGAGTTCGACTCGTGGAGCATTGTGAAGCAAGTCACTCGGAAGGACTTATTCTGCTCCGTAAACGAGGAAGAACGGTGATCGCCCTCTAGATCTGTTCGGGGTTGTGCGAAGACCCCAAAGCACTGAAGGTAGCTCGGTGACCCATGCGCCAGCGGCATGTCCCACCTCTCGCAGGAGTCGGGGCTTCAATTCACCCGCTCTGCTTGTCCATTGGATTGAGGATGCGCCACGGATGCAAAATCCACTCGGATTCCTTGGCTTGCACAGAAACCTTTGAACCTGTCCGAGTCAAAGTTTGTCCCGTTGTCCGTGATTATGCTGTGAGGTACACCGAATCTGGAGATGATGTCCCTGACAAACTTGATGGCTGTTAGGGCACGAGCTTCTTAATGGGCTTGGCTTCAATCCATTTTGTGAACTTGTTGACTGCCACCAACAAATGTGTGTATCCTCCTTGACCTGTCCTGAATGGACCGACTGTATCTAATCCCCATACTGCAAACGGCCACACAAGAGGGATTGTCTTCAACGCAGATGTTGGCTTGTGGGACTTGTTGGAGTAGAACTGACAGCCTTCACATCGGTCGACCATATCTTTAGCCATTTCGTTTGCCTGCAACCAGAAGAAACCAGCTCTGAATGCTTTGGCGACGATCGCTCTCGAAGAGGCGTGATGACCGCAGGTTCCCGAGTGAATATCTTCCAGGATTAATTGTCCCTCCTCTGGGGAGATGCATCGTTGAAGAATGCCTGAAACGCTTTCCTTGTACAACTGGCCATCAATGACCATGAACGACTTCGACCTGCGGACTATCTGCCTGGCTTGGGCTTCGTCTTCTGGTAATTCCTGCCTCAGGATATATGCAATGATCGGCACAGTCCAATCGGGGATGGCAGCAAGAATCTCCATGATCAGATCAACCACAGCTGGCACGTTGACCTCAGTAGGATCTGTCGAACTCTTTGGTTGTATTGGTTCCTCTATGAAAGGATCTTCTTTGACTGAAGGAAGGTGGAGGTGCTCGAGGCAGACGTCACTCGGGACTGGTTTCCGAGTGGATCCGAGTTTTGCCAACTCATCAGCTACTTGGTTCTTCAGTCGCGGAACATGGTGGAGTTCTAGACCTTCAAACTTCTTCTCGAGCTTCCTCACTGCATTGCAGTATGTGGTCATGGTGGGGTTCCTGACGTCCCACTCTTTCATCACATGATTAACCACCAAATCCGAATCGCCATAGACCATCAAGCGACGGACGCCGAGTGCGATGGCCATACGCAGTCCATAAAGGAGAGCTTCATACTCTGCCTCATTGTTGGAGGAATCAAAGTGTATCTGCAGCACATATTTGAGTTTGTCGCCCTTTGGCGATACGACCACAACGCCAGCGCCGGAGCCATTCAACATCTTGGACCCATCGAAGAACATTGTCCGATGAGTCGAGTAGATGTGGGTCGGTTGCTGCTGTTCTACCCATTCTGCTATGAAGTCAGCCAGGCCTTGAGACTTTATAGCTTTCTTGGCCTCGAACTTGATATCGCAGTACAACATCTCCATTGCCCACTTCGCCACTCGGCCTGATGCATCCTGATTGTGGAGGATTTCCGCCAATGGAGCATCAGAAACGACAAACACCGAGTGGTCTTGGAAATAATGGGCTACCTTCTTCGCAGTCATGTAAATCCCGTAGATAAGTTTTTGATAATGGGGATACCTCTGCTTGGAAGGAGTCAGGACTTCGGAGACGTAATACACTGGCCACTGAACTTTGTATGCTTTGCCTTCTTCTCGTTCGACTGTAAGAACACTGCTGACGACTTGATTTGTAGCCGCGATATACAGAAGAAGGGGCTCTTTACTGAGCGGAGCAGTAAGAACCGGCTGGGTGGAAAGTAGGACTTTGAGGTCGTCGAATGCGACTTGAGCTTCGTCTGTCCACTCGAAAGTATCTGATTTCTTCATGAGTCGGTACAGAGGAAGTGCTTTCTCGCCGAGTCGACTGATGAACCTGCTCAAAGCCGCTAGGCAACCTGTGAGCCGTTGAACATTGTGTATTCTGACCGGCCTCTCCATTCGGACGATGGTCCCGATCTTTTCGGGGTTGACATCGATCCCTCATTCGGAAATGAAGAAACCGAGTAACTTTCCGCTGGGAACGCCGAATGAACATTTGGCGGGGTTGAGCTTGATATCGTACCTACGAAGGTTGGCGAATGTTTCTGCCAAGTCAGTCAGCAGGTCGGAACCTTTGCGTGACTTGACTACGATATCATCCATATACGCCTCCACATTCCGACCGATCTGGTCGAGGAGGCATTTTTGGATCATGCGCATAAAGGTAGCTCCTGCATTCTTCAAACCGAATGGCATAGTGATTTAGCAGAAGCACCCTAATGGGGTGATGAAGGCTGTCTTTAATTCATCGGGGCCATACAGACGGATCTGATGATAGCCCGAGTAGGCATCAAGAAATGACAGACGCTCACAACCCGCAGTCGAGTCGACAATTTGATCGATGCGGGGGAGCGGAAAATGGTCTTTCGGGTAGACCTTATTGAGGTGCTTGAAGTCAATGCACATTCGGAGTGACTTGTCCTTCTTGGGCACCATGACAACATTGGCGAGCCACTCGGAGTGGTGAACCTCGCGAATGCAGTTGGCTGCCAACAGCTTGGCCACTTCTTCTCTGATTGCCTTCCTCTTGTGCGCGGCGGACCGACGCAGGCGTTCTCGGACAGGCCGAGCGGTGGGATCCACATGCAGTCGGTGCTCAGCCAACTCCCTGGGTACACCTGGCATGTCAGAGGGTTTCCATGCAAAGATGTCCCAGTTCTCACGGAGGAATTGGATGAGCTCGGCTTCCTATTTAGGATCGAGGGTGGTGGAGATGTTCGTCGGGGCAACAGTGGCGTCCGTCGGGTGGATGCTGACCCTCTTCATCTCTCCCGCCGACTGGAATGCAGACTCCGAAGCTAGCTTCTTCAAACGCATCAAGTCACCAGGGTCGACTGTTTTCTTGTACTCATCAAGCTCGAGGACGGCCATCTGCTGGTCGATGATTCTTGATCCCTGCTGCAGACACTCTTCGGCCCGCTGTCGATTGCCCGTGATGGTGATCACACCTTTCGGGCCTGGCATCTTCAGCTTTAGGTATACGTAACACGGACGGGCCATGAAACGCGCATACGCTGGGCGGCCCAGAATTGCGTGGTAAGCGCTCTGGAAGTCCACCACTTCGAACGTCAGCTTTTCCTTGCGGAAGTTCTTGTCGGAGCCGAAAACGACGTCCAACGCGATCTGGCCGAGTGACTTGGCCTTTCGTCCAGGGACGACTCCATGGAACTGCATGCTGCTCTCGCTGAGTTTGGACATCGGAATGCCCATCCCCTTGAGAGTGTCGGCGTACATGATGTTCAAGCCACTGTCGCCGTCCATGAGGACTTTGCGCAGTCGGACTCCCTCCACCGCCGGGTCGACGACCAGAGCCTGTCTCCCTGGGGTGGGTACGTGTGCTGGATGATCCGACTGGTCAAAGGTGATCGCAGTCTGAGACCATTTGAGGAACTTGGGGTTGGTAGGGGTGGCCATGTTCACCTCCCTGTTTACCAGCTTCAGTCGACTCTTGCTCTCAACGTCAGCAAAAATCATCAGTGTTGCATGGACTTGGGGGAACGGATCCTCCTTCTCCTCCTCATCCTGTTCATTGTCCTTTTCACTTGGTTGCCCTTCGCTGAACCCCTGGATCAGGAGGCGACACTCTCGAGTGGTATGCTTCGCATATATGGGGTTGCCCTCTTCATCCATCTTCGTATGAACCGGACATGGCTGGTCCAGGATGGGGTTATTGAACTGCTTCTTCTTGGGGGTGAACTGAGCCTTCCCTTTGCCCTTGAACTTGGCATTGGTTACGGCTGCAGCTTCTGCCTGCTGAGTGGACGAAACTTTCTGCTTCTGCTTCCGAGTGTTATTCCCATCTCCATCAGCGACTGTTTTGTGCTTGCCGCTTCGGATGCGATCCTCTTCTTCGTCATTTGCATAGCGTGCTGCTATCTCCATCATCTTGCTCATGGAGATGTCGCCTGTTTGGCCGAACTTCAGGTACAGATCCCTGTACCGCACGCCTGCCTTGAAGGCGCAGACTGCTTGATGCTTTGTGACGTTCTCCACTGTGTGGTAGAGAGTTGTCCAACGCTGAATGAAATCACGCAGGGGCTCATTCTGCTTCTGGACGCAGTGCTGGAGCTCCACGAGGCCAGCAGGGCGCTTGCATGTCCCTTCGAAGGTCCTGATGAACACTCGGGCCAGATCTGCCCAGCTGTAGATGCTTGAGGGGGCCAACTGGTTCAGCCACGCTCGCGCCGAGCCGTCGAGCATCAGAGGGAGGTGCTTCATGGCGACATGGTCGTCTCCTCCTCCGACCTGGACTGCCACTCGGTAATCATCCAGCCACGTTTCTGGCTTGGA
Organism: Hordeum vulgare subsp. vulgare; assembly: GCF_904849725.1. Lineage (NCBI taxonomy): Eukaryota > Viridiplantae > Streptophyta > Magnoliopsida > Poales > Poaceae > Hordeum > Hordeum vulgare. The sequence continues at coordinate 80,423,471 of NC_058520.1, read as the reverse complement.
CTCTCCTATAAACTTGCTAATTCCGTCGCCAACCGGAAGTTGGGAGGGATGTCAGCCGAACGGATGGCTCGACTGAAACACTCGGGACCAGAAACGATGGTCCTGCTTCCACTCGGACGGTCAATATCGTAACCATCGCGGTGGGCTCGGCCCCTGTCGACCCTCCGCTGGGCGATATGCCCTCTAGCGTCGGGCCTTGGGTCGTAAGTGCCACCGACTGAACGCCTATCATCATGATGTCGGGGCCCGTAGGGCCCACCCCGCGGAGGGGTGCGTGAACGGCGACGATCTTCGGGATTTATGGAACGGCTGCCTCCTCTGTGTCGCTGATGAGAACCAGGGCTATGAACTGACCGATGCGTATTCGCATGAACAGAACTATTGTAGATTCTGTTGTGCGACACGGAGACTGCCGAATTTTGTTGCTGCGCCGTGTGCAACGGGGCGCGGATTTGCTTGATCCCCCTGCCAGCCTCTGAATCAGTCGGCTGAGGGAATCGGCTATCTTGGCAGCCGCAACCAAGTTGAGGAGGGGTGTGCGGAACAACTCCACGTTGCTCCGCCGAGTGTGCCGACTGGCAGAACGGCAAGGCGGACGACGCGCACCGAATGTTTCGCCAATCTCGTGCTCGTTCTGGCCGGCTTGACGGGGATCTTCGTGGGAGTTGGCCATGTGTACTTCTGCTGCAGGCCCGCGACCCGCGTACTCGGAAGGAAACTCGGTCGGAACCGAGTCCGAGCGCTGGGACGACGGGGCAACCACAACCGACTCTAGAACCGCCACTTGTGAAGACGCGTTCTGGCGTGCCTGGGCGTGTTGCACCCAACGCTGGAGCCGCGGACGACGGGACCGCTTGTTGCGGCGCGTGACGGCGGTGTAGGTCGACACCGGAGCCGACTGCTGGAGAAGAAGAATGCCGCGGGCGCCGGCACGGAAGTCCATAGCCCCGCGGCGGGGAAGCGCCTCGACGTCGAGAGGGGCATCCCGAAGCCATGCCGAATCGTCGACGATGAAGGAGAGAGCGCCGAAGAAGATCTCGTGACCCATGCTCGAATCTCCACCGAACGACATGACGAAGTGATGTAGTCGCAAACTCGCCGGAAGTCGCTTAGACGCCGGCCCCACGGTGGGCGCCAACTAACGTAGGTATGAGCCTGACAGTAGATTTGTAGGGTACGAAAGGATGGGCAGAGCCTTAGCTACGGCGAGGTTGTATGAGTTCATGCCCCTCTGCGGTGGAGGTAATAGCCCTACGTCTCAGTGCTCAGGGAGCTTGTTGTCGAGTGGAATGTAGAATACAGTGAATTGCTAACCCCTGCACCAGTGGGGGAGGGTGGCTTATATAGAGTGCGCTGCCCTCCACAACGGTTCGGTGCACAGGGGTGGAGTAGTGGCGATTAAATGCCTACGTTACAGGTAATGTACGTCTTAAATGCTAATAAATGCACACAGAAACGTATGACCGTTTCCCTCCAGGGGGTTACGATGCACAGAGTGGAATCCAGTCGATTAGTTTGATAAACTCCGAATGCTAATCTCCGACTGGACGGTCGAGGATCTGTTACCGACTGGATGAAGGGAACTCCTTAGTTCAGTCGGAACTGACTAAGGGTCTTGTCCCTTATGAGGGGTAGTCCTTGGGTTGGACCTTCAGGGCAGACCTATGACCCTACCCTAGGACTATAACCCCATCATGGACAAACATCCCACTTATGATTAAACTCTGTCGCAAGCATCCTCAACCACGAAAGAAGAGTTAAGATAAATCTAACCATAGCATGAAACATATGGATCCAAATCAGCCCCTTATGAAGCAACACATAAACTAGGGTTTAAGCTTCTGTCACTCTAGCAACCCATCATCTACTTATTACTTACCAATGCCTTCGCCTAGGCCCAAATAATGGTGAAGTGTCATGGAGTCGACGTTCACATGACACCACTAGAGGAGAGACAACATACATCTCATCGAAATATCGAACAAATACCAAATTCACATGATTACTTATAGCAAGACTTATCCCATGTCCTCAAGAAAAAATGTAATTACTCACAAAGCATATTCATGTTCATACTAAGATGAGTATTAATAATCATTAAGGATCTGAACATATGATATTCCACCAAGTAAACCAACTAGCATCAAATACAAGGAGTAATCTACACTACTAGCAACCCACAGGTACCAATATGAGGTTTTGAGACAAAGATCGGATACAAGAGATGAACTAGGGTTTGGAGAGGAGATGGTGCTGATGAAGATGTTGATGAAGATTGAGCCCTCTCGATGAGAGGGTCATTGGTGTTGACGATGGCTTCGATTTCCCCCTCCAGGAGGAAAGTTTTCCCGGCAGAATAGCTCTGCCGAAGCTCTAGACTGGTTCTGCCGAAGTTCCACCTCAAGACGGTGGCACTTCTCCCCGAAAGTTCTGATATGATTTTTTCCAGGTCAAAACCCTTCATATAGTAGAAAATGGGCACCAGAGGCATGCCAGGGGGCCCACATGCATGCAGTGCGCACCCAGGGGGGTAGGCCACGCCCCTGGCTTGTGGCCACCTGGTGGGTCCCCTGATGTATTTCTTTCGCCCAAATTTTTTTATATATTCCAAAATAATTCTCCGTAAGTTTTTACGACTTTTGGAGTTGTGCAGAATAGGTCTCTCAGATTTGCTCCTTTTCCGGTCCAGAATTCAAGCTACCAGCATTCTCCCTCTTCATGTAAACCTTGTAAAATAAGAAAGAAAAGGCATAAGTATTGTACCACAATGTGTATTAACAGCCCATAATGCAATAAATACCAATGTAAAAGCATGATGCAAAATGGACGTATCAGACACCTTTTTCTTCAGCCACAGTCCTCCTCGTTCTCGCTCTAACCTCTGCTCGCGCTCCCGTGCGTGTTTCGGACAAGCTCGGACTCTGGTCGCGACCGACGCACTCCCATGCGCGTCCCGCATGACCTTGGCTCATACGCGCCATCCTCAACCCATAGCCACTAGGTCTGTCCCTGCCTCAACCCCCGCCGCTGCCGGCGAGAAAGCTTCAGGGCTCCACCTCATCCTCCTTCTCGTCTCGTTCGTTGCCACTCCTGTAGCCAGATCTGTAGGGAGAGTCCAAGCTCGCCCGGCTGCGTGCGACCCATGTTGTGTCCGCCACCGCGGTGGTCTCCATCGTCATGCTGTCGTGCCATATCCATCCGCCGCTAATCTGCTTCATGCTTTTCCTGTGTGCCCTTGCTCGGCGGCTCCACCAACTCCCGCCTGAGCCTCTCCATGTCGTCGCCTGCTACCCTCCATTTGCAACATCGGCCTTCTGGTCGCGGTGCTTCTCTGTCCTTGTTTTTGGCGCATCTGGTTCCTCGGGGCGCCACCCTAATCATCTGCTCCTCTTCCGTCCATGCCATCCTTCCCAGATCCAAAACTCTTGTCCGGCTCCTGCAACTCTCCAGTTTCTCCTCCCTGATGTGTGGTCTTTGTCTTGTGGTCGCCAACAAAGGTGGCATCGTGGATCCATCGCCGATGGATCCCTCCACCTCTTAGATCTCCCGGTGTGGCTTTGCCTCCCCGTCGGGGACGTCTCATCAATTGTCCTCTCAGGTGTCCATTGCACCTTGGTGCCTGCTAGCTTCGCTTGCTGGCAAGAATCACCTGGATCTGGGGTTGTCCATTCCAGCGCTGCCCGAAGCTATTGGCGGCTGCTCTGTGTTCGTTGTGGGGGGATGAGGCCGGGGATTGGGACAAATCCATGATTGGCTAGATGCTGCTAGCTGACAGCGGTGACGCTTCATGTCGTTTCCATACTGATGGCGATGTTTGATCCTCGGCCTGACGGTGACTAGGTGAACTCTGGGAGAAATCCATGATCGGATCTTGTATTTGATTGACCATGACGTCGCTCCCTTGCGTTGTAAACCTCCCTCGAGGCGTGGTGTGGAGTGCACCTAGTCTCGTCTTTCCTCCGCTTCTTCTTCGACGACTACTCCACAAACTGTCCTCGTTTGCTCCACTTTCCACCGCTTCTCGTGATGCCTTCTCAAGACCTTCTCATGGTTGTCGTTCTGTTGCGGCGACCTTCGTGCTCTCGGTGTTCTTTCGGTTCATCTTTGCTCAAGGATGGTGCAAGATGCCTCACTTGGATTTTGCAAAGTACTTGGTATTGTGATCTCTAGATGACACCCCAGAACTACTTATGTCTTTCTTGGTGATGGTCCTATGTATGCTATCTAGGTTTGGGGCCTTTTCCCTTTTTCTTTTACCCATGTTACCTCTATGGTTTTTGGTTTGATTTTCCTCATAAACCGGTCAACTTGGTAAGGTTTTCGATCCAGTTTTCCTTATAAACTGAATCACTATCCTGGCATATTGGCCACTTTGAAATATATTCAGGTGGGGAGTTTTTCCTCCCGGTGACCATTTCAAAAAAAACATATGAACGCATACAATATACCTTACTCATACGAACGTCTTTGAGAAATCGAGTCAATAAATCTTGAGCTTGACAAAGTCACTATACATGCAACATCATCTCTCCCTTGACGAACATTTCCAAAGAAAACGTGGAATGCGCTTAGGGAAATGCAAGTGCATCTATTAAGTTTAGGACATAAACTCTCTCCCTTGATGAACATTTCCAAAGAAAACATGAAATGCGCTTAGGGAAATGCGAGTGCATCTCTTAAGTTTAGGACATAAACTCAACTAATACCAGAAGCATGCATTCAGTTCAATAAAAACTCCGGTACCATAAAATCATCTACAGCCGGGCTTGACAAATCTAACCCCATAAATGTTTGCGAACTCGTCCGTGGACAGTGACCGGTCAACTCCCAAATAATGCATTTTACAATTGGATACCTCAAATTAGAAACCTCAAATCCATATTATTACATACAACGTAGCGATATTTAAGCGAAGCTCATCCGCGTCCGTCGTGTCCATGTCCGGCGACCGGCTGCACCCATTGTAGTGTTGATCCGATCGCCGGCGAGGTAGAGTAGGACACGAGACACTAACCGGCTCATGGGAGTCGAGCTCCTGTCGTCTCTCATGCCCTATTGTTCCTCGTTGGAGCCCGCAATCTGGATGGTGCCGGTAGACGTGAGATCGATGACGGATCCCTCTTGCGAGGAGGCAACGTCAACCATGACGCGGTTGCGACGCCCACACTGGTCTACAATACGGGGCGCCAGAGAGTGCGACTCCGCCTCGCCAATGTCCGTCTCCGCGGGGGCTTCCTCCGCCTCCCGTGCCTGCTGCCTCACACGACGGGCACGACGCGCCATGCTTACGTCCGCTGATGCCCATGGTGCACCGTCGGTGCACCAACAAAGGGGTTGCGTGTCCGGCACCGCTTTCAGACGTCAGATGGACCACACCGCCTCCGGTGAGGCAACAATGGCGGATCCACGCACGGGTTATGCAGACACAATGGATTCCCGATGAAACAAGTCTGAGCATTGTCGTCATGTGGTGGAGCGCAAGCTGGACAACCATATCCTCCTAGGGGCCACGTGGGATGAGCTCATGGTTGACAGCTTTGAAGGTGAATGACTCGAATCCGCTGCCCTCCATGCCGAAGAAGGCCGGAGATCGTCGGACGAAAGCTTGGATGGCGGAGGCGAGCGGAATGAAGTGACTAGGGTTTGGTCCAACGAACGAATGAGGTGGAATATATTTGGGGTCAGATGGACTAGCATGAGCCGTGTCCGATGCGACGGATGCGTCCGGACGCCCCATACACACCACATATTTGAGTTGTATATGAAGGGATGCCGCTTAACCCGAACGTTTGAAACCCATTTGAGACGTCCGTGTGAATCGGAATTTCGTAACCTATCAATAACCGGGCAGGCGGGTTTAGAGCGATATGTAGATGCTCTAAGGCTGGCCATAGTGGGGAATATCATATAGTAGTATCATGGATATGATACTATCTTCATAATGCATAGTATCATAAAGTAGTATCATAGATGACCTTATTTATTGACATGCATGACACATATTAGTATAGCATTTAACATGTTACGGTATCTACCTATGTTACTCTAACCCTCTCTCTCATCTTTAATTATGTGCCACATCAGCATATTTGCTAGTCCCAAGTACATGATACTACCTAAGTTACTCCCACTATGGCCAGCCTTAGGCTGGCCATAATTAAAGATGAGAGAGAGGGTTAGAGTAACATAGGTAGATACCGTAACATGTTAAATGCTATGCTACTATGTGTCATGCATGTCAATAAATAAAGTCATATATGATATTACATTATGATACTATGCATTATGAAGATAATATCATACAGTACTATCATATGCATGATACTATTATATATTTATATGATACTTTCCCCTATGGCTAGCCTAAGCCTAACAAACTTATTCACACAAACAAAAATAAAAAACTAACCAACTGAGATACGATCAAAGCTCCTGCTAATAGTAATTATTTATAAATTATGCTATGCAGATCTTCCAGGATACACCGTCAGAGTCACATTTATGTTGATTTTAGATATCTACTGGCGGAAGTATAGAATGACTTTAGAAATTACTCCACCTTTTTTTTCTCTAAAGTCTAAACAGACAATGTTACAAATGAAGTCACAAGAAACATTATTGCTAGTTCTCCGTACGATCCGGACCTCGGATGTCACGGAGTTATTTCAGCCTCCCGAGAATAGGCCGGCCCGCCCAAGTGGCGAGAGCTTTGACTTGGCCGGCTTCGAGAAGGCAATCGTGCTGGCCGGTGGGGATCGTGCCCAGTGCCGACGTCGTGGGGCTTCCGCCCAAGCTCGGAGCATCCACTCTGACTCTAGACCGAATGCCCCGCCTGGATAGAAGGTCATGCACGTCCCGTGCCGACACCACGCGTTCCAGGCCACCACGCCGTTACGTACCGTCACTTTCAACCGAGCTCTTGTCTGTTTGGTTCGGGCAGTATGAGTGTTTCCCTGCCCAGGAATCGCGGGGCGCCACCTAGCCAGGTCACATCGAAGTGTCGCTTTTTCGCTGACATGTCAAGGGCTTATCACCAGCTGGAGAAAACGGTTTTATCCGACCTCAAATACGTAGTACCTCCGTCACAATTTAGAACACACACGTGTGCCTAGGTCGTTAATTTAACTTATATAAATCCTATTATTTAATATAAAAATTATATCATTAAAAAATAGGACATCTAAAGTTTTTAATGATATATTTTTTATAATATATACTTATCATTAAGTTGGTCAAATTAACGACCTACGTACACGCGTCACACTTATAAACTGAGATGGAGGAAGTATCTTCTAGGGTTGAGACTTGAGATCTGTGGACTATATTATCCTTTCCATCTTCATATGTAACGAGTTGGTCCATATGTCATCATCAGCTTTTAGTTACTGTTTAGTTTACTGACATCAAGGGCTGTGGCCCTTTTCCTAAAAAAGGTTGCTAACATTGTAAAGTGCTGGATTATAGATCGGTTTAGATCCAAATAAGACAAAAATTCCTGGTTAATCTCAATGATCCATGTGGATGTACGATAAATGGTGAAAAGTTTAGTAGCATACCGCTAATATAAGAGTAAAACCCCATTCATAAGGGCTCCTTGACCACATGACATTGGAAGCTTGGGAAGAGGAGTTGTACACGCGCGCTCCTCCTCCTCTGTCGTCCGTCTCGTCACGTCGCGCCGCTTCGTGGGTTACGGGAACTTGCCAAGCCTTATTTTTGTCGGTCAAAAATGGTAAATTAATTATTAACAAGTTGCTAAACAAAAATACCAATGTTCAAGACGTTGGACCGTGGGTTATTCGAGGACTCGGTCATGGGCCCGGCCCAGGCCCATCTACCCGATGACCTGTATAAGGAGGCGTCGCGTGTGGAGTGAAACTTAATCCGTTCACTCTCTCCCTCTTCGTGCAACCCTAGCCGATATCTATTGTTCCTTTCGGTGTGTTGCTTCCGGCGATCCCATCCCGACGATCGCGTGCACACTTGCTAGGGAGAGTAGCTGCCTTCGGAACCCCATCGTTCGAGAACCTACCGAGAGAACGACAATAAGGTTTTTGGGGAGCGTCTTGGCGCGATTGCTCCCGATCCGTGCCCGTCTCCGTCCTCCTCCGCTTCGACTACTTTCCGGGCATCCACACCACAGTCGCCGCCGCTGCCAAGAAGAAGAAGGCCATAAACGACGTCGAGGTTATTGTTGTCGCTGTAGCGTTGGCCTGGCCAACCGGAGGGTATGATTTTTTCATCCCTCATTTACTCATTCTCGTGCTAGCCGTATATGTCATGTTTATAGATATTCCAATTCTATGTACTATACATGCTAGTATGCTTAGGTAACGGTATGAACTGCATACCGTATCATGTTAATGGCTCTTGTTTTCCCCTCCCCCTCTTGCGACGCTCCCGCAAGCACCGGAGGGGCAATCCTAGCTGATAGCTCAGGTCTCCTCCTTGCTTCCCTCCTCCCCTTGCCACCGCCACGACGTGATGACGGGCAAAGCCCGACCAACATCAATGGTGGTGGGGCTCTCTTCCTTGAGCCGCTTAGGGTCGAGCGACACGGTCCGAAGGGATCGGGCGCCAGCGTTGTAGGGGCACAGAGTGTGATGGCATCAGCTGGCGGTGGATGCGCTGGTTGCTGGCGATGGCATGGAGGGGTTTTGGGCGGCGGGGCGACGCCCATGTCCTGTGCTGCGTCAGGCCGATCCGATCTAGCCGTCGACACAGGTGGCTCGGCTACATGCGGTGGCTCGATTGGGGTAGGTCACGAGTGGTAGCTCGGTTGGAGGTCCCCTCTGCTCCGCGTCCCTAGTGGCGGTGCACCTACCATCCTCCGGTCGGGTCCGACCAGGGCAGGTTGGATCTAGCACTGGCAGGGGACGCGGGTCATGTTCAACGTGGGCTGACAGGCTTGGGGCGACATGGCTGCTGGGGTGGGCGACGGTGTGATTCGGGTAGTTGGTGGCTTCGGCGGGCAACACATATCTGGATCATGGTGGTGGTGGACAACGTCCGACGGTGCGCTTGTAGTGGGTTGACTTGGTCCGCGTTGGATGCCTTTGTGTTGTGCCCTTCTTGCGTGCGGCATGTGTGTTGTGTTAGTTCGATGTTGCTCTTTGAGTGTTGCCATGTTCTCAGTCGAATCGACGCCAATGACCACGGACATGGCAACATTTGAGCATGCTCGAAGGTGGCCGTTGGTAGCCACTGGGTTGCCCCCGGTCTACCGGGACCAGATGGGGTCACAAGCATGGGCGCTTCCTACGGTAGAGGTGCCGACCCAAACCCGATGGCTGATATCGGGCTAGGAGTGAAAGGTGGTCCCTTTCACCCCTACTATTGTGGTCGGGCGGTCTTGATGTGGATGGTCGGTGGTGTATAGGGGTATGGATGCCGAGGCGACGGTCTCGGATGGCGGGCTTCATGGTTGGCTTTTCAGCAGGCCTCGTGGTGGTCGTGCTGGCTCTATCTCTTAGTCGCGTGGGCGACTAGGGAGGTAGTGGCTGGAGGCCTTGGCCTGCTCTGGCAGTGCCCAGATCTGGAGGGGGGCAAGTTGGCCCTGGCTGAGGTGGTGGTCGGGACTCCTCTTGGTGGTGCAGGCGAGTGTCCAAGTGAAAGCTCCGCGCTTCTAGTGCCGTTGCCGGCGACAACCATGGGTGTCCCTTGCTTCTTGAAGATGGTGTCATGGAACTCAATCTTGTGCCAGAGATCACGGTGAAAACCTTTGTTTGTTCTCACACTCGACGACAACGATGCTTGTTAGAACATTGTTGCCCCATGTTTGGTTTTGATAATTGATTACAATCCCTATGGACTAATAGTTGCCTTGATTTATATTCGAAGGATTTGTCCATAGGCATTTTGAAGTCCATTTGTTGGTTTTAAGGATTTTATGTGATCACCAAGGTGGTATTCAAGGATTTATCCAAATATTGGTCATGTGAGAGTTGAGCTTATTGCAAGGATGTCTTGAAGAAGAAGATTGTGTGAACACTCATGTGTACCTTCAAGACATCATCTTTATGAAGAAAAGATAAGATACAAGGTTGATCAAGACTAAGGCAAATAATGATTCAAGTTGATCAACACACAAAGCGTAGAAGATGTACCAAGTGGGATCAAGTGATCTCATGGTATGGTAAGTATTGTCCATTATGCCTTGTGTACTAACCCATGATCCTTGTGAGTGTTCTTTATGGCTTAGTAATATTTTCATAGGCTTGTATCAAGAAAAGATCACATAAAATCCATGGAGGATGACATCAAGTGGTGATCTTCATGAAGTTTTTGGTGTGCAAGTTCAAGTGAAGAATCACCTAGAGATCGTGCTTGAAGCTTGCCGTCCATTTTGGTTTCAATGGACTTGTGAAGATGTACCGAAGAGTGGCTCACCATAGTGAAGTATGTGGGAACAATCTACTAGTCTTCATCGAGCTGACGCAACCAAGAAAGGCGGTCCATCTTGATAAGTACAAGATTGTCATCATCTAGCTCAAGTGGACTATGTGCAAGGCAAAGGTTTGACCTTGATAAGTTTTCCATTTTACCAGTCTCATGGTGGTAGTTGGGAGACCGGGTTATAGGATCGATTGTCATACTATCAAGGGGGCTCTCAAGTGAGTAGCTTGATTGTATGTTCGTTGATATCTCAAACCATTTGCATCCTTTCATCATCTTTCTTGGTTCTTGTTTGGTGTTTCTCTTTGATTTTTAGAGCTTATCGTCATCTTCATGACAAGCTCGAGTTCATTAAAAACGGAGTTCATATGCATCTTCTATGATGTTTTTGGTGTTGCAGTTTGTCATTTCTTCTCTGATGGAGGCTTCACTTCATTGTTTGGATGGTACTTGTCGTCATCTATCCAACAAGCTTGAGTTTGCTCAATTTGGAGCTCATTTGCAGAAGCTGTGACAATTCTAGTGTTTCGGCATTCATCCGTCTTCTGCATTCTATTCCTAAAGGAAACATGCGGTTGTACGACACTCGCAAGTGGTAGTACCGCCTACAGTGTAAGCTGTAGTACCGCTCTGGGTAAGCGTTAGTACCGCCCCCGAGCGGTAGTACCGCGTGGTGTACCACTGCCTCTGAAGTCTCGACTTTTCGTGTCGGACTGGGCGGTTGTTAGGACGGCAATACGTCACAATAGTACCGCCTATATGCAGTAGTACCGCCCTTCACTAACACTCAACTACCGACTAACATTCTGGACTCATAACTCTCAGCGGACTTAAGGGTGGTAGTAGGGCGAGACACTACCGCTTACAAGCGGTAGTACCACTTCAGCGGTATTGCCCCTGTTCATGTCGTTGCCCTACGTCCGAGGGCCTATGCAATGCAACCCCAGCGGTAGTACCGCTCTGGCGGCACTATGAGCTCGTAGCCTCATGCCATTGCACTGTGTAGCATGCACAGTCGCCCAAGCGGTAGTACCGCTCTCATGAGCGGTAGTACCACTTGTGTGCGGGATGAGGGGTAACAGTTGGATTTTCCCCCTCCTGTAAAAGGGGGTCTTCTTCCCCAATGGATCTTATCCTTTGAACTCGTCGCCCCATTTTTGACCATATTCGAGCTTGCTAACTATCAATCCCTCAAATGATTCTTGCTAATTCTTGAGGGAAAAGAGAGAGGGGATCTAGATCTACGTTTCAACCAGTCACTTTCTCCTCTATGTGAGGGGAACCACTTGGATCTTGATCTTGGAGTTCTTTGTGAACTCCTTGTTCTTCCTCTCATATTCCTCACAGATTTTGTTCTTGTGGTGGGATTTGGGCATGAGGGACTTGACCACTTCGTGTGTTCTTGCCATTGCGTTAGTTGCATCGGTTTGAATTCTCCGCGGTGATATGTGGAACTGAAGTTTGAGAAGCTTATTACTCTTGGGTGTTTGTGCACCCTAGAGCTTGTGCCTCTTGGGTTCTTTTGCGCCCTAGACGGTTGGTGGTGCCTGAGAGCTCAATCATTATGGTGTAAACCTCTAGGCAAGTGTGAGGGTTTCCAATTAGGTTGTGGAGATTGCCCCGAGCAATTTTCACCTCGGAGCCATAATCCATTGTGGTGAAGCTTCATGGTGGTGTTGGAAGCCTCCATTTAAGTTGTGGAGATTGCCCCAACCTTGAATGTAATGGTTCGGTTGCCGCCTTCAAAGGGCACCACTAGTGGAATCACGACATCTTGCATTGTGCGAGCGCATGAGGAGATCGCGGTGGCCCTAGTGGTTTCTTGGGGAGCATTGTGCCTCCACACCCTCCAAATAGAGATTAGCATTCGCAAGGGTGTGAACTTCGGGATACATCATCGACTCCGTGTGCCTCGGTTATCTCTTACCCTAGCCCTTTACTTATGCATTTTACTTTGTGACAACCATATTGTTTCCTATTATATATATTGCTACCACCTAGTTGTTTATCTTGGTTAGCATAAGTTGTTGGGTCACATAGGTGAGCCTAGTTGTTTTAGGTTTTGTGCTTGACTAATTAAAAGCTAGTTTTATTCCACATATGTTCAAGCCTAAACTATAATTATTTGAAAGCACCTATTCACCCCCTATAGGTGGCATCCATGTCCTTTCAACGCTCCGCGTCGTCACCCTTCTGGGGGCGTTGTCATAGAGCTCAGGGGTCTTTGTTCGGGCCTTGGCAAGGTATTAGGCTTGTGTTGTGGAACGATGGATGGGAAACAAAAAATTTCCTACGCACACGAAGACCTATCATGGTGATGTCCATCTACGAGAGGAGCTTTGGATCTACGTACCCTTGTAGATCGCACAACAGGAAGCGTTTAAGAAAGACGGTTCATATAGTGGAACGTCCTCACGTCCCTCGATCCGCCCCACGAACCGTCCCGCGATCTATCCCATGATCCGTTCCGATCTAGCGCCGAACGGACGATGATGTCCCACAAGCGTATGGGATCGCAACAGTTTTTGAGGGTAGAGTATTCAACCCAAATTTATTGATTCCCTCACAAGGGGAAGCTAAAGGATATTCTCAAGTATTAGTAGCTGAGTTATCAATTCAGCCACACCTAAAAGATTAGTGTCTGCAAGCAAAGTATCAGTAGCAAGGTAGTACGATAGCAACGACACCAGAAAAAGCTTTGGCAATCCCCAGCAACGGCTCTAGAAAAGGCCTTGTTGACAGGATGTTAGCGCCAACAAAGTCTTGCAATAAGTAACATCGGAGTAGCAAGGAACAGTAGTAGCAGCAACAGCAAAGTAACAAGTAACAGCAGTAGCGACAACAACAGCAAAGTAATAGAAGTAGTGACAGCAACAAAGTGGCCCAATCCCTCTTGTAGCAAGGGCCAAGCCTAGGCAAAGTAACGTAGCGAGGACCATTAGTAAAAGACTCGTAGGCAGTGGATCGGTGATGGATGAGTGTGACGGATGTGATTCATCATGTAACAGCTATAACACGGACAGATATGTGGCTAGCTCCCGTTCATCAATCTAATGTAGGCATGTATTCCGTATGTAGTCATACGTGCTTAGGGAAAAGAACTTGCATGACATCTATTGTCCATCCCTCCTGTGGCAGCGGGGTCCTAATGGAAACTACGGGATATTAAGGTTCTCCTTTTAATAAAGAACTGGACCAACACATTAACACGCGGTGAATACATGAACTCCTCATACTATGGTCATCTCCGGGAGTGGTTCCGGGTATTGTCACTCCGGGGTTGCCGGGTCATAACACATAGTAGGTGACTACAACTTGCAAGATAGGATCTAAAACACACATATATTGGCGACAACATAATAGGTTCAGATCTGAAATCATGGCACTCGGGCCCTACTGACAAGCATTAAGCATAGCCAAGTAGTAGCAACATCAATCTAGAACATAGTGGATACTAGGGATCAATCCCCGTCAAGAACTAACTCGATTACATGATAGATCTCATCCAACTCATCACCGTCCAGCAAGCCTACCATGAGATTACTCACGAACGGTGAAGAGCATCATGGAATTGTCGATGGAGGAAGGTTGATGATGACGATGGCGACGATTTCCCCTCTCCGGAGCCCGAAACGGACTCCAGATCTGCCCTCTAGATGAAGAACAGGATGCGGCGGCGCCTCCGTATCGCAAAACGCGATGAAACCTTCTCTCTGATTTTTTTTTCCAGGTGAAACGGAAGATATAGGACTGAGATTGGGGGCGGTGGTGCCACGTGGGCCCCACAAGCCTGCATGGCGCGACCTAGGGGGATGGCCGCGCCGTGTGGGCTTGTGGCCCATTGGCACACCCCCTCACGTGGATCTTTGCGCAGGTATTTTTTTTATTCCAGAAAAAATCTCCGTAAATTTTCAGGACGTTCTGAGAACTTTCATTTCTGCACAAAAACAACACCATGGCAATTCTGCTGAAAATAGCGTCAGTATGGGTTAGTTCCATTCAAATCATGCAAATTAGAGTCCAAAACAAGGGCAAAAGAGTTCGGAAAAGTAGATACGACGGAGACGTATCAACTCCCCCAAGCTTAAAGCCTTGCTTGTCCTCAAGCAACTCAGTTGACAAACTGAGAGAGACAAAAGAAAAACTTCGACGAACTCTGCTTGATCTTGTTGTTGCAACTATATCTAACTCATAACCAGAATTTCAACAACATCACAAGCAAACCACATAAGCAAATGACATCTAGGTCTCACGATAAACTCATATCAATGGCATAATCAACTAGCGAGCGAATAATAACAAGTCTCAAATGTCAACACTTCAATCAAAACAACATGAAGCAGTACGAATAGATGGAATCTCGCTAGCTCTTTCTGAGACCGCAAAACATAAATGCAGAGCACCTTCGAAGACCAAGGGCTGACTAAACATTGTAATTCATGGCAATGAAGATCCAGTCATAGTCACACTCAACATTCATGTTGGCAACCAAGACAAACCATTATAAGCTCCTAGCTAAATAAGCATGGCATAAGGAACTATGATCTCTAAGTTGTCATTGCAAACATGTTTCTCTCACAACAAAGCTGAATCAGGCATGATGAGCTAGTCATAATTACAAAAACAAAATAGATCGAGTTCATACCAACTTTTCCATGCTCAGTCACTTCATCATATATCATCATTATTGCCTTTCACTTGCACGACCGAACGATGTGAACAATAATAAGTGTGCTCGTGCATAGGACTAAAGCTGGAATCTGCAGGCAAACACAAAGGAGAAGACAAAGTAATATGGCTCTTTGAAAGCTAAACAGGTATGCATGCAAGAGCCACTAAACATTGTAACCAATATCTTCTACCTTGACTCAAAGAAAAAGAAAACTATCTACACGGGAAAGCTCCCAACAAGCAAAAAAAAGAAAGAGAAAATCTTTTTGGTTTTTCTCAAACTAGACAGACACACGAAAAGAAAACGAGAAAAAGAAAATAAACTAGCATGGATGATACAGTGGCAAAGTGTGAACACCGGCTAACAAAGTGAAAGCATAAGCAAGAATGTAAAGTCGGTGAGAACACGTACTCCCCCAAGCTTAGGTTTTTTGCCTAACTTGGTCTACTCCCAAGGAGGGAAATAACCAGCTCCGGGGTACTCCGGAGTGGACTGAGGATGCCACTGCTGTGTGAGCTCCTCTGGTCCCCACTGATAAACTGGCGTCTGGTACTCGACTGGCGGCTCGGGCACGGGCACCTGTGGTTGGGCCAAGCCCCAATATGCGTAGATGTCCGAGGGCATAATAGTGTGCATGCCTGCATGAAGATTGAACAAAGAACGAGCAGGCAAAGTAATAGTCTCACGAGTACCCTGACTAAATACCAGGTTATAAATCATCCTACCACCTATATCTCTATCGAGAAAGTCATGGCGAACCATGCTATCATAATCTAGATACCTCCATAGACAACAGCTTTAGAACGGTTCAGGTTAAACCGTTGAGCTACAGTAGCGCCCAAGCTATAAGTTTTATCGTTATAAAGGGCTTCGTGCAAGGCCGCAAGATCTGGGGAACTAAGTGACCCAGATTTCCCACGACCAATCAAACATTTTCCCACAAATAGTGAGAAGTACCGAAGCACGGGAAAATGAATGCTAGAAGCTCTAGCGCAAGACACTCCTCTCTCCTCTCCTACAACAATTGTACCAATAACAGCTTCCAAGTCCCGTGGACGAGGTTCATGAATATCCCCCACGTAAGGTAATTTGCAAACATTGCAAAAATTCTGGAGTGACATGCGCTGGGGGACATCATAAAGTTTAAACTCAACAGTAGGAGGATTCTTCCTCGGATAGAAGTTAAAGCTTTGTACGAAGATATTAGTGAGGAGGAGTATTGCGAACACTTATCTTCAACGAAGGCGGTAAGGCCTGCGTTTTCCACTAAGTGATAAAAGTCCTCATAAATTCCAGCGGCGCGTAAGAACACGTCGCTTGGCCACTCGCATGGTCGAACTTCGGCGACTCGAGGGACCGGATACTTGGGCTTCTTCTCACTCCCATCATCCTTGGGGTCACGGCTTGACGAGCCTCTCAAGAACCTCCTCATCTTTTACCTTTTCTATCTCTGAAAATTTCTGAATTTTTTAGTGATTCTAAGGAAAAGTGAATAAGTCCCAACGAAACTCGTAGCAACTACTCCTACAAGTGCCTAGAGACCATATTACACATCAAAACTACTTGGGACCAGCTAGAATCAACATACAAAGCTCAAGAACATGGTCACCAAGGCAGCAAAAATACGCGGAGTATAAGGCACTAGAGCAAAAACTAATTGGACCAATGGAGGAGTCACTTACCAAGGAGTAATTTCCCCAAAACAGTTCGGAGAACGGTGATTTGAGCAAAGAGATCGAAAATCCGAGCAAGAGGAGCAAGAACACGGGTTTGAGCAGCAAAACGATTTTTTTCTAGAGGTAGGAGAAGCGGATGGGAGCAAGAATGAGTGAAGGGGGTGCCTGTGGGCCCCACAAGCCTGGGTGGCGCGGCCAGGGGGGTGCCCGTGCCCCTAGGGCTTGTAGCCCACTGGTGTGGCCCCGAGACAGACTCTTTGTCCCAGTATTTTTCAAATATTCCTGAAAAAATCATACTAGATTTTCACAGCGTTCGGAGAACTTTTATTTCCGGGGTATTTTTCTACCGGACGCTAAGACAGAAAACAAGGAAAACTAAACTAAATCTATCATTTTTCTTCTAAGCAACCGAAAGTGAAAGCTTGGAACAGAGGTTTGTGACTCCTTGATTCATCCATCTCATGGTCATCGAAAGAAATCCGTCAATGGGGTTGATCAAATCCCCTCGACAAAACTTTCTCGAATCACAAAAGAGAACGGAGAATTTTTGAATAGTCACTAAGTTACCTAAATGGGGATGTGTATCTCCCCAACAAGCAAGTCATACTTCATCTTGACACGGGGAATAGGGCATTCAAAGCTCCCAATAAGAATCGATGAAGTTTTTTCGATAGCATTGATGCAATGTACTCGATATTGTTTCTTTGGAAAGTGCACCGTATGCTCATTACCGTTGACATGGAAAGTGACATTGCCTTTGTTGCAATCTATAACAGCCCCTGCAGTGTTCAAAAAGGGTCTTCCGAGGATGACAGCCATGGCATCGTCCTCGGGAATATCCAAGATAACAAAGTCTGTTAAGATAGTGGTGTTAGTAACCACAACAGCCACATACTCGCAAATGCTGATAGGGAAAGCAGTTGATTTGTCGGCCATTTGCACAGAGATTTCAGTGGTGTCAGCTTATCTAGTTCAAGTCTACGATAAAGAGAGATAGGCATAACAACAACACCAGCTCCAAGGTCGCACAACGCAGTTCTAACGTTGTTGCCTTTGATGGAGCAAGGTATAGTGGGCACACCGGGATTACCTAGTTTCTTAGGAGTTCCACCCTTGAAAGTGTAATTAGCAAGCATGGCGGAGATCTCAAGATCAGGTATCCTCTTCTTATTAGTCACAATATCTTTCATGTACTTAGCATACGGAGACATCTTGAGCATATCCGTCAAATGCATCTGCAGAAAGATAGGTCTGATAATCTCAACGAATTGCTAAAAATCCTCATCATCATTTTTCTTGGATGGTTTGGGAGGAAAGGGCATAGGTTTCTGAACCCATGGTTCCCTTTCTTTACCATGCTTCCTAGCAGTGAAGTCATTCTTATTGTATCTCTTAATCTTAGGATGTGGGTCATCAAGATCAACACTAGGTTCAATCTCCACATCCTTTTCATTGCTAGGTTGAGCATCAACATGAACATCACCATTGATATCATCATTAGGCTCATGTTCATCACGAGATTGTGTTTCAACATCAGAGATAGAGGCATCGTTTGGACTCTCAGGGGTAGCAGCAATAGGGTTGCTAGCGTGCAGGTTCCTATCATCTTTCTTCTTCTTTCTAGGATGACTAGGTGCAACAGTGCTAACTCCTTGAGACTCTTGTTCTACTCTCTTCGGATGACCCTCAGGATACAGAGGTTCCTGGGTCATTCTACCGCCTCTAGTGACGACTCTGACGTAATTTTCATTCAACTCATTGAGCAAGTCATTCTGAGCTTTAAGTACTTGTTCTACCTGAGTAGTAACCATAGAGGCATGTTTACTCAGAAGCTTCAGATCATTGACATTCCTGTCCACACAAGCACTTAAATGACTAAGCATACGAGCATTCTTTTCCAATTGTCTGCTAACATAATCATTGAAACTTTGTTGTTTCCATGCATAAGCTAGCAGGTTTATCAAAAGGAATATCACTCTCATCAAACCTACGCTGAGAATTTACTTCTACTACCTGTATCGGGTTATTGAGACCATGGATCTCTTCGATAGGTGGTAGATTTTTTACATCTTCAGATTTAATGCCTTTCTCTCGCATAGATTTCTTGGCTTCTTGCATATCTTGAGGACGGAGGAATAGAATACCTCTTTTCTTCAGATTTGGCTTAGGAGGTGGTTTGGGAATAGTCCAAGCATTCTCATTGCACAAGATGTTGTTTAGTAGAATCTCAGTTTGTTCTACGGTTCGTTCCCTAAAAACACTACCGGCACAACTATCTAGATGGTCTTTAGAAGCATCGGTAAGTCCATTATAGAAGATATCAAGTATTTCATTCTTCTCAAGAGGGTGATCAGGCAAAGCATTCAGTAGCTGGATAAGCCTCCCCAAGCTTGTGGGAGACTATCTTCTTCAGCTTGAGCAAAGTTGTATATTTCCTGCAAGGCAACTTGCTTCTTATGGGCAGGGAAATATTTTTCAGAGAAGTAGTAGACCATATCCTGGGGGCTACGCACACAACCAGGAGCAAGAGAAGTGAACCATGTCTTAGCATCATCCTTTAGCGAGAAAGGAAACAGCTTGAGCATATAGTAGTGGCGGATCTTTTCCTCACTAGTGCAATAGGGTGGCTATATCGTGCAGTTTGGTAAGATGGGCTACAACCGTTTCAGACTCATAACCGTGAAAAGGATCAGATTCGACCAGAGTGCTTAACTCAGGGTCGACAGAGAATTCATAATCCTTATCGGTCACAAAAATAGGCGAAGTAGCAAACTTCGGGTCGTATTTCATCCTAGCGTTCAAAGATTTTTCTTTCCACTTGCGCAGAAGTTTCTCAACATCATAGCTATCCTTACACGCAAGAAAATCCTCAGCTATCTCTCCCTACATAACATAGCGCGTATCAGGCATAACAGGCAAAGTAGCAGGTTCTACTTCAATAGTAGCAGCAGTTTCAGAAGCATCATCACATCTAGCAGCAGCTCTAGCAAGTTGTGCATCAAGGAATGCACCTAGTGGCAAAGTAGTATCAGGCATAGCATGCATAGTATGAAGCATAGCATGATCATGCATAGTATGAAGCATAGCATGATCAGGCATAGTATCAAGCATAGCATCATAAGCATCATGGGCAGCAGAAGTAGCATCATCAAGCACATGCGACATATCAAGATTTCTAGGAGGAGGCGAAGTCGCAAACTTACTCATAACTGAAGGTGAATCAAGTGCAGAGCTAGATGGCAGTTCCTTACCTCTCCTCGTAGTGGAAGGTAGGATTTTAGTTCTTGGATCTTTCAGATTCCTCACAGTGATCAACAGACGTCAATCCCAAGTGACTCAGAGAATATAGCTGTGCTTCCCCGGCAACCGCGCCAGAAAAAGCCTTGATGTCCCACAAGCGTATGTGATCGCAATAGTTTTCGAGGGTAGAGTATTCAACCCAAATTTATTGATTCGCTCACAAGGAGAAGCTAAAGGATATTCTCAAGTATTAGCAAATGAGTTGTCAATTCAACCACACCTGAAAGATTAGTGTCTGCAAGCAAAGTATCAGTAGCAAGGTAGTACGATAGCAATGACACCAGAAAAAGCTTTGGCAATCCCCAGCAACGGCGCTAGAAAAGGCCTTGTTGACGGGATGTTAGCGCCAACAAAGTCTTGCAACAAGTAACAGCGGAGTAGCAAGGAACAGTAGTAGTAGCAGCAACAAAGTAACAAGTAACAGCAGTAGCGACAACAGCAGCAAAGTAACAACAGTAGTGATAGCAGCAAAGTGGCCCAATCCCTCTTGTAGCAAGGGACAAGCCTAGACCAAGTAACGTAGCGTGGACCAGTAGTAAAAGACTCATAGGCAATGGATCGGTGATGGATGAGTGTGACGGATGTGATTCATCATGTAACATCTATAACACGAAGAGATATGTGGCTAGCTCCCGTTCATCAATCTAATGTAGGCATGTATTTCGTATGTAGTCATACGTGCTTAGGGAAAAGAACTTGCATGACATCTATTGTCCATCCCTCCCGTGGCAGTGGGGTCCTAATGGAAACTACGGGATATTAAGGTTCTCCTTTTAATAAAGAACCGGACCAACGCATTAACACACGGTGAATACATGAACTCCTCATACTATGGTCATCTCCGGGAGTGGTTCCGGGTATTGTCACTCCGGGGTTGCCGGGTCATAACACATAGTAGGTGACTACAACTTGCAAGTTAGGATCTAAAACACACATATATTGGCGACAACATAATAGGTTCAGATCTGAAATCATGGCACTCGGGCCCTAGTGACAAGCATTAAGCATAGCCAAGTAGTAGCAACAACAATCTAGAACATAGTGGATACTAGGGATCAATCCCCGTCAAGAACTAACTCGATTACATGATAGATCTCATCCAACTCATCACCGTCCAGCAAGCCTACGATGAGATTACTCACGAACGATCAAGAGCATCATGGAATTGTCGATGGAGGAAGGTTGATGATGACGATGGCGACGATTTCCCCTCTCCGGAGCCCGAAACGGACTCCAGATCTTCCCTCCAGATGAAGAATAGGATGTGGCATTGCCTCCGTATCGCAAAACGCGATGAAACCTTCTCTCTGATTTTTTTCCAGGCGAAACGGAAGATATAGGACTGAGATTGGGGGCGGTGGTGCCACGTGGGCCCCACAAGCCTGCATGGCGCGACCTAGGGGGGTGGCCGCGCCGTGTGGTCTTGTGGCCCACTGGCACACCCCCTCACGTGGATCTTTGCGCAGGTATTTTTCTTTTATTCCAGAAAAAATCTCCATAAATTTTCAGGACGTTCCGAGAAATTTCATTTGTGCACAAAAACAACACCATGGCAATTCTGCTGAAAACAGCGTCAGTCCGGGTTAGTTCCATTCAAATCATGCAAATTAGAGTCCAAAACAAGGGCACAAGAGTTCGGAAAAGTAGATACAACGGAGACGTATCAGACGACACCTCCGCGTTCAACACACGTACAACTCGATGATGATTTCGGCCTTCTTGATCCAGCAAGCAACACAGCGAAGTAGATGGGTTCTCCGGCAGCGTGACGATGCTCCGACGGTGGTGATGATCTACTCCTGCAGGGCTCCGCCCGAGCTCCGTAGAAAGACGATCTAGAGGAAGAACTATGGTGTCTAGATCTGAGTTGCACGTGGCAAAAGTTGTATCAAATCAGCCCTGAATCACCACTATATATAGGAGCGAGGGGGTGGATGCTTGCCTTGAGGGCCAAGCCCTCAAGGGTGTGCCGGCCAAGGAGGAGAGGAGGAATCCTACTCCAATTAGGATTGGAAAGTGGAGTCCTTCTCTTCCTTCCCACCTCCATTTTTTTTCTTTCTCTTTGTTTTTTCTTCTCTTGGCGCCAAGGCCCTCTTGGGCTGTCCCACCAGCCCACTAAGGGCTGGTGCACCACCCTAAGGCCATTGGGCTTCCTCCGGGTGGGTTGCCCCCTCCCGGTGAACATCCGGAACCCATCCGTCACTCTGGGTACAATGTCGGTAATGCCCGAAAACCTTCCGGTAACCAAATGAAACCATCCTATATATCAATCTTCATTTCTGGACCATTCCAGAAACCCTCGTGACGTACCTGATCTCATCCAAGAATCCGAAGAACATTCGATAACCACACATATAACTCAACTATACTAAAACATCACCGAACCTTAGGTGTGCAGATCTTGCGGGTTCGACAACTATGTAGACATGCCCCGAGGCACTCCTCGGTCAATATCCAATAGCGGGACATGGATGCCCATATTGAATCCTACATATTCTCCGAAGATCTTATCGGTTGAACCTCAGTGTCAAGGATTCATATAATCCCGTATGTCATTCCCTTTGTCCTTTGGTATGTTACTTGCCCGAGATTCGATTGTCGGTATCCACATACCTATTTCAATCTCGTTACCGGTAGGTCTTTTTACTCGTTCCGTAATACAAGATCCCGTGACTAGTCACATTGCTTGCAAGGCTTGTGTGTGATGTTGTATTACCGAGTGGGCCCTGATACGTCCATTTTGCATCATGTTTTCATGTTGATATTTATCGCTTCTTTGGCTGTTATTTCACTTCACGGTACAATTCTTATGACTTTTCTCTCTTATTTTGCAAGGTTTACATGAAGAGGGAGAATACCGACAACTGGAATTCTGGCCTGAAAGTGGAGCAAAGTTGAGATACCTATTCTGCGCAACTCCAAACGCCGTAAATATCAACGGGGATTTTTCCCCGATTTATCAAAAATACTGGGCCGAATAAGTGCTAGAGGGGCACCAGGGGGTGCCCACAAGCCTGCACGGCGCGACCACCCCCCAGGCCGCGCCATGGGGGCTTGTGGGCAGCCCACTAGCCCACTGGCCCCCCTCTTTTTCTATATGGAGGGTTTCGTCCAGGAAAAAATCAGAGAGGAGCTTTTTCGTGGTTTCGCCACTCCCACGAGGCGGAACTTGAGCAGAACCAATCTAGAGCTCCGGCAGGACAATCCTGTTGGGGAAACTTCCCTCCCGGAGGGGGAAATCGTCGCCATCGTCATCACCAACACTCCTCTCATCGTAGGGGACTCGTCACCATCAACATATTCATCAGCACCATCTCATCTCCAAACCCTAGTTCATCACTTGTAACCAATCTCCGTCTCGCGACTCCGATTGGTACTTGTAAGGTTGCTAGTAGTGTTGATTACTCTTTGTAGTTGATGCTAGTTGGATTACTTGGTGGAAGAGTTTATGTTCAGATCCTTGATGCTACTCATTACCTCTCTGGTCATGAATATGATAATGCTTTGTGAGTAGTTACTTTTGTTCCTGAGGACATGGGATAAGTCATGCTAATAGTAGTCATGTGAATTTGGTATTCGTTCGGTAATTTGATGTGTTGTATGTTGTTTTTCCTCTAGTGGTGTTATGTGAACGTCGACTACATAACACTTCACCATTATTTGGGCCTAGAGGAAGGCATTGGGAAGTAGTAAGTAGATGATGCGTTGCTAGAGTGACAGAAGCTTAAACCCTAGTTTATGCGTTGCTTCATAAGGGGCTGATTTGGATCCACTAGTTTAATGCTATGGTTAGACTTTGTCTTAATTCTTCTTTCATAGTTGCAGATGCTTGCGAGAGGGGTTAATAATAAGTGGGATGCTTGTCCAAGTAAGGGCAGTACCCAAGCACCGGTCCACCCACATATCAAACTATCAAAGTAACGAACGCGAATCATATGAACATGATGAAACTAGCATGACAGAAATTCCCGTGTGTCCTTGGGAGCGTTTTTCCTCCTATAAGACTTTGTCCAGGCTTGTCCCTTGCTACAAAAGGGATTGGGCCACTTTGCTGCACCATTGCTACTTTTGTTACTTGTTGCTTGCTACGAATCATCTCACCACACAATCACTTGTTACCGACAATTTTAGTGCGTGCAGATTTTACCTTGCTGAAAACCACTTATCAAATCCTTCTGCTCCTCGTTGGGTTCGACACTCTTACTCATCGAAAGGACTACGATTGATCCCCTATACTTGTGGGTCATCAACACTCTTGTCTGGCGCCGTTGCCGGGGAGTGAAGCGCCTTTGGTAAGTGGAAATTGGTAAGGAAACATTCATATAGTGTGCTGAAATTTATTGTCACTTGTCACTATGGAGACTAATCCTTTGAGGGGCTTGTTCGGGGTATCTTCACCTCGAATGGAAGCACAAAGAGTTGCTCCTCAAGTTGCTGCACCTACTGAAAATATTTGCTTTGAATTTCCTTCGGGTATGCTTGAGAAACTGCTGGCTAATCCTTTTACAGGAGATGGAACATCACATCCAGACTTGCATCTAATCTATGTAGATGAAGTTTGTGGTTTATTTAAGCTTGCAGGTGTTCCCGAGGATGAGGTCAAGAAGAAGGTCTTTCCTTTATCTTTGAAGAATAAGGTGTTGACATGGTATAGGCTATGTGATGATACTGGATCATGGGACCACAATCGGTTGAAATTGGAATTTCATCAAAAGTTTTATCCTATGCATTTAGTACATCGTGATCGGAATTATATTAACAATTTTTGGCCTCGTGACAGAGAAAGCATCGCTCAAGCTTGGGGGAGGCTTAAATCAATGCTATACTCATGCCCCAATCATGAGCTCTCGAGAGAAATTATCATTCAGAACTTCTATGCTCGGCTTTCTCATGATGATCGCACCATGCTTGACACTTCTTGTACTGGTTCTTTTTTGAAGAGAGATATTGACTTCAAATGGAATTTATTGGAGAGAATTAAACGCAACTCTGAAGATTGGGAGCTTGAAGAAGGTAAGGAGTGAGGTATGAATTTCACATATTATTGCGTTAAATCCTTTGTTGAGACAAATACTTTTTGTGACTTTAGCGCTAAGTATGGACTTGACTTTGAGATAGTAGCTCAATTGTGTGAATCCTTTGCTGCTCATATTGATCTCCCCAAAGAGAAGTGGTTTAAATTTCATCCTCCTTTAGAAGTCAATGTAGTTAAACCCATTCCAGTTGAAGAGAAAGTCATTGCCTATAATGATCCTGTAGTTCCCAGTGCTTACATTGAGAAACCACCTTTCCCTGTTAGGATAAAGGATCATTCTACAGCTTCAACTCTAATACGTAGAGGCTATATTAGAACACCTACACCCCCTGAGCAAATTAGAGTTGAACCTAGCATTGCTATTATCAAAGATCTTCTGTCTGAAGAAGTTGAGGGACATAATATTCACTTGTGTGAAGATGCTGCTAGAATTGCTAAACCTCACCTTAGAGACAAACATAGGCCTGTTGTTGGCATGCCTGTGGTTTCTGTTAAGAAAGGAGATCATTGTTATCATGGTTTATGTGACGTGGGTGCTAGTGTTAGTGCAATACCTCAATCCTTATATGATGAAATCAAAGATGAGATTGCACCTGTTGAGATAGAACCTATTGATGTCACTATTCAGCTTACCAATAGAGATACTATCTGCCCTGTGGGAATTGTTAGGGATGTTGAAATCTTGTGTGGTAAAACGAAGTATCCTGCTGATTCCCTCGTTCTTTCTACCGCACAAGATACTTTTGTCCCATCATATTTGGCAGACCTTTTCTCAATACCGTCAATGCTCATATTGATTGTGAGAAGCAAATTGTCACTGTTGGCTTTGAAGGTGTGTCACATGAGTTCAATTTCTCTAAGTTTGGTAGACAACCTCATGAAAAGGAGTTGCCTTGTAAGGATGAAACTATTGCCTTAGCCTCTATTGCCGTGCCTCCTACTGATCCCTTAGAGCAATACTTGCTTGAGCATGAAAATGATATGCATATGGATGAAAGGGATGAGATAGATAGAGTTGTCTTAGAACAATATCCTATCCTTAAGAATAACTTGCCTGTTGAACTGCTTGGGGATCCACCCCCACCAAAGGGTGATCCTGTGTTCGAGCTTAAACAGTTGCCTGATACTCTTAAGTATGCCTATCTTGATGAAAAAAAAGATATATCCAGCTATAATTAGTGCTAGCCTCTCAGAGCATGAAGAAAATAAGTTACTAAAAACTATGAGAAAGCACCGTGCTTCTATAGGATTTTCTCTTGATGATCTTAAGGGCATTAGTCCCACTCTATGCCACCACAAGATCAAAACTGATCCTGAATTCAAACCAGTTGCTGATCATTAAAGGAGATTAAATCATAAGATGAAAGAAGTAGTAAGAAAAGAAATACTAAAGCTCCTGGATGCGGGTATCATTTATCCTGTTGCTCATGGCGATTGGGTGAGTCTCGTGCATTGCGTTCCTAAGAAGGGAGGCATTACCGTTGTCCCTAATGATAAGGATGAATTGATCCCGCAGAGGATTATCACTGGCTATAGGATGGTGATCGATTTCAGGAAATTGAATAAGGCCACTAGGAAAGATCATTACCCTATGCCTTTTATCGACCAAATGCTAGAAAGGCTGTCCAAACACACGCACTTCTGCTTTCTAGATGGTTATTCTGGTTTCTCCCAAATACCAATTGCACAATCTGATCAGGAGAAAACCACTTTCACCTGCCCTTTCGGTACCTTTGCTTATAGACGTATGCCTTTTGGCTTATGTAATGCACCTGCCACCTTTCAAAGATGTATGATGGCTATATTCTCTGATTTTGTGAAAAGATTGTCGAGGTTTTCATGGATGACTTCTCCGTTTACGGGTCTTCCTTTGATGATTGCCTCAGCAACCTTGATCGAGTCTTGCAGAGATGTAAAGACACCAACGTTGTCTTGAATTGGGAGAAGTGCCACTTTATGGTTAATGAAGGCATCGTCTTAGGACATAAAATTTCTGAAAGAGGTATTGAAGTCGATAAGGCTAAGGTTGATGCAATCGAGAAAATGCCATACCCCACAGATATCAAAGATATAAGAAGTTTCCTTGGTCATGCTGGTGTCTATAGAAGGTTCATCAAAGACTTCTCTAGGATTTCTTGGCCTCTTACCAATATCTTACAAAAGGATATTCCTTTTGTTTTTGACGATGATTGTGAGGAAGCCTTGGAAATACTTAAGAGGGCTTTGATAACTGCACCTATTGTTCAACCACCTGATTGGAACTTACCTTTCGAGATCATGTGTGACGCTAGTGATTATGCTGTTGGTGTTGTTCTAGGGCAAAGAGTCGATAAGAAGTTGAATGTTATTCACTATGCTAGTAAAACTCTAGGCAGTGCCCAGAGAAACTATGCTACTACGGAGAAGGAATTTTTAGCAGTCGTGATTGCGTGTGAAAAGTTCAGGTCTTACATAGTTGATTCCAAAGTCACTATTCACACTAATCATGCTGCTATTAAGTACCTCATGGAGAAGAAGGGCGCTAAACCTAGACTTATCAGATGGGTTCTCTTGCTACAAGAATTTGATTTGCACGTTGTCGACAAAAAGGGTGCTGATAACCCCGTAGAAGATAACTTGTCTAGGTTGGAGAACGTTCTTGATGACCCACAACCTATTGATGATAGCTTTCCCGATGAGCAATTGATTGTCATCAATGTTTCACGTAGTGCATCGTGGTATGCTGATTATGCAAACTATATCGTTGCCAAATATATACCACCTAGTTTCACGTACCGGCAAAAGAAGAAATTCTTCTTTGACTTGAGACACTACTTTTGGGATGATCCTCACCTTTATAAGGAAGGAGTAGATGGTGTTATTAGACGTTGTGTACCTGAACATGAACTAGGACAGATCCTATAGAAGTGTCACTCCAAGGCCTACGGAGGACACCATGTGGGAGATAGAACTGCACACAAGGTATTGCAATCAGGTTTCTATTGGCCCACTCTCTTCAAGGATGCCCGTAAGTTTGTCTTGTCTTGTGACGAATGTCAAAGAATAGGTAATATTATCAAACGTCAGTAAATGCCTATGAACTATTCACTTGTCATTGAACCATTTGATGTTTGGGGCTTTGATTATATGGGACCTTTTCCAAAATCCAATGGGTATACTCACATCTTAGTTGCTGTTGATTACGTCACTAAGTGGGTAGAAGCTATCCCCACTAGTAGTGCTGATCACAACACCTATATCAAGATGTTGAAAGAAGTTATCTTCCCTAGATTTGGAGTCCCTAGATATCTAATGACCGAAGATGGTTCGCACTTCATTCATGGTGCTTTCCGTAAAATGCTTGCTAAGTATGATGTCAACCATAGAATTGCATCTCCCTATCACCCTCAGTCCATTGGTCAAGTAGATCTAAGTAATAGAGAGATTAAACTGATTCTACAAAAGACTGTCAACAGGTTTAGAAAGAATTGGTCTAAGAAGCTCGATGATGCACTGTGGGCTTATAGAACTGCCTATAAGAATCCCATGGGCATGTCTCCATACAAAATGGTGTACGGTAAAGCATGTCATTTACCTCTTGAGCTAGAGCATAAAGCTTATTGGGCAATCAAAGAGCTCAATTTTGATTTCAAACTTGCTGGTGAGAAGAGGTTATTTGATATTAGCTCTCTTGATGAATGGAGAACTCAGGCATATGAGAATGCCAAGCTGTTGAAAGAGAAGGTTAAGAGGTGGCATCATAAGAGGATACAAAAGCATGAGTTCAATGTAGGTGATTATGTCTTGCTATATAACCCTCGTTTAAGATTCTTTGCAGACAAGCTTCTCTCTAAATGGGAAGGTCCCTATGTTGTTGAGGAAGTATATCGTTCCGGTGCTATCAAGATCAACAACACGGAAGGTAATTGTCTGAGAGTGGTAAATGGGAAGAGAATCAAGCATTATATCTCAGGTACTCCCATAAATGTTGAAAGCAATATTATCAATACCATAACTTCGGAAGAATACCTAAGGGACATTTATCAGCCTGTTTCAGACTCCGAAAACGAAGAGGTATGTGATTCGGTAAGAAAACAGAGTCCCAAACTTTCCCAATAGGAAATTTTCTCCATTTTGGAATATTTTAAAAAATACAAAAATTGGAAGTAGTCCGGAAAGTGCACGAGGAGGCGACAAGCCTGCATGGCGCGGGCCCACCCCCTTGCCGTGCCGTGAGGGCTTGTGGCCACCTCGTGCGCCTCTCGGACTCCGTTTTCGTGCAGGGTACTCCTTCTGGTTTGGAAAAAATCATTATATATACTTTCGTTTGGTTTGACCCTTGCATCACGCAGATTTCCTCTGTTTTACCTTTCGAGCCTGTTTCTGTTGCAGATCTAGATCGCTATGACTTCCCCAAAAGCTCCGAAGGACAAGTTCTTCGAGAAGGTCATCAATCCCTACCTCACAGGAGTGCTGCAACACCCTCAATCTATCGAGATGCATGAGGGGATGTTGCACATCCGTGATGTTGAGGGGCCTAAGAAGACGGGAAGCATGGAGACGAGGCTCGAAGAAATGGAGCAACAAGTCTTCAAGTGCCAAGGGATGGTGGAGCGTGGACTCAACGCCAACCACATGATGATCACGGAGTTCACCAACAAGCACAGGATTGATGCCAATGACATCGGGAAGCATCTCTCCAGGCTCTATGACAGGATTGATCAACTCCAGGGCCAGATCTATGACCTGAAGAACCAAAACTGTGAGTATGAGTATAGATTTAAATCAATACGATTGGCTGCAAATTTGAGGATTCCGGAGACTCATTCATCTTTCCATGATGGAGCACCTATGCCTTGGAAGACGGAGGATCAAACTCATGTTGCAACAACTCCACCATCACCCCCAAAGGAAGACAACTGAGCATTGATATGGGCAATCCCCTTGGCTTGTGCCAAGCTTGGGGGAGTTTCCCCGGTATCGTATCACCATCACATCTTTTGCCTTTACCTTTGTTTTCGTTTTCCTTTTCAGTTCTCTTTTTCTCTAGTAGTTTAAAAGTCTTAGTGTTTTAAGTCTTGAGTTTTGCTTTGTGTCACCCCCGATGTATTCTTCCTCATGAGCCATATAATAAAGAGTGTCTTAGTTGAAGGGCTTTGCCTCTTGCCATGATCAAAAGAGTGAGAATAGAACAAAAGCATAAAAGATCATGTAATGATCTTATGGGAAGTGATGGCTTCACATATAAAAAGAATGAGGATCGAAACTTGTTGAGGGTAGGCAAACGTAGACCTTGGTCATTGTTGCAATTAATAGGAAGTGATAAAGAAGGAGAGGTTCACATACAAATATATCATCTCTGACACCATCTATGTTGTGAACACTCACTAAACTATTGCATGCCTAAAAGTAGATGTTGGACATGGAAGACAACGTAATGGATTGTGTTTGCTTGGCTCTGAACAATGTTATATGATTAGAGATCCCTTAGCATGTGAAGATTGCTTCCACCTCACATTAGCCAAAACTCCCGCACCAAGTAGAGATACTACTTGAGCATCCATAAACCTTCAAACCAGTTTTGCCATGAGTGTCCACCATACCTACCTATGGATTGAATAAGATCCCTCAAGTAAGTTGTCATCGGGTGCAAGCAATAAAAATTGCTCTCTAATATGTATGACCTATTAGTGTGTGGAAAATAAGCTTTATACGAACCTGTGATGAGGAAGACATAAAAGCAACAGACTGCATAATAAAGTTCTTTATCACAGGAGGCAATATAAAGTGACGTTCCTCTGCACTAAGAGGACACGCATCCAAATCTCAAAAGCGCATGACAACCTCCGCTTCCCTCTGCCTAGGGCCTATCTTGTACCTTTACTTTTTGCCCTTGAACGAGTCATGGTGATCTTGACCAATTCCCTATTTCGCCTTTATCTTGGCTAACGTCATATGCTAGGGAAAGATCTATATTCATATGTCAACTTGGAGGTAAGTATTCATGAATTATTATTGTTGACATTACCCTTGAGGTAAGCAG
Source organism: Hordeum vulgare subsp. vulgare (assembly GCF_904849725.1). Taxonomy (NCBI): domain Eukaryota; kingdom Viridiplantae; phylum Streptophyta; class Magnoliopsida; order Poales; family Poaceae; genus Hordeum; species Hordeum vulgare. The sequence goes on along the minus strand of NC_058520.1, from coordinate 80,392,371 downwards.
TTGGGAGGCAAAACTGCAAGCCCCTATCTTTCTGTGTGTCCAACTGGAACTTTGATCTCATGAGTACCATGTGAGTTGTAGCAATTGTAGAGAACGAAAGAATGATTGAGTATGTGGATTTGCTTTACAAGCTCTTATTTGACTCTTTCTGATGTTGTGATAAATTGCAATTGCTTCAATGACTAAAGGCTATCGGTTGTTACTTCTCGGTAAGGTTCTTGATCCATGCTTTACTTTGTGAAGGAATTATCACTTTAGCATGAGAGATTATATGTTGGTACTGCTGTTCTCATCATGATCATGATGCATGCATGTTCTTATCTTGTTTTGTCGACACCTCTCCCCCTAAACATGTGGACATATTTATTGAGATAGGCTTTCGCTTGAGGACAAGCGAGGTCTAAGCTTGGGGGAGTTGATACGTCCATTTTGCATCATGTTTTCATGTTGATATTTATCGCTTCTTTGGCTGTTATTTCACTTCACGGTACAATAATTATGCCTTTTCTCTCTTATTTTGCAAGGTTTACATGAAGAGGGAGAATACCGGCAACTGGAATTCTGGCCTGAAAGTTGAGCAAAGTTGAGAATCCTATTCTGCACAACTCCAAACGCCGTAAAAATCAACGGGGATTTTTTCCCGATTTATCAAAAATACTGGGCCGAAGAAGTGCCAGAGGGGCACCAGGGGGTGCCCACAAGCCTGCACGTTGCAGCCAGCCCCCCAGGCCGCGCCATGGGGGCTTGTGGGCAGCCCACTGGCCCACTGGCCCCCTCTTTTGCTATATGGAGGGTTTCGTCCAGGAAAAAAAATCAGAGAGGAGCTTTTTCGTGGTTTCGCCGCCGCCACGAGGCGGAACTTGAGGAGAACCAATCTAGAGCTCCGGCAGGACGATCCTGCCGGGGAAACTTCCCTCCCGGAGGGGGAAATCGTCGCCATCGTCATCATCAACACTCCTCTCATCGTAGGGGACTCGTCACCATCAACATATTCATCAGCACCATCTCATCTCCAAACCCTAGTTCATCACTTGTAACCAATCTCCGTCTCGCGACTCCGATTGGTACTTGTAAGGTTGCTAGTAGTGTTGATTACTCTTTGTAGTTGATGCTAGTTGGATTACTTGGTGGAAGAGTTTATGTTCAGATCCTTGATGCGACTCATTACCTCTCTGGTCATGAATATGATTATGCTTTGTGAGGAGTTACTTTTGTTCCCGAGGACATGGGATAAGTCATGCTAATAGTAGTCATGTGAATTTGGTATTCGTTCGGTAATTTGATGTGTTGTATGTTGTTTTTCCTCTAGTGGTGTTATGTGAACGTCGACTACATAACACTTCACCATTATTTGGGCCTAGAGGAAAGCATTGGGAAGTAGTAAGTAGATGATGGGTTGCTAGAGTGACATAAGCTTAAACCCTAGTTTATGCGTTGCTTCGTAAGGGGCTGATTTGGATCCACTAGTTTAATGCTATGGTTAGACTTTGTCTTAATTCTTCTTTCGTAGTTGCTGATGCTTGCGAGAGGGGTTAATCATAAGTGGTATGCTTTTCCAAGTAAGGGCAGTACCCAAGCGCCGGTCCACTCACATATCAAACTATCAAAGTAACGAATGCGAATCATATGAACATGATGAAACTAGCATGACAGAAATTCCCGTGCGTCCTCGGGAGCGTTTTTCCTCCTATAAGACTTTGTCCAGGCTTGTCCCTTGCTACAAAAGGGATTTGGCCACTTTTCTGCACCGTTGCTACTTTTGTTACTTGTTGCTTGCTACGAATCATCTCACCACACAATTACTTGTTACCGACAATTTCAGTGCGTGCAAATTTTACCTTGGTGAAAACCACTTGTCAGATCCTTCTGCTCCTCGTTGGGTTCGACACTCTTACTTATCAAAAGGACTACGATTGATCCCCCTATACTTGTGGGTCATCAGGCCCCGAGATACCTCTCCGTCACACGTAGTGACAAACCCCAGCCTTGATCCATACTAACTTAACGGACACCTTCGGAGATACCTGTAGAGCACCTTTATAGTCACCCAGTTACGTTTTAACGTTTGATGCACACAAGGTATTCCTCCTGTGCGAGTGAGTTATATGATTTCATGGTCATATGAACAAATACTTGACATGCAGAAAACAATAGCTATAAAATGACATGATCAATATGCTACGTTCATAGTTTGGGTCTAGTCCATCACATGATTCTCCTAATGATGTGATCCAGTTATCAAGTGACAACACTTGCACATAGCCAGAAAACCTTGACTATCATAGATCAACTGGCTAGCCAACTAGAGGCTTGCTAGGGACATTTTTTTGTCTATGTATCCACACATGTATCTATGTTTTCATTCAATACAATTATAGCATGGATAATAAACGATTATCTTTAAACAGGAAATATAATAATAACTATTTATCATTGCCTCTAGGACATATTTCCAACAGTCTCCCACTTACACTAGAGTGAATAATCTAGTCCTCACATCGCCATGCGATTTACATTGTAATAAATCGAACACCCATACAGTTCTGGTGTTGATCATGTTTTGCCCATGGAATATGTTTAGTCAGCGGGTCTGCTACATTCAGATCCGTGTCCACTTTGCAAATATTCACGTCCTCTCCTTCGACGTAGTCACGGATGAGGTTGAAGCGTCGTTTGATGTGTCTGGTCTTCTTGTGAAACCTTGGTTCCTTTGCTAAGGCAATGGCACCAGTGTTGTCACATAATAGAGTTAATGGATCTAGTGCGCTCGGCACAACTCCAAGATCTGTCATGAACTGCTTCATCCAGACACCCTCCTTTGCTGCCTCCGAGGCAACCATGTACTCCGCTTCACATGTAGAATCTACTACGACGCTCTGCTTGGAACTGCATGAGCTTACCGCACCCCATTAAGAATAAATATGTATCCAGTTTGTGACTTAGAGTCATCTGGATAGGTGTCAAAACTTGCGTCGACGTAACCTTTTACGACGAGCTCTTTGTCACCTCCATAAATGAGAAACATTACCTTAGTCCTTTTCAGGTACTTTAGAATATTCTTGACTGTCGTCCAGTGATCCACTCCTGGATTACTCTGAAACCTGCCTGCCATACTTATCGCCAAGCTGACGTTTGGCCTAGTGCACAACATTGCATACATGATAGAACCTACGGCTGAAGTGTAGGGGATGAAACTTATTTGTTCTCTGTCTTCCACAGATGCTGGGCACTGAGTCTTACTAAATTTTATACCTTGTAATACTGGCAAGAACCATTTCTTGGACTGATCTATTTTGAACTTCTTCGAAACTTTATCAAGGTATGTGCTTTGTGAAAGTCCTATCAGGCGTCTCGATCTATCCCTATAGATCTTAATGCCTAGAATGTAAGCAGCTTCTCCTAGGTCCTTCATAGAGAAACTTTTATTCAAGTAATCCTTTATGCTCTCCAAACGCTCCACATTGTTTCCAATCAGTAATATGTCATCCACATATAATATTAGAAACGCCACACGGCTCCCACTCACTTTCTTGTAAATACAAGATTCTCCAGCCACTTGTATGAACCCAAATGCTATGATCACCTCATCAAAGCGCTTATTCGAACTCCGAGATGCTTGCAGCAGTCCATAAATGGATCGCTGGAGCTTGCATACTTTGTTAGCATTCTTTGGATCGACAAAACCTTCGGGGTGCATCATATACAACACTTCCTTAAGAAAACCGTTAAGGAATGCCGTTTTGTCATCCATCTGCCAGATTTCATAATCGTAAAAGGAAGCTATTGCTAACATGATTCGGACGGACTTAAGAATCACTACCGGTGAGAATGTCTCATCGTAGTCAAGTCCTTGAACTTGTGAAAAACCCTTTGCCACAAGTCGAGCTTTATAAACGGTCACATTACCGTCTGCGTCCGTCTTCTTCTTAAAGATCCATTTGTTCTGAATAGCCTTGCGGCCTTCAGGTAGTACTTCCAAAGTCCACACTTTGTTCTCGTACATGGATCCTATCTCGGACTTCATGGTCTCCAGCCATTTGTTGGAATCCGGGCCCACCATTGCTTCTTCATAATTCACAGGTTCATTGTTGTCTAACAACATAATTGATAAGACAGGGTTACCGTACCACTCAGGAGTAGTACGCGATCTTGTCGACCTGCGAGGTCCGATAGGAACTTGATCCGAAGTTTCATGATCATCATCATAAACTTCCTCCTCAACCGGCATCGCAATGACAAGGGTTTCCCCTTGCCCCGCGCCACCATCTAGAGGGATTAGAGGTTCGACAACCTCATCAAGTTCTATCTTCCTCCCACTCAATTCTTTCAAGAGAAACTCCTTCTCAAGAAAAGCTCCGTTTTTAGCAACAAACACTTTGCCCTCGGATTTGAGATAGAAGGTATACCCAACTGTCTCTTTTGGGTAACCTATGAATACACACTTTTCCGCTTTGGGTTCCAGCTTTTCAGGCTGAAGCTTTTTGACATAAGCATCACATCCCTAAACTTTAAGAAACGACAATTTTGGTCTTTTGCCATACCACAGTTCGTATGGTGTCGTCTCCAAGTATTTTTATGGTGCCCTATTTAAAGTGAATGCAGCTGTCTCTAATGCATAACCCCAAAACGATAATGACAAATCAGTAAGAGACATCATAGATCGCACCTTCTCTAATAAAGTACGATTACGACGTTCGAACACACCATTACGGTCTGGTGTTCCAGGCGGTCTCAATTGTGAAACAATTACACATTGTCTTAAGTGAGCACCAAACTCGAAACTCGGATATTCTTCCCCATGATCAGACTGTAGGAACTTGATCTTGTTGTTATGATGATTTTCAACTTCACTCTGAAATTGCTTGAACTTCACAAACGTTTCAGACTTGTGCTTCATCAAGTAAACATAACCATATCTACTCAAATCGTCACTGAAGGTGAGAAAATAACGATATCTGCCGCGCGCCTCCACACTCATCGGACCACATACATCGGTATGTATGATTTCCAACAAGTCACTTGCATGCTCCATTGTTCCGGAGAACAGAGTCTTAGTCATCTTGCCCATGAGGCATGGTTCGCACGTGTCAAGTGAATCAAAGTCAAGCGACTCCAAAAGTCCATCGGAATGGAGTTTCTTCATGCGCTTTACACCAATATGACCTAAAGGGCAGTGCCACAAAACATGGCGCTATCATTGTTAACTCTAACTCTTTTGGTCTCAATGTTTTGTATACGCGTATCATCGCTATCAAGATTCAATATGAACAATCCTCTCACATTGGGTGCATGATCATAAAAGATATTACTCATAGAAATAGAACAACCATTATTCTCTGATTTAAACGACTAACAGTCTCGCAATAAACAAGATCCAGATATAATGTTCATGCTTAACACAGGCACTAAGTAACAATTATTTAAGTTCATAACTAATCTCGATGGTAACTGAAGTGAAACTGTGCCGACGGCGATTGCATCAACCTTGGAACCATTTCCCACGCGCATCGTCTCTTCATCCTTCGTCAGCCTTCGCTTATTCTGCAGTTCCTGTTTCGAGTTGCAAATATGAGCAACAGAACTGGTATCGAATACCCACGCACTACTACGAGAGCTGGTTAAGTACACATCAATAACATGTATATCAAATATACCTGATTTTTTCCTTAGCCGCCTTCTTATCAGCCAAATACTTGGGGCAGTTGCGGTTCCAGTGACCCATACCCTCGAAATAATAACACTCCGTTTCAGGATTAGGTCCAGCTTTGAGTTTCTTCGTCAGATTGGCAACAGGGTTGCCGCTCTTCTTCGAATTACCCTTCTTTCCTTTGCCGTTTCTCTAGAAACTAGTGGTCTTATTCACCATCAACACTTGATGCTCTTTACGGAGTTGTGACTCTGCGACTTTCAGCATCGCGAATAACTCGCCGGGTGACTTTTTCATCCCTTGCATGTTATAGTTCAACACAAAGCTCTTGTAGCTTGGTGGCAGTGATTGAACAATTCTATCAGTGATAGCCTCTTGCGGGAGTTCAATCCCCAGCTCAGCTAGACGGTTTGAGTACCCAGACATTTTGAGCGCATGTTCACTGACAGACGAATTCTCCTTATCTTGCAAGCATAGAATTTATCGGAGGTCTCATACCTCTCGATCCGGGCGTTCTTCTGAAAGATAAACTTCAACTCCTGGAACATCTCAAATGCTCAATGACGCTTAAAGCGACGTTGAAGTCCCGGCTCTAAGCCATACAAGACTGCACATTGAACTACTAAGTAGTCCTCCTTACGTGTTAACCTAGCGTTCTTAACATCTTGGTCAGCCGTAGCGGGTGGTTCATCTCCTAGCACAGCATTAAGGACATAATCCTTCTTCCCAGCTTGCAGGAGCAACTTAAGATTACGAGCCCAGTCTACAAAGTTGCTTCCATCATCTTTCAACTTAGCTTTCTCTAGGAACGTATTAAAATTCAGGGTGACTGTCGCGTGAGCCATTGATCTACAACACAAATATTTCAAAGTGGAATTAGACTATGTTCAAGATAATTAGAGTTTAACTAATCAAATTACTTGCTAAACTCCCACTCAAAAAGTACATCTCTCTAGTCATTTGAGTGGTACATGATCCAAATTCACTAACTCAAGTCCGATCATCACGTGAGTTGAGAATATTTTCAATGGTAAGCATCTCTATGCTAATCATATCAACTATACGATTCATGCTCGACCTTTCGGTCTTATGTGTTTCGAGGCCATGTTTGCACATGCTAGGCTCGTCAAGCTTAACCCGAGAGTTCCGCGTGTGCAACTGTTTTGCACCCATTGTATGTGAATGTTGAGTCTATCACACCCGATCATCATGTGGTGTCTCGAAACGACAAACTGTAGCAATGGTGCACAGTCGGGGAGAACACAATTTCGTCTTGAAATTTTAGTGAGAGATCACCTCATAATGCTACCGTCGTTCTAAGCAAAATAAGGTGCATAAAAGGATTAACATCACATGCAATTCATAAGTGGCATGATATGGCCATCATCATGTGCTTCTTGATCTCCATCAGCAAAGCACCCGCACGATCTTCTTGTCACCGGTGCCACACCATGATCTCCATCAACGTGTCGCTGATACGTCCATTTTGCATCATACTTTTATGTTGATATTTATCGCTTTATGGGCTGTTATTAAGCTTCACGGTACAATACTTATGTCTTTTCTCTCTTATTTTATAATGTTTACATGAAGAGGGAGAATGTAAGCAGCTGGAATTCTGGTCTGAAAAAGGAGCAAGTTTGAGATACCTATTCTGCGCAACTCCAAAAGCTGTGAAAATCAATGAGGAATTATTTTGGATTTTATAAAAAAATACTGGGCGGAAGAAGTACCACAGGGGAGCCAGCAGGAGGCCACAAGCCTGCCAGGCGCGGCCTACCCCCTGGCCGCGCCTAGGTGGCTTGTGGGCCCCCTGTTGCCCCTCCGGCTCCCATCTTTTGCTATAAGGAGGGTTTCGTTCCATAAAAAAATCACGAGGAGGCTTTCGGGAGGAATCACCGCCGCCACGAGGCAGAACTTGAGCAGAACCAATCTAGAGCTCCGGTAGGGCCGTCCTACCGGGGAAACTTCCCTCCCGGAGGGGGAAATCGTCGCCATCGTCATCACCAACACTCCTCTCATCGGAGGGGAGTCATCACCATCAACATCTTCATCAGCACCTTCTCATCTCCAAACCCTAGTTCATCTCTTGTAACCAATCTCCGTCTCGCGACTTCGATTGGTACTTGTAAGGTTGCTAGTAGTGTTAATTACTCTTTGTAGTTGATGCTAGTTGGATTACTCGGTGGAAGATTATATGTTCAGATCCTTGATGCTATTCAATACCTCTCTGGTCATGAACATAATTATGCTTTGTGAGTAGTCACTTTTGTTCCTGAGGACATGGGATAAGTCTTGGTGTAAGTAGTCATGTGAATTTGGTATTCGTTCGATATTTTGATGCGTTGTATGTTGTTTTTCCTATAGTGGTGTTATGTGAACGTCGACTGCATAACACTTCACCATTATTTGGGCCTAGAGGAAGGCATTGTGAAGTAATAAGTAGATGATGGGTTGCTAGAGTGATAGAAGCTTAAACCCTAGTTTATGCGTTGCTTCGTAAGGGGCTGATTTGGATCCACTAGTTTAATGCTATGGTTAGACTTTGTCTTAATTCTTCTTTCATAGTTGTGGATGCTTGCGAGAGGGGTTAATCATAAGTGGGATGTTTGTCCAACTAAGGGCAGCACCCAAGCACCGGTCAACCCACATATAAAACTATCAAAGTAGCGAACACGAATTATATGAACATGATGAATACTAGCTTGACAGAAATTCCCATGTGTCCTCGGGACCGCTTTACCTCCTATAAGAGTTTGTTCAGGCTTGTCCCTTGCTACAAAAGGGATTGGGCCATCTTGCTGCACCTTTGATACTATTGTTACTTGCTACTTGCTACGAATCATCTTATCACACAACTATCTGTTATCGATAATTTCAGTGCTTGCAGAGAATACCTTGCTGAAAACCACTTGTCAGTTCCTTCTGCTCCTCGTTGGGTTCGACACAATTACTTATCAAAAGGACTACGATAGATCACCTACACTTGTGGGTCATCAAGACTCTTTTCTGGCACCGTTGCCGGGGAGTGAAGCGCCTTTGGTAAGTGGAATTTGGTAAGGAAACATTTACATAGTGTGCTGAAATTTATTTTCACTTGTCACTATGGAAACTAATCCTTTGAGGAGCTGGTTCGGGGTATCTTCACCTCGAACGGAAGCACAAGGAGTTTCTCCTCAACCTGCTGCATACTACTTCTCGAACAACAGCACCAGAAATTGACACGTTGACGGATACTTGCTTACGTTGGTTTTTCCCTTGAAGAGGAAAGGGTGTTGCAACACAGGAGCAGTAAGTATTTCCCTCAGTTTGAGAACCAAGGTATCAATCCACTAGGAGAATCTTGTCAAGTCCAGAGTACCTGCGCAAACACAAAAGAGCTTGCACCGAACGCTATAAAGGGGTTGTCAATCCCTTCAAGATTGATTGCAAAGTGAGATCTGAAGGCGGAAAGTGCAACGAAGTAAAAGAGTAAGGCTGAAAATATGGTGTGAAGTAGACCTTGGGGCTATAGTGTTCACTAGAGGCTTCTCTCAAAATAGCAAATATTACGGTGGGTGAACAAATTACTATCGAGCAATTGATAGAACCGCGCAAAGTCATGACGATATATAAGGCAATGATCATACATATAGGCATCACGTCCGAGACAAGTAGACCGATACTTTGTGCATCTACTACTATTACTCCACACATCGACCGCTATCCAGCATGCATCTAGTGTATTGAGTTCATGACGAACAAAGTAACGCCTTAAGCAAGATGACATGATGTAGAGGGATAAACTCAAACCAATGATGAAAACCCCATCTTTTTACCCTTGATGGCAACAACACGATGCGTGCCTCGCTACCCCTTCTATCACTGGGTGAGGTCACCGCACGGTATGAACCCAAAACCAAGCACTTCTTCCATTGGAAGAATCATAGATCAAGTTGGCCAAACAAAACCACAACTAGAAGAGAATTACAAGGATATGAAATCATGCATATAAAAGATCAGAATAAACCCAAATAAGATTCATAGATAATCTGATCATAAATCCATAATTCATCGGATCTCGATAAACACATCCGAAAAGAAGAGTACATCGGAGAGATCTCCATGAAGATCATGGAGAACTTTGTATTGAAGATCCAAGAGAGAGAAGAAGCCATCTAGCTACTAGCTATGGACCCGTAGGTCTATGGTGAACTACTCACGCATCATCGGAGAGGTCATGGTCTTGATGAAGAAGCCCTCCGTATCCGAATCCCCCTCGGCAGGGCACCAGAACGTGCCCCAGATGGGATCTTGCGGAGACAGAAGCTTGCGGCGGCGGAAAAGTACTTTCGATGATCTCCTGATTTTTTCTGGATTTTTGGGAATATATAGGCTAAAGACCTAGGGAGAGGAGGCCGAGGGAGCCCACAAGCCTGGGAGACGCGCCCCTCCTGGCCGCGGCTAGGGGGCTTGTGGGGTCCCTGGTGGCCCCCTGCCTTGGTTCTCAAGTTCCCCGATCGTCTTCTGGTTTGGAAAAAATCTTTTTGGAAGTTTCGTTCCGTTTGGACTCCGTTTAAAATCCTCCGCTGAAAAGGGTCAAAAACACGAATTGGCACTTGACACTGAGTTAATAAGTTAGTCCCAAAAAATATATAAAAGGCATACAAAACATCCAAAGTTTGACAAGATAATAGCATGAAACCATCAAAAATTATAGATACGTTGGAGACATATCAAGCATCCCCAAGCTTAACTCCTGCTCGTCCTCGAGTAGGGAAGTGATAAAGACTGAATTTTTGATGTGGAATACTATCTAGCATAGTTGTCCTTTGTAACTTCTTTCATGTGACATGAATGTTCAGATCCGTAAGATTCAAAACAATAGTTTGCTATTGACATGAAAACAATTAAACTTCAAGCAAACTAGCAAGGTAATCATGAACTTTCAAAATAACAAGGCCAAGGAAAGTTATCCCTACAAAATCATATAGTCTGGCTATGCTCCATCATCCTCACACAACTAATTTAAATCATGCACAACCCCGGTATAGGCCAAGTAACTGTTTTCGCACTCTTACTTTCTCAAACTTTTTATAACTATCACGCAATACATGAGCGTGAGCCATGGATATAGCACTGTAGGTGGAATAGAGTGTGGTGGTGGTTGTGAGACAAAAAAGGAGGAGATGGTCACATTGACTCGTCGTATCAAAGGGCTATGGAGATGCCCATTAATAGATATCAATGTGAATGAGTAGGGATTTCCATACAAAGGATGCACTAGAGCTATAAGTATGTGAAAGCTCAAAAGGATAACTAGTGGGTGTGCATCCAACTTGCTTGCTCACGAAGACCTAGGGCAATTTGAGGAAGCCCATCATTGGAATATACAAGCCAAGTTATATAATAAAGATTCCCACTAGCATATGGTGGTGAAGAAACGAGAGGCTCTCAATCATGAAGAACATGGTGCTATTATGAAGCACAAGTGTGGAAAAATATAGTAGCATTGTCCCTTCTCTTTTTTTTATATGGGCTCTTGGGCCTCTCTTTTTTTCTCTTCTTTTTTATTTGGGCTCTTTGGCCTCTTTTTTATTTATTTCCTCACATGGGACAATGCTCTAATAATGATGATCATCACACTTCTGTTTACTCACAGCTCAAAGCTCAGAACGATGATGACTCTATAGGAAATGCCTCCGGCAATGTACCGGGATGTGCAATGATCTAGGTTGGCGTATGATGTTGAAACATCTCGCTAGCTATCTTACGATCATGCAATGGCAATATGAGAGTGACGACACAAGTCATGAGACGGAACGGTGGGAGTTGCATGGCAATATATCTCGGAATGGCTATGAAAATGTCATAGTAGGTAGGTATGGTGGATGTTTTGAGGAAGGCATATGGTGGGTTTGTGTACCGGCGAAAGTTGCGCGGTACTCAAGAGGCTAGCAATGGTGGAAGGTGAAAGTGCATCTATACCATGGACTCACATTAGTCATGAAGAACTCACATACTTGTTGCGAAAGTTTTTATTAGTAATCGAAACAAAGTGCTAAACGCATACTCCTAGGGGAAGGGTTGGTAGGTGTTAACCATCGCGCGATCCCGACCTCAACACAAAGGTTGACAATCAATAGATCAATTATTCTCTGACTTCCTAACATAGCGGTTCACCATACGTGCATGCTACGGGAATCACTAACTTCAACACAAGTATTTCTAGGTTCACAACACCCTACTAACATAACTCTTAATATTACCAAATCCACGTCTCAAAACTAATTGAGAGGAGTCAAAACTTCTCTTTCTACTCAATGCATATGAAGATGGAGGTTTTTGTATCCTCTTTGGGTACCTATCACCTTTGGGACTACTTTCATAGCAGAAGCCAACTACCAAGTCACATACCGCCGTGCTCTAAAAGATCTAAGTAAAGCACATAGAGCAAAATTATCTAGCTCAAAAGATATAAGTGAAGCACGATGAGCATTCTAGCAAAATCACGATGAGTGCATGTCTCTATCAAAAGGTGTGCAGCAATGATGATTGTGACACAACAAAAAGAAAAGACTCCTATGATACAAGACGCTCCAAGCAAAACTCATATCATGTGGTGAATAAAAATATTGCTCCAAGTAATGTTACCGATGGATTGAAGACGAAAGAGGGGATGCCTTCCCGGGGCATCCCCAAGCTTAGGATTTTTGGTGTCCTTGAATTTGGATTGGAATGCCTTGGGCAAACCCAAGCTTGAGCTCTTTCCGCTCCTTATCTCTTTGTCCATGAGAACATCACCCGAAACTTGAAAACTTCACAACACAAAACTTAAACAGAAACTCGTGATAACATTAGCACAAGAAAACAAACTACCACCTCTTTAGGTACTGTAGCAATCTTGATTTCTATTTATATTGGTGTTAGATTACTTTATTCTCACTTTTCCATGGCTAGTACCCCCTAATACTATCCATAGTTTCATCAAAACAAGCAACCAACTCAACAAAAACAGAATCTGTCAAAAACACACCAGTCTGTAGCAATATGTATACTTCGTATACTTCTGGTACCTAAAAAATTCTGAAAAATTACGCCTGCCTGGGCAAAAGGAATGTCAACCAGAAGCAAAAGGAATCAACTCAAAATCTCTTTCTGAATAAACATGAAAAATAATCTCGTGAGCGAAAAGTTTCTGTCTTTTTATAGGAGGATCAAATAACCATCACCAAGACTAGTCATAAAGGTTTTACTTGGCTCAAACACAAAAAGAAACACAAAAGACACTATCATAACAGAATTATGATGGTGTGGACGCAACAAAACAGAAAGAAAAAAGATAAATTCATTGGGTTGCCTCCTGATACGTCTCCGTCGTATCTACTTTTCCGAACTCTTTTGCCCTTGTTTTGGACTCTAATTTGCATGATTTGAATGGAACTAACCCGAACTGACGCTGTTTTCAGCAGAATTGCCATGGTGTTGTTTTTGTGCAGAAATAAAAGTTCTCGGAATGTCCTGAAAATTTACAGAGATTTTTTTGAATAAAAGAAAAATACCTCCGCAAAGATCCACCGGAGGGGGCGTGCAAGTGGGCCACAAGCCCACAGGCCGCGGCCACCCCCTATGGCCGCGCCGTGCAGGCTTGTGGGGCCCACGTCGCACCACCGCCCCCAATCTCAGCTCTATATCTTCCGTTTCGCCTGGAAAAAAACAGAGAGAAGGTTTCATCGCGTTTTGCGGTATGGAGGTGCTGCCACATCATGTTCTTCATCTGGAGGGCATATCTAGAGTCTGTTTCGGGCTACGGAGAGGGGAAATCATCGCCATCGTCATCATCAACCTTTCTCCATCGACAATTCATTGATGCTCTTCATCGTTCGTGAGTAATCTCATCGTAGGCTTGCTGGACGGTGATGAGTTGGATGAGATCTATCATGTAATCGAGTTAGTTCTTGACGGGGATCGATCCCTAGTATCCACTATGTTCTAGATTGATGTTGGTACTACTTGGCTATGCTTAATGCTTGTCACTAGGGCCCGATTGCCATGATTTGAGATCTGAACCTATTATGTTGTCGCCAATATATGTGTGTTTTAGATCCTATCTTGCAAGTTGTAGTCACCTACTATGCGTTATGACCCGGCAACCCCGGAGTGACAATAGCCGGAACCACTCTCGGAGAGGACCATAGTATGAGGAGTTCATGTATTCACCGCGTGTTAATGCGTTGGTCCGGTTCTTTATTAAAAGGAGAACCTTAATATCCCATAGTTTCCATTAGGACCCCGGTGCCACGGGAGGGATGGACAACAAATGTCATGGAAGTCCGTTTCCCTAAGCACGTATGACTACATGCCGAATACATGCCTATATTAGATTGACGAACGTGAGCTAGTTACATATCTCTCCGTGTTATAGCTGTTACATGATGAATCACATCCGTCATACTCATCCATCACCGATACACTGCCTACGAGTCTTTTACTACTGGTTCTCGCTACGTTACTTTGTCTAGGCTTGTCCCTTGCTACAAAAGGGATTGGGCCACTTTGCTGCTGCCGTTACTTGTTTCTTTGCTGCTGCTACTACTACCGTTCCTTACTACTTTGTTGTTACTTGTTGCAAGACTTTTCTGGAGCCGTAGCCGGGGAAGCATTCTTCTCAAGAATAATCCCCCGTCAACGTGCTTTTTACTGGCGCCATTGATACAACAGTTAGGAATAGTCTGCCGTCAACATATCGTTTCTGGCACCGTTGCTATCATACTACTTTGCTACTGATACTTTGCTTGCAGACACTAATCTTTCAGGTGTTGTTGAATCTGACACATTCAACTGCTAATACTTGAGAATATTCTTTCGCTTCACGTCTTGGAGAATCAATAAATTTGGGTTGAATACTCTACCCTCGAAAACTGCTGCAATCCCATACGCTTGTGGGACATCAAGGCTTTTTTCTGGCGCCGTTGCTGGGGAGGAACATCTATATTCTCTGAGTCACTTGGGATTGACGTCTTCTGATCACTATGAGGAATCCGAAAGATCCACGAACTAAAATCCTACCTTCCACTACAAGGAGAGGTAAGGAACTACCATCTAGCTCTGCACTTGATTCACCTTCAGTTATGAGTAAGTTTGCGACTTCGCCTCCTGCTAGAAATCTTGATATGTCGCCTGTGCTTGATGATGTTACTTCTGCTGCCTATGATGCTATGCTTGATACTATGCCTGATGATGCTATGCTTGATACTATGCCTGATGATGCTATGCCTGATACTGCTTTGCCACTAGGTGCATTCCTTGATGCAAAAATTGCTAGAGTTGCTGCTAGATGTGATGATACTTCTGAAACTGCTGATACTATTGAAGTAGAACCTGCTACTATGTATGAATTGCGTGCTATGCCTGATACGCGCTATGTTATGGGGGGAGAGATAGTTGAGGACTTTCTTGCGTGTAAGGATAGCTATGATGTTGAGAAACTTCTGTGCAAGTGGAAAGAAAAATCTCTGAACGCTAGGATGAAATACGACCCAAAGTTTTCTACTTCGCCTATCTTTGTGACCGATAAGGATTATGAATTCTCTCTCGACCCTGAGTTAATCACTCTAGTGGAATCTGATCCTTTTCACGTTTATGAGTCTGAAACGGTTGTAGCCCATCTTACCAAACTGCACGATATAGCCACCCTATTCACTAGTGAGGAAAAGATCCGCCACTACTATATGCTCAAGCTGTTTCCTTTCTCGCTAAAGGATGATGCTAAGACCTGGTTCACTTTTCTTGCTCCTGTTGTGTGCGTAGCCCCCAGGATATGGTCTACTACTTCTCTGAAAAATATTTCCCTACCCATAAGAAGCAAGCTGCCTTGCAGGAAATATACAATTTTGCTCAAGCTGAAGAAGAGAGTCTCCCACAAGCTTGGGGGAGGCTTATCCAGGTACTGAATGCTTTGCCTGATCACCCTCTTGAGAAGAATGAAATACTTGATATCTTCTGTAATGGACTTACATGCTTCCAAAGACCACCTAGATAGTTGTGCCGGTTCTGTTTTTCGGGAAAGAACTGTAGAACAAGCTGAGATTCTACTGAATAACATCTTGTGCAATGAGAATGCTTCGACTATTCCCGGACCACCTCCTAAGCCAACTCCGAAGAAAAGAGGTATTCTATTCCTCAGTCCTGAAGATATGCAAGAATCCAAGAAATCTATACGAGAGAAAGGCATGAAATCTGAAGATGTAAAAAATCAACCACGTATTGAAGAGATCCATGGTCTCGATAACCCGATACAGGTAGTAGAAGTAAATTCTCTGCGTAGGTTTGATGAGAGTGATATTCCGTTTGATAAACCTGCTAGCTTATGCATGGATGAATTTGATAACTTCGTTGCCAAACAACAAAGTTTCAATGATTATGTTAGCAGACAATTGGAAAAGAATACTCGTATGCTTAGTCATTTAAGTGCTTGTGTGGACAGAAATGTCAATGATTTTAAGCTCCTGAGTAAGCATGCCTCTATGTTACTACTCAGGTAGAACAAGTACTTAAAGCTCAGAATGACTTGCTAATTGAGTTGAATAACAATTCCGTTAGAGTCATCACTAGAGGCGGTAGAATGACCCAGGAACCTCTGTATCCTGAGGGTCATCCGAAGAGAATGGAACAAGATTCTCAAGGAGTTAGCACTGATGCACCTAGTCATCCTAGAAAGAAGAAGAAAGATGATAGGAACCTGCACGCTAGTAACCCTGTTGCTGCTACCCCTGAGAGTCCAAACGATGCCTCTATCTCTGATGCTGAAACACAATCTGGTGATGAACATGAGCCTAATGATAATATCAATAGTGATGTTCATGAAGATGCTCAACCTAGCAATGATAAGGATGTGGAGATTGAACCTGTTGATCTTGATAACCCACAGCCTAAGACTAGGATATACGATAAGAATGACTTCACTGCTAGGAAGCATGGTAAAGAAAGGGAGCCATGGGTTCAGAAACCTATGCCCTTTCCTCCCAAACCATCCAAGAAAAAGGATGATGAGGATTTTGAGCGATTCGTTGAAATGATCAGACCTATCTTTCTGCAAATGCGTTTGACAGATATGCTCAAGATGTCTCTGTATGCTAAGTACATGAAAGATATTGTGACTAATAAGAGGAGGATACCTGATCTTGAGATCTCCGCCATGCTTTCCAACTACACTTTCAAGGGTGGAACTCCGAAGAAACTAGGTGATCCCAGTGTGCCCACTATACCTTGCTCCATTAAAGGCAACTACGTTAGAACTGCATTATGTGATCTTGGAGCCGGTGTTAGTGTTATGCCTCTCTCTCTTTATCATAGACTTGAACTGGATAAGTTGACACCCACTGAAATCTCCTTGCAAATGGCCGACAAATCAACTGCTTGCCCTATCAGCATTTGCGAGGATGTGCCTGTTGTGGTTGCTAACACCACTATCTTAACAGACTTTGTTATCTTGGATATTCCCGAGGACGATGCCATGGCTGTCATCCTCGGAAGACCCTTTTTAAACACTGCAGGGGCTGTTTTTGCACCAAAGGCAATGTCACTTTCCATGTCAACGGTATTGAGAATACGGTGCACTTTCCGAAGAAACAATATCGAGTACATTGCACTAATGCTATCGGAAAGACATCATCGATTCTTATTTGGACCTTTGAATGCCCTATTCCTCGTGTCAAGATGAAGTATGATTTGCTTGTTGGGGAGATACACATCCCCATTGAGGTGACCTAGTGACTATTCTAAAATTCTCCGTTCTCTTTTGCGATTCGAGAAAGTTTTGTCGAGGAGACTTGATCAACCTCACTGACGGATTTCTTTCGATGACCATGAGATGGATGAATCGAGGAGTCACAAACCTCTGTTCCAAGCTTTCACCTTCGGTTGCTTAGAAGAAAAACGATAGATTTAGTTTAGATTTCCCTATTTTCTATTTTAGCGTCCGGTAGAAAAGTACCCCGAAAATAAAAGTTCTCCGAACGCTATGAAAATCTAGTATGATTTTTCTGGATTTTTTGAAAAATACTCGGACAAAGAGTCTGTCTGGGGGCCACACCAGTGGGCCACAAGACCTAGGGGCGCGGGCACCCCGTGGCCGCGCCACCCAGGCTTGTGGGGGCCAACAGGTACCCCCTCCACTCATTCTTGCTCTCATCCGCTTCTCCTACCTCCAGAAAAAATCGTTTCGCAGCTCAAACCCGTGTTCTTGCTCCCCTTGCTGCGATTTTCGATCTCTTTGCTCAAATCACCATTCTCCGAACTATTTTGGGGAAATTATTCCTTGGTAAGTGACTCCTCCATTGGTCCAATTAGTTTTTGCTCTAGTGCCTTATACTCCGCGTATTTTTGCGGCCTTGGTGACCATGTTCTTGAGCTTTGCATGCTGATTTTAGCTGGTCCCAAGTAGTTTTGATGCGTAATATGGTCTCTAGGCACTAGTGGGAGTAGTTGCTACAAGGTTAGTTGAACCTTGTTCACCTTTCCTTTGGGTCATTCAAAATTTCAGAAAAGGAAGATGTTCAGGAGAAAATTTCATGGTGGTTCTTCAAGGAAGAGAGGTCCCCGTCTTGCGTTTCGGGAGCCTGGTCCTTACCAACCTAGGGACGTGCAGGTACAACCATGTGAATGGCCTTCTGATGAATTTATGATTGAGGCAGGTTTCAAAGATGAGTTTGATGCACTTGTTCACAACGTCGGACTCGAAGAATTCATCTCCGATAAATGTGAACAGTATGTTGCTCTCACTGCCTCTTTTGTTCGTAGATTCAAATTCTCAGCTGGCCGTGAGCCATCGGTACTGTTTGATCTCTATCATAAATCGTATACCATGAATTTAGAGGATTTTAGTAGAATTTGCAAAATACCTATTTGGGGTAACCTCAATGATCCTCCTAAATCTCTGGTTAGAGATTTTTGCGCTCGTATTACTGTCGGAGAAACTAGAGATATTACGCAAGCTACCATGGGGAGTATTCATTTTCCTGCCTTGCATTACTTTGCCCTCTTCATAGGCAGATGCATCAATGGCAAGATTGAGCATTGTCACCTCTGCACACCCGACCTTAGTACCCTTAAGAGCGCAGTGACGGGTGACAAAAGCTTCAACATGGGAGCTATTATAGCAAGGAGGCTGAATAAGAATGCTATTGAAGGGGATTTCTTTGGTGGGATCTATGCCACTCGCATAGCAAATTTCCTTGGAGTACCCATCCCCAAAGGAGATCCCCCACTTCATACAGCTTTCCTTGACTGCGTCTCTTTGACACGCTACTATTTCCTTGAGAGGGATGACGAATCCCTCCTATACCGATTGATATTTAACCGGCAGCGTGTTTTCCATATTACCCTTCCTGCTCCTGCTCTCTTTGACTTTCAGGTAATATAGAGATATTACATAACCAGAGGAGAGGCAGAGGAGTATGAGAGGGAGGCGAAGGCTGCTCGTCTCCGTGAGGAAGCTATTCAGGCAGTGGCTGCAGCGCTCCCGTATAACCCCGATTATGATTTTGGGTTTCGCCAGGACCATCCTTGGGAGTAGACCAACTTAGGCCAAAAGCCTAAGCTTGGGGGAGTACGTGTTCTCACCGACTTTACATTCTTGCTTATGCTTTCACTTTATTAGCCGGTGTTCACACTTTGCCACTGTATCATCAACAACAACAACAACCAAGCCTTTCAGTCCCAAACAAGTTGGGGTAGGCTAGAGTTGAAACCCATAAGGTCTCGAAGCCAAGTCATGGCTTTGGAACGTGGATAGCTAACTTCCACGCACCCCTGTCCATGGCTAAGTCTTTGTCGATATTCCAAACCTTCAGGTATCTCTTAACGGACTCCTCCCATGTCAAGTTTGGTCTACCACGACCCCTCTTAACATTCTCAGCACGCTTTAGCCGCCCGCTATGCACCGGCGCTTCCGGTGGCCTCCGTTGAATATGTCCAAACCATCTGAGACGATGCTGGACCAGCTTCTCTTCAATCGGTGCTACCCCAAGTCTCTCTTGTATATCGTCATTCCGTACCCGATCCTTCCTTGTGTGGCCACATATCCATCTCAACATGCGCATCTCTACTACACCTAACTGTTGGATATGTCATCTCTTGGTTGGCCAACACTCCGCGCCATACAACATCGCATGTCGGATAGGTTCCTATAAAACTTGCCTTTTAGCTTTTGTGGCACTCTCTTGTCACAGAGTACGCCAGAAGCTTGGCGCCACTTCATCCACCCAACCTTGATTCGGTGGCCCACGTCTTCATCAGTATCGCCATCCTTCTGCAACATGGACCCCAAATATCGAAACGTGTCTCTCTCTGGTACCACCTGCCCGCCAAGGATAACCTCTCCATCCTCGTGCCTAGTAGCACTAAAACTGCACCTCATGTATTCAGTTTTAGTTCTACTAAGCCTAAAACCTTTCGATTCTAGAGTCTGCCTCCATAACTCTAACTTTGTGTTAACCCCCGTTCGGCTATCATCGACTAGCACCACATCATCCGCAAAGAGCATACACCATGGGATATCTCCTTGTCTATCCCTTGTGACCTCATCCATCACCAAATCAAAAAGATAAGGGCTCAAAGCTGACCCTTGGTGTAGCCCTATTCTAATCGGAAAGTCATCGGTGTCGCCATCACTTGTTCGAACACTTGTCACAACATTATCATACATATCCTTGATGAGGGTAATGTACTTTATTGGGACTTTGTGTTTCTCCAAGGCCCACCACATGACATTCCGAGGTATCTTATCATAGGCCTTCTCCAAATCAATGAACACCATATGAAGGTACTTCTTTTTCTCCCTGTATCTCTCCATCAACTGTCGTACCAAGAAGATGGCTTCCATGGTAGACCTCCTAGGCATGAAACCAAATTGGATTTTGGTCACGCTTGTCAACCTTCTTAAGCGGTGTTCAATGACTCTCTCCCATAGCTTCATAGTATGGCTCATCAGCTTGATTCCGTGATAATTAGTACAACTTTGAACATCCCCCTTGTTCTTAAAGATTGGTACTAAAATACTCCGCCTCCATTCTTCGGGCATCTTGTTTGACCGAAAAATGAGGTTGAAAAGCTTAGTTAGCCATACTATCGCTATGTCTCCAAGGCCTCTCCACACCTCGATGGGGATACCATCAGGACCCATCGCCTTGCCTACTTTCATCCTTTTAAACGCCTCCTTAACCTCACACTCCTGGATACGTCGCACAAAGCACATGCTGGTATCATCAAAGGAGTCGTCTAGCTCAATGGTAGAGCTGTCAACCTCTCCATTGTAAAGGTTGTCAAAGTACTCCCGCCATCTACTCTTGATCGCCTCATCCTTCACAAGAAGCTGATCATCTCCATTCTTGATGCATTTGACTTCGCCGACATCCCTCGTCTTCCTCTCCCTAATCTTGGCCATCTTATAGATGTCCCTTTCGCCTTCCTTAGTGTTTAAACGTTGGTAGAGGTCCTCATACGCCCGACCTCTCGCTTCACTCACCACCCGCTTTGCAGCCTTCTTCGCCACCTTATACTTCTCCATGTTAGCTACACTCCTGTCCAGATATAGGCATCTGAAACAGTCCTTCTTCACCCAAATAACCTTCTGGACCTCATCGTTTCACCACCAGGTGTCCTTAGCTTCCCTTCTACTTCCCTTGGTCACCCCAAACTCCTCTACAGCGACCTTCCGCAAGAAGGTCGCCATACTCGTCCACATCAAGTTTGCATCGCCTCCTTCTTGCCAAGGGCCCTCCTTAATGACCCTCTCCCTAAAAGCCTGGGATGCCTCCCCCTTGAGCTTCCACCACTTCGTTCTAGCGACTTTGGCGCGCTTATCCCGTTGGACACGAATCCTAAAGCGGAAGTCAGCGACCACAAGGTTATGTTGAGGGACAACACTCTCTCCAGGTATCGCTTTACAATCAATGCAAGCGCGTCTGTCTTCTCTTCTAGAGAGGACAAAATCAATCTGGCTAGAGTGTAGACCACTACTGAACGTCACTAGATGGGATTCTCTCTTCCTAAAGAGGGTGTTAGCTACAACCATGTCGTAGGCTAGAGCGAAGCTCAGGACATCTTCTCCTTCTTGGTTCCTGATGCCATAGCCAAAGCCCCCATGCACCCTTTCAAAACATGTGTTAGATGGACCCACATGGCCATTGAGGTCTCCTCCTATGAAGAGCTTCTCACCAATAGGTACCCTCCTAACTAAGTCCTCCAGGCCTTCCCAGAACTCCCTCTTGGTGCTCTCATTGTTGCCTACTTGCGGGGCATACGCGCTGATAACATTGAAGACTAAGTCCCCAACTACCAGCTTGACAAGGATCATCCGGTCCCCTTGCCTCTTAACGTCCACAACTCCATCCCTAAGGCTCTTGTTGACCAAGATGCCTACTCCATTCTTGTTTGAAGTTGTCCCCGTGTACCACAACTTGAAGCCGGTATCCTCCACCTCCTTCGGCTTTTGTCCCTTCCATTTGGTCTCTTGGACACATAGGAAATCAACACGCCTCCTCACTACCGTATCAACTAGCTCCCGTAACTTACCCGTCAGGGACCCTACGTTCCAGCTACCTAAGCGTATCCTCCTAGGCTCGGCTAACTTCCTTACCCTCCTAGTGCCACTGTATCATCCATGCTAGTTTATTTTCTTTTTCTCGTTTTCTTTTCGCGTGTTTGTCTAGTTTGAGAAAAACCAAAAAGATTTCCTTTTTCTTCTTTTTCTTGTTGGGAGCTTTCCCGTGTAGATAGTTTTCTTTTTCTTTGGGTCAAGGTAGAAGATATTGGTTACAATGTTTAGTGGCTCTTGCATGCATATCTGTTTAGCTTTCAAAGAGCCATATTACTTTGTCTTCTCCTTTGTGTTTGCGTGCAGATTCCAACTTTAGTCCAATGCACGAGCACTCTTATTATTGTTCACATCGTTCGGTCGCGCAAGTGAAAGGTAATAATGACGATATATGATGAAGTGACCGAGCCTGGAAAAGCTGGTATGAACTCGATCTATTTTTTTTTTTGTAAATATGACTAGCTCATCATGCCTGATTCAGCTTTGTTGTGAGAGAAACATGTTTGCAATGACAACTTAGAGATCATAGTTGCTTATTCCATGCTTACTTAGCTAGGAGCTTATAATGGTTTGTCTTGATTGCCCACAGGAATGTTGAGATGACTATGATAAAGTGTGATAGGATGGTATCTTCCTTTGAATGATTCAAGTGGCTTGACTTGGTGCATGTTCACTCATGCAGTTGAAAAAAAATCAACATAGCCTCTATGATGTTCATGTTCATGGTGATTTATGTCCTACTCATGCTTGCACTCAATGGTAGTTAATCTCAATGCATTTTGATGACTGTTGTCGCTCTCTAGTTGGTCGCTTCCCAGTCTTTTGCTAGCCTTCACTTGTACTAAGCGGGAATACTGCTTGTGCATACACTTCCATAAACGCAAAGTTGTGCCATATGAGTCCACCATACCTACCTATGTGAGGTATCTACCTGCCGTTCCAAGTAAATTTGCATGTGCCACTCTCTAAATCTTCAAGAAATAATCTGTTTTGCATGCCCGAACCGCTCATGTGGTGACAGGGGGCTATTGGTATCTTCCATTCTAGGCGTGTTATCCTCGATATGTGTTTATTCACCATCATTCACGAGAAAGGGGCTGGTAATTGGAATTTCCAGTTCCATGCTCAAATCAAAACGATAATTGCAAACAAAACTCCCCCAGGATTGATGTTGGTATGGACGGTACTCGAGGATTCGGCTGGCCGTGGAGTGTGATTGATTGGTGGTGGGGGAGTCAAAACTTTACTTTTCTATTTGGGAACCGCCTATAGCATGTGTAGTGTGGAAGATGTTGAGCACTATTGGTAATTGCGTTGACAATGAGAGCATGCCACCCGAAATTATTATCTCTATTTTAAAAGCTTGAGCTCTGGCACCTCTACAAATCAATGCTTGCCTCTGCGAAGGGCCTGTCTATTTATGTTCCTGTTGAGTCATCCTCCTCTTACAAAAGCACCAATTAGAGAGCACCTCTGTCATTTTCATGCTTTGCATTTAACTGTGTTGAGTATGACTATGACTGGATCTTCATTGCCTTGAACTACAATGTTTAGTCAGCCCTTGTTCTTTGAAGCTGCTCTGCATTTATGATTTGCGGTCTCACAAAGAGCTAGCGAGATACCATCTATTCGTACAGCTTCATAATGTTTTGATTGAAGTGTTGACACTTGAGGCTTATTATTATTTGATCGCTAGTTGATTATGCCTTTGATATGAGTTTAAGTGAGACCTAGATGTCATTTGCTTATGTGTTTTGATTGTGATCTTGCTGAAATTCTGGTTGTGAGTTAGACATAGTTGCAACAACAAGATCAAACAGAGTTCATTAAAGTTTTTCTTTTGTCTCTCTCAGTTTGTCAACTGAGTTGCTTGAGGACAAGCAAGGCTTTAAGTCGTATCTACTTTTCGGAACTCTTTTGCCCTTGTTGTGGACTCTAATTTGCATGATTTGAATGGAACTAACCCGGACTAACGCTGTTTTCAGCAGAATTGCCATGGTGTTGTTGTTGTGCACAAATAAAAGTTGTCGGAATGTCCTGAAAATTTACGGAGATTTTTTCTGGAATAAAAGAAAAATACCTGCGCAAAGATCCACCAGAGGGGGCGTGCCAGTGGGCCACAAGCCCACAGGTCGCAATCACCCCCTATGGCCGCGCCGTGCAGGCTTGTGGGGCCCATGTGGCACCACAACCCCCCATCTCAGCTCTATATCTTCCGTTTCGCCTGGAAAAAAATCGGAGAGACGGTTTCATCGCGTTTTGTGATACGGAGGCGCCCCACATCCTGTTCTTCATCTGGAGGGCAGATCTGGAGTCCGTTTCGGGCTCCGGAGAGGGGAAGTCGTCGCCATCGTCATCATCAACCTTTCTCCATCGACAATTCCATGATGCTCTTCATCGTTCGTGAGTAATCTCATCGTAGGCTTGCGGGACGGTGATGAGTTGGATGAGATCTATCATGTAATCGAGTTAGTTCCTGACGGGGATTGATCCCTAGTATCCACTATGTTCTAGATTGATGTTGCTACTACTTGGCTATGCTTAATGCTTGTCACTAGGGCCCGAGTGCCATGATTTCAGATCTGAACCTATTATGTTGTCGCCAATATATGTGTGTTTTAGATCCTATCTTGCAAGTTGTAGTCACCTACTATGCGTTATGACCCGGCAACCCCGGAGTGACAATAGCGGGATCCACTCCCGGAGATGACCATAGTATGAGGAGTTCATGTATTCACCGCATGTTAATGCGTTGCTCCGGTTCTTTATTAAGAGGAGAACCTTAATATCCCGTAGTTTCCATTGGGACCCCGCTGCCATGGGAGGGATGGACAATAGTTGTCATGCAAGTTCTTTTCCCTAAGCACGTATGACTACATACGGAATACATGCCTACATTAGATTGACGAACGGGAGCTAGTTACATATCTGTCCGTGTTATAGCTGTTACATGATGAATCACATCTGTCATACTCATCCATCACCGATCCACTGCCTACGAGTCTTTTACTACTGGTTCTCGCTACGTTACTTTGTCTAGGCTTGTCCCTTGCCACAAAAGGGATTGGGCCACTTTGCTGCTGTCGTTACTTCTTGCTTTGCTGCTGGTGCTACTGCAATTCTTTACTACTCCGCTGTTACTTGTTGCAAGACTTTTCTGGAGCCGTAGCCGGGGATGCATTCTTCTCAAGAATAATCCCCCATCAACGTGCTTCTTACTGGCGCCATTGATACAACAGTTAGGAATAGTCTGCCGTCAACAGATCGTTTCTGGCACCGTCGCTATCATACTACTTTGCTACTGATACTTTGCTTGCAGACACTAATCTTTCAGGTGTGGTTGAATCTCACACATTCAGCTGCTAATACTTGAGAATATTATTTCGCTTTCCATATCGGCGAATCAATAAATTTGGGTTGAATACTCTACCCTCGAAAACTACTGCGATCCCATACGCTTGTGGGACATCACCTCCCAACAAGCGCTATAGTTTAACGCCCTTAGCTAGGCATAAAGCGATAGAATCACGTATCGTCGTCTTTGGTGCTCAAACCATAAGTAGCCCTCATCATGGATTCAGAAGGCAGTCTTATGTTCTTTCTAGGAAAATGCTCCATGCCCTTCTTTAAAGGAAATTGAAATCTAATATTCCCTTCCTTCATATCAATGATAGCACCGATAGTCCTTAGGAAAGGTCTACCAAGAATGACAGGGCATGTAATATTGCAATCAATGTCAAGCACAATGAAATCCACGGGTACATAGTTCCTATTTGCAATAATAAGAACATCATTGATCCTTCCCATGGGTTTCTTGACAGTAGAATCCGCAAGATGCAAATTAAGAGAACACTCCTCAATCTCATTAAAACCTAGAACATCACATAAAGACTTTGGAATCGCGGAAACACTAGCAACCAAATCACACAAAGCATTGCATTCATAGTTTTTGATTTTGATTTTGATAGTAGGTTCCCACTCATCATGAAGCTTTCTAGGGATAGAAACTTCCAATTCAAGTTTCTCTTCAAGAGATTTTATCATAGCTTCGACGATATGATCGGTAAAGGCCTTGTTTTGGCTATAAGCGTGTGGAGAGTTTAGCATGGATTGCATCAAGGAAATGCATTCAATCAAGGAGAAACTATCATAATTGAATTCCTTGAAATCCAAAGTAGTAATTTCATTACTACTCAAACTTTTAATATCTTCTACTCCACTTTCAATGCTTTTAGCATCAAGATAGATGGACTCCGAATCATTGGGCGTTTTTCAACCAAAGTGGATTCATATCAATCCCCATAATCATTAGGTTTGACACAAGAAAACAAAGATTCAATGTGAGTCACACCAAGCACTTTAAGATCTTCGTGATTCTCATCACGAGAACACGCCTTATTAAGCCATTCAGGTCTAGCACGAATTTGGGCGGTTCTTTGTTTGCTCTCACTCATGGAAACACGCATAGCTTTCAAAGTTTCATCCATATTGATCTTGGGAGGAGCACATCTAACTTTCAAAGCATCAATATCACTAGACATTCTATCAACGCTCCTAGCCAAATCGTCAATTTTGAGTAGTTTTTCCTCTATGGACGCATTGAAAATATTTTGTGAGTTGATAAACTCTTTGATATTACTCTCTAGATCAGAGGGTAATCTATTGTCATTTCCATGAGTATTGTTGTAGGAGTTGCCGAAGTTATTAGAGGAGTTACTAGGAAAAGGCCTAGGAACATAGTTTCCTCTAAAAGCATTGTTGTTGCCAAAATTATTCCTACCAACAAAATTAACGTCCAGGCTAGCGTTTCTACTCTCAATCAAGAAAGACAAGGGCATATCATTAGGATCTAAAGGAGCACTTCTACTAGCAACCAAATTCATTAACTCATCCATCTTAGCACTTAACGAGTTAATTTCTTCTATAGCACGTACCTTCTTACTAGTAGGTGACCTTTCAGTGTGCCGCTGAGAGTAGTTCGTCATGATATTGTCTAGGAGTTTTTTGGCTTCTCCTAACGTGATTTCCATGAACGTTCCACCTGAGGCGGAGTCCAAGATATTTCTAGAAGCGAAATTCAAGCCAACGTAGAAGATTTGTATAATCATCCAAAGACTCAAGCCATGAGCGGGACAATTTCTAATCATCAATTTCATTCTCTCCCAAGATTGTGCAACATGTTCATGATCAAGTTGCTTAAAATTCATAATATCATTACGGAGAGAGATAATCTTAGCCGGCGGAAAATACTTGGATATGTAAGTATCTTTGCACTTATTCCAAGAATCAATACTATTTTTGGGCAAAGACGAAAACCATGTTTTTGCTCGATCTCGCAACGAGAAAGGAAAAAGCTTCAATTTAATCACATCATTATCCACATATATCTTCTTTTGCATATCGCAAAGCTCAGTGAAGGTATTAAGATGGGATGCGACATCTTCACTAGGAAGGCCGGAGAATTGTTCTTTCATAACAAGATTCAGCAAAGCGGCATTGATTTCGTATGACTTCACACTAGTGGCGGGAGCAACTGGAGTACTAATAAAATCATTATTATTAGTATTCGAGAAGTCACAAAGTTTGGTGTTTTCTGTCATGGTGACTTCAGCAAGCAAGCAAGCACACAAGCGAACAAAGAGCAAGCGAGAGAAAAGGGCGAACAAAAAAGGCAAACAAAGAAAAGGGTAAATATTTTTGTAAATTTTTGTTTTTCAGAAGTGGGGGAGAGGAAAACGAGAGGCAAAAAAGTTAATGCAACAGATGAGTTTGCGACACTTACTTGGATGAGTTCTTGACATGATCCTCCCTGACAACGGTGCCAGAAATCCTTCTGCTACTTCTCAAACAACAGCACCAAAAATTGACACGTTGACGGGGACTTGCTTGCGTTGGTTTTTCCCTTGAAGAGGAAAGGGTGATGCAGCACAGGAGTAGTAAGTATTTCCCTCAGTTTGAGAACCAAGGTATCAATCCAGTAGGAGAATCTCGTCAAGTCCAGAGTACGTGCGCAAACACAAAAGAGCTTGCACCCAACGCTATAAAGGGGTTGTCAATCCCTTCAAGATTGATTGCAAAGTGAGATCTGAAGGCAGAAAGTGCAACGAAGTAAAAGAGTAAGGCTGAAAATATGGTGTGAAGTAGACCCGTGGGCCATAGTGTTCACTAGAGGCTTCTCTCAAAATAGCAAATATTACTTTGGGTGAACAAATTATTGTCGAGCAATTGATAGAACCACGCAAAGTCATGACGATATCTAAGGCAATTATCATACATATAGGCATCACGTCCGAGACAAGTAGACCGATACTTTCTGCATCTACTACTATTACTCCACACATCGATCGCTATCTAGCATGCATCTAGTGTACTGAGTTCATGACGAATAGAGTAACGCCTTAAGCAAGATGACATGATGTAGAGGGATAAACTCAAACCAATGATGAAAACCCCATCTTTTTACCCTTGATGGCAAAAACATGATGCGTGCCTCGCTACCCCTTCTGTCACTTGGTGAGGTCACCGCACGGTATGAACCCAAAACCAAGCACTTCTCCCATTGCAAGAATCATAGATCAAGTTGGCCAAACAAAACCCACAACTCGAAGAGAATTACAAGGATATGAAATCATGCATATAAGAGATCAGAAGAAACTCAAATAAGATTCATAGATAATCTGATCATAAATCCACAATTCATCGGATCTCGATAAACACACCACAAAAGAAGATTACATCGGATAGATCTCCATGAAGATCATGGAGAACTTTGTATTGAAGATCCAAGAGAGAGAAGAAGCCATCTAGCTACTAGCTATGAACCCATATGTCTATGGTGAACTACTCACACATCATCGGAGAGGTCATGGTGTTGATGAAGAAGCCCACCGTATCCGAATCCCCCCTCCGGCAGGGCACCAGAACATGCCCCAGATGGGATCTTGCGGAGACAGAAGCTTGCGGCGGCGGAAAAGTACTTTCGATGATCTCCTGATTTTTCTGGAAATTTTGGGAATATACAGGCGAAATACCTAGGGTAGAGGAGGCCCAGGGAGCCCACAAGCCTGGGAGGCGCGCCCCCTGGCCGCGGCTAGGGGGCTTGTGGGGTCCCTGGTGGCCCCCTGCCTTGGTTCTCAAGTTCCCAGATAGTCTTTTATTTCGGAAAAAATCTTTTTGGAAGTTTAGTTCCATTTGGACTCCGTTTAAAATCCTCCTCCGAGAAGGGTCAAAAACACGGAAAAAACAGGAACTGGCCCTTGGCATTGAGTTAATAAGTTAGTCCCAAAAAAGATATAAAAGGCATACTAAACATCCAAACTTTGACAAGATAATAACATGAAACCATCGAAATTATAGATACGTTGGAGACGTATCACTGCACCTACTGAAAATACTTGTTATGAAATTCCTTCGGGTATGCTAGAGAAACTGTTGGCTAATCCTTTTACAGGAAATGGAACATCACATCCCGACTTGCATCTAATCTACGTAGATGAAGTTTGTGGTTTATTTAAGCTTGCAGG
This sequence comes from Hordeum vulgare subsp. vulgare, assembly GCF_904849725.1. Lineage (NCBI taxonomy): Eukaryota > Viridiplantae > Streptophyta > Magnoliopsida > Poales > Poaceae > Hordeum > Hordeum vulgare. The sequence goes on along the minus strand of NC_058520.1, from coordinate 80,362,625 downwards.
TTTGCCTGAGGATGAGGTAAAGAAGAAGGTATGTCCCTTATCTTTGGGGGATAAGGCATTGACATGGTATACGCTATGTAATGATACTGGATCATGGAACTACAACCGATTGAAATTGGAATTTCATCAAAAGTTTTATCCTATGCATTTGGTACATCGTGATCGGAATTATATCTATAATTTTTGGCCTCGTGATAGAGAAAGTATCGCTCAAGCTTGGGGGAGGCTTAAGCCCATGTTATATTCATGCCCCAACCATGAGCTCTCGAGAGAAATTATTATTTAGAACTTTTATGCTCGGCTTTCTCATGATAATCGCACCATGCTTGACACTTCTTGTACCGGTTCTTTTATGAAGAGAGATATTGACTTCAAATAGAATTTATTGGCAAGAATTAAACGCAACTCTGAAGATTGGGAGTTTGATGAAGGTAAGGAGTTAGGTATGAATCTGAAGTTCGATTGCGTTAAATCCTTTGTTGAAACAAACACTTTTTGTGATTTTAGCGCTAAACATGGACTTGACTCTGAGATAGTAGCTTCATTATGTGAATCGTTTGCAGCTCATATTAATCTCCCTAAATAGAAGTGGTTTAAATATCATCCTCCCTTAGAAGTCAATGTGGTTAAACCCAATCTAGTTGAAGAGAAAGTCATTGCTTATAATGATCCTATTGTTCCTAGTGCTTACATTGAGAAACCACCTTTCCTTGTTAGAATAAAGGATCATTCTAAAGCTCCAACTGTGATACGTAAGGGCTACATTAGAACACGTACACCCCCTGAGCAAATTAGAGTTGAACCTAGCATTGCTATTGATGGCCATGATATTCACTTCTGTGAAGATGCTGCTAGAATTGCTAAACCTCATGCTAGAGACAAACATAGGCCTGTTGTTGGCACACCTGTTGTTTCTGTTAAGATAGGAGATCATTGTTATCATGGTTTATGTGACGTGGGTGCTAGTGTTAGTGCAATACCTCAATATTTATATGATGAAATTAAAGACGAGATTGCACCTGTCGAGATGGAACCTATTGATGTCACTATTCAGCTTGCCAATAGAGATACTATCTGCCCTTTGGGAATCGTTAGAGATGTTGAAGTCTTGTGTGGTAAAACTAAGTATCCTGCTGATTTTCTCGTTCTTGCTACCACACAAGATAGCTTTTGTCCCATCATATTTGGCAGACCCATCCTCAATACTGTCAATGCTCATATTGACCATGAGAACCAAACTGTCACTGTTAGCTTTGAAGGTGTGTCTCATGAGTTCAATTTCTCCAAGTTTGGTAGACAACCTCATGAAAAAGAGTTGTCTAGTAAGGATGAAATTATTGCCCTAGCTTCTATTGCTGTGCCTCCTACTGATCCTTTAGAGCAATACTTGCTTGATCATGAAAATGATATGCATATGGATGAAAGGAATGAGATAGATAGAGTTATCTTTGAACAACATCCTATCCTTAAGAATAATTTGCCTGTTCAACTGCTTGGAGATCCACCCCCATCAAAGGGTGATCCTGTGTTTGAGCTTAAACAGTTACCTGATACTCTTAAGTATGCTTATCTTGATGAAAAAGAGATATATCCTGTTATTATTAGTGCTAGCCCTTCAGAGCATGAAGAAAAGAAATTGTTGAAAACTCTGAGGAAGCACCGTGCTGCTATTGGATATACTCTTGACGATCTTAAGGGTATTAGTCCCACTCTATGCCAGCATAAAATTAAGACCGATCCTGATTCCAAACCAGTTGCCGATTGATACATCTCCATCGTATCTACTTTTCTGAACTCTTTTGCCCTTGTTTTGGACTCTAATTTGCATGATTTGAATGGAACTAACCCGGACTGACGCTGTTTTCGGCAGAATTGCCATGGTGTTGTTTTTGTGCACAAACGAAAGTTCTCGGAATGTCCTGAAAATTTACGGAGATTTTTTTGGAATAAAAGAAAAAATACTTGCGCAAAGATCCACGTGAGGGGGCGTGCCAGTGGGCCACAAGCCCCTGGGCCGCGGCCACCCCCTATGGCCGCGCCATGAGGGCTTGTGGGGCCCATGTGGAACCAACGCCCCTAATCTGAGTCCTATATCTTCAGTTTTGCCTGGAAAAAAATCAGAGAGAAGGTTTCATCGCGTTTTGCGATACGGAGGTGCCGCCACATCTTGTTCTTCATCTAGAGGGCAGATCTGGAGTCCGTTTCGGGCTCCGAAGAGGAGAAATCATCACCATCGTCATCGTCAACCTTTCTCCATCGACAATTCCATGATGATCTTCATCGTTCGTGAGTAATCTCATCGTAGGCTTGTCGGACGGTGATGAGTTGGATGAGATCTATCATGTAATCGAGTTAGTTCTTGACGGGGATTGATCCCTAGTATCCACTATGTTCTAGATTGATGTTGCTACTACTTGGCTATGCTTAATGCTTGTCACTAGGGCCCGAGTGCCATGATTTCAGATCTGAACCTATTATGTTGTCGCCAATATATGTGTGTTTTAGATCCTATCTTGCAAGCTGTAGTCACCTACTATGTGTTATGACCCGACAACCCCGGAGTGACAATAGCCGGAACCACTCCCGGAGATGACCATAGTATGAGGAGTTCATGTATTCACCGCGTGTTAATCCGTTGGTCCGGTTCTTTATTAAAAGGAGAACCTTAATATCCCGTAGTTTCCATTAGGACCCCGCTGCCACGGGAGGGATGGACAATAGATGTCATGCAAGTTATTTTCCCTAAGCACGTATGACTACATACGGAATACATGCCTACATTAGATTGACGAACGGGAGCTAGCCACATATCTCTCCGTGTTATAGCTGTTACATGATGAATCACATCCGTCACACTCATCCATCACCGATCCACTGCCTACGAGTCTTTTACTACTGGTCCTCGCTACGTTACTTTGCCTAGGCTTGTCCCTTACTACAAGAGGGATTGGGCCACTTTGCTGCTATCACTACTACTATTACTTTGCTGCTGTCGCTACTGCTGTTACTTGTTACTTTGCTGCTGCTGCTACTACTATTCCTTGCTACTCTGATGTTACTTGTTGCAAGACTTTGTTGGCGCTAACATCCCGTCAACAAGGCTTTTTCTAGCACTGTTGCCGGGGATTGTCAAAGCTTTTTCTGGTGCCGTTGCTATCATACTACCTTGATATTGATACTTTGCTTGAAGACACTAATCTTTCAGGTGTGGTTGAATTGACAACTCAGCTGCTAATACTTGAGAATATCCTTTAGCTTCCCCTTGTGAGCGAATCAATAAATTTGGGTTGAATACTCCACCCTCGAAAACTGCTGTGATCCCATACGCTTGTGGGACATCAAGGCTTTTTTTGGCGCCATTGCCGGGGAGGCACAACTATATTCTCTGAGTCACTTGGGATTGACGTCTGCTGATCACTATGAGGAATCCAAAAGATCCAAGAACTAAAATCCTACCTTCCACTACAAGGAGAGGTAAGGAATTGCCATCTAGCTCTACGCTTTATTCACCTTCAGTTTTGGGTAAGTTTGCGATTTCGCCTCCTGCTAGAAATCTTGATATGTCGCCTATGCTTGATGATGCTACTTCTGCTGCCCTTGATGCTTATGATGCTATGCTTGATACTATGCCTGATGATGCTATGCTTGATACTATGCCTGATGATGCTATGCTTGATACTATGCCTGGTGATGCTATGCTTGATACTGCTCTGCCACTAGGTGCATTCCATGATGCACAACTTGCTAGAGTTGCTGCTAGACGTTATGATACTTCTGAAACTGTTGATACTATTGAAGTAGAACCTGCTACTATGCCTATTATGCCTGATATGCGCTATGTTATGGAGGGAGAGATAGTTGAGGATTTTCTTGCGTGTAAGGATAGCTATGATGTTGAGAAACTTCTGCGCAAGTGGAAAGAAAAATCTCTGAACGCTAGGATGAAATACGACCCGAAGTTTGCCACTTCGCTTATCTTTGTGACCGATAAGGATTATGAATTTTCTGTCGACCCAGAGTTAATCACTCTGGTCGAATCTGATCCTTTTCATGGTTACGAGTCCAAAACGGTTGTAGCCCATCTTACCAAACTGCACGATATAGCCACCCTATTCACTAGTGAGGAAAAGATCCGCCACTACTATATGCTCAAGCCGCTTCCTTTCTCTCTAAAGGATGATGCAAAGACCTGGTTCACTTCTCTTGCTCCTGGTTGTGTGTGTAGCCCCCAGGATATGGCTACTACTTCTCTGAAAAATATTTCCCTGCCCATAAGAAGCAAGCTGCCTTGCAGGAAATATACAACTTTGCTCAAGCTGAAGAAGAGAGTCTCCCACAAGCTTGGGGGAGGCTTATCCAGGTACTGAATGCTTTGCCTGATCACCCTCTTGAGAAGAATGAAATACTTGATATCTTCTATAATAGACTTACCGATGCTTCCAAAGAGCACCTAGATAGTTGTGCCGGTTGTGTTTTTAGGGAACGAACTATAGAACAAGCTGAGATTCTACTGAATAACATCTTGTGCAATGAGAATGCTTGGACTATTCCCGGACCACCTCCTAAGCCAACTCCAAAGAAAAGAGGTATTCTATTCCTCAGTCGTGAAGATATGCAAGAAGCCAAGAAATCTATGCGAGAGAAAGGCATTAAATCTGAAGATGTCAAAAATCTACCACCTATCAAAGAGATCCATGGTCTCGATAACCCGATACACGTAGTAGAAGTAAATTCTCTGCGTAGGTTTGATGAGAGTGATATTCCTTTTGAGAAACCTGCTAGCTTACGCATGGATGAATTTGATAACTTTGTTGCCAAACAACAGAGTTTCAATGATTATGTTAGTAGACAATTGGAAAAGAATGCTCGTATGCTTAGTCATTTAAGTGCTTGTGTGGACAGAAATGTCAATGATCTTAAACTTCTGAGTAAACATGCTTCTATGGTTACTACTCAGGTAGAACAAGTACTTAAAGCTCAGAATGACTTGCTCAATGAGTTGAATGACAATTCCGTCAGAGTCGTCACTAAAGGCGGTGGAATGACCCAGGAACCTTTGTATCCTGTGGGTCATCCGAAGAGAGTAGAACAAGAGTCTCAAGGAGTTAGCACTGATGCACCTAGTCATCCTAGAAAGAAGAAGAAAGATGATATGAACCTGCACGCTAGCAACCCTGTTGCTGCTACCCCTGAGAGTTCAAATGATGCCTCTATCTCTGATGCTGAAACACAATCTGGTGATGAACATGAGCCTAATGATAATATCAATAGTGATGTTTATGACGGTGCTCAGCCTAGCAATGAAAAGGATGTGGAGATTGAACATGATCTTGATAACCCACAACCTAAGACTATGAGGTACAATAAGAATGACTTCATTGCTAGGAAGCATGGTAAAGAAAGGGAGCCATGGGTTCAGAAACCTATGCCCTTCCCTCCCAAACCATCCAAGAAAAATGATGATGAGGATTTTGAGCGCTTCGTTAAGATGATCAGACCTGTCTTTCTGCAAATGCGTTTGACGGATATGCTCAAGATGTCTCCGTATGCTAAGTACATGAAAGATATTGTGACTAATAAGAGGAGGATACCTGAGGTTGAGATCTCCGCCATGCTTGCTAAATACACTTTCAAGGGTGGAACTCCGAAGATACTAGGTGATCCCGGTGTGCCCACTATACCTTGCTCCATTAAAGGCAACTACGTTAGAACTGCGCTATGCGACCTTGGAGCCGGTGTTAGTGTTATGCCTCTCTCTCTTTATCGTAGACTTGAATTGGATAAGTTGACACCCACTGAAATCTCTCTGCAAATGGCCGACAAATCAACTGCTTTCCCTATCGGCATTTGCGAGGACGTGCCTGTTGTGGTTGCTAACACCACTATCTTAACAGACTTTGTTATCTTGGATATTCCCGAGGACGATGCCATGGCTGTCATCCTCGGAAGACCCTTTTTAAGCACTGTAGGGGCTGTTATAGATTGCAACAAAGGCAATGTCACTTTCTATGTCAATGGTAATGAGCATACGGTGCACTTTCCGAAGAAACAATATCGAGTACATTGCATCAATGCTATCGAAAAAACTTCATCGATTCTTATCGGGAGCTTTGAATGCCCTATTCCTCGTGTCAAGATGAAGTATGATTTGCTTGTTGGGGATATACACATCCCCATTGAGGTGACTTAGTGACTATTCGAAAATTCTTCGTCTTCTTTTGCGATTCGAGAAAGTTTTGTCGAGGGGATTTGATCAAGCCCATTGATGGATTTCTTTCGATGACCATGAGATGGATGAATCAAGGAGTCACAAACCTCTGTTCCAAGCTTTCACTTTAGGTTGCTTAGAAGAACAATGATAGGTTTAGTTTAGTTTTCCCTACTTTCTGTTTTAGCGTCCGGTAGAAAAGTACCCCGAAAATCAAAGTTCTCCAAACGCTGTGAAAATCTAGTATGATGTTTTCTGGAATATTTGAAAAATACTGGGACAAAGAGTGTGTCTGGGGGCCACACCAGTGGGCCACAAGCCCTAGGGGCGCGGGCACCCCTTGGCCGCGCCACCCAAGCTTGTGGGGCCCACAGGCACCCCCGCCACTCGTTCTTGCTCCCATCTCCTTCTCCTACCTCCAGAAAAAATCGTTTCGTAGCTCAAACCCGTGTTCTTGCTCCTCTTGCTGGGATTTTCTATCTCTTTGCTCAAATCACCGTTCTCCGAACTGTTTTGGGGAAATTACTCCTTGGTAAGTGACTCCTCCATTGGTCCAATTAGTTTTTTCTCTAGTGCCTTATACTCCGCGTATTTTTGCTGCCTTGGTGACCATGTTCTTGAGCTTTGTATGCTGATTCTAGCTGGTCCCAAGTAGTTTTGATGCGTGATATGGTCTCTAGGCCCTTGTGGGAGTAGTTTCTACGAGTTTCGTTGAGCCTTATTCACTTTTCCTTGGAATCACTAAAAATTTCAGAAATTTTTAGAGATAGAAAAGGGAAAAGACGATGAGGTTCTTGAGAGGCTCGTCAAGCCGTAACCACAAGGATGATGGGAGTGAGAAGAAGCCCAAGTATCCGGTCCCTCAAGTCGCGGAAGTTCACGCGTGCGAATGGCCAAGCGACGCGTTCTTACGCGTCGTTGGAATTTATGAGGACTTTTATCATTTGGTGGAGAACGCAGGCCTTACCGCCTTTGTTGAAGATAAGTGTTCGCAATACCTCCTCCTCACTAATATATTCGTACAAAGCTTTAACTTCTATCCGAGGAAGAATCCTCCTATGGTTGAGTTTAAACTTTGTGATGTCCCCCAGCGCGTGTCACTCCAGGATTTTTGCAATGTTTGCAAATTACCTTACATAGGGGATATTCATGAACCTCGTCCACGGGACTTGGAAGCTTTTATCGGTACTATTGTTGTAGGAGAGGAGAGAGGAGTGTCTTGCGCTAGAGTTGCTAGCATTCATTTTCCCGTGCTTCGGTACTTCTCACTATTTGTGGGAAAATGTTTGATTGGTCGTGGGAAAGCTGGGTCACTTAGTTCCCCAGATCTTGCGGTCTTGCGCGAAGCCCTTTATAACGATACAACTTATAGCTTGGGCGCCATAGTAGCTCAACGGTTGAACCTGAACCGTTCTAAAGGTGTTGTCTATGGAGGTATCTACACTACTCATCTTGCTAGACACTTTGAGATACCTATTAGACTGGAGGAAGAAGAAGAGATGCTTCTTCCCGAGAGATATCTAGATTACGATAGCATGGTTCACCATGACTTTCTTGATAGAGATATAGGTGGAAGGATGATTTGTAACCTGGTATTTAGTCAGGGTACTCGTGAGACTATTACTTTGCCTGCTCCTTCTTTGTTCAATCTTCATGCAGGCAGGTACATTATTATGCCCTTGGACATCTACGCATATTCGGGCTTAGCCCAACCACAGGAGCACGTGCCCGAGCCGCCAGTGGAGTACGAGACGCCAGTTTATCAGTGGGAGCCAGAGGAGCTCACACAACAGTGGCATCCTCAGTGCACTCTGGAGTACCCCGGAGCTGGTTATTTCCCTCCTTGGGAGTAGACCAAGTTATGCCAAAAGCCTAAGCTTGGGGGAGTACGTGTTCTAACCGACTTTACATTCTTGCTTATGCTTTCACTTTGTTAGCCGGTGTTCACACTTTGCTACTGTATCATCCATGTTAGTTTATTTTCTTTTTCTCGTTTTCTTTTCATGTGTCTGTCTAGTTTGAGAAAAACCAAAAATATTTTCTTTTTCTTCTTTTGCTTGTTGGGAGCTTTCCCGTGTAGATAGTTTTCTTTTTCTTTGGGTCAAGGTACAAGATATTCGTTACAATGTTTAGTGGCTCTTGCATGCATACCTGTTTAGCTTTCAAAGAGCCATATTACTTTGTCTTCTCCTTTGTGTTTGCTTGCAGATTCCAGCTTTAGTCCAATGCACGAGCACTCTTATTATTGTTCACATCATTCGATTGTGCAAGTGAAAGGCAATAATGACGATATATGATGAAGTGACTGAGCCTGGAAAAGCTGGTATGAACTCGATCTATTTTGTTTTTGTAAATATGACTAGCTCATCATGCCTGATTCAGCTTTGTTGTGAGAGAAACATGTTTGCAATGACAACATAGGGATCATAGTTTCTTATGCCATGCTTATTTAGCTAGGAGCTTATAATGGTTTGTCTTGGTTGCCAACATGAATGTTGAGATGACTATGATGTAGTATGATAGGATGGTATCCTCCTTTGAATGCTTCAAGTGGCTTGACTTGGCGCATGTTCACGCATGTACTTGAAACAAAATCAACATAGCCTCTATGATGTTCATGTTCATGGTGATTTATGTCCTACTCATGCTTGCACTCAATGTTAGTTAATCTCAATGCATTTTGATGACTGTTGTCGCTCTCTAGTTGGTCGCTTCCCAGTCTTTTGGTAGCCTTCACTTGTACTAAGCAGGAATACTGCTTGTGCGTCCACTTCCATAAACCCAAAGTTGTGCCATATGAGTCCACCATCCCTAATTATGTGCGGTATCTACCTACCGTTCCAAGTAAATTTTCATGTGCCACTCTCTAAATATTCAAGAAATAATATGTTTTGCATGCCTGAACTGCTCATGTGGTGACAGGGGGCTATTGGTATCTTCCATGCTAGGCATGTTATCCTTGATATGTGTTTATTCACTATCATTCACGAGAAAGGGGCCGGGAATTGGAATTCCCACTTCCATGCTCAAATCGAAAAGATAATTGCAAACAAAACTCCCCCAGGATTGATGTTGGTTTGGATGGTACCCGAGGATTCGGCTAGCCATGGAGTGTGATTGATTGGTGGTGGGGGAGTCAAAACTTTACTTTTCTGTTAGGGAACCGCCTATAGCATGTGTAGCGTGGAAGATATTGAGAACTCTTAGTCATTGCGTTGACAATGAAAGCATGCGACCCAAATTTATTATCTCTGTTTTAAAAGCTTGAGCTCTGGCACCTATGCAAATCAATGCTTCCCTCTGCGAAGGGCCTGTCTATTTATGTTCCCGTTGAGTCATCCTCCTCTTACAAAATCACCAATTAGAGAGCACCTCTATCATTTTTATGTTTTTCTTTTAACTGTGTTGAGTGTGACTATGACTGGATCTTCATTACCATGAATTACAATGTTTAGTCAGCCCTTGGTCTTTTAAGGTGCTGTAACATCCCAAAATTATAAATTTTGGAATGTTAATATAATTATTAGATTGAATTGTTTGTTTGTTTGAGTGATTGAAACTTGAGTGGAATTTGAAACTTCTCAAAAAAAATGAGAGGGAATAAAATGACTTTCCCAAAATTTTCTATTTTGAATCCCTTTTCAATTTTGAGTTTGAATATTTTCAAAACCCTTTGATTAAAAAAAATCAAACGAGAGGAGGAAAATGACCCTTCGAAATCAGAGGCTATGTCTTGATTCAAATTTTAAGTATTTGCAATTTATTCGAAATTCAAATTCCTTTTCATTTTAAAGTTATTGCAAAAAATTATTTTGTTAAAAAAGTATTTTTTTGGTTTTGAAAATATGTTCATGTTTTAGAAAATTTTATTCTGAAAATTTTGATATATAATATGTCTATATAAAATGTTCTCCCTTTTTCATTTATACGTTTTCTTCTTTGTTTTTGTCTTTTTTTAAATTGTTCGTTTGCAAAAAAGAAAAAAAAAAGGCCACGGCCGGCCGTGTGCATGCATGCTGGCCGTTCAGCCCATGCGGCACTTATTCTTTTTCTTTTCTATTTCCTCCTATTTACGTATATGTTTAGTCCCACATCGCCTATCTATGGACCATTAGACCTCCCTTCCACCTATAAATATAGATCCATAGGAGCATCCAAAAATCATCTATTTCGGGTTAAATCAATCTTTTGGTTTAACTAGATTTATTAAATAAAAATATTCTTTTCTCTTCGGCGGGATTTCTCGAAGTCGTCTCCTCATTGAAATTAATTCTTACTCTGCATTCTAAAGGTATTTCTCTTCGTATTTTTTTATACTCCCGTAGTTTATTATTTCTAGACTAGTATTCCTACACTAGTATACGGTAGAGTAATTAGATATGTTATTTAGTCTTCGTATTTACCCATTAGTACTAGAATTCTTTTAGACATAGCACTTTTCTTCCGTAAAACAGCTTGGCCCTGATTTTTCAAATAGCCATAACTTTTTACTCGTATATCCGAATTAGATGAAACCAACGCCTAGAGTTTCGTCTTGATCCCACCTATCCTGTGAACCTATCATATCAACTTTTTGAAATTTTCAAATTTCGAAATTTGTTCATATTCATATTCAAACTTCTTTTGATCATATCTTTTTATCCGTAGCTCCGTTTTAGATGAATCCAATTGCGTCGGATTCGTATCAAAGTAATCTTTCCGTTTGTATCATTAGTTTTAACTTTTCAACTTATAATTTTGATCAAATCAGATTTATCTATTAGTGCCCAAAAGTGTTCACATCGTTCTAAGCCGATTCAATGTTATATTCAAATATTTCTATCTTTTGATCCGCTATTTCAAATCTAGTAATTCTTTTTTCTACACGCTCATATTGATCTCCTATATCGAGTAGCATCATTAGTTTCGACCTTTGAACCTTACAAATTTGAGCGATTCAAATTTGTATTCGAACATTCATTTGATCTTATCTTGCAAATCGTACCACCTTTTCAATTGATTCCTTTTACCCCTAAACACTCATGTCATATATTTTTGTACGTAACCGTCGTACTTTAGTTCAACTTCTCTTGACCTTTTGAATGCAAATTTAATTCATACTTCAATTCGCTATAACTTGCGTTGTAGTGCTCCATTTCAAGAAATTCTTTCTACAAATAAATTCTTATGCCTTATACTATTTGTCAAACAACATTCATGTTGTTCTCCCAATATTTTTGATCATCTCCCATAGTGTATGCAAGTCGAGCTTATATAGCAATGGTTCCTCGTCCATTGACTCTTTTGATCTCATTCATGCACCTTCACTTTACAACACACTTAGGACCTTTTTATTAAACCTTAGTACGTTGTTATTTTGCACCAAGACATGCTTTGTTCTTATGTTCTCTTGGTTCTTCCTTTTTGGCATGAGTGTTTATTGAATGCTATTCGTTTACGATAGATTGCTCGGAGTGTGGCGAGTAGAATTATCAGGATTTTGAGAGCGACTATCTTCATCAAGTAATACCAGGCAAGTCACTTTGATCATACTTTCACCTATGTTTTATGCATTGTAGTTCTACCATCCTATGCCCAATTGTATGCTGCTTAGGTACTTGGAAACTTTAGTGTAAGATGTAGCTTCATGTGGTAGGAACACAACAACCCCGACTTGGCCCCGGGACGATAATTTCTTAATGCTATGCTTAAGTAGACGGGTTATCGGTTGAGTGTATACCACGAGTGATGCGAGGCTGATATAATAATCAAGACCGGACTAAGACAAGATTTTCAAGACCTCGGACGCAATGCAACACTGGGTGAAGGACGGTTGATCGGCTCCCTGGAAAACCCAGTGGATGCCCGGGATGCTGGAGAGGCCATGTCATCCTGCGGAAAGCTTCACCCAGGCTCAAAGAGACGGACGGATATTTTCAAGACCCAAGGCTTACCTGCACAGCCACAAGTCATTATGGGCTCTGGCTTGGTTGGACAACGCGGCGACTCTGGACAGGCGGTGCTAGCAGATGTAGACGAACGGTAGGAATGGATGGGCACCGACAGGGATTCAGAGGGACCCGTTGAAAGACCATGTTTTGATCATCCGGTCTTCAAACACCCTGTAGTGCGAGGACATACACGGAGGCGATCAAATCTTGTGGGGAACGTGTGCAAAACTCTGCAGAGTACTCAAACCTAATCGATTAGCCGTGTCCACGGTCATGGACAACTTGAGCCAAAGGAACTGAAGTTATCTGGATTTCTCAACACCATTATATATTTGATGAGGGTAATTATTGACAAATCGGGTACGAGAACTGGTTGGCGGAACCATCTCGTTAACAACCAACAATGTAGTAACATTTTGCTTTTAGCCCACTCTTGTTGTAGGAGAAAATTTGCTTTACGCCAAAACTTACAACACCACCTGCCATATATGCATATAGTATAGTTGATTACTTTTCACCCCTCTCGTATGTGACTTGCCGGCATATTCAATATGCTGACCTACACGGCTGCAACGTCTTATGTTGCAGATATTTTTCTTCGACGAGTAAGAGTACGATTCAGGGTTGCCGTCTACACTCAACTTGCCGTTGGTGTTTATTGGGACTCCACTCCCTTGACCGCTTCCGCTGAGATATTTAAGGTATATATCAATTTTACGCTATTTACATGTGATTGCACTTTGATATATACATTGATGTACTGTGTGTGCCAGCATACTGATCCAGGGATGGCACAAAAACACAGAGGCTTGACTCGTCTTGAGTCGGGTCGCTACAGAGATGGTATCAGAGCACATGTTGACTGTAGGACGTGACCCCTAGAAACTGGAAATTTCTTAGGAAAGGATCTCTCAAAATTTTATTTTTCAAGAACATCCTTCATTCCTCATCTTTTCTGATTTCATAAAACGTTCTCTCTCACCTCAAATAGTTAGACAATACCCTTTCCCTTTTGACCACATGAAGGATCAACCGACTCCCATGTCAAAGTAAAGAGGATATCACCATGTAATTGAAGAATTGAAGCTACACCCATCGAAGACTCTCAAGACCCGAAGAACTCAAAGTCCCTGAAGCGTTCGAATATTTATATGACCATTAGAAGTCCAAACCCCTGTTATATACCCACGTTAGATACGATGATTTGTGAGCCGTCATTGGTGTGTGTTTTCCGACGGCCACAAATAAAACCTATCTCAAAAAAATATTGTTGTATTGTGTGTATCTCCCTCTCTCTTACCCGTCTCATCCCCAAAACCTCAACCCTACCAGATGGAGTATGAAGCTGGACTTGTAGTCTCTGGACCAATGACCCAACTGGAAGCTGAGATATGGATTCAGAACATGGAGAACCACTTCGGGAGCAACTTGATCTCGAGGAAGTATGAAGAGGAACACGCTCTTCGGTACTTTACCCAAAGTGCTGCTATCTTGTGGAAAATGCACCATGCCATACAAGGATTTAGTGGAGCAGAAAGTTGGGACGAATTCAAGAAGACTCTGTTAAGATCCCGTCTTATTCAGAAGTGCTATGATAATCCGAAGGAGAAGACTTGTGCATGCAAGATCTGTGGAGAAATAGGACACACCCAGGAAGAACACAAGGATGGATGCACTCATTGTGATGAAAATCACCCAGCTGAGGAATGCCCAACTAGTCAGGTGACTTGTTTCTTGTGTGAAGGAACCACCCACTACCCAGCTCAGTGTCACATTTACCCCAAGGTGCAACAAGTGGTCAAGCAGCAGAAAGATGCAGTGAAGGAAACACTCAAGAAGAAGATTCTAGAAGAACCGGTGATGAACGAAAATATTGAAAACCCTGATGGACAAGGCCTGACCAGATTTTTCTCCAATGCATGCTACTCATGTGGAGAAGAAGGACATTATTCACAGGACTGCACGAAGAGAAGCCAAGAGTATCTGGCATACTTCCCGACGGAAGAAGTGGAGTTTGATCCACTTGAAATAGAAGAACTGGCCAAAATAAAGGAGTCCGGAAAGAAGAAAAAGTACCCTCGGATGAACCAAATCTCTGTAGACATAGACCTGAGTCATGTCAGATGTTCCAAGTGTATGAAATTTGGCCACCACAAATACATGTTCTCAGGAAGGAAGCCGGAAATCCAAGGAGCAAAAGTAGAAGCTAAGAAGCCTCGAGACTGGTCAGAACTCATTTGCTTTCGTTGCAAGGAAGCAGGACATTTTGCTAGCGATTGTCCACAAAGGAAGAAAGCTAGAATGGAGTAGTTAAGTTTTGAGCAGGGCAATAAGAGTAATCCGAAGCACTCTTGTTTCTCATAAGATCATGGAGTGAAATATTTGTAACAGAAGTCCCTGAGATTGTAATAACATCATGAATAAATGGAATTTAATTGTCTCATGATTGCCTATGTTGAAAATGTATGCGTTGTTTCTCTACGAGCAAAGCTCTCGGAACAATTATGAGAATATGAGAAAATATGGTCTATGCAGGCATGAGTATAAATCATTTAAGAGTGGTAGTAATCGGTAAACCCACAGGATCCACCGAGTAGGAATGTACCAGGAATACCTGAGTGAAGTGCGTGCGGAGATGATGGAGATAAAGCTCGTGACCACCATGATGAAGCAAAAGATGCATGATTTCAAGGAGCACATCGGAAAATTTGAGTGGAACTAAAGTACCTTCAAGAGAGGCAGACGAATAAAGTTGGCAGAAATGCTCGACCATACCGACCAATGCGGATGGCAGCATTTGTAATAAATTACTTTTGAGTTAGAATTTTGAAGAAAGCAAGGATGTAATAAAGGATTGATTATGGAATGAATACGATTTATGGAAGAAGCTATGATGGATCAGCAAACGTTTTCTTAGGAGCATACGAAAACCTGAGAGTTGTGAAGATACGATAGATGTTTTGTTCAGCTTGCAGAACCAATGGATTATCCGAACTCCGTTCGTGGATAAGAGAAATTCTACAACGCTTGTGAGGATGCCCAAGTGTTAGAATACGAGATTCACTAAACCTTATACAGAGAAATGATTTGGGTGCGGAATGGATTGATCACCATGACGACTTACTCTTATCATTTATCTTGCTATTCGGAATGGTAAATCTGAGAGACTTACCCATATAGAGAGAGGACGTTCCTTGAAGCTTTTGTTTAAGCCTTAGAGTGGTATAAGAAAAGCCCATGTACATGGCACTTGTTGTCACACGTAGGAAATTTTACGGTGAGGATGAAGACAAGACCCCTCTCTCTGCAGGACAACCACAAATGGTAGACCACCATGAGAATCATCGATAGGTTATTTAGAATGGTCACGAGACTGTCAGTTAAGAAGACCCAGTAACGGAAGAAGCTTATATCAACGGGAGAGCATCACCAAAGGATTTAATATGAAGACTGTGCGATGTGAGTTGCCAAAACCCCAGAGGATCGTTAAAGCATTTTGAGGGACCAGTATCTCTCATTTTAAGTGTGGTAGCATCCCACCTTGCCGGAGATTGGATTTGTTAGAAGACCCCCAAACCCTAACCTTTTCTTTCTAGCCTCTTCGAATCTCGAGGACGAGATTCATTTTAAGTGTGGTAGTTTGTAACATCCCAAAATTATAAATTTTGGAATGTTAATATAATTATTAGATTGAATTGTTTGTTTGTTTGAGTGATTGAAACTTGAGTGGAATTTGAAACTTCTCAAAAAAAATGAGAGGGAATAAAATGACTTTCCCAAAATTTTCTATTTTGAATCCCTTTTCCATTTTGAGTTTGAATATTTTCAAAACCCTTTGATTAAAAAAAAATCAAACGAGAGGAGGAAAATGACCCTTCGAAATCAGAGGCTATGTCTTGATTCAAATTTTAAGTATTTGCAATTTATTCGAAATTCAAATTCCTTTTCATATTAAAGTTATTGCAAAAAATTATTTTTTTTTAAAAGTATTTTTTTGGTTTTGAAAATATGTTCATGTTTTAGAAAATTTTATTCTGAAAATTTTGATATATAATATGTCTATATAAAATGTTCTCTCTTTTTCATTTATACGTTTTCTTCTTTGTTTTTGTCTTTTTTTAAATTGTTCGTTTGCAAAAAAGAAAAAAAAAGGCCACGGCCGGCCGTGTGCATGCATGTTGGCCGTTCAGCCCATGCGGCACTTATTCTTTTTCTTTTCTATTTCCTCCTATTTACGTATATGTTTAGTCCCACATTGCCTATCTATGGACCATTAGACCTCCCTTCCACCTATAAATATAGACCCATAGGAGCATCCAAAAATCATCTATTTCGGGTTAAATCAATCTTTTGGTTTAACTAGATTTATTAAATAAAAATATTCTTTTCTCTTCGGCGGGATTTCTTGAAGTCGTCTCCTCATTGAAATTAATTCTTACTCTGCATTCTAAAGGTATTTCTCTTCGTATTTTTTTATACTCCCGTAGTTTATTATTTCTAGACTAGTATTCCTACACTAGTATACAGTAGAGTAATTAGATATGTTATTTAGTCTTCGTATTTACACATTAGTACTAGAATTCTTTTAGACATAACACTTTTCTTCCGTAAAACAGCTTGGCCCTGATTTTTCAAATAGCCATAACTTTTTACTCGTATATCCGAATTAGATGAAACCAACGCCTAGAGTTTCGTCTTGATCCCACCTATCCTGTGAACCTATCATATCAACTTTTTGAAATTTTCAAATTTCGAAATTTGTTCATATTCATATTCAAACTTCTTTTGATCATATCTTTTTATCCGTAGCTCCGTTTTAGATGAATCCAATTGCGTCGGATTCGTATCAAAGTAATCTTTCCGTTTGTATCATTAGTTTTAACTTTTCAACTTATAATTTTGATCAAATCAGATTTATCTATTAGTGCCCAAAAGTGTTCACATCGTTCTAAGCCGATTCAATGTTATATTCAAATATTTCTATCTTTTGATCCGCTATTTCAAATCTAGTAATTCTTTTTTCTACACGCTCATATTGATCTCCTATATCGAGTAGCATCATTAGTTTCGACCTTTGAACCTTACAAATTTGAGCGATTCAAATTTGTATTCGAACATTCATTTGATCTTATCTTGCAAATCGTACCACCTTTTCAATTGATTCCTTTTACCCCTAAACACTCATGTCATATATTTTTGTACGTAACCATCGTACTTTAGTTCAACTTCTCTTGACCTTTTGAATGCAAATTTAATTCATACTTCAATTCGCTATAACTTGCGTTGTAGTGCTCCATTTCAAGAAATTCTTTCTACAAATAAATTCTTATGCCTTATACTATTTGTCAAACAACATTCATGTTGTTCTCCCAATATTTTTGATCATCTCCCATAGTGTATGCAAGTCGAGCTTATATAGCAATGGTTCCTCGTCCATTGACTCTTTTGATCTCATTCATGCACCTTCACTTTACAACACACTTAGGACCTTTTTATTAAACCTTAGTATGTTGTTATTTTGCACCAAGACATGCTTTGTTCTTATGTTCTCTTGGTTCTTCCTTTTTGGCATGAATGTTTATTGAATGCTATTCGTTTACGATAGATTGCTCGGAGTGTGGCGAGTAGAATTATCAGGATTTTGAGAGCGACTATCTTCATCAAGTAATACCAGGCAAGTCACTTTGATCATACTTTCACCTATGTTTTATGCATTGTAGTTCTACCATCCTATGCCCAATTGTATGCTGCTTAGGTACTTGGAAACTTTAGTGTAAGATGTAGCATCATGTGGTAGGAACACAACAACCCCGACTTGGCCCCGGGACGACAATTTCTTAATGCTATGCTTAAGTAGACGGGTTATCGGTTGAGTGTATACCACGAGTGATGCGAGGCTGATATAATAATCAAGACCGGACTAAGACAAGATTTTCAAGACCTCGGACGCAATGCAACACTGGGTGAAGGACGGTTGATCGGCTCCCTGGAAAACCCAGTGGATGCCCGGGATGCTGGAGAGGCCATGTCATCCTGCGGAAAGCTTCACCCAGGCTCAAAGAGACGGACGGATATTTTCAAGACCCAAGGCTTACCTGCACAGCCACAAGTCATTATGGGCTCTGGCTTGGTTGGACAACGCGGCGACTCCGGACAGGCGGTGCTAGCAGATGTAGACGAACGGTAGGAATGGATGGGCACCGACAGGGATTCAGAGGGACCCGTTGAAAGACCATGTTTTGATCATCCGGTCTTCAAACACCCTGTAGTGCGAGGACATACACGGAGGTGATCAAATCTTGTGGGGAACGTGTGCAAAACTCTGCAGAGTACTCAAACCTAATCGATTAGCCGTGTCCACGGTCATGGACAACTTGAGCCAAAGGAACTGAAGTTATCTGGATTTCTCAACACCATTATATATTTGATGAGGGTAATTATTGACAACTCGGGTACGAGAACTGGTTGGCGGAACCATCTCGTTAACAACCAACAATGTAGTAACATTTTGCTTTTAGCCCACTCTTGTTGTAGGAGAAAATTTGCTTTACGCCAAAACTTACAACACCACCTGCCATATATGCATATAGTATAGTTGATTACTTTTCACCCCTCTCGTATGTGACTTGCCGGCATATTCAATATGCTGACCTACACGGCTGCAACGTCTTATGTTGCAGATATTTTTCTTCGACGAGTAAGAGTACGATTCAGGGTTGCCGTCTACACTCAACTTGCCGTTGGTGTTTATTGGGACTCCACTCCCTTGACCGCTTCCGCTGAGATATTTAAGGTATATATCAATTTTACGCTATTTACATGTGATTGCACTTTGATATATACATTGATGTACTGTGTGTGCCAGCATACTGATCCAGGGATGGCACAAAAACACAGAGGCTTGACTCGTCTTGAGTCGGGTCGCTACAGAGATGGTATCAGAGCACATGTTGACTGTAGGACGTGACCCCTAGAAACTGGAAATTTCTTAGGAAAGGATCTCTCAAAATTTTATTTTTCAAGAACATCCTTCATTCCTCATCTTTTCTGATTTCATAAAACGTTCTCTCTCACCTCAAATAGTTAGACAATACCCTTTCCCTTTTGACCACATGAAGGATCAACCGACTCCCATGTCAAAGTAAAGAGGATATCACCATGTAATTGAAGAATTGAAGCTACACCCATCGAAGACTCTCAAGACCCGAAGAACTCAAAGTCCCTGAAGCGTTCGAATATTTATATGACCATTAGAAGTCCAAACCCCTGTTATATACCCACGTTAGATACGATGATTTGTGAGCCGTCATTGGTGTGTGTTTTCCGACGGCCACAAATAAAACCTATCTCAAAAAAATATTGTTGTATTGTGTGTATCTCCCTCTCTCTTACCCGTCTCATCCCCAAAACCTCAACCCTACCAGATGGAGTATGAAGCTGGACTTGTAGTCTCTGGACCAATGACCCAACTGGAAGCTGAGATATGGATTCAGAACATGGAGAACCACTTCGGGAGCAACTTGATCTCGAGGAAGTATGAAGAGGAACACGCTCTTCGGTACTTTACCCAAAGTGCTGCTATCTTGTGGAAAATGCACCATGCCATACAAGGATTTAGTGGAGCAGAAAGTTGGGACGAATTCAAGAAGACTCTGTTAAGATCCCGTCTTATTCAGAAGTGCTATGATAATCCGAAGGAGAAGACTTGTGCATGCAAGATCTGTGGAGAAATAGGACACACCCAGGAAGAACACAAGGATGGATGCACTCATTGTGATGAAAATCACCCGGCTGAGGAATGCCCAACTAGTCAGGTGACTTGTTTCTTGTGTGAAGGAACCACCCACTACCCAGCTCAGTGTCACATTTACCCCAAGGTGCAACAAGTGGTCAAGCAGCAGAAAGATGCAGTGAAGGAAACACTCAAGAAGAAGATTCTAGAAGAACCGGTGATGAACGAAAATATTGAAAACCCTGATGGACAAGGCCTGACCAGATTTTTCTCCAATGCATGCTACTCATGTGGAGAAGAAGGACATTATTCACAGGACTGCACGAAGAGAAGCCAAGAGTATCTGGCATACTTCCCGACGGAAGAAGTGGAGTTTGATCCACTTGAAATAGAAGAACTGGCCAAAATAAAGGAGTCCGGAAAGAAGAAAAAGTACCCTCGGATGAACCAAATCTCTGTAGACATAGACCTGAGTCATGTCAGATGTTCCAAGTGTATGAAATTTGGCCACCACAAATACATGTTCTCAGGAAGGAAGCCGGAAATCCAAGGAGCAAAAGTAGAAGCTAAGAAGCCTCGAGACTGGTCAGAACTCATTTGCTTTCGTTGCAAGGAAGCAGGATATATACATTGATGTACTGTGTGTGCCAGCATACTGATCCAGGGATGGCACAAAAACACAGAGGCTTGACTCGCCTTGAGTCGGGTCGCTACAGGTGCTCTGCATTTATGTTTTGCGGTCTCAGAAAGAGTTGGCAAGATACGATCTATTCGTATGCTTCATGTTGTTTTGTTTGAAGTGTTGACACTTGTGGCTTATTATTATTTGCTTGCTAGTTGATTATGCCATTGATATGAGTTTACCGTGAGACCTAGATGTCATTTGCTTATGTGGTTTGCTTGTGATGTTGCTGAAATTCTGGTTGTGAGTTAGACATAGTTGCAACAACAAGATCAAACAGAGTTCATCAAAGTTTTTCTTTTGTCTCTCTCAGTTTGTCAACTGAGTTGCTTGAGGACAAGCAAGGCTTTAAGCTTGGGGGAGTTGATACGTCTCCGTCGTATCTACTTTTCCGAACTCATTTGCCCTTGTTTTGGACTCTAATTTGCATGATTTGAATGGAACTAACCCGGATTGACGCTGTTTTCAGCAGAATTGCCATGGTGTTGTTTTTGTGCAGAAATGAAAGTTCTCGGAACGTCCTGAAAATTTACGGAGATTTTTTCTGGAATAAAAGAAAAATACCTGCGAAAAGATCCACGTGCGGGGGTATGCCAGTGGGCCACAAGCCCTTGGGCCGCGGCCACCCCTATGGCCGTGCCATGAGGGCTTGTGGCGCTCACGTGGCACCACCGCCCCCAATCTCAGTCCTATATCTTCCGTTTCGCTTGGAAAAAATCAGAGAGAAGGTTTCATAGCGTTTTGCGATACGGAGGCGCCGCCACATCCTGTTCTTCATCTGGAGGGCAGATCTAGAGTCCGTTTCGGGCTCCAGACAGGGGAAATCATCGCCATCGTCATCATCAACCTTTCTCCATCGACAATTCCATGATGCTCTTCATCGTTCGTGAGTAATCTCATCGTAGGCTTGCTGGACGGTGATGAGTTGGATGGGATCTATCATGTAATCGAGTTAGTTCTTGACGGGGATTGATCCCTAGTATCCACTATGTTCTAGATTGATGTTGCTACTACTTGGCTATGCTTAATGCTTGTCACTAGGGCCCGAGTGCCATGATTTTAGAGCTGAACCTATTATGTTGTCGCCAATATATGTGTGTTTTAGATCCCATCTTGCAAGTTGTAGTCACCTACTATGTGTTATGACCCGACAACCCCGGAGTGAAAATAGTTGGAACCACTCCCGGAGATGACCATAGTATGAGGAGTTCATGTATTCACCGCGTGTTAATGCGTTGGTCCGGTTCTTTATTAAAAGGAGAACCTTAATATCCCGTAGTTTCCATTAGGACCCCGCTGCCACGAGAAGGATGGACAATAGATGTCATGCAAGTTCTTTTCCCTAAGCACGTATGACTACATACGAAATACATGCCTACATTAGATTGACGAACGGGAGTGCTACTGCAACAAAAGACATTCCAACGTCGCCAGAAACACGTGCTGACGGGAGACTGTTCTTGTCTTGATTCTCCTCAGCAACAGCACGAGGAATCCTTCTGCTACGGCTACGCCTTTAGGGACTTCCTAGGCAAATATGCAAAGGATTTCCTCGTGGCCTTGGAGCCTTGCGTTGGTGTTCCCTCGAAGCGGAAAGGGTGATGTGGCACAGCGGTGGTAAGTACTTCCCTCAGTTTTGAGAACCAAGGTATAGATCCAGTGAAGGAGTATCACAAGTGCCAGCACAAACACAAAGAACCTGCTCCCAACGCTATGAAGGGGTTGTCAATCCCTTATAGATTGTTCGCAATGTGAGAACTAAAAGCAAAAAAGTAACAAAGCAAAGTAAAAGCGGAGGTGTAAACGATAGATGTGAATAGACCCGGGGGCCGTAGTGTTTACAAGTGGCTTCTCTCATGAAAGCAAGTAGACGGTGGGTGAACAAATTACTGTCGAGCAATTGATAGAATCGCGCAAAGTCATGACGTCATCTATGGCAATGATTATATCTATAGGCATCACATCCAAAACAAGTAGACCGATACTTTCTGCATCTACTACTATTACTCCACACGTCGACCGCTATCCAGCATGCATCTAGTGTATTAAGTCCAAAAGAACAGAGTAACGCCTTAAGCAAGATGACATGATGAAGATGGACAATCTCATATCAACGACAGAGCCCACCTTGTTACCCTTGATAGTAACTACTCAATGTGTGCCTTGCTGCCCCTACTTTCACTGGGAAAGGTCACCACATGGTAAGAACCCAAAACCAAGCACTTCTCCCATTGCAAGAATCATAGATCTAGTTGGCAAAACAAAACCCAAGACTCGGAGAGACTGACAAGGATATCAAATCATGCATATAAGAAATCATCAAAGACTCAAATATATATCATAGATAATCTGATCACAAATCTACAATTCATCGGATCTCGACAAACACACTGCCAAAGAAGATTACATCGGATAGATCTCCATGAAGATCATGTAGAACTTTGTATTGAAGATCCAAGAGAGAGAAGAAGCAATCTAGCTACTAACTACGGACCCGTAGGTCTGAAGTGAAATACTCACGAGTCATTGGAGGGGCGATGATGATGATGAAGAAGCCCTCCAACTCCAAAGTCCCCTCCGGCAGGGCGTCGGGAAGGGTCTCCAGATGAGATCTCGCGGAAACGGAAGCTTGCGGCGGCGGAAAAGTATTTTCGAGGCTCCCCTGATTTGTTTCTGATTTTTATGGAATATATAGGCGCAAGATCTAGGTCAGGGGGGCGCCAGGGAGGCCACAAGCCTGCCCACCGCCGCCTCCCCCCGTGGTGGCGGAGTGGGGGCTTGTGGGCTCCCTGTAGCCCTCCTGGCTTGGCCCACAGGCCCCGTGATCTTCTTCCGTTCGGGGAAAAATCATTTTGGGGATTTTATTCCGTTTGGACTCCGTTCCAAAATCAGATGTGAAAAGAGCCAAAAACACAGAAAAAACAGGAACTGGCACTTGGCACTGAATTAATAAGTTAGTCCCAAAAAAGATATAAAAGGTACATAAAACATCCAAAGATGACAAGATAACAACATGAAACCATAAAAAATTATAGATACGTTTGAGACGTATCAGGGAGCTAGCCACATATCTCTCCCTGTTATAGCTGTTACATGATGAATCACATCCATCACACTCATCCATCACTGATCCACTACCTACGAGTCTTTTACTACTGGTCCTCGCTACGTTAATTGGCCTAGGCTTGTCCCTTACTACAAGAGGGATTGGGCCACTTTGCTGTTGTCGCTACTGCTGTTACTTTGCTGCTGTCGCTACTGCTGTTACTTGTTACTTTGTTGCTGCTGCTACTACTGTTCCTTGCTACTCCGCTATTACTTGTTGCAAGACTTTGTTGGCGCTAACATCCTGTCAACAAGGCTTTTTCTAGTGCCGTTGCTGGGGATTGTCAAAGCTTTTTCTGGTGTCATTGCTATCATACTACCTTGCTACTGATACTTTGCTTGCAGACACTAATCTTTCAGGTGTGGTTGAATTGACAACTCAGCTGCTAATACTTGAGAATATCCTTTAGCTTCCCCTTGAGAGCGAATCAATAAATTTGGGTTGAATACTCTACCATCGAAAACTGCTGCGATCGCATGCGCTTGTGGGACATCACCGATCATCAACGGAGAGTAAATCCTAAGATGAAAGAGGTAATAAGAAAAGAAATACTAAAGCTCCTGGAAGCAGGTATTATCTATCCTGTTGCCCATAGTGATTGGGTAAGTCCGGTGTATTGCGTCCATAAGAAAGGAGGTAGTATCGTTGACCCTAATGATAAAGATGAATTGATCCCACAGAGGATTATTACTGGCTATAGGATGGTAATTGATTTTAGGAAATTGAATAAAGCCACCAGGAAAGATCATTACCCCATGCCTTTTATTGACCAAATGCTAGAAAGATTGTCTAAACACACACACTTCTGCTTTCTAGATGGTTATTTTGGTTTCTCCCAAATACCTGTTGCACAATCTGATCAGGAGAAAACCACTTTTACCTGCCCTTTCGGTACCTTTGCTTACAGACATATGCCTTTTGGCTTATGTAACACACCTGCTACCTTTCAAAGATGTATGATGGCTATATTCCCTCACTTTTGTGAAAAGATTGTTGAGGTTTCCATGGATGACTTCTCTGTTTACGGGTCTTGTTTTGATGATTGCCTCAGCAACCTTGATCGAGTTTTGCAGAGATGTAAAGATACCAACCTTGTCTTGAATTGGGAGAAGTGCCACTTTATGGTTAATGAAGGCATCGTTTTAGGACATAAAATTTCTGAAAGAGGTATTGAAGTCGATAAGGCTAAGGCTGATGCGATCGAGAAAATGCCATGCCCTATAGACATTGAAGGTATAAGAACTTTCCTTGGTCATGCTGGTTTCTATAGAAGGTTCATTAAAGACTTCTCTAAGAATTATAGGCCTCTCACCAATCTCTTGCAAAAGGATATTCCATTTGTTTTTGATGATGATTGTGAGGAAGAATTTGAAATACTTAAGAAGGCCTTGATAACTGCAACTATTGTTCAACCACCTGATTGGAACTTGTTGGAAATATGCCCTAGAGGCAATAATAAATTAGTTATTATTGTATTTCTTTGTTCATGATAATCGTTTATTATCCATGCTATAATTGTATTGATTGGAAACACAATACTTGTGTGGATACATAGACAAAACACTGTCCCTAGTAAGCCTCTAGTTGACTAGCTCGTTGATCAAAGATGGCCAAGGTTTCCTAGCCATAGGCAAGTGTTGTTACTTGATAACGGGATCACATCATTAAGAGAATCATGTGATGGACTAGACCCAAACTAATAGACGTAGCATGTTGATCGTGTCATTTTGTTCCTACTGCTTTGTGCGTGTCAAGTATTTGTTCCTATGACCATGAGATCATATAACTCACTGACACCGGAGGAATGCTTTGTGTGTATCAAACGTCGCAACATAACTGGGTGACTATAAAGATGCTCTACAGGTATCTCCAAAGGTGTTACTTGAGTTAGTATGGATCGAGACTGGGATTTGTCACTCCGTGTGACGAAGAGGTATCTCGGGGCCCACTCGGTAATACAACATCACACATAAGCCTTGCAAGCAATGTGACTTAGTGTAAGTTGCGGGATCTTGTATTACGGAACGATTAAAGAGACTTGCCGGTAAACGAGATTGAAATAGGTATGCGGATACTGACGATCGAATCTCGGGCAAGTAACATACCGAAGGACAAAGGGAATGACATACGAGATTATATGAATCCTTGGCACTGAGGTTCAAACGATAAGATCTTCGAAGAATATGTGGGATCCAATATGGGCATCCAGGTCCCGCTATTGTATATTGACCGAGGAGTCAGTCGGGTCATGTCTACATAGTTCTCGAACCCGCAGGGTCTGCACACTTAAGGTTCGACGTTGTTTTATGCGTATTTGAGTTATATGGTTGGTTACCGAATGTTGTTCGGAGTCCTGGATGAGATCACAAACGTCACGAGGGTTTCCCTAATGGTCCGGAAATGAAGATTGATATATAGGATGACCTCATTTGATTACCGGAAGGTTTTTGGAGTTACCGGGAATGTACCGGGAATAACGAATGGGTTCCGGGTGTTCACCGGGGGGGGGCAACCCACCCCGGGGAAGCCCATGGAACATGGGGGTGGCGCACCAGCCCTTAGTGGGCTGGTGGGACAGCCCAAGAAGGCCCAATGCGCCATAGGAAGAAAATCAAAGAGAAAAGAAAAAAAAGGAGGAGGTGGGAAAGGGAAGAAGGACTCCACCTTCAAAACCAAGTTGGATTCGGTTTGGAAGGGGATACCTTCCCCCCTTGGCTCGGCCGACCCCGTTGGGGCCTCTTGAGCCCCAAGGCAAGGCTCCCCCTCTTCCCCCTATATATACGGAGGTTTTAGGGCTGATTTGGGACAACTTTGCCACGGCAGCCCGACCACATATCTCCACGGTTTTACCTCTAGATCGCGTTTCTGCAGAGCTCGGGCGGAGCCCTGCGGAGACAAGGTCATCACCAACCTCCGGAGCGCCGTCACGCTGCCGGAGAACTCTTCTACCTCTCTGTCTCTCTTGCTGGATCAAGAAGGCCGAGATCATCGTCGAGCTGTACGTGTGCTGAACGCGGAGGTGCCGTCCGTTCGGCACTAGATCGTGGGACTTATCGTGGGACAGTTCACGGGGCGGATCGAGGGACGTGAGGACGTTCCACTACATCAACCGCGTTCACTAACGCTTCTGCTGTACGGTCTACAAGGGTACGTAGATCACACATCCCCTCTCGTAGATGGACATCACCATGATAGGTCTTCGTGCGCGTAGGAAATTTTTTGTTTCCCATGCGACGTTCCCCAACAGTGGCATCATGAGCTAGGTTCATGCGTAGATGTCTTCTCGAGTAGAGCACAAAAGTTTTTGTGGGTGGTGATGTGCGTTTTTCTGCCCTCCTTAGTCTTTTCTTGATTCCGCGGTATTGTTGGATCGAAGCGGCTCGGACCGACATTACTCGTACGCTTACGAGAGACTGGTTTCATCGCTACGAGTAACTCCGTTGCTCAAAGATGACTGGCGGGTGTCAGTTTCTCCAACTTTAGTTGAATCGGAATTGACTGAGGAGGTCCTTGGATGAGGTTAAATAGCAATTCATATATCTCCATTGTGGTGCTTATGTAAGTAAGATGCGATCCTACTAGATACCCATGGTCACCACGTAAAACATGCAACAACAAAATTAGAGGACGTTTAACTTGTTTTTGCAGGGTATGCTTGTGATGTGATATGGCCAACGATGTGATGTGATATATTGGATGTATGAGATGATCATGTTGTAATAGTTAATATCGACTTGCACGTCGATGGTACGGGAACCGGCAGGAGCCATAGGGTTGTCTTTAAACTAACGTTTGTGCTTGCAGATGCGTTTACTATATTGCTAGGACGTAGCTTTAGTAGTAATAGCATGAGTAGCACGACAACCCCGATGGCGACACGTTGATGGAGATCATGGTGTGACGCCGGTGACAAGAAGATCGTGCCGGTGCTTTGGTGATGGAGATCAAGAAGCGCATGATGATGGCCATATAATGTCACTTATGAATTGCATGTGATGTTAATCCTTTATGCACCTTATCTTGCTTAGAACGACGGTAGCATTATGAGGTGATCTCTCACTAAAATTTCAAGACGAAATTGTGTTCTCCCCGACTGTGCACCGTTGCGACAGTTCTTCGTTTCGAGACACCACGTGATGATTGGGTGTGATAGACTCAACGTTCACATACAACGGGTGCAAAACAGTTGCACACGCAGAACACTCGGGTTAAGCTTGACGAGCCTATCATGTGCAGACATGGCCTGGGAACACATGAGACCGAAAGGTCGAGCATGAATCGTATAGTTGATATGATTAGCATAGAGATGCTTACCACTGAAACTATTCTCGACTCACGTGATGATCGGACTTGAGATAGTGGATTTGGATCATGTACCACTCAAATGACTAGAGAGATGTACTTTTTGAGTGGGAGTTCTTAAGTAATATGATTAATTGAACTAATTGTCGTGAACATAGTCTAATGGTCTTTGCGAATTACGATGTAGCTTGCGCTATAGCTCTACTGTTTTTATATGTTCCTAGAGAAAATTTAGTTCAGAGTTGATAGTAGCAAACTTTGAAAGAGGATTGTCCTCGTTGCTGCGCAGAAGGCTTATGTCCTTAATGCACCACTCGGTGTGCTGCACCTCGAGCGTCGTCTGTGGATGCTGTGAAAATCCGACATACACGTTTCTGATGACTACACGATAGTTCAGTGCAAAATACTTAATGGCTTAGAAGCAAGGCACCGAAGACGTTTTGAAACGTCACGGAACATAAGTGATGTTCTAAAGAGATGAAATTGTGATTTCATGCTCGTGCCCTTGTTGAGAGGTACGAGACCTCCGACAAGATTCTTTGTCCACAAAGTAAAGGAGAAAAGCTCAATCGTTGAGCGTGTGCTCAGATTGTGTGAGTACGACAATCACTTGAATCAAGTGGGAGTTAATCTTCCAGATGAGATAGTGATGGTTCTCCAAAGTCACTGCCACCAAGCTGTGAGAGCTTCGTGATGAACTATAACATATCAAGGATAGATACAATGATCCTTGAGCGATTCGTGATGTTTCACACTGCGAAAGTAGAAATCAAGAAGGAGCATCAATAGTTGATGGTTTGTAAAACCACTATGTTTCAAGAAAGGCAAGGGCTAGAAGGGATACTTCGTGAAATGGCAAAACAGTTGCTGCACTAATGAAGAGACCCAAGGTTGAACCCAAACCCGAGACTAAGTGCTTCTGTAATGAGGGGAACAGTCACTGAGGTGGAGCAACTCTAGATACTTGGTAGATAAGAAGGCTGGCAAAAGTCGAAAGAAGTATATTTGATATACATGATGTTGATGTGTACTTTACTAGTACTCCTAGTAGCATGAGGGTATTGGATACCGGTTCGGTTGCTAAGTGATTAATAACACGAAATGAAAGCTACGGCATAGACGGAGACTAGCTAAAGGCGAGGTGACGATACGTGTTGGAAGTGTTTCCAAGGTTGATATGATCAAACGTCGCACGCTCCCTCTACCATCGGGATTGGTGTTAAACCTAAATAATTGTTATTTGGTGCTTGCGTTAAGCATGAACATGATTGGATCGTGTTTATTGCAATACGATTATTCATTTAAAGAGAATAATGGTTACTCTATTTTCTTGAATAATCACCTTCAATGGTTTATTGAATCTCGATCGTAGTGTTACACATGTTCATGATATTGGTGCCAAAAGATACGAGGTAATGATGATAGTACCACTTAGTTGTGGCACTGCCGCTTGAGTCATGTTGGTATAAATTGCATGAAGAGGCTCCATGCTGATGGATCTTTATACTCACTTGATTTTGAATCACTAGTGACATGCAAATCATACCACATGAGCAAGGCCTTGTTTTCATTGAGATGAAATAAGATAGTAACTTGTTGGAAGTGATACATTTTGATGTATGTAGTCCAATGGGTGCTGAGGCACGCAGTGCATATCATTATGTTCTTACTTCAATGACGATTTGAGTAGATACTAGAGTATTTGCTTAATGAATCACAAGTCTGAAATATTGAAAAGTTCAATTCTGTTTCGGAGTGAAGTTCGTCGTAACAAGAGGATAAACTGTCTACGATATGATCATAGAAATGAATATCTAAGTTACGAGTTTTGGTATGCAGTTAAGACAATGTGGAAATTGTTTCGCAGTTCATCCCACCTAGAACATTATAGTGTGATGATGTGTCTGAACGTCATAGCCACACACTATTTGGTATGGTGCATGCTATGATGTGTCTTATCGAATTACCACTATCGTTTATGGGTTAAGCATTAGAGACAACCGCATTCACTTTAAATAGGGCACCACGTATTTCCGTTGAGATGACACAGTATAGACTGAGGTTTAGAGAAATCTAAACTGTCGTTTCTTGAAAGTTTGGGGTTTCGACACTTATGTGAAAAAGTTTCAGTCTGATAAGCTCGAACCCAAAGCGGATAAATGCATCTTCATAGGATATCCAAAACAGTTGGGTACATCTCCTATCTCAGATCCAAAAGCAAAGTGTTTGTTTCTAGAAACGGATCCTTTCTCGAGGAAAGGTTTCTCTCGAAAGAATTGAGTGGGAGGGTGGTAGAACTTGATGAGGTTATTGAACCATCACTTCGACCAGTGTGTAGCAGGGAGCAGGAAGTTGTTCCTGTGGCGCCTACACCAATTGAAGTGAAAGCTGATGATGGTGATCATCGAGCATCGGATCAAGTTACTACAAGCCTCGTAGGTTGACAAGGTCACGTACTACTGGAGAGTGGTACGGTAACCCTGTCTTGGAGGTCATCTTGTTGAGCAACAATGAACCTACGAGTTATGAAGAAAGCAATGGTGGGCCCAGATTCCGACAAGTGGCTGGAAGCCATGAAATCCGAGAGAGGATCCATGTAAGAAAACAAAGTGTAGACTTTGGAAGAACTACTTGATGGTCAGATGACTATTGATTAAAGATGGATCTTTAAAAGAAGACACACGATGATAGTGATAAGTCACTATTATTAAAAGCTCGACTTGTCTCAAAGGTGTTTCTGACAAGATCAAACAAGTTGACTATGATGAGACTTTCTCACTCGTAACGATGCTAAAAGTCTGTTAGAATTATGTTAGTAGTTGTTGCATTATTTTTGAAATATTGCACATAGGATGTCAAAACATTGTTTCCTCGACGGTTTCCTTGAGCAAACATTGTATATGGTACAACCAGAAGGTTTTGTCGATCCTAAAGATACTAACAAGTATGCAAGCTCCAGCAATCCTTCAATGGACTGGTGCAAGCATCTCGGAGTTGGAATATACACTTAGATGAGATGATCAAAGACTTTGGGTTTGTACAAAGTTTGTGAGAAACTTGTATTTCCAAAGAAGTGAGTGGGAGCACTATAGAATTTCTGATAAGTATATGTGGTTGACATATTGTGGATCAGAAGTAATGTAGAATTTCTGTAAAGCATACAAGGTTGTTGGAAAGGAGTTTTCAAAGGAATACCTGGATTGAGCTACTTGAACGTTGAGCATCAAAGATCTATGGAGATAGATCGAAAGCGCTTAATGGAAGTTTCAACAAGATGCATGCCTTGACAAGTTTTGAAGGAGTTCAAAATAGATGAGCAAAGAAGGAGTTCTCGGTTACATTGTAAGGTGTGAATTTGAGTAAGACTCAAAACCCGACCACGGCAGAATAAAGAGAATAGACGAAGGTCGTCTTCTGTGCCTTATCCGTAGACTCTAAAGTATGCCATGCTGAGTACCGCACCTGATGTGTGCCTTGCAGCAAGTCTGTTGAGAGGTACAGAGAGTGATCCATGATTGAATCACTAGCAGCGGTCAAAATTTATCCTTAGTAACTGATGGACTAAGGAATTTTTCTCGATTATGGAGGTGGTTGAAGAGTTCGTCGTAAAGGGTTACGTCGATGCAAGCTTTGACACTAATCCGAATAACTATGAGTAGTGAACCGGATTCGTATAGTAGAGTAGATATTTGGAGTATTTCCGAATAGCACTGAAAAGGACGTGGATGTCGCCTAGAGGGGGGGGTGAATAGGCGCTTTAAAATAGTTAAGGTTTAGGCTTGAACAAATGCGGAATAAAACTAACGTTTAATATGTCAAGCACAAAACCTACAAACAACTAGGCTCACCTATGTGCACCAACAACTTATGCTAAGCAAGATAAACAACTAAGTGATAGCAAGATATATTACAATAAACAATATGTCTATCACAAAGTAAAGTGCATAAGTAAAGGGTTCGGGTAAGAGATAACCGAGGCACGGGGAGACGATGATGTATCCCGAAGTTCACACCCTTGCGGATGCTAATCTCCGTTAGAGCGGTGTGGAGGCACAATGCTCCCCAAGATGCCACTAAGGCCACCGTAATCTCCTCACGCCCTCGCACAATGCAAGATGCCGTGATTCCACTAAGGGACCCTTGAGGGCGGTCACCGAACCCGTACAAATGGCAACCCTTGGGGGCGGTCACCGAACCCGTACACGTGGAAACCCTTGGGGGCGGTTACCGGTACCCGTACAAATTGCTCGGGGCAATCTCCACAACCTAATTGGAGACCCCGACGCTTCCCGGAGCTTCACACCACAATGATTGAGCTCCGCGACACCACCAAGCTTCTAGGACGCCAAAGCATCCACGAAGAACAATATCAAGGGTACTAAGTACCATAGGTAGTAAGCTTCTCAACTTCTCACTTCCACGTATCACCGTGGAGAACTCAAACCGATGCAACTAATGCAATGGCAAGAACACACGAAGTGGTCAAGTCCCTCACACTCAAATTCCTCCACAACAACAAAAGCTATGGAGAAGTATGAGAGGAAGAACAAGGAGCTCACAAAGAACTCCAAGATCAAGAACCAAGGGGTTCCCCTCACTTAGAGGAGAAAGTGATTGGTGGAGATGTGGATCTAGATCTCCTCTCTCTTTTCCCTCAAGAGCAAGCAAGAATCATTGGAGGGATAGAGAGTAATCAAGCTCTAAGAATGTCAACAATGGAGATAGAACAAGAGCTCAACGGATGGATAAAGCCAAGGGGGAAGAAGACCCCCTTTATATAGTGGGGGAAGGAATCAGACCGTTACCCCCACTTTCTGCCCGAGCTCCAGCGGTACTACCGCTGGCTGTAGCGGTACTACCGCTGGCACTCCAGCGGTACTACCACCAGCTAGCGGTACTACCACTGGCACTCCAGCGGTACTACCGCTGGCCCCAGCGGTACTACTGCTGGGCCCCTGGTAGTGCAACGGCACTACCGCCGCCAAGAAAGTCTTCGCAAAAAGGTTCGTCCACGAACAACCGCTAGGCAGGCGGTACTAAGCTCATGGAGCGGTACTACCGCCAGCCAGTGGTACTACCGCTAGGGCCAGCGGTACTACCGCCAAATCCAGCGGTACTACCGCGAGGTCCAGCGGTACTACCGCTCGCCACTGAAACAGCCATAACTTTCGCATACGAGCTCCGAATCGAGCAAACCCAAGCTTGTTGGAAATCTTAAGACCATGCGGATATGAAAATGCCAATGATATAGAGATGTGAGATCTCTTATGAATGAAGAACCGGCAAAAAAACTCCAACATCGAAAACATCATAGTAGATGGATATGGACTCCGTTTTCGATGAACTCGAGCTTGTCACGAAGATGACCATAAGCTCTAAAACTCACAAAGAGAAACACCAAACAAGAACCAAGAAGTATGATGCAAGGATGCAAATGGTTTGAGCTCTCAACGAATGATACGATGAAGCTACTCACTTGAGAGCCCCCTTGATAGTACATCAATCTATCCTAACCAGAAAACCTATCAAGGGCAAACCTATACCTTGCACCTCGTCCTCTTGAGCTAGATGATGATGATCTTGGCTTCCTCAAGATGGACCACCTTTCTTGATTGTGTTGGCTTGATGAAGACTAGTTGATTGCTCCCCCATACTCACTATGGGTGAGCCACTCTTCAGCATATCTTCACAAGTCCATTGCCACCACAATGGACGGCAAGCTTCAAGCATGATATCTTCGTGCTGATCCACTTGAACTTGCACATCGCAATCTTGATGACTATCACAACTTGATGTCATACTTCATGGGTTGTATGAGATCTTCCCTTTGACGCAAGCCCATGGAAACACACCTAACCCCCACATAGAACTCTCACGAAGACCATGGGTTAGTACACAAATACGTAATGGACAATGCTTACCATACCATGGGATCACTTGATCCCTCTCGGTACATCTTGTACGCTTTGTGTGTTGATCATCTTGATTTGCTCTTTGTCTGAGATCTTGATCAACCATGTGTCTCTATGACCATTCTTTGGATAATACCTTGAATACCATCTTGGTCATCGACGTCATACTTCATGGGTTGTATGAGATCCTCCCTTTGACGCAAGCCCATGGAAACACACCTAACCCCCACATAGAACTCTCACGAAGACCATGGGTTAGTACACAAATACGTAATGGACAATGCTTACCATACTATGGGATCACTTGATCCCTCTCGGTACATCTTGTACGCTTTGTGTGTTGATCATCTTGATTTACTCTTTGTCTGAGATCTTGATCAACCATGTGTCTCTATGACCATTCTTTGGATAATACCTTGAATACCATCTTGGTCATCATATAAAGTCCTTGAACTCAACAGATGGACTTCAAGAAGTGCCTATGGACAAATCCTATAAATGTAACTTAAGGCAACCATTAGTCCATAGGAATTGTCATCAATTACCAAAACCACATATGGAGATATATGCTCTAACAAGCACGTAGTAGCATCATCTATAAGATAACATAAAGATTTGTAAAGAACGCACGGATCTTAAAGTTTCCGAACCCTTGACTAAAACCTCTCTCACGAGCAAAACGTGATCAGACCCCATAACTATATGGGTGTTGGATTCGTTGGAATCACATGGTGATGTGAACTAGATTATTGACTCTAGTGCAAGTGGGAGACTGTTGGAAATATGCCCTAGCGGCAATAATAAATTAGTTAATATTATATTTCTTTGTTCATGATAATCGTTTATTATCCATGCTATAATTGTATTGATTGGAAACACAATACTTGTGTGGATACATAGACAAAACACTGTCCCTAGTAAGCCTCTAGTTGACATTTCGTTGATCAAAGATGGCCAAGGTTTCCTGGCCATAGGCAAGTGTTGTTACTTGATAACGGGATCACATCATTAAGAGAATCATGTGATGGACTAGACCCAAACTAATAGACGTAGCATGTTGATCGTGTCATTTTGTTGCTACTGTTTTCTGCGTGTCAAGTATTTGTTCCTATGACCATGAGATCATATAACTCACTAACACCGGAGGAATGCTTTGTGTGTATCAAACGTCGCAACGTAACTGGGTGACTATAGAGATGCTCTACAGGTATCTCCGAAGGTGTTAGTTGAGTTAGAATGGATCGAGACTGGGATTTGTCACTCCGTGTGACGGAGAGGTATCTCGGGGCCCACTCGGTAATACAACATCACACACAAGCCTTGCAAGCAATGTGACTTAGTGTAAGTTGCGGGATCTTGTATTACGGAACGATTAAAGAGACTTGCCGGTAAACGAGATTGAAATAGGTATGCGGATATTGACGATCGAATCTCGGGCAAGTAACATACCGAAGGACAAAGGGAATGACATACGGGATTATATGAATCCTTGGCACTGAGGTTCAAACGACAAGATCTTCGTAGAATATGTGGGATCCAATATGGGCATCCACGTTCCGCTATTGGATATTGACCGAGGAGTCACTCGAGTCATGTCTACATAGTTCTCGAACCCGCAGGGTCTGCACACTTAAGGTTCGACGTTGTTTTATGCGTATTTGAGTTATATGGTTGGTTACCGAATGTTGTTCGGAGTCCCAGATGAGATCACGGACGTCACGAGGGTTTCCGGAATGGTCCGGAAACGAAGATTGATATATAGGATGACCTCATTTGATTACCGAAAGGTTTTCGGAGTTACCGGGAATGTACCAGGAATGACGAATGGGTTCCGGGTGTTCACCTGGGGGGGGGGGGGCAACCCACCCCGGGGAAGCCCATGGACCTTGGGGGTGGTGCACCAGCCCTTAGTGGGCTGGTGGGACAACCCAAGAAGGCCCTATGCGCCATAGGAAGAAAATCAAAGAGAAAATAAAAAAAAGGAGGAGGTGGGAAAGGGAAGAAGGACTCCACCTTCCAAACCAAGTTGGATTCGGTTTGGAAGGGGATACCTTCCCCCCTTGAATCGGACGACCCCCTTGGGGCCTCTTGAACCCCAAGGAAAGGCTCCCCCTCTTCCCCCTATATATAGGGAGGTTTTAGGGCTGATTTGGGACAACTTTGCCACGGCAGCCCGACCACATATCTCCACGGTTTTACCTCTAGATCGCGTTTCTGCGGAGCTCGGGGGGAGCCCTGCCGAGACAAGATCATCACCAACCTCCAGAGCACCGTCACGCTGCCGGAGAACTCTTCTACCTCTCCGTCTCTCTTGCTGGATCAAGAAGGCCGAGATCATCGTCGAGCTGTACGTGAGCTGAACGCGGAGGTGCCGTCCGTTCGGCACTAGATCGTGGGACTGATCGCGGGACGGTTCGCGGGGCGGATTGAGGGACGTGAGGACGTTCCACTACATCAACCGCGTTCACTAACGCTTCTGCGGTACGGTCTACAAGGGTACGTAGATCACACATCCCCTCTCGTAGATGGACATCACCATGATAGGTCTTCGTGCGAGTAGGAAATTTTTTGTTTCCCATGCGACGTTCCCCAACAGAACCTACCTTTTGAAATTTTGTGTGATGCTAGTGACTATGCTGTTGGAGCTGTTCTACGACAAAGAGTTGATAAGAAGTTGAATGTTATTCACTATGCTAGTAAAACTCTAGACAGTGCCCAAAGAAACTATGCTACTACTGAAAAGTAATTTCTAGCAGTCGTGTTTGCATGTGAAAAGTTCTGATCTTACATTGTTGATTCCAAGGTCATTATTCACACTGATCATGCTGCTATTAAGTATCTCATGGAAAAGAAAGATGCTAAACCTAGACTTATCAAATGGGTTGTCTTGCTACCAGAATTTGATTTGCATGTTGTTGATAGGAAGGGTGTTGAGAACCCCATAGCAGATAACTTGTCCAGGTTGGAGAATGTTCTTGATGACCCACAACCTATTGATGATAGCTTTCCTGATGACAAATTGAATGTCATCAATGCTTCACGTAGTACACCGTGGTATGCTGATTATGCAAATTATATCATTGCCAAATATATACCACCTAGTTTCACATACCAGCAAAAGAAGAAATTCGTCTTTTATTTGAGACATTACTTTTGGGATGATCCTCACCTTTATAAAGAAGGAGTAGATGGTGTTATTAGACGTTGTGTACCTGAGCATGAACAGGGACAGATCCTACAGAAGTGTCACTCTGAGGCTTATGGAGGACACCATGCGGGAGATAGAACTACACACAACGTATTGCAATCAATTTTCTATTGGCCTACTCTCTTAAAGGATGCCCGTAAGGTTGTCTTGTCTTGTGATGAATGTCAAAGAATAGGTAATATCAGTAAACGTCAGGAAATGCCTATAAATTATTCACTTGTCATTGAACCATTTGATGTTTGGGGTTTTGATTATGTGGGATCTTTTCCAAAGTCCAACGGCTATACTCATATCCTAGTTGTTGTTGATTATGTTACTAAGTGGGTAGAAGCTATCCCAACTAGTAGTGCTGATCATAACACCTCTATTAGGATGCTTAAAGAAGTTATTTTCCCTAGATTTGGAGTCCCTAGATATTTAATGACTGATGGTGGTTCACATTTTATTCATGGTGCTTTCCGTAAAACGCTTGCTAAGTATGGTGTCAACCATAGAATTGCATCTCCTTATCATCCTCAGTACAGTGGTCAAGTAGAGCTAAGTAATAGAGAAATTAAACTAATTCTGCAAAAGACTATTAATAGGTCTAGAAAGAATTGGTCTAAGAAGCTCGATGATGCACCGTGGGCTTATAGAACTGCTTATAAGAATCCCATGGGCATGTCTCCGTACAAAATGGTTTACGGTAAAGCATGTTATTTACCTCTTGAGCTAGAGCATAAGGCTTATTGGGAAATCAAAGAGCTCAACTTTGATTTCAAACTTGCTGCTGAGAAGAGGTTATTTGATATTATCTCACTTGATGAATGGAGAACTTAGGCATATGAAAATGCCAAGTTGTTCAAAGAAAAAGTTAAGAGGTAGCATGATAAAAGGATACAAAAACGTGAGTTCAATGTAGGTGATTATGTCTTGCTATACAATTCTCGTTTAAGATTTTTTGCAGGCAAGATTCTCTCTAAATGGGAAGGTCCTTACATTGTCGAGGAAGTATATCATTCTGGTGCCATCAAGATCAACAACACGGAAGGTAATTTTCCGAGAGTGGTAAATGGGCAAAGAATCAAGCATTATATCTGAGGTACTCCCATAAATGTTGAAAGAAATGTTATTAACACCATAACTCCAGAGGAGTACATAAGGGATATTTATCAGCCTGTTTCAGACTCCAAAAACGAAGAGGTATGATATTCGGTAACAAAACCGACTCCAAAACTTTTCCAGTACCAATTTTTCTCCGTTTTGGAATTTTTAGAAAAATAGAAAAATTTAAAGTAGTACGGAAAGGGCACGAGGAGGCGACAAGCCTGCCAGGCGCGGCCTACCCCCCTGACCGCGACTGGGGGGCTTGTGGGCACCTTGTGTGCCTCCCGGACTCCATTTTCTTGCGGAGTACTCCTTTTGGTCGGGAAAAATTCATTATATATTCTCCCGAAAGGTCTGACCCTCGTATCACGCAAATATCCTCTATTTTCGTTTCGAGCCGTTGTGCAGACAGATCTAGATCGCTATGGCATCCCCAGAAGTTCTGAAGGACAAGTTCTTTGAGAAGGTCATCAATCCTAACCTCGCGGGAGTGCTGCAACACTCTCAATCTATCGAGATGCATGAGGGGGTGCTGCACATCTGTGATGTTGAGTGGCCCAAGAAGACCGGAAGCATGGAGGCAAGGCTCTAAGCAATGGAGCAACAAGTCTTCAAGTGCCAAGGGATGGTGGAACGCGGACTCAATGTCAACCAGATGATGATCACGGAGTTCACCAACAAGCACAACATCGATGCCAATGACATCGGGAAGCACCTCTCCAGGCTCTATGACAAAATTAATCACCTCCAAGCCCAGATCTATGACCTGTAGAACCAAAACTATGAGTATGAGTATAGATTTAAGTCAATATGATTGGCTTCTGATTTGAGAATTCCGGAGACTCGATCATCTTTCCATGATGGAGCACCTATGCCTTGGAAGACGGAGGATCAAACCCAGGTTGCTACAACTCCACCACCATCACCTTCGAAGGAAGACAACTAAGCACGGGTATGGGCACTCCTCTTGGTTTGTGCCAAGCTTGGGGGAGTTGCCCCGGTATCGTATCACCATCACATCTTTTGCCTTTACCTTTTTCTTAGCTCGATCCTTTTTGGTTTTATCTTTCTCTAGTAGAATAAAGTTCTTAGTATGTTCTAGGCTTGAGTTTTGCTTTGTGTTACCCCCAATGTATTCGAGCTCGTGAGTCATATAATAAAAAGTGTTTTGGTTAAGGGCCTTGCCTCGTGCCATGATCTAAAGAAAAGAATGATGAAAGAACAAAACATGAAAGATCATGTAATGATCTTATGGGAAGTGATGGCTTCACATATAAACAATGTTGATTGAGACTTGTTCTGGGTGGACAAACGTAGACCTTGGTCATTGTTGCAATTAATAGGAAGTAATAAAGAAAGAGAGGTTCACATATAAATATATCATCTTGGGCACCGTCTATGATTGAGAACACTCACTAAACTATTACATGCTGAGAAGTAGATGTTGGACAAGGAAGACAACATAATGAATTATGTTTGCTTGGTTCCGAACAATGTTATATGATTAGAGATCATTTAGCATATGACGCTTGCTTCCACCTCATCTTAGCCAAAACTTCCACACTAAGTAGAGATACTACTTGTGCATCCATAAACCTTCAACCTAGTTTTGCCATGACAGTCCACCATAACTACCTATGGATTGAAGAAGATCCCTCAAGTAAGTTGTCATCGGTGCAAGCAATAAAATTTGCTCCCTAAATATGTATGATCTATTAGTATGTGGAAAATAAGCTTTGTACGAACCTGTGACGAGGAAGACATAAAAGCGACCACTGCATAATAAAGTTCTTTATCACATGAGGCAATATAAAGTGACGTTCCATCACACTAAGAGGTCACACATCCAAACCTCAAAAGTGCATGACAACCTCTGCTTCCCTCTGCGAAAGGCCTATCTTGTACCTTTACTTTTTGTCCTTAAAAGAGTCATGGTGATCGACACCAATTCCTTATTTCGCCTTTATCTTGGCTAACGTCATGTGCTAGGGAAAGATCTATATTCTTATGTCAACTTGGAAGTAAGTATTCATGAATTATTATTGTTGACATTACCCTTGAGGTAAGTAGTTGGGAGGCGAAACTATAAGCCCCTATCTTTCTCTGTGTCCAACTGAAACTTTGATCTCTGTAGGGACCCAGACTTACGAGTCAAGATCGCCATGCTCAGTGATCCCAGAGATCAATGCTCACCGAACACAGATACCGAATAAAAGAGTCTTACATCCATACATATCGTTTGATACAATAAATGACTACTTCGGTCGAGTCTTACATATATAGGGCCTTAAAGGCCTACACTTGGAACTGAACCAATAGGGGAATTATTGGTTGAAAGCGTGAACCCATGCCATCAGCCTTAACCTACTGGCATTCTGACTGGGAAGCGTCCTAGCTCGCAAGAAGGTCACCGAGTTAATCTTCACCATATCCTGTTCTTTCATACCTGGTCAATGAAATTACCAGTGGCAAGCCAATGAGTACTTTCTATGTACTCACAAACAGCCCATGATATGAACATTGAAAGTGAAGGGTAACAATATCATGCATCATTAGTGTAACTCATCTGGGTGGAATGATCATGAATATGCATCAAGTTAAAGAATTACTTTTGAAGAACAGGTTACAGATATCAACATATCTGCTAAGGGTTAAACAATCCGGGTTCACCCTATATGCCAGGTCATCAAACTTGGTCATATCCTCGATATATCAGTTGAGGGTTAAGCCATCCGGGTTTACCCTATATGCCAAGTCACCGAACTTGGTCATATTATTCTCTTTATAACAACACCTTTTTAACACCACACACACACTCACACACACTTGGTTTATGCGGAAATATCAGGACATAGTTTAAGCAGGATTAC
Source organism: Hordeum vulgare subsp. vulgare (assembly GCF_904849725.1). Lineage (NCBI taxonomy): Eukaryota > Viridiplantae > Streptophyta > Magnoliopsida > Poales > Poaceae > Hordeum > Hordeum vulgare. Next base: position 80,321,589 of record NC_058520.1, on the reverse strand, counting down.
CCAACTGTCCTTGACCGTGGAGACGGCTATTCAAATAGTTTACACTCTGCAAAGGTAGTACGCTGGACCCATGAGAAACGAGAAACTTCTGTGTCATCCACGACTCGCAGTATATCACAGATACCCGAGGTAAGTACTCGATCATTATCTTTCCCCTGACGATACTAGACAAAGAGGTCCACTCGATTGGTGCCCAGCCCACATGTTGTACATCTTACGAGCACCGACTCTGGACAGTATCAACCATGCGGGGACCAACGGTGTGCCTGGAATTCATAATAATGGCATAGTCGTCCTACCTGGCATGACCCCATCACGAGAGTGACGACAATCACTCCCGCCACTAGTAATGTGGCTCTTTGCTAGCACCGACCAGAGTAATCAACAAAGCCCCGTCCCATAAAGGGGTATCGTGGTCGTACTGGTAAGGTTGGGACGGTCGACACATCATAAATCTAATACCCTTTCCGAAACCATACTCACACAAAAACACCGGTGCATCACTTCACCAAAAGTGATCACCAACTCATCATCACCCTCGGGCATTAGTGGCACCCAACATTTTTTTTATAAACTCTTGATTTAACTCATCATCATGCTCATGATAGTATGCTTCTATCTTTACTTGTCAACATGGTAATAACATGACCCTCAAGGGGTAGGGTCAAGCTCAATGCAATGGTTCTATAATTCTACTAGTCAGCATGACAGTAGCATGATCTTCATAGATGGTAGGGTCAACCTCATCATGCTTGTGCTCCGAGGAGTCACATGTATAACATCACCATCATGCAAGTGCTTCGAAGAAGCCTTCGGTATCATCACACCAATGATGAACCGGCACTGTGATCACATGCAACGGAAAAGTACTTGCTATTCTAGCATGCATCAATTCACATGCTTAAGTCATGGTCAAAGGGCTGCTTGCCTTGCTCATGTAAGTCCTCGGGGTCTTCGAGGTCTTCCGCTCCAACTCCGAATACTCCGTCTACCGTCAACTGAATCCTTTCATAGGAGATTTGAATCCTTAGGGATTTTTGAATAGGTGAAAGGAGCAATAGGTGATCATTGAAGAAGCCAACATAAATCATTCTGTTAAAAATGAGTTGAGGCATCCATTTAACAGAGAATGATTTTAGAAATTTTTAGAAAGTGGTTTCACTGAATTTGGAGTTGAAATGAATATTCTAGAGATTTTACAATGGGGATCAAATAGCATTAGGAGCTATTTATTTATTGCAACAGAATCAAGCTTTATAAAAATGTTGACCAAGTCTCTAAAAATAGAGGATGATTTTAGAAGTCTCTGGAAGTTTGAATCACTCCAATTGGAGTTGATTTGAGGCCCATGGGATTTTTGAAAGATGGGGCTAATACTATTCAGAGTTGGATTTTTAATAAAACTCCACATAAACATGTCTTGGAAAAATGTGCAAAGCACAGATCTTGATAGGCCTTGATTTTAGAAACCTGCAGAATTTTGAATCAATATTTTTGGAGTTAGAATGGATTTATGGGAGATTTTAGAAGATTGCAGCTAAATGAAAAAGACCAAAGGGGGCCTCCAGACTTAGCTATATTGTGCACAAGGCGCTAGAGAAAGAGATGGGCTGGCCCGGTTGCGCAGGCCACCTGGGAGGCTGCTGACATCGAAGGCGTAACCCTGTGAATGTGCCTTCGCGCGCAGGAGGCGCCAATCGGCCAGGGCACCGCCACTTAAAGCCGGGGCCAATCGGTGAGGGGCTAACTATGGGCCCCGCCCGTCAGCTCTGTCCCTAACCTCCAGCCGGCACGGGAGAGCAGCAAGGGCATGGTTGTCGTGGGGGCGCCGCTCCTCGGTCCACCTCCTACCCAAGCGAGAGCGTCGGCAAGCTCAGGAGGCCGTGTCTCCTTCATTCCCACCCATGGCGTCCGCGGAGAGGGGCTGCAACAGGGGAGCCGACGCGCATCTGCGGGAAGCCGATGACGCCGTTGCCCTCGGCACCTGCAGCGAGGAGGAGGGTCCGGAGGGGCTCGAGGGAGGGCGGTGCAGCGGCCTAGGGATCTCCTGCAGGGAGGAAGGAGGCGAAGGGAGGCCCTGCATGCCAACCCGTAGAGGCCGGAGCTCTACCCCTTCGGCCATGGCTATGGCAGGAGGAGTGGGAGGCTTGGGGAGAGACCAGGGAGAGGGAGAGATGCTCAGGAGGTGCCCAAGGAAGCGGGGAAGAGAGACCAGAGCCACAGGGGCTCGGGGAAGAGAGAATAAGAGGGGAGAGAGATAGGGAAATCTCGGGAGCTCTCGGTGCATGGTCGCCACGCATGCCTGAGGGGTCTTGGAGGCTAGCTGATGGTGGGGAATGGATTGAACGGTCAAGGGGAGACTCTGAGACACTCTGGGGCACACTGGCTCGGCTTGGTGTGGTCTGGAGGAAGAAGACAAGTCGCAGAGCGCCCATACTGCAGGCCAGGGTGGTGGTCACCACGACATCCCGTGCCCACAGGATTCAAATGACCAGATAAAGCTGTCTGGGAGGTGGGGCATGCTATCTCGAAGGGGACTCTGGAGTTTGGCGACTAGTAGAGTTGGTTTGAACTAGTTTTGACAGCTGCTAAGTTTCTAACAACAAACTTAGAGCTGACATCAGTGGGTCTTAGGTGGGGAGCCTTGGGGATAAATTATGTCTGGCAGTGTTAACTATGCAAGAACTATCACAGTGCCAAGTTTGAGATCAAGAGGAGGAAGGTAGTTAGCACTTGTTGTGCAATCCTATATTTTGGCCAGAAATCAACTTGAGGAGGTGTTGCTCATTTTCTCCACATGATTAGGCTATATCTTGGTTCTAAATGAAGCCTTGGCATGTATTAGATGCCCTAGAAAGAGTTGGGGGTGATAGCATAAGCAGATGCATGAGAAGAGAGGTAAAACACTGCTGCCAAGGGTAAAAATGAGAGAAACTTACAAAGGGTCTTTCCCAAATAATTGACCAGTCGCCATGGGAAAGTTACTCGAGGTAAAATATGACTATGTGAGGCTGTGGTAGAAAATTGAGCTCAAGGAATAAAGTGGAAGGGGCAAAAGAAGCCAAATTAGTGAGTGCACACAACGTGTTTGATCTGTGGTTGGGCTACCAGATGAATCCCAATGGCTATGAAACTTAACAGGGTCAAATAATAGATGAAAATAGGTTTGCGCACCAAATTTGGGATTTGCTGGAGGAGTTTTCCAATGTAGACTTGAAAAACCCTAGAAAGGGGCAGAAATGGGTTTTTGCTTAGAACACTATTCAAATAAATTCCCACAAATACAATATTTGGTGTAGGGGCATTATTTGAGCATTAAAGCATGCGCAAAAAGTTTGAGGTCAATTGGACAAACTTTATAATGTAAAGTTTGTCAAAGTCAAAAATCAACACAGAGGGTTTTGAGGGTCTTGGGACAAGTTCTTCTATTCTCCTTGGTGTACCACTTGGTGTGGATGCCTCATTGGAGTATTGGAACATGTCCACCAAATTTGAGCACAATTGGAGACACTTCACAATGTAGAGTTGCTCAAATTTGATTCTGGATGGACAGGGTTTTAGCGTTATTAGGGGAGCCAAATCAACTTGGATGGAGATGAAACTTAGCATGATCATCAATAATATCATAGATGACATGCTAGAATTTTACTGGAATTTAAAGAGAATATTTCTTTTAGAAATATTTCAAAAGCTTGAAATAGGCAGGAATGGTTTTGGAGCGGTTTGCCCAATATTTTGAACATGACCATGTGTTGAAACTCATAAATATGGAATAAATATATCCACTGAGTTTCTCTTAATTTTCTTCAATATTCTGAAGGCAATAAAAACAAGTTTCCTTCATAGGAGATCATTTCTGACCTCACAGAAGGGCTTTTAAATAAAATAATAAAATAACTTTTAAAATAATAATATGATGGTTTTTGGAAGACATTTTGATAATAGGTTTTAAATGAAAGTATTGGTGCAAAAGAAATTCCCTAATTTGAGGACTTGTAGTACAAACCTCATCTCACGGGTTTGAAAGTTTAATTCAAAGAAATGTTTTTGGTGAAAATAATATTTGGTGAAAATAGATATTTGTTCTAAACACATGGCATGATCATTAGGTAGGAGATCATGGAATGAGGAGGTGTTTAGGAGGATGGGGAGCAATCACATGCATTCAAGCAAACAGCAAACAATAGTCACTCCAAGCATCACAAGCATTCACAATTTTTTTTAATTGGTCCTGATTTTTGAAATAAGTTAATTAGTCAGGGAAGCCAAAAACAGGGTGTGACAATCTCATGAGTACCACGTGAGTTTTAGCAATTGTAGAAGACGAAAGGATGATTGAGTATGTGGATTTGCTTTACAAGCTCTTATTTGACTATTTCCGATGTTATGATAAATTGCAATTGCTTCAATGACTAAAGGCTATTGGTTGTTAATTCTCAATAAGGTTCTTGACCCATACTTTACCTTGTGAAGGAATTGTCACCTTAGCATAAGAGTTTATATGATGCTATTGCTGTTCTAATTATGATCATGTTGCCTGCATGTCCGTATTTTGTTTTTTCGACACCTTTATCTCTAAACATGTGGGCATATTTATTGATCTTGGCTTTCGCTTGAGGACAAGCGAGGTCTAAGCTTGGGGGAGTTGATACGTCCATTTTGCATCATGCTTTTATATTGACATTTATCGCTTTATGGGCAGTTATTACACTTCATGGTACAATAGTTATGCCTTTTCTCTCTTATTTTATAAGGTTTACATGAAGAGGGAGAATGCCGACGGTTGGAATTCTGGTCTGAAAAAGGAGCAAGTTTGAGATACCTATTCTGCGCAACTCCAAAAGCCGTTAAAATCAACGAGGAATTATTTTGGATTTTATAAAAAATACTAGGCGGAAGAAGTACCAGAGGGGAGCCACCAGGAGGCCAATAGCCTGCCAGGCGCGGCCTACCCCCTAGCCGCGCCTAGGTGGCTTGTGGGCCCCCTATTGCCCCTCCGTCTCCCATCTTCTGCTATTAGGAGGGTTTCGTTCCAGAAAAATTAGGAGGAAGCTTTCGGGAGGAATCACCGCCGCCACGAGGCGGAACTTGAGTAGAACCAATCTAGAGCTCCGGCAGGGCCGTCCTGCCGGGGAAACTTCCCTCCCGGAGGGGGAAATCGTCGCCATCGTCATCACCAACACTCCTCTCATCGGAGGGGACTCATCACCATCAACATCTTCATCAGCACCATCTGATCTCCAAACCCTAGTTCATCTGTTGTAACTAATCTTCGTCTCGTGACTCCGATTGGTACTTGTAAGGTTGCTAGTAGTGTTAATTACTCTTTGTAGTTGATGCTAGTTGGATTACTCGGAGGAATATTATATGTTCATATCCTTGATGCTATTCAATACCTCTCTGGTCATGAACATAATTATGCTTTGTGAGTAGTCACTTTTGTTCCTGAGGACATGTGATAAGTCTTGCTATAAGTAGTCATGTGAATTTCGTATTCGTTCGATATTTTGATGCCTTGTATGTTGTTTTTCCTCTAGTGGTGTTATGTGAACGTCAACTACATAACACTTCACCATTATTTGGGCCTAGAGGAAGGCATTGGGAAGTAATAAGTAGATGATGGGTTGCTAAAGTGATAGAAGCTTAAACCCTAGTTTATGTGTTGCTTCGTAAGGGGCTGATTTGGATCCAGTAGTTTAATGCTATGGTTAGACTACCTTGTTGAAAACCACTTGTCGGTTCCTTCTGCTCCTTGTTGGGTTCAACACTCTTACTTATTGAAAGGACTATGATAGATCCCCTACACTTTTGGGTCATCATTCACCATCGAGGTTTTTGTGCTACTTATGCTATTACTACTAAAGCTATGTCCTAGCAATATAGTAAACGCATCTGCAAACACAAACATTAGTTTAAAGACAACGCTATGGCTCCTGCCGGTTGCCGTACCATCGACGTGCAAGTCGATATAAACTATTACAACATGATCATCTCATACATCCAATATATCACATCGTGTCATTGGCCATATCATATCACAAGCATACCCTACAAAAACAAGTTAGACGTCCTCTAATTTGTTGTTGCATGTTTTACTTGGCTGTTATGGGTATCTAGTATGAGCATCTTACTTACGCAAAAACCACAACGGAGATGTGCAAATTGCTATTTAAGCTCTCCAAGGACCACCTCGGTCAAAACCAATTCAACTAAAGTTGAACAAACCGACACCCGCCAGTCATCTTTATGCAACGAGGTTGCATGTCAATCGATGAAACCAGTCTTTCGTAAGTGTACGGATAATGTCGGTCCGGGCCGCTTCAATCCAACACTACCAGCAAATCGAGAAAAGACTAAGGAGGGAAGCGAATTGATACGTCTCCGTCGTATCTACTTTTCCAAACTCTTTTGCCCTTGTTTTGGACTCTAATTTGCATGATTTGAATGGAACTAACCCGGACTAACGCTGTTTTTAGCAGAATTGCCATGGTGTTGTTTTTGCGCAGAAATAAAAGTTCTCGGAAAGACCTGAAAATTTACGGAGAATTTTTCTGGAATATATAAAAAATACTGGCGCAAGAATCAACTGGAGGGGTGGAGCGTGGAGCCCACAAGCCCACAAGGCGCGGGCCCCCCTGGCAGGGCCTGGCAGGCTTGTGGGGCCCACAAAACTCCAGCGCCTCCAATCTCAGCTCTATTTAGTCTGTCTCGCCTGAAAAAAAAATCAAGGAGAAGAGTTCATCGCGTTTTACGATACGGAGGCACCGCCACCTCCTGTTCTTCATCTCGAGTCCGTTCTGGGCTCCGGAGAGGGGAAATCATCGCCATCGTCATCATCAACCTTCCTTCATCGCCAATTCCGTGATGCTCTTCACCGTTTGTGAGTAATCTCATCATAGGCTTGCTGGACGGTGATGGGTTGGATGAGATCTATCATGTAATCGAGTTAGTTTTGACAGGGATTGATGTTGCTACTACTTTGCCATGCTTAATGCTTGTCACTAGGGCCCGAGTGCCATGATTTCAGATCTGAACCAATTATGTTGTCGCCAATATATGTGTGTTCTTGATCCTATCTTGCAAGTTGTAGTCACCTACTATGTGTTATGACCCGGCAACCCCGGAGTGACAATAGACGGAAGCACTCCCGGAGATGACCATAGTATGAGGAGTTCATGTATTCACCAAGTGTTAATGCGTTGGTTGGGTTCTTTACTAAAAGGAGAACCTTAATATCCCGTAGTTTCCATTAGGACCCCGCTGCCACGGGAGGGATGGACAATAGATGTCATGCAAGTTCTTTTCCCTAAGCACGTATGACTACATACAGAATACATGCCTACATTAGATTGACGAACTGGAGGTAGTTACTTATCTCTCTATGTTATAACAGTTGCATGATGAATAGCATCCGGCATAATCATCCATCATCGATCCAATGCCTACGAGTCTTTTCCTACTGGTCCTTGCTATGTTACTTTGCTGCTACTGCTGCTATTGTTACTCTGTTGCTACTGTTGTTACTCGTTACCGTTGCTACTGCTGCTATTGTTACTCTGTTGCTACTGTTGTTACTCGTTACCGTTGCTACTGCTGCTATCATACTACCTTGCTACTGATACTTTCCTACAGATACTAAGTCTTTTAGGTGTGGTTGAATTGACAACTCAACTGCTAATACTTGAGAATATTCTTTGGCTTCCCCTTGAGTCGAATCAATAAATTTGGGTTGAATACTCTACCCTCGAAAACTGTTGCGACCCCCTATACTTTTGGTTTATCAAGACTATTTTCTCGCACCGTGCGAGGGAAGCACAGCTATACTCTCTTAGTCACTTGGGATTTACGTCTGCTGGTCACTATGAGGAATCCGATAGATCCAAGAACTAAAGTCTTGCCCTCAACTACGAGGACTGGTAAGGAACTGCCATCTAGCTCTGTACTTGATTCACCTTCAGTTATGAGTAATTTTGCGACACCACCTCCTGCTAGAAATCTTGATATGTCGCCTGTGCTTGATGATGCTACTTCTGCTGCCCATGATGCTTATGATGATGCTATGCTTGATACTGCTTTGCCTGATGATGCTATGCTTGATACTGATTTGTCTGATGATGCTATGCTTGATACTGCTTTGCCACTTGGTGCATTCCTTGATGTACAAATTGCTAGAGTTTCTGCTAGATGTGCTGATACTTCTGAAACTGCTGATACTATTGAAGTAGAACCTGCTATTTTGCCTGCTAGAACTAGCTCATATGAATTGCCTGATATGCCTGAGCGTTATATTGTGGAGGGAGAGATAGATGAGGACTTTCTTGCGTGTAAGGATATCTATGATGTTGAGAGTTTACTACGCAAGTGGAAAGAAAAATCTCTGAACGCTAGGATGAAATACGACCCGAAGTTTGCTACTTCGTCGATCTTTGTGACCGGTAAGGATTATGAATTCTCTGTCGACCCTGAGTTAATCACTCTGGTCGAATCTGATCCTTTTCCCGGTTATGAGTCTAAAACGGTTGTAGCCCATCTTACCAAACTGCACGATATAGCCACCCTATTCACTAGTGAGGAAATGATCCGCCACTACTATATCCTCAAGCTGTTTCCTTTCTCGCTGAAGGATGATGCTAAGACCTGGTTCACTTCTCTTGCTCCTGGTTGTGTGCGTAGCCCCCAGGATATGGTCTACTACTTTTCTGAAAAATATTTCCCTGCCCATAAGAAGCAAGCTGCCTTGCAAGAAATATACAACTTTGCACAAGTTGAAGAAGAGAGTCTCCCACAAGCTTGGGGGAGGCTCGTCCAACTACTAAATGCTTTGCCTAATCACCCTCTTGAGAAGAATGAAATACATGATATCTTCTGTAATGGACTCATCGATGCTTCCAAAGACCACATAGATAGTTGTGCTGGTTGTGTTTTTAGGGAATGAACTGTAGAACAAGTTGAGATTCTATTGAATAATATCTTGTGCAATGAGAATGCTTGGACTATTACCGAACCACCTCCTAAGCCAACTCTAAATAAAAGAGGTATTCTATTCCTCAGTCCTGAAGATATGCAAGAAGCTAAGAAATCTATGAAAGAGAAAGGCATTAAATCTGAAGATGTCAAAAATCTACCACCTATCGAAGAGATCCATGGTCTTGATAACCCGATACAGGTAGTAGAAGTAAATTCTCTGCGTAGATTCGATGAGAGTGATATTCCTTTTGATAAGCCTGCTAGCTTATGCCTGGATGAATTTGATAACTTCATTGCCAAACAGCAAAGTTTCAATGATTATGTTAGCAGACAATTGGAACCGAATGCTCGTATGCTTAGTCATTTAAGTGCTTGTGTGGATAAAAATGTCAATGATCTTAAACTCTTGAGTAAACATGCCTCTATGGTTACTACTCAGGTAGAACAAGTACTTAAAGCTCAGAATGACTTCCTCAATGAGTTGAATGAAAATTCTGTCACAGACGTCACTAGAGGCGGTAGAATGACCCAGGAACCCTTGTATCCTGAGGGTCATCCGAAGAGAATTGACCAAGATTCTCAAGGAGTTAGCACTGATGCACCAAGTCATCCTATAAAGAAGAAGAAAGATGATAGGAACCTGCACGCTAGCAACCCTATTGCTGCTACACCTGAGAGACCAGACGATGTCTCTGTCTCTGACACCGAAACACAATCTGGTAATGAACATGAGCCTAATGATGATATCAATAGTGATGTTCATGATGATGCTCAACCTAGCAATGATAAGGATGTGGAGATTGAACCTGTTGATCTTGATAACCCATAGCCTAAGAATAAGAGATACGATAGGAATGACTTTGCTGCTAGGAAGCATGGTAAAGAAAGGGAACCATGGGTTCAGAAACCCATGCCCTTTCCTCCCAAACCATCCAAGAAAAAGAATGATGAGGATTTTGAGCGATTTGTTGAAATGATTAGATCTGTCTTCTTGCAAATGCGTTTGAAAGATATGCTCAAAATGTCTCTGTATGCTAAGTACATGAAGGATATTGTGACTAATAAGAGGAGGATACCTGAGGTTGAGATTTCCACCATGCTTGCTAATTATACCTTCAAGGGTGGAACTCCTAAGAAACTAGGTGATCCCGGAGTGCCCACTATACATTGCTCCATTAAAGGCAACTACGTTAGAACTGCTTGATGCGACCTTGGAGCCGGTGTTAGTGTTATGCCTCTTTCTCTTTATCGTAGGCTTGAACTGGATAAGTTGACACCCAGTGAAATCTCTCTGCAAATGGCCGACAAATCAACTGCCTTCCCTATCGGCATTTGCGAGGATGTGCCTGTTGTGGTTGCAAACGTCACTATCTTAACAGACTTTGTTATTCTGGATATTCCCGAGGACGATGCCATGGCGGTCATCCTCGGAAGACCCTTTTTAAAAACTACAGGGGCTGTTATAGATTGCAACAAAGGCAATGTCACTTTCCATGTCAAAGTTAATGAGCATACGGTGCACTTTCCGAAGAAACAATATCGAGTACATTGCATCAATGCTATCGAAAAAACTTCATCGATTCTTATTGGGAGCTTTGAATGCCCTATTCCTCCTGTTAAGATGAAGTATGATTTGCTTGTTGGGGAGATACACATCCCCATTGAGGTAACCTAGTGACTATTCGAAAATTCTCCATTCTCTTTTATGATTCGAAAAGGTTTGTCAAGGAGACTTGATCAACCTCATTGACGAATTTCTTTCGATGACCATGAGATGAATGAATCGAGGAGTCACAAACCTCTGTTCCAAGCTTTCACCTTTGGTTTCTTAGAAGAAAAATGATAGATTTAGTTTAGTTTTCCCTGTTTTCTGCTTTTAGCGTCCCGTAGAAAAGTACCCCGAAAATAAAAGTTCTCCGAACGTCGTGAAAATCAAGTATGATATTTTCTGGAATTTTTGAAAAATACTGAGACGAAGAGCTAGTCTGGGGGCTGCACCAGTGGGCCACAAGCCCTGGAGGCGCGGGCACCCCCCTGGCCACGCCTACCTGGCTTGTGGGGCCCACGTGCACCCCCTCCACTCATTCTAGCACTCATCTGCTTCTCCTACCTCCAGAAAAAATTGTTTCGCAGCTCAAACCCATGTTCTTGCTCTTCTTGTTGCGATTTTTGATCTCCTTGCTCAAAGTACCATTCTCCAAACTGTTTTGGGGAAATTACTCCTTGGTAAGTGACTCCTCCATTGGTCCAATTAGTTTTTGCTCTAGTTCCTTATACTTCGCGTATTTTTGCAGCCTTGGTGACCCTGTTCTTGAGCTTTGCATGCTAATTTTAGCTGGTCCCAAGTATTTTTGATGCGTAATATGGCCTCTAGGCACTTGTGGGAGTAGTTTCTACGAGTTTACTTGAGCCTTGTTCACTTTTCCTTTGGGTCACTGAAAATTTTAGAAAAGGAAGATGTTCACGTGAAACTATCATGGTGGTTCCTCAAGCAAGAGAGGTCCCCGTCTTGCGATTCGGGAGCCCGATCCTTATCAACCAAGGAACGCACAGGTACAACCATGTGAATGGCCTTCTGATGAATTCATGATTGAGGCAGGTTTCAAATACGCGTTTGATACACTTGTTCACAATGTCGGACTCGAAGAATTCATCTCCGATAAATGTGAACAGTATGTTGCTCTCACTGCCTCTTTTGTTCGTAGATTCGAATTTTCAGTTGGCCGCGATACATCCATACTGTTTGATCTCTATGACAAATCGTATACCATGGATTTAGAGGATTTCAATAGAATTTGCAAGATACCTATTTGGGGCAGTCTCAATGATCCTCCTAAATCTTCGGTTAGATATAACTGTTGGAGAAACTAGATATATTACACAGGCTACCATGGGGAGCATTCATTTTCCTACCTTGCACTAGTTTGACCACTTCGTATGTAGATGCCTTAACGGCAAGATTGAGCATTGTCACCTCTGCGCACCCGACCTTAGTATTCTTAGGAGCGAAGTAACGAGTGATAGAAGTCTCAACATGGGAGCCATAATAACATGGAGGCTGAATAATAATGCTAATGAAGGGGATTTCTTTGGTGGGATCTATGCCACCCGCATAGCAAATTTTCTTGGAGTACCTATCCGCGAAGGAGATCCCCCGCTCCATACAGCTTTCCTTGATCGCACCGCTTTGACACGCTATCAGTTCCTTGAGAGGGATGATGAATCCCTCCTATACCGTTTGATATTTAACCGGCAGCGTGTTTTCCATATTACCCTTCCTGCTCCTTCCTTCTTTGACTTTCAGGTAAAACGGAGATATTACATAACCAGAGGAGAGGCAGAGGAGTATGAGAGGGAGGCAAAGGCTGCTCGTCTCCGTGAGGCAGCTATTCAGGAAGTGGTTGCAGCGCTCCCGTATAACCCCCATTATGATTTTGGGTATCACCCGGACCATCCATGGGAGTAGACCAGCTTAGGACAAAAGCCTAAGCTTGGGGGAGTACATGTTTCTCACCGACTTTACATTCTTGCTTATGCTTTCACTTTGTTCGTCGGTGTTCACACTTTGCCACTGTATCATCCATGCTAGTTTATTTTCTTTTTCTCGCTTTCCTTTCGTGTGTCTGTCTAGTTCGAGAAAACCCAAAAAGATTTTCTTTTTCCTCTTTTGCTTGTTGGGAGCTTTCCCGTGTAAATATTTTTCTTTTTCTTTGGGTCAAGGTAGAAGACCGTGGTTACGATGTTTAGTGGCTCTGGCATGCATACCTATTTAGCTGTCAAAGAGCCATATTACTTTGCCTTCTCCTTTGTGTTTGCGTGCAGATTCCGGCTTAGTCCAATGCACGAGTACGCTTATTATTGTTCACATCGTTCGGTCGTGCAAGTGAAAGGCAATAATGACGATATATGATGAAGTGACTGAGCCTGGAAAAGCTGGTATGAACTTGATCTATTTTATTTTTGTAAATATGACTAGCTCATCATTCCTGATTCATCTTTGTTGTGAGAGAAACATGTTTGCAATGACAACTTAGAGATCATAGTTTCTGATGCCATTCTTAATTAGCTAGGAGCTTATAATGGTTTGTCTTGGATGCCAACATGAATTTTGAGATGACTATGATGTAGTATGATAGGATGGTATCCTCCTTTGATTGATTCAAGTGGCTTGACTTGGCGCATGTTCACGCATGTAGTTGAAACAAAATTAACCTAGCCTCTATGATATTCATGTTCATGGTGATTTATGTCCTACTCATGCTTGCACTCAATGTTAGTTAATCTCAATGCATTTTGATGACTGTTGTCGCTCTCTAGTTGGTCGCTTCCTAGTCTTTTGCTAGCCTTCACTTGTACTAAGCGGGAACACTGCTTGTGCATCCACTTCCATAAACCCAAAGTTGTTCCATATGAGTCCACCATACCTACCTATATGTGGTATCTACCTGCCGTTCCAAGTAAATTTGCATGTGCCACTCTCTAAACCTTCAAGAAATAATCTGTTTTGCATGCCCGAACCGCTCATGTGGTGATAGGGGGCTATCAGTATCTTCCATGCTAGGCATGTTATCCTCTGTATGTGTTTATTCACTATCATTCATGAGAAAGGGGCCGGTAATTGGAATTCCCAGTTCCATTCTCAAATTGAAAAGATAATTGCAAACAAAACTCCCCCTGGATTGATGTTGGTATGGACGGCACCCGAGGATTCGGCTAGTCGTGGAGTGTGATTGATTGTTGGTGGGGGAGTCAAAACTTTACTTTTCTGTTTGGGAACCGCCTACGGCATGTGTAGCATGGAAGATGGTGAGAACTCTTAGTCATTGCGTTGATAATGAAAGCATGCCACCCAAAATTATTATCTCTGTTTTCAAAGCTTGAGCTCTGGCACCTCTGCAAATCAATGCTTCCCTCTACGGAGGGCATGTCTATTTATGTTCCTGTTGAGTCATCCTCTTCTTATAAAAGCATCAATTAAAGAGCACCTCTATCATTTTTATGCTTTGCTTTTACCTGTGATTGAGTATGACTGTGACTGGATCTTCTTTGCCATGAATTACAATGTTTAGTCAGCCCTTGGTCTTTGAAGGTGCTCTGCATTTATGTTTTGCGGTCTCAAAAAGAGCTAGCGAGATACCATCTGTTCGTACTGCTTCATGATTGTTTCAATTGAAGTGTTGACGTTTGAGACTTGTTATTATTTGCTCGCTAGTTGATTATGCCATTGATATAAGTTTACCGTGAAACCTAGATGTCATTTTCTTATGTGGTTTGCTTGTGATCTTGTTGAAATTCTGGTTATGAGTTAGACATAGTTGCAACAACAAGATCAAACAGAGTTCGTAAAAGTTTTTCTTTTGTCTCTTTCAGTTTGTCAACTGAATTGCTTGAGGACAAGCAAGGCTTTAATCTTGGGGGAGTTGATACGTCTCCGTCGTATCTACTTTTCCGAACTCTTTTGCCCTTGTTTTGGACTCTAATTTGCATGATTTGAATGGAACTAACGTGGACTAATGTTGTTTTCAGCAGAATTGCCATGGTGTTGTTTTTGCGCAGAAATAAAAGTTCTCGGAATAACATGAAAATTTACGGAGAATTTTTCTGGAATATATAAAAAATACCGGCACAAGAATCAACCGGAGGGGTGGAGCATGGAGCCCACAAGCCCACCAGGCGCGGGCCCCCTGGCCACGCCTGGCAGGCTTGTGGGGCCCACAAAACTCCACCGCCTCCAATCTCAGCTCTATTTAGTCCGTCTCGCCCGGAAAAAAATCAAGGAGAAGAGTTCATCGCGTTTTACGATACGGAGGCGCCGCCACCTCCTGTTCTTCATCTGGAGGGTAGATTTGGAGTCCGTTTTGGGCTCCGGAGAGGGGAAATCGTCGCCATCGTCATCATCAACCTTCCTTCATCGCCAATTCTATGATGCTCTTCACCATCCCTGAGTAATCTCATCGTAGGCTTGCTGGACGGTGATGGGTTGGATGAGATCTAACATGTAATCGAGTTAGTTTTGGCGGGGATTGATCCCTAGGATCCACTTTATTCTGAGATTGATGTTGCTACTACTTTGCCATGCTTAATGCTTGTCACTAGGGCCCGAGTGCCATGATTTCAGATCTGAACCAATTATGTTGTCGCCAATATATGTGTGTTCTTGATCCTATCTTGCAAGTTGTAGTCACCTACTATGTGTTATGACCCGGCAACCCCGGAGTGACAATAGCCGGAACCACTCCCGGAGATGACCATAGTATGAGGAGTTCATGTATTCACCAATTGTTAATGCGATGGTCCGGTTCTTTATTAAAAGGAGAACCTTAATATCCCGTAGTTTCCATTAGGACCCCGCTGCCACGGGAGGGATGGACAATAGATGTCATGCAAGTTCTTTTCCCTAAGCACGTATGACTACATACGGAATACATGCCTACATTAGATTGACGAACCGGAGCTAGCTACTTATCTCTCCGTGTTATAACTGTTGAATGATGAATAGCATCTGGCATAATCATCCATCACCTATCCAATGCCTACGAGTCTTTTCCTACTGGTCCTTGCTACGTTAATTTGCTGCTACTGTTGTCACTGCTGCTATTGTTACTCTGTTGCTACTGCTGTTACTTTGCTGCTACTGGTTATCGTTGCTACTGCTGCTATCATACTACCTTGCTACTGATACTTTCCTGCAGATACTAAGTCTTTCAGGTGTGGTTGAATTGACAACTCAACTGCCAATACTTGAGAATATTCTTTGGCTTCCCCTTGAGTCGAATCAATAAATTTGGGTTGAATACTCTACCCTCGAAAACTGTTGCGATCCCCTATACTTGTGGGTTATCACAAGTCGAACATCACCGTCCACAAAACCCTTTGTGTTCTACTCGAGATAACATCTACGCATGAACCTAGCTCATGATGCCATTGTTGGGGAACGATGCATGGGAAACAAAAAATTTCCTACGCACATGAAGACCTATCATGGTGCTGTCCATCTACGAGACGAGATTTGGATCTATGTACCCTTGTAGATCGCACAGCAGGAAGCCTTAAGAAACGCGGTTGATGTAGTGGAACGTCCTCACGTCCCTCGATCCGCCCCACGAACCGTCCCGCGATCCATCCCACGATCCGTTCCGATCTAGCGCCGAACGGACGGCACCTCCGCGTTCAGCACACGTACAACTCGAAGATGATCTCGGCCTTATTGATCCAGCAAGCAAGACGAAGTAGTAGATGAGTTCTCCAGCAGAGTGACGACGCTCCGGTGGTTGTGACGATCTACTCCTGCACGGCTCGGCCCGAGCTTCATAGAAATACGATCTAGAGGAAGAACTATGGTGTCTAGATCTGAGTTGCACGTGGCAAAAGTTGTATCAAATCAGCCCTAAATCACCACTATTTATAGGAGGGAGGGGGATGAGGATTGCCTTGAGGGCCAAGCTCTCAAGGGTGCACCGGCCAAGGAGGAGAGGAGGAATCCTACTCGAATTAGGATTGGAATGTGGAGTCCTTCTCTTCCTTCCCACCTCCCCTTTTTTTCTTTCTCTTTGGTTTTTCTTCTCTTGGCGCCAAGGCTCTCTTGGGCTGTCCCACCAGCCCACTAAGGGCTCGTGCGCCACCCAAAGGCCATTGGGCTTCCTCCGGGTGGGTTTCCCCCCTCCCGGTGAACTTCCGGAACCCATCCGCCACTCCCGGTACAATGCTGGTAATGCCCAAAACCCTTCGGGTAACCAAATGAAACCATCCTATATATCAATCTTCGTTTCCGGAATATTCCGGAAACCCTCGCGACGTCTGTGATCTCATCCGGGACTCCGAACAACTTTCCGTAACCACACATATAACGCAACTATACTAAAAGATTGCCGAACCTTAAGTGTGCAGACCCAGCGGGTTCGAGAACTATGTAGACATGCCCCGAGGCACTCCTCGGTCAATATCCAATAGTGGGACCTGGATGCCCATATTGGATCCTACATATTTTCCAAAGATCTTATCGGTTGAACCTCGGTGTCAAGGATTCATATAATCCTATATGTCATTCCCTTTGTCCTTCGGTATGTTACTTGCCCGAGATTCGATCGTCGGTATCCACATACCTATTTCAATCTCGTTATCGGTAAGTCTCTTTACATTCCGTAATACAAGATCCCGTGACTTACACTTAGTCACATTGCTTGCAAAGGTTGTGTGTGATGTTGTATTATCGAGTGGGCCCCGAGATACCTCTCCTTCACACGGAGTGACAAATCCCAGTCTTGATCCATACTAACTCAACGAACACCTTTGGAGATACCTGTAGAGCACCTTTATAGTCACCCAGTTACGTTGTAACGTTTGATGCACACAAGTTATTCCTTCGGTGCCAGTGAGTTATATGATCTCATGGTCATAGGAACAAATACTTGACACGTAGAAAACAATAGCAATAAAACGACACGATAAATATGCTACGTTCATAGTTTGGGTCTAGTCCATCACATGATTCTCCTAATGATGTGATCCAGCTATCAAGTGACAACACTTGCACATAGCCAGAAAATCTTGACTATCATTGATCAACTGGCTAGCCAACTAGAGGCTTCCTAGGGACATTGTTTTGTCTATGTATCCACACGTGTATCTATGTTTTCATTCAATACAATTATAGCATGGATAATAAACGATTATCTTGAAACAGGAAATATAATAATAACTATTTATCATTGCCTCTAGGGCATATTTCCAACAACTTGTTCTAGGCTTATGTTGTATATTTTAATATGCTTTGTAAGGGGGCCTCTCCATCATATTTTATCATTTGGCTGTATACTTTGGTTCATTACTTTATATGCATACCGTATTTGCCATACTCGTTTTTACCCGTGGATTAGTCTGGTCGGGAAAGTCCTAATATTTCCAACATAAAGCAGACTCAGATCAGAGCTTGAAAGCTCTCGGGAGAAGGGAATCGACAACACATCCAGAGCCAGCCTATCTTTTGTTTTGGTGAGAAGGAATAATTCTTTTTTTGCAGGATTAAAACTTGTATTTCTCAATCACCACCTCATTACAATCATCTACTACTATCTCCATGACCCGAGGAGGACCCAGGCCTGACCACGTCATAATCCTTTTATGAACTCTACCAAACATTGCGAAATTGTCACCCGCTTTATTTTGAAATCTCAAAACTTGAGCAATACAAGTTTGTCTAAGACTTACAAGATATCTAATCTCATTCAGTAGGGAAGCAGAAGCCGAACAATCGAAGCCTACACATGTGATTATAGAAACTGCCACAGAAGAATCCATATAGATTGCGATAGGATGATCTATTCGGTGGATCGAAGATGAAAGCTCCTCCATACAAGCACATAGTTCCACCTCCAATGCATCTATGCACAAGAAGAATGCTCTATAGGCCGAAAAGATAACCTTCCATCATAAGTTATTAATATCAT
This sequence comes from Hordeum vulgare subsp. vulgare, assembly GCF_904849725.1. Lineage (NCBI taxonomy): Eukaryota > Viridiplantae > Streptophyta > Magnoliopsida > Poales > Poaceae > Hordeum > Hordeum vulgare. The sequence continues at coordinate 80,303,176 of NC_058520.1, read as the reverse complement.
CCTCATACATCTCAAACGTATCTATGATTTTTGATGGTTTCATGCTGTTATCTTGTCATCTTTGGATGTTTTATGTACCTTTTATATCTTTTTTGGGACTAACTTATAAATTCAGTGCCAAGTGCCAGTTCCTGTTTTTTCTGTGTTTTTGGCTCTTTTCAGATCTGATTTTGGAACGGAGTCCAAACGGAATAAAAACCCTGAAATATTTTTTTCCCGAAAGGAAGAAGATCAGGGGGCCTCTGGGCCAAGCGAGGTGGGCTCCAGGGAGCCCACAAGCTCCCACTCCGCCACCAGGGGGGAGGCGGCGGTGTCAGGGCTTGTGGCCTCCCTGGCCGCCCACTGACCTAGATCCTTGGCCTATATATTCCCTCAAATACAACAAAAAATCTGGGGAGCCTTGAAAATACTTTTCCGCCGCCGCAAGCTTCCGTTTCTGCGAGATCTCATCTGGAGACCCTTCCCGGCACCCTGTCGGAGGGGACTTTGGAATTGGAGGGCTTCATCATCATCATCATCGCCCATCCAATGACTCGTGAGTAGTTCACTTCAGACCTACGGGTCCGTAGTTAGTAGCTAGATGGCTTCTTCTCTCTCTTGGATCTTCAATACAAAGTTCTCCATGATCTTCATGGAGATCTATCCGATGTAATCTTCTTTGGTGGTGTGTTTGTCGAGACCAGATGAATTGTGGATTTGTGATCAGATTATCTATGATATATATTTGAGTCTTTGCTAATTTCTTTTATGCATGATTTGATATCCTTGTAAGTCTCTCCGAGTCTTGTGTTTTGTTTGGCCAACTAGATCTATGATTCTTGCAATGGGAGAAGTGCTTGGTTTTGGGTTCTACCATGTGGTGACCTTTCCCAGTGACAGTAGGGGCATCAAGGCACACATTAAGTAGTTGCCATCAAGGGTAACAAGATGGGCTCTGTCGTTGATATGAGATTGTCCGTCTACATCATGTCATCTTGCTTAAGGCATTACTCTGTTCTTTTGGACTTAATACACTAGATGCATGCTGGATAGCGGTCGACATGTGGAGTAATAGTAGTAGATGCTGAAAGTATCGGTCTACTTGTTTTGGACGTGATGCCTATAGATATAATCATTGCCATAGATATCGTCACGACTTTGCGTGGTTCTATCAATTGCTCGACAGTAATTTGTTCACCCACCGTCTACTTGCTTTCATGAGAGAAGCCACTAGTAAAGACTACGGTCCCCGGGTCTATTCACATCCATCGTTTACACCTTCGCTTTTACTTTGCTTTGTTGCTTTTAGTTATCACTTGGCGAACAATCTATAAGGGATTGACAACCCCTTCATAGCGTTTGGAGCAAGCTTTTGTGTTTGTGCAGGATCTTGTGATACTCCTCCACTCGATTGATACCTTGGTTGTCAAACTGAGGGAAATACTTACCACCGCTGTGCTACATCACCCTTTCTGCTTTGAGGGAACACCAACGCAAGGCTCCAAGGCCACGGGGGGAATCCTTTGCATACTTGCCTAGGAAGTCCCTTAAGGCGTAGCCGCAGCAGAAGGATTCCCTATGCCGTCGACACGACTATTTCTGGCGCCGTTGCAAGGGAAGCTCAACTGACATCAGAAGTGTTTCTGGCGCCGTTGCCCGGGAGGAGCACGTCAAGATAATTTGCCGACAACGTGCCTGTTTCTGGCGCCGTCGCCGGGGAAGAGAGATCAAGATCTATCCAAGTAGGTCTCACAAACACATCTCTTGCATTTACTTTTGTTGCCAGTTGCCTCTCATTTTCCTCTCCCCCACTTCACATTTGCCGTTTTCATTTGTCTTTCTCCTTTGCCGTTTTCTTTTGCTTTTTGCCTTTGCCGTTTGCCTTTGCCGGTTTTCTTGCTTGCTTGTGTGCTTGTTTGTTTGTTGAAGTCATCATGGCTAAAAACACCAAACTTTGCGACTTCTCGAGCAATAATAATAATGATTTTATTAATACTCCGATTGCTCCCGCCACTAGTGTGGAATCGTACGAAATCAACGCAACTTTGCTAAATCTTGTTATGGAAGAGCAATTCTCTGGCCTTACTAGTGAAGATGCCGCGTCACATCTCAATACCTTCCTTGAGCTTTGTGATATGCAAAAGAAAAGAGATGTGGATAATGACGTGATTAAGTTGAAACTTTTTCGTTTCTCGTTGCGAGATCGCGCAAAAACTTGGTTTTCTTCTTTGCCTAAAAATAGTATCGATTCTTGGGATAAGTGCAAAGATGCTTACATATCCAAGTATTTTCTGCCGCCTAAGATCATCTCCTTACGTAACGATATCATGAATTTCAAGCAACTTGATCATGAACATGTTGCATAATCTTGGGAGAGGATGAAGCTTATGATTAGAAATTGTCCTGCTCATGGCTTGAGTTTGTGGATGATTATACAAATCTTTTATGTTGGCTTGAATTTCGCTTCTCGCAATATCTTGGACTCCGCCTCAGGTGGAACATTCATGGAAATCACGTTAGGAGACGCTACAAAACTCCTAGACAATATCATGACCAACTACTCTCAGTGGCACACTGAAAGGCCGCCTGCTAGCAAAAAGGTGCACGCTATAGAAGAAATTAACTCGCTTAGTGCTAAGATGGACGAGTTGGTGAATTTGGTTGCTAGGAGGAAACACTACCGTAGATCCTAATGACATGCAACTATCTTCTTTGATTGAGAGTAGCAACGCTAATTTGGACGTGAATTTTGTTGGTAGGAACAATTTTGGCAACAACAATGCTTTTAGAGGAACTATGTTCCTAGGCCTTTTCCTAGTAACTCCTCTAACAATTATGGAAATTCCTACAACAACGCTTATGGAAATCACAAAAAATTACCCTCTGATTTAGAGAGTAATATCAAAGAGTTCATCAACTCTCAGAAGATTTTCAATGCGTCCATAGAGGAAAAACTACTCAGAATAGACGATTTGGCTAAGAGCGATGATAGGATGTCTTGTGATATTGATGCTTTGAAAGTTAGATGCGCTCCTCCCAAGGTCAACTTGGATGAAACTTTGAAATCTATGCGTGTCTCCATGAATGAGAGCAAAGAAAGAATCTTCCAAATTCGCGCTAGGCATGAATGGTTTGAAAGGGTGTGTTCTAGTGATGCAAATCACGAAGATCTTAAAGTGCTTGGTGTGTCTCCTCTTGAATATTTGTTTTCGCGTGTCAAACCTATTTATGCAGGGGCTGGATATGAATCCACTTTGGTTGAAAAACGCCCCAATGATTCGGGGTCCACCTATCTTGATGATAAAGGTGTGGAGAGTGGAGTAGAAGAAGTCAAAATTTTGGGTAGTAATGAAACTCCCACTTTGTATTTCAAGGAATTCAATTATGATAATTGCTCCTTGTTTGAATGCATTTCTTTGATGCAATCCATTGCAAACTCTCCACATGCTTATAGCCAAAGCAAAGCCTTTACCGCGCATATCGTAGATGCTATGATGAAATCTCTTGAAGAGAAGCTCGAACTAGAAGTCTCTATACCTAGAAAACTTCATGATGAGTGGGAACCTACTTTCAAAATCAAGATAAAAAACTATGAGTGCAATGCTTTGTGTGATTTGAGTGCTAGTGTTTCCGCGATTCCAAAGTCTTTATGTGATATTCTTGGTTTTCATGAGATTGAAGAGTGTTCTCTTAATTTGCATCTTGCGGATTCTACTGTCAAGAAACCCATGGGAAGGATCGATGATGTTCTTATTTTTGCAAATAAGAACTATGTACCCGTGGATTTCATTGTACTTGACATAGGTTGCAATCCTTCATGTCCCATTATTATTGGTAGACCTTTCCTAAGGACTATTGGTGCTATCATCGATATGAAGGAAGGGAATATTAGATTTCAATTTCCTTTGAAGAAGGGCATGGAGCACTTTCCTAGGAAGAAAATAAGATTGCCTTGTGAATCTATGATGAGGGATACTTATGGTTTGAGCACCAAAGATGACTATACGTGATTCCATCACTTTTCGCCTAGCTAAGGGCGTTAAACAAAAGCGCTTGTTGGGAAGCAACCCAACGAATCTATCCTTTTTCTTTCTGTTTTGCGTTTTCCACACTTTCATAATTCTGTTATGATTGTGTTTTTTGTGTTTCTTTTTGCGTTTGTGCCAAGCAAAACCGTTATGATTAGTCTTGGGGGTGATCGTTTGGTCATGCTGGAAAAGCCAGAAACTTTCTGCTCACGAAAGAAATTTTCATGTTTTTTATGTAAGAGATTTTGAGTTGATTCTTCTTGCTGCTGATTGCTACGCAAATTATTCAGACTGTCATAATTTTTCAGAATTGTTTAAGTAACAGAGGTATACGAAATATACAGATTTCCACAGACTGGTCTGCTGTTAACAGATTCTGTTTTTGTTGTGTTGGTTGCTTATTTTGATGAAACTATGGATAGTATCGGGGGGTATTAGCCATGGAAGATTGAAAATACAGTAACCCAACATCAGCACAAGTAGAATTTAAGTTTGCGACAGTACCTAAGGAAGTGGTGGTTTGCTTTCTCATACTAATGTTATCACGAGTTTCTGTTTAAGTTTCGTGTTGTGAAGTTTTCAAGTTTTGGGTGAAGTTCTTATGGACAAAGAGATAAAGAGTGGCAATAGCTCAAGCTTGGGTATGACCAAGTCACCCAAGAGATTCAAGGATGTCGTAAAATCCTAAGCTTGGGGATGCCCCGGAAGGCATCCCCTCTCTCGTCTTCAATCCATTGGTAACGTTACTTGGGGCTATATTTTTATTCACCACATGTTATGTGTTTTTGCTTGGAGCGTCTTGCATCGTAGGAGTCTTTTTTGTGTCACAATCATCCTTTCTGCACACCTAGATAGAGAGACATGCACTCACCGTGATTTTGTCGAGCTTCACTTATATCTTTTGGTAGACAATTCAGCTCACATGTGCTTCACTTATATCTTTTGAGCTAGATACTTTTGCTCTCTGTGCTTCACTTATATCTTTTAGAGCATAGCGGTGCGTGGCTTGGTAGTTCATCTATGCTTTGAAAGTTGTCTCAAAAGGGGTAGTTATCCAAAGGGATACGAAAACTTCCACCTTCATGTGCATTGAATAGTTAGAGAAGTTTGATCCATCTCAATTAGTTTTGAGTTGTGGTTATGGTAATATTGAATTCATGCTAGTAAGGTGTTGTGGATCTAGGAATACTTGTCTTGAAGTTAGTGATTCCCGTATCATGCACGTATGGTAAACCTCTATGTGATGAAGTCTGAGCATGATTAGTCTTTTGATTGTCATCCTTTGTGTGGCGGTCGGGATCGCGCGATGGTTTATACCTACCAACCCTTCCCCTAGGAGTATGCGTTGAATGCTTTGTTTCGATTACTAATAAAACTTTTGCAACAAGTATATGAGTTCTTCATGACTAATGTTGAGTCCATGGTTTAGATGCACTTTCACCTTCCACCATCACTATCTTCCTAGTGTCGTGCAACTTTCGTCGGTGCACAAAACCCACCATTAGCCTCCCTCAAAACAGACACCATACCTACCTACTATGGCTTTTTCAAAGTCATTCCGAGATATATTGCCATGCAACTACCACCATTACATGTGCCACCACGTCTACATTGCCATTGCATGATCGTAAGATAGCTAGCATGATGTTTCCATTGATGTCTATGCCATGCTAGATCGTTGTCACGGTACACTACCGAAGGCATTCCATATAGAGTCATTGTTGCTCTAAGTTTTGAGTTGAAAGTGTGATGATCATTATTAATGGAGCATTGTCCCATGTGAGGAAATAAAAGAGGCCAAAGAAGCTCACCAAAAAAATAGGCCAAAGAGCCCACCAAAAAAAATAAAAAAAATGAGAGAAAAAGAGAGAAGGGACAATGCTACCACTTTTTCCACACTTGTGCATATTAAGCACCATGATCTTCATGATTGAGAGTCTCTCGTTTTGTCACCACCATATAGCTAGTGGGAAATCTTCATTATATAACTTGGCTTGTATATTCCAATGACAGGCTTCCTCAAAATTTCCTTAGGTCTTCGTGAGCAAGCAAGTTGGATGCAAACCCACTAGTTTTCTTTAAGAGCTTTCACATACTCGTAGCTCTAGTGCATCATTTGTATGGAAATCCCTATTCACTCACATTGATATCGATTGATGAGCATCTCCACAGCTCATTGATATGCCTAGTTAATGTGACTATCTTCTCCTTTTTTGCCTTGCAACATCCACCACATTCCACACCATGTATAGTGCTATAACCATGGCTCCCGCTCATGTATTGCGTGAGAGTTGAAAAGGTTTGAGAAAGTAAAGGTGTGAAACAATTACTTGGCCAATACCGGGGTTGTGCATGATTTAAATTCGTTGTGCAATGATGATAGAGCATAGCCAGACTATATGCTTTTGTAGGGATAAGTTTCTTTTTGCCTTATTATTTTGAAAGTTCATGATTACCTTGCTAGTTTGCTTGAATTATTATTGTTTCCACGTCAATAGCAAACTATTGTTTTGAATCTAATGGATCTGAACATTCACGTCACATAAGAGGAGTTACAAAGGACATCTTTGCTAGGTAGCATGAAAGCATCAAAAATTCATTCTTTATCACTTCCCTACTCGAGGACGAGCAGGAGTTAAGCTTGGGGATGCTTGATACGTCTCAAACGTATCTATAATTTTTGATGGTTTCACGCTGTTATCTTGTCATCTTTGGATGTTTTATGTACCTTTTATATCTTTTTTGGGACTAACTTATTAATTCAGTGCCAAGTGCGAGTTCCTGTTTTTTCTGTGTTTTTGGCTCTTTTCAGATCTGATTTTGGAACGGAGTCCAAACGGAATAAAAACCCCCAAATGATTTTTTCCCGAACGGAAGAATATCAGGGGGCCTCTAGGCCAAGCCAGATGGGCTCCAGGGAGCCCACAAGCTCCCACTCCACCACCAGGGGAGGCGGCGGTGTCAGGGCTTGTGGCCTCCCTGGCCGCCCCCTGACCTAGATCCTTGGCCTATATATTCCCTAAAATACAGTAAAAAATCAAGGGAGCCTCGAAAATACTTTTCGCCGCCGCAAGCTTCTGTTTCCACGAGATCTCATCTGGAGACCCTTCCCGGCGCCCTGTCGGAGGGGACTTTGGAATTGGAGGGCTTCTTCATCATCATAATCGCCCCTCCAATGACTCGTGAGTAGTTCACTTCAGACCTACGGGTCTGTAGTTAGTATCTAGATGGCTTCTTCTCTCTCTTGGATCTTCAATACAAAGTTCTCCATGATCTTCATGGAGATCTATCCGATGTAATCTTCTTTCGCAGTGTGTTTTTCGAGACCCGATGAATTGTGGATTTGTGATCGGATTATCTATGATATATATTTGAGTCTTTGCTGATTTCTTATATGCATGATTTGATATCTTTGTAAGTCTCTCCGAGTCTTGGGTTTTGTTTGGCCAACTAGATCTATGATTCTTGCAATGGGAGAAGTGTTTGGTTTTGGGTTCTACCATGTGGTGACCTTTCCCAGTGACAGTAGGGGCAGCAAGGCACACATTAAGTAGTTGCCATCAAGGGTAACAAGATGGGCTCTATCGTTGATATGAGATTGTCCGTCTACATCATGTCATCTTGCTTAAGGCGTTACTCTGTTCTTTTGGACTTAATACACTAGATGCATGTTGGATAGCGGTCGACGTGTGGAGTAATAGTAGTAGATGCAGAAAGTATCGGTCTACTTGTTTTGGACGTGATGCCTATAGATATAATCATTGCCATAGATATCATCACGACTTTGCGCAGTTCTATCAATTGCTCGACAGTAATTTGTTCACCCACCATCTACTTGCTTTCATCAGAGAAGCCACTAGTAAACACTACGGCCCCCAGGTCTATTCACACCCATCGTTTACACCTCCGCTTTTACTTTGCTTTGTTAGTTTGATGCTTTCAGTTCTCACTTGGCGAACAATCTATAAGGGATTGACAACCCCTTCATAGCGTTGGGAGCAAGATTTTTTGTTTGTGCAGGATCTTGTGATACTCCTCCACTGGATTGATACCTTGGTTCTCAAACTAAGGGAAATACTTACCACCGCTGTGCTACATCACCCTTTCCGCTTCGAGGGAACACCAACAAAAGGCTCCAAGGCCACGGGGGAAGTCCTTTGCATACTTGCCTAGGAAGTCCCTTAAGGCGTAGCCGCAGTAGAAGGATTCATGGTGCCGTCGACACTACTATTTCTGGCGCCGTTGCAAGGGAAGCTCAGCTGACATCACATCCCAGCTGCTCGCTAGTGACAAAGGACCCATCAGTTTTAAGTTTCACCCATCCATGCATCGGCTTGGACCGCTGATATGTCTCAAACATATCTATAATTTTTGATGGTTTCACGCTGTTATCTTGCCTTCTTTGTATGTTTTATGTACCTTTTTATATATTTTTGGGACTAACTTATTAATTCAGTGCCAAGTGCCAGTTCCTGTTTTTTTCCGTGTTTTGACTCTTTTCATATCTGATTTTGGAACGGAGTCCAAACGGAATAAAAACCCCTAAATGATTTTTTTCCCGAATGAAAGAAGACCAGGGAGCCTTTGGGCCAAGCCAGGTGGGCCCCAGGGAGACCACAAGCTCCCACCACGCCACCAGGGGGTGGCGGCGGTGGGCAAGCTTGTGGCCAGCCTGGCCGCCCCCTGACCTAGATCTTGCGCCTATATATTCCCAAATATTCCGCAAAAAATCGGGGGAGCCTCGAAAATACTTTTCCGCCGCCGCAAGCTTCCGTTTCCGCGAGATCTCATCTGGAGACCCTTCCCGGCACCCTGCCGGAGGGGACTTTGGAGGTGGAGGGCTTCTTCATCATCATCATCGCCCCTCCAATGACTCGTGAGTAGTTCACTTCAGACCTACGGGTCCGTAGTTAGTAGCTAGATGGATTCTTCTCTCTCTTGGATCTTCAATACAAAGTTCTCCATGGTCTTCATGGAGATCTATCCGATGTAATCTTCTTTGGCAGTGTGTTTGTCGAGATCCGATGACTTGTGGACTTGTGATCAGATTATCTATGATATATATTTGAGTCTTTGCTGATTTCTTATATGCATGATTTGATATCCTTATAAGTCTCTCCGAGTCTTGGGTTTTGTTTGGCCAACTAGATCTATGATTCTTGCAATGGGAGAAGTGCTTGGTTTTGGGTTCTGCCATGTGGTGACCTTTCCCAGTGACAGTAGGGCCAGCAGGGCACACATCAAGCAGTTGCCATCAAGGGTAAAAAGATGGGGGTTTTATCATTGGTTTGAGATTATCCCTCTACATCATGTCATCTTGCTTAAGGCGTTACTCTATTCTGATGGACTAAATACACTAGATGCATGCTGGATAGCGGTCCACGTGTGGAGTAATAGTAGTAGATGCAGAAAGTATCGGTCTACTTGTTTCAGACGTGATGCCTATAGAAATAATCATTGCATAGATATCGTCACGACTCTGCACAGTTCTATGAATTGCTCGAGAGTAATTTGTTCACCCACCGTCTACTTGCTTTCATGAGAGAAGCCACTAGTAAATACTACGGCCCCTGGGTCTATTCACATCCATCGTTTACATCTCCGGTTTTACTTTGCTTTGTTACTTTGTTGCTTTCAGTTCTCACTTGGCAAACAATCTATAAGGGATTGACAACCCCTTCATAGCGTTGGGTGCAAGCTTTTGTGTTTGTGCAGTATCTTGAGATACTCTTCCGCCAGATTGATACCTTGGTTCTCAAACTGAGGGAAATACTTACCGTCACTGTGCTACATCACCCTTTCCGCTTCGAGGGAACACCAACGCAAGGCTCCAAGTCCACGGGGGAAATCCTTTGCATACTTGCCTAGGAAGTCCCTTAAGGCGTAGCCGTAGCTGAAGAATTCCTGGTGCCGTTGACACAACTACTTCCTGGCGCCGTTGCAAGGGATACACAGCAGAACAATCAGAAGTATTTCCGGCCCGCTGCCGGGGATCTTTTTGAGGTAGCATAAGTATTTCTGGCGCCGTTGCCGGAGAGAAGGATCGTCAAGAATATTCTCCCGACAACGTGCCTATTTCTGGCGCCGTTGCCGGGGAGGAGAAATCAAGATCTATCCAAGTAGGTCTCACAAACTCTTCTCTTGCATTTACTTTTGTTGCCAGTTGCCTCTCGTTTTCCTCTCCCCCACTTCACATTTACCGTTTTCATTCGCCTTTCTCCTTCGCCGTTTTCTTTTGCCTTTTTTTTTCTTTTGCCCGTTTCACTCTCTCTTCCTTCTCGTTTGTGTGTGAGATAGTCCATCAATGGCTAGACCCACCACTCCAAACGACACCCCTGAAAATGGAGTTCTCAATTTCAGGCAAAATGAGGAAGAAATTTTGAAGGACGCTTGGTACAGGATTTGCAATGCTCAAAGTAGATCTACTCGTAAGCAATCCACTACCGTCCTCCTTCACAGTTTCTATGTTGGAATTTCTCCTTGGAATAGGTATATCCTTGATACCATTGTAGGCGGGAACTTTTTGGGGAGCCATACTGTTGACTCCTATAGAGCTATCTTTAATTTGGTAGGCTCACCCCCGCTCATGGTTAATGGAACTATCTTGACCTTGGAACACGTGATGCAAAGGCTTGATGCTATTGAAAACAAAATTGTCACAGTTGAACTTATTGAGGGTTTGGATAGAAAGATACACAATCAAATTACTCAGTACAGATCCAAAGTGGGAAACTTTTTGAAAAATTTAAAGGAGAAGGAACTTATAGTTAATGATTCTGCTAGAATTGGCAAATTAGAAGATGTCATAACCAACTTGGGTTCCGCTTTTGCCGCTGTGCAAAATACTCCAAATCTTACTCTCAAAAAGACCATCAAGCCTGTTTTTGTTCCAAGAGCTGGTGGTGAGTCATCTAATAAAGATGAAAATATTAAGATGATAAATGATCACGCTACCTATGGTTTGAGCACCAAAGATGACTATACGTGATTCCATCACTTTCGCCTAGCTAAGGGCGTTAAACAAAAGAGCTCGTTGGGAGGCAACCCAACGAATCTATCCTTTTTCTTTCTGTTTTGTGTTTTCCACACTTTCATAATTCTGTTATCATTGTGTTTTTTGTGTTTCTTTTTGCGTTTGTGCCAAGCAAAACCATTATGATTAGTCTTGAGGATGATCGTTTGGTCATGCTGGGAAAGACAGAAACTTTCTGCTCACGAAAAGAATTGTCATTTTTTCTGTAAGAGATTTTGAGTTGATTCTTTTTGCTGCTGATTGCTACGCAAATTCTTCAGACTGTCCTAATTGTTCAGAATTTTTGAAGTAACAGAGGTATACAAAACACACAGATTGCTATAGACTGGTCTGCTGTTGACAGATTCTGTTTTTGTTGTGTTGGTTGCTTATTTTGATGAAACTATGGATAGCATCGGGGGGTATTAGCCATGGAAGATTGAAAGTACAGTAACCCAACATCATCACAAGTAGAATTTGAGTTTGCTACAGTACCTAAGGAAGTGGTGGTTTTCTTTCTTGTACTAATGTTATCACGAGTTTCTGTTTAAGTTTCGTGTTGTGATGTTTTCAAGTTTTGGGTAAAGTTCTTATGGACAAAGAGATAAAGAGTGGCAAGAGATCAAGCTTGGGGATGCCCAAGGCACCCCAAGAGATTCAAGGATGCCGTAAAAGCCTAAGCTTGGGGATGCCCCGGGAAGGCATCCCCTCTCTCATCTTCCATCCATCGGTAACGTTACTTGGGGCTATATTTTTATTCACCACATGTTATGTGTTTTTGCTTGGAGCGTCTTGTATCGTAGGAGCCTTTTATTTTTGTTGTGACACAATCATCCTTGCTGCACACCTATAGAGAGAGACATGCACACACCGTGATTTTGTCGAGGTTCACTTATATCTTTTGGTAGACAATTCAGCTCACATGTGCTTCACTTATATCTTTTGGTAGACAATTCAGCTCACATGTTCTTCACTTATATCTTTTAGAGAGCAGCGGTGCGTGGCTTGGTAGTTGATATATTCTTTGAAAGTAGTCTCAAAAGGGGTAGTTATCCAAAGGGATACGAAAACTTCCACCTTTAGTTAGAGAAGTTTGATTCATCTCAATAAGTTTTGAGTTGTGGTTATAGTAATATTGAAGTCATGCTAGTAAGGTATTGTGGATCTAGAAATACTTGTGTTGAAGTTAGTGATTCTCGTAGCATGCACGTACGGTGAACCGCTATGTGATGAAATCTGAGCATGATTAGTATATTGATTGTCATCCTTTGCATGCTGGTCGGGATCGCGCAATGGTTTATACCTACCAACCCTTCCCCTAGGAGTATGTGTTGAATGCTTTGTTTCGATTACTAATAAAACTTTTGCAACACGTATATGAGTTCTTCATGACTAATATTGAGTCCATGGTTTGGATGCACTTTCGCCTTCCACCATCACTATCTTCTTAGTGCCGTGCAACTTTCGCCGGTACACAAAACTCACCACTAGTTTGCTTGAATTATTATTGTTTCCACGTCAATAGCAATCTATTGTTTTGAATCTGATGGATCTGAACATTCACGACACATAAGAGGAATTACAAAGGACACCTATGCTAGGTAGCATGAAAGCATCAAAAATTCATTCTTATCACTTCCCTACTCGAGGACGAGCAGGAGTTAAGCTTGGGGATGCTTGATACTTCTCAAACGTATCTATAATTTTTGATGGTTTCATGCAGTTATCTTGCCTTCTTTGTATGTTTTATGTACCTTTTTATATCATTTTGGGACTAACTTATTAATTCAGTGCCAAGTGCCAGTTCCTGATTTTTCCGTGTTTTTGACACTTCTTAGATCTGATTTTGGAACGGAGTCCAAATGGAAGAAAAACCCCGAAATGTTTTTTCCCGAACGAAAGAAGACCAGGGAGCCTTTGGGCCAAGCCAGGTGGGCCCCAGGGAGCCCACAAGCTCCCACCACGCCACCAGGGGGTGGCGGCGGTTGGCAAGCTTGTGGCCACCCTGGCCACCCCCTGACCTAGATCTTGCGCCTATATATTCCCAAATATTCCACAAAAAAATGGGGGAGCCTCGAAAATACTTTTCTGCCGCCGCAAGCTTCCGTTTCCGCGAGATCTCATCTGGAGACCCTTCCGGGCATCCTGCCGGAGGGGACTTTGGAGGTGGAGGGCTTCTTCACCATCATCGTCGCCCCTCCAATGACTCATGAGTAGTTCACTTCAGACCTACGGGTCCGTAGTTAGTAGCTAGATGGCTTCTTCTCTCTCTATGATCTTCAATGCAAAGTTCTCCATGATCTTCATGGAGATCTATCCGATGTAATCTTCTTTGGCGGTGTGTTTGTCGAGATCCGATGAATTGTGGACTTGTTATCAGATTATCTATGATATATATTTGAGTCTTTGCTGATTTCTTATATGCATGATTTTATATCCTTGTAAGTCTCTCCGAGTCTTGGGTTTTGTTTGGCCAACTAGATCTATGATTCTTGCAATGGGAGAAGTGCTTGGTTTTGGGTTGTGCCATGTGGTGACCTTTCCCAGTGACAGTAGGGGCAGCAAGGCACACATTAAGCAGTTGCCATCAAGGGTAAAAATATGGGGGTTTTATCATTGGTTTGAGATTATCCCTCTACATCATGTCATCTTGCTTAAGGTGTTACTCTGTTCTTATGGACTTAATACACTAGATGCATGCTGGATAGCGGTCGACGTGTTGAGTAATAGTAGTAGATGCAGAAAGTATCGGTCTACTTGTTTCGGACGTGATGCCTATAGAAATAATCATTGCATAGATATCGTCACAACTCTGCACAGTTCTATCAATTGCTCGAGAGTAATTTGTTCACCCACCGTCTACTTGCTTTCATGAGAGAAGCCACTAGCAAACACTATGGCGCTCGGGTCTATTCACATCCATTGTTTACATCTCTGCTTTTACTTTGCTTTGTTACTTTGTTGCTTTCAGTTCTCACTTGGCAAACAATCTATAAGGGATTGACAACCCCTTCATAGCGTTGGGTGCAAACTTTTGTGTTTGTGCGGGATCTTGAGATACTCTTCCGCCGGATTGATACCTTGGTTCTCAAACTGAGGGAAATACTTACCGTTGCTGTGCTACATCACCCTTTCTGCTTCGAGGGAACACGAACGCAAGGCTCCAAGGCCACGGGGGAAATCCTTTGCATACTTACCTAGGAAGTCCCTTCAGGCGTAGCCGTAGCTGAAGGATTCCTGGTGCCGTCGACACAATTACTTCCTGGCACCGTTGCAAGGGATACACAGGAGAACAATCAAAAGTATTTCCGGCCCGCTGTCGGGGATCTTTTTCAGGTAGCAAGCGCCATAACACCATTTCCACTTCCTTACCAAGAGCCCATGTATGATCCAAAGAAACATAAGATTTCCCCTTCGTTGGGTCAACATGCACATTAGATTTGTAGGCCAACATTGACTCCATGTAGCTTTGTAAAAATCCTATGGAGACTTCCACTAGGGGGTAGGTTTTGAATGAACCACCTCATTGCGTATGTACCAGCTCCTCCAAAAAATAATAAGTAGCATGCTTCGTTCAGTTTCAGTTCTTGGTGTAAGAACCTGCAATAGACATTCCTTACCACAACTTTCAAAACTCTGAATGTCCCCCAACCCCGAAACTTGGCCATTGTTAGATACATATCACACATGTATTAACATTGTACAATAGGATGGAAGTTATTTTCCTACTCCACTCCACACACCGGACATCTGCTCATAAGCGCAAGGCCAATTTTATGTTTGTTCCCCCGAGTTCACAAACCATCTATTGCCATTCCCCAAGCAAAATTTTAACTCAGGGTGGCTTGTTGAAAATATGACCTAGAGGCAATAATAAAGTTGTTATTATTATGTTTCCTTGTTCATGATAATCATTTATTATCCATGCTATTATTGTATTGACCACAAAATTAATGTGACAGCCCGAGACCAACACTCCAGAAGATTCCCCTTTTATTCTGTTGCCACCGTGTGATTTATTTGGTAGTTGCATTCATCATCGCATCATGTGCATCATCTTCATTGCATCGACACTCCATTGCCGCCAGTTTTCAAAGCCTGCATCTGTTATTAGTTGCCGGTTCTCTCTGTTCTCGTCGTAGACCGTTTCGAGACCAACCACACACGCACGCGCCCGCGACATCGGTAAGATATTGCTTTAAAAGGTGTCCGGAAAATATTCTCGGGTTGGGTTAAAACTTGGCGTGCGGTCTTAGTGTAGTATGGGTAGGCCGCCTGCCAAATTTCGTTGCAATCAGAGTTTCTTTGATAGCCGAACAGACGACCGTAGCCAAACTTGGCGCACCGTCTTCGGTTTATCATTGGACATTTTTCGGTGTTTAAAATTATTGTTGCCGGGCCGCAACTTCCCTCTCTTCCCCACATAGCCGCTCTAACATAGCCACCTAACTCTAGGGCACTACCGAGACCGTCCGATCGCGACCCTACAGTTCGAATTCGGATGGAAATTGCAAACCCTAGCCCCGTTTTCCTGTAAATAGACCCTCTAGCCTCAAACCCTAGCTCTTCCCCTCGATTTCCGTGCCTAACCTTAGCCAGCCGCCACCTCTCTCCCTCCTCCCACCACCCAGCCGCCAGGGCCCGCCAGGCCCGCAGCAGGCCCTCCCGGGACCGAATCGGAGCCGCCGCCGCCGCCCGCGAGCAAGCCCGCGCCGCCACCCATAGGGGCTTGCCCGCAAGCCTCACATGTCGTGCGCCTAGCAGCCGGAGCCCCACCTCGAGCCTGCCATGTCGGACCGCCTGCCACCACCCCAAGTTCGCAAGTGGAGCGCCCCGCCACCAGCGCCGCCTCCCATGTTGGATGCTGATAACCCACAAGTATAGGGGATCAATTGTAGCCTTTCTCGACAAGTAAGAGTGTCGAACCCAACGACGATCTAAAGGTAGGACAATTATTCCCTCAAGTTCTATCGACCACCGATACAACTCTACGCACACTTTACGTTCGCTTTGCCTAGAACAAGTATGAAACTAGAAGTACTTTGTAGGTGTGATAGGATAGGTTTGCAAGAAAATAAAGACCACGTAAATAAAAACTAGGGGCTATTAGATAAAGAAACAATTACGTTAGTTTAACGAGTGTGGAAAAATGGTGGTAGGAGTTGTGGAATTGTCCCTAAGCAATTGACTATGTTACTAGACCGATAGCAAGTTTTATGTGGGAGAGGCCACTGCTAGCATGTCATCCCTTCCTTGGAATTATATGCACTTATGATTGGAACTATTAGCAAGCATCCGCAACTACTAACATTCATTAATGTAAAACCCAAACATAGCAATAAAATATATTGGTCCCCCTTCAATCCCGTATGCATCAATTTCTATGCTAGGCTGAAGCTTCTGTCACCCTTGCCCTCCAATACATAGTCCTATCAACATACTACTAACCCTATGGTGTGATCCACGTGCGCGCTCATATGATGGGCACCAAAGGACAGCAACATAACCACAAGCAAATTAAACCAATCCTAGGAATTCATCAATCACTGATAGGACAACGAAAATCTACTCAGACATCATAGGATGGCAACACATCATTGGGTAATAATATGAAGCATAAAGCACCATGTTAAAGTAGAGGGTACAGCGGGTTGCGGAAGAGTGGACCGTTGAATATAGATGGGGGACGGCGATGGAGGTGTTGGTGAAGATGACGGAGGTGTTGGTGTAGATCGCCGTCACACGATGATGTCCCGAGCGGCGTTCCGGCGTCGCCGGGAGAGAGGGGGAGAGAGCCCCCCTTCTTCTTCTTCTACCTTGACCTCCTTCCTAGATGGGAGAAGGGTTTTCCCTCTGGTCCATGGTCTTCATGGCGGCAGAGGGGCCAGAGCCCCTCCGAGATTGGATCTCTCTCTCTGTGTCCTTCTGTTTCTGCGCTCCCAGATTCTGACCTTTCACCGTTTCTTAAATTCTCGGAGATCCGTAACTTCGATTGAGGTGTCCTTTTAACACGATTTTCTTCCGGATATTATCTTTCTTCTCACGAAAGAAGGGCCCTAACCGCCTTAGGGATTGGTCACAAGGATCATCGTTTCAAGTTGATTCTTCTCCCCAAAAATCATAAATATTCCATAAAAAATCCCCGTAGGTTTTTTATTGCGTTTGGACTTCGTTTGGTATGGACATTCCGCGAAACAAAAAAATGCAACAAATAGGAACTGGCACTGGGCACTGGATCAATATGTTAGTCCTAAAAATAGTATACAAAGTTGCCAAAAGTATATGAAAGTTGTGGAATATTGGCATGAAACAATCAAAAATTATAGATATGACGGAGACGTATCAGCATCCCCAAGCTTAATTCCTGCTTGTCCTCGAGTAGGTAAATGATAAAAAAGATAATTTTTCATGTGGAATGCTACCTAGCATAATCTTGATCATATAATCTAATCAGGGCATGAATACTAAAACACGAGTGATTCGAAGCAACAATCTATCATTTGACATAAAGACAATAATATTTCAAGCATACTAACAAAGCAATCATGTCTTCTCAAAATATCATGGCCAAAGAAAGTTATCCCTACAAAATCATATAGTCTGGCTATGCTCCATCTTCCCCACACAACGTATTTAAATCATGCACAACCCCGGTTTTAGACAAGCAATTGTTTCATACTTTAGTGTTCTCAAACTTTTTCAACTTTCATGCAATACATGAGCGTGAGCCATGGACATAGCACAATAGGTGGAATAGAATATTGTGATTGTGGAGAAGACAAAAAGGAGGAGATAGTCTCACATCAACTAGGCATATCAACGGGCTATGGAGATGCACATCAATAGATATGAGTGAGTAGGGATTGCCGTGCAATAGATGCACAAGAGCTATAGGTGTATGAAAGTTCAAAAAGAAACTAGTGGGTGTGCATCCAACTCGCTTGCTCACGAAGACCTATGGCAATTTGAGGAAGCCCATCATTGGAATATACAAGCCAAGTTCTATAATGAAAATTTCCCACTAGTATATGAAAGTGACAACATAGGGGACTCGCTATCATGAAGATCATGGTGCTACTTTGAAGCACAAGTGTGGAAAAGGATAGTAGCATTGTCCCTTCTCTCTTTTCTCTCATTTTTTATTGTTCTCCCCTTTTTTTGGTGGGCTTCTTTGGCCTATTTTTTTATTTGGGCTTCATTGGCCTCTTTTATTACTTCCTCACATGGGACAATGCTCTAATAATGATTATCATCACACTTTTATTTACTTACAACTCGATATTTAGAACAAAATATGACTCTATATGAATGCCACCGGCGGGGTACCGGGATGTGCAATGATCTAGCATAGTAATGACATCAAAAAACGGACAAGCCATGAAAACATCATGCTAGCTATCTTATGATCATGCAAAGCAATATGACAATGATGGTGCGTGTCATAATAAACGGAACGATGGAAGTTGCATGGCAATATATCTCGGAATGGCTATGGAAATGCCATAATAGGTAGGTATGGTGGTTGTTTTAAGGAAGGGTATATGGTGGGTGTAATGCACCGGCGAAAGTTGCGCGGTACTAGAGAGGCTAGCAATGGTGGAAGGGTGAGAGTGCGTATAATCCATGGACTCAACATTAGTCATAAAGAACTCACATACTTATTGCAAAAGTCTATTAGTCATCGAAACAAGGTACTACACGCATGCTCCTAAGGGAAGGGTTGGTAGGAGTTAACCATCGCGCGATCCCAACTTCCACACAAATGATGACAATCAATAAATAAATCATGCTCCGACTTCGTCACATAACAGTTCACCATACGTGCATGCTACGGGAATCACAAACCTTAACACAAGTATTTCTACGAATACACAATTACTCACTATCATGACTCTAATATCACATCTTCATGTCTCAAAACTATTAAAAGGAATCAAACATATCATATTCAGTGATTTACAAGTTTTATGTAGGATTTTATAACTAACCATGTGAATGGCCAACTCCTGTTAACTCTCTAAATAGGTATAAGTGAAGCATGAAAGTTTAATTCTTTCTACAAAATATATGCCCCGCTCTAACAAATATAAGTGAAGCAAAAGAGCATTCTACAAATGGTTGTTTTCTATGTGTAGGAAACATGCAATCCAAACTTCAAATGATATAAGTGAAGCACATGAAGCATTCTATAAAGCCATACTCAAAAGATATAAGTGAAGTGCAAAGAGCATTCTATAAATCAACCAAGGACTATCTCATACCAGCATGGTGCAAAAAATAGAAAGGAAAAATAAACACAAAAGACGCTCCAAGCATTTGCACATATCATGTGACGAATAAAAATATAGCTCCGAGTAAAATTACCGATAGATTATAGACGAAAGAGGGGATGCCTTCCGCGGCATCCCCAAGCTTAGATGCTTGAGTCTTCCTTGAATATTACCTTGTGGTGCCTCGGGCAACCCCAATCTTAGGCTCTTGCCTCTCCTTATTCCTTCATCCATCGTGGTCTCACCCAAAACTTGAAAACTTCAATCACACAAAACTCAACAAAACCTTCGTGAGATCCGTTAGTATAATAAAGTAAATCACCACTTTAAGTACTGTTGTGAACTCATTCCAAATTCATATTAGCATTATATCTACTTTAATCCAACTTCACCATGGTTCATGCCCCCCGATACTACCCATAGGTTCATCAAAATAAGAGAACAATGCATAGAAAACAGAATCTGTCCAAAACAGAATAGTCTGTAGTAATCTGAACACATACCATACTTATGATACTCCAAACATTCTTAACAAATTATGATAATTATTTAAATTTGTATATCAATCAGCATAAAAAATAATCAACTCAATAGCGCTCTCTGTATAGAAATAAGAAATGATTTCGTGAGTGCAAAGTTTCTGTCTTTTTCAGCATGATCAAACAACTATCACCCAAACTATTCATAAAGGCTTTACTTGGCACGTTATTTTTATAATACAATGGAATTTTACAAGGGGATAAATATTTTTGCGAGAAACTTACATGAAAAATTCTACATTGTTTCCATGAGCATGAACACAAGTGTTCAAGGTCGACCCTCACTTCAGCAATGCATCACCTTTCAATCGCTTCTCTTTTTGAAAAAGTTTTAAGTTACCCTCTATATTTTTTGTTTTTAAACCAAATAAAAGCACTCAACAGAAATAAATGACTCTCTAAAACTTCCGGGTTGTCTCCCAGGCAGCGCTTTCTTTAGAGCCATTAAGCTAGGCATAAAGTGCTCAAGTAATGGATCCACCCGGATCCCAAGGTATATCAAAGCCAATTTTAATTAACAATGATTTGTAATTTAGTAGTGAGCACAAGGTAACATATATCATGCAATGACGAAGTCTAACTCTCTTCCTATGCATTGGCATGTCATAAAAGAACAATTCATGCACATCAAGTAAAGGCCAATACATAGCATCAGCCGTTTCTTGCAATTTTATCGTATTGGAAACATAGAGAGGTGGAGATGTAGTTCCTCTCTCATAATAATTGCAAGTAGGACCAGCAAGCACACTCATATTATATTCATCAAAATCATCATGTGTAATAGTAGAAGGCAACCCATCTATGTAATCCCTAATAAGAGCAAACTTCTCTGATATAGTGTAGTTGGGAGAGTTCAAAAAGATAATAGGACTATCATAAGTGGGTGCGATAGCAACAATTTCATGTTTAACATAAGGAACTATTGCAAGTTCATCTTCATAAGCATCATTCATATTGGCATCATGGCCACAAGGATAGCAAGCATCAAGTTCATCAAAAAGGGATATTTCAAACGAATCCATGGGATCATAGCAATCAACATAGCATTCATCCTTCGGTAAGAACGAAGGGAAATTAAAAAATGTATGAGTTGAAGTGTTACTCTCATTAGAAGGTGGGCACGGATAGCTAGTCCGTCTTCCTCCTTTTGTTCTTCGCTCTCCTCGTCATCTTATTCATCTAATGAGCTCACAGTTTCAGCATTTTCTTCTTCCATAGTTTCCTCCAAATATTAGTCTCTTCTTGGTCAGCGAAGAATTTCTCCATAAATCGATAAATATGGGCATTATATTCATAATTAGTATAACAATAACTAAGCATAACCAAATTTTCAGATCGGTAAGCATCACCATCATTATCATCACACCTTTTAAACAGAGCTTCAATTTCATAAGCACCCATAAAAGCAACATACTCTTCTATTTGTTCCACATCATAGTAATCATATATACCATTAGCATAAGAAGCCAAGGTTTAATTAGCATTAAATTTACAAGAAAAGGGAAGGTGTTTATCCTTCATCCTAGGGCAACAAGTAATATCATATCTCGAGCATAGCTCCCAAGCATACCATTTCAACATATGAATTTCATCCCATAATAGTTTCCCTTTTTGAGTCAAGCGATAATCCCTAAAGTATTCACGTTGATCCAACGTGTATCCCATTATATAATTGAATGGGGTTTTCTTGGGATTATTAAAGAAGTGCATAATATTTTCCACATAACGAGCATCTAGGGTTTTAGGAGGTTCCCCATCTCCATGAGTACCAAGTACACCTAATGTTTTTGGTATTTCGTGTTCCATATCCATAACTAAAGATAGAGAACAACTTAGAACAGCAAATAAATCTACTTAGTGATAGAGCAAACAAGCACACATGAGAATATTCACCCCACGCTATTGCTCCCCGGCAACGGCGCCAGAAAAAGGTCTTGATAACCCACAAGTATAGGGGATCAATTGTAGCCTTTCTCGCTAAGTAAGAGTGTCGAACCCAACGAGGAGCTAAAGGTAGGACAAATATTCCCTCAAGTTCTATCGACCACCGATACAACTCTACGCACACTTTACGTTCACTTTACCTAGAACAAGTATGAAACTAGAAGTACTTTGTGATCGAAATATGCCCTAGAGGCAATAATAAATTAGTTATTATTATATTTCTTTGTTCATGATAATTGTTTATTATCCATGCTATAATTGTATTGATTGGAAACACAGTGCATGTGTGGATACATAGACAAAACACTGTCCCTAGTAAGCCTCTAGTTGACTAGCTTGTTGATCAAAGATGGTCAAGGTTTCCTGACCATAGGAAAGTGTTGTCACTTGATAACGGGATCACATCATTAGGAGAATCATGTGATGGACTAGACCCAAACTAATAGACGTAGCATCTTGATCGTGTTATTTTGTTGCTACTGTTTTCTGCGTGCCAAGTATTTGTTCCTATGACCATGAGATCATATAACTCACTGACACCTGAGGAATGCTTTGTGTGTATCAAACGTCGCAACGTAACTGGATGACTATAAAGATGCTCTACAGGTATCTCCGAAGGTGTTCGTTGAGTTAGTATGGATCAAGACTGGGATTTGTCACTCCGTGTGACGGAGAGGTATCTCGGGGCCCACTCGGTAATACAACATCACACACAAGCCTTGCAAGAAATGTGAATTAGTGTAAGTTGCGGGATCTTGTATTACGGACGAGTAAAGAGACTTGCCGGTAAACGAGATTGAAATAGGTATGTGGATACTAACGATCGAATCTCGGGCAAGTAACATACCGAAGGACAAAGGGAAAGACATACGGGATTATATGAATCCTTGGCACTGAGGTTCAAACGATAAGATCTCCGTAGAATATGTAGGATCCAATATGGGCATCCAGGTCCCGCTATTGGATATTGACCGAGGAGTCACTCGGGTCATGTCTACATAGTTCTCGAACCCGCAGGGTCTGCACACTTAAGGTTCGACGTTGTTTTATGCGTATTTGAGTTGTATGGTTGGTTACCGAATGTTGTTCGGAGTCCCGGATGAGATCATGGACGTCACGAGGGTTTCCGGAATGGTCTGGAAACGAAGATTGATATATAGGATGACCTCATTTGATTACCGGAAGGTTTTCGGAGTTGCCGGGAATGTACCGGGAATGACGAATGGATTCCGGGTGTTCACCGGGGGGGCAGCCCACCCCTGGGAAGCCCATAGGCCTTGGGGGTTGCGCACCAGCCCTTTGTGGGCTGGTGGGACAGCCCAAGAGGGCCCTATACGCCATAGGAAGAAAATCTAAGAGAAAAGAAAAAAAGGAGGTGGGAAAGGAGAGAAGGACTCCACCTTCCAATCCTAGTTGGACTAGGATTGGAGGAGGACTCCTCCTCCCCTTGGTGGAGCAGCCCTTGGGGATCCTTGAGCCTCAAGGCAAGCCCCCCCTCCCTCCTCCTATATATATGGAGCAATTAGGGCTGATTTGAGACAACTTTTTCAAGGCAGCCCGACCACATACCTCCACGGTTTTACCTCTAGATCGCGTCTCTGCGGAGCTCGGGCGGAGCCCTGCCGAGATTAGATCATCACCAACCTCCGGAGCGCCGTCATGCTGCCGGAGGACTCATCTACCTCTTTGTCTCTCTTGCTAGATCAAGAAGGCCAAGATCATCATCGAGCTGTACGTGTGCTGAACGCGGAGGTGCCGTCCATTCGGCAATAGATCGTGGGACGGATTGCGGGACGGTTCGTGCGACGGTTCGCGGGGCGGATCGAGGGACGTGAGGACGTTCCACTACATCAACCGCGTTCACTAATGCTTCTGCTGTGCGATCTACAAGGGTACGTAGATCGGAAATCCTCTCTCGTAGATGGACATCACCATCATAGGTCTTCGTGCGCGTAGGAAAATTTTTGTTTCCCATGCGACGTTCCCCATCAGTGGCATCATGAGCTAGGTTCATGCGTAGATGTAATCTCGAGTAGAACACAAAAGTTTTTGTGGGCGGTGATGTGCATTTTGCTGCTCTCCTTAGTCTTTCCTTGATTCCGCGGTATTGTTGGATCGAAGCGGCTCGGACCGACATTACTCGTACGCTTACGAGAGACTGGTTTCATCGCTACGAGTAACTCCGTTGCTCAAAGATGACCAGCGAGTGTCGGTTTCTACAACTTTAGTTGAATCAGATTTGACCGAGGAGGTCCTTGGATGAGGTTAAATAACAATTCATATATCTCCGTTGTGGTGTTTGCGTAAGTAAGATGCGATCCTACTTGATACCCATGGTCACCACGTAAAACATGCAACAACAATTAGAGGACGTCTAACTTGTTTTTGCAGGGTATGCTTGTGATGTGATATGGCCAACGATGTGATGTGATATATTGGATGTATGAGATGATCATGTTGTAATAGTTAATATCGACTTGCACGTCGATGGTACGGCAACCGGCAGGAGCCATAGGGTTGTCTTTAAACTAACGTTTGTGCTTGCAGATGTGTTTACTATATTTCTAGGACGTAGCTTTAGTAGTAATAGCATGAGTAGCACGACAACCCCGATGGCGACACGTTGATGGAGATCATGATGATGGAGATCATGGTGTGACGCCGGTGACAAGAAGATCGTGCCGATGCTTTGGTGATGGAGATCAAGAAGCACATGATGATGGCCATATCATGTCACTTATGAATTGCATGTGATGTTAATCCTTTATGCACCTTATCTTGCTTAGAATGACGGTAGCATTATGAGGTGATCTCACACTAAAATTTCAAGACGAAATTGTGTTCTCCCCGACTGTGCACCGTTGCGACAGTTCTTCGTTTCGAGACACCACGTGATGATCGGGTGTGATAGACTCAACTTCACATACAACGGGTGCAAAACAGTTGCACACGCAGAACACTCGGGTTAAGCTTGACGAGCCTAGCATGTGCAGACATGGCCTCGGAACACATGAGACCGAAAGGTTGAGCATGAATCGTATAGTTGATATAATTAGCATAGAGATGCTTACCACTGAAACTATTCTCGACTCACGTGATGATCGGACTTGAGATAGTGGATTTGGATCATGTACCACTCAAATGACTAGAGAGATGTACTTTTTGAGTGGGAATTCTTAAGTAATATGATTAATTGAACTAATTCTCATGAACATAGTCTAATGGTCTTTGCGAATTACGATGTAGCTTGCGCTATAGCTCTACTGTTTTTATGTTCCTAGAGAAAATTTAGTTGAAAGTTCATAGTAGCAAACTTTGCAGAGGATTGTACTCGTTGCTGCGCAGAAAGCTTATGTCCTTAATGCACCACTCGGTGTGCTGCACCTCGAGCGTCGTCTGTGGATGCTGTGAACATCCGACATACACGTTTCTGATGACTACACAATAGTTCAGTGCAAAATACTTAAATGGCTTAGAAGCAAGGCGCCGAAGACGTTTTGAAACGTCACAGAACATAAGTGATGTTCTAAAGAGATGAAATTGTGATTTCATGCTTGTGCCCTTGTTAAGAGGTACGAGACCTCCGACAAGATTCTTTGTCCACAAAGTAAAGGAGAAAAGCTCAATCATTGAGCACGTGCTCAGATTGTCTGAGTACGACAATCGCTTGAATCAAGTGGGAGTTAATATTCTAGATGAGATAGTGATGGTTCTCCAGAGTCACTGCCACCAAGCTGTAAGAGCTTCGTGATGAACTATAACATATCAAGGATAGATACAATGATCCTTGAGCGATTCGCGATGTTTGACACTACGAAAGTAGAAATCAAGAAGGAGCATCAATAGTTGATGGTTAGTAAAACCACTAAGTTTCAAGAAAGGCAAGGGCTAGAAGGGATACTTCGTGAAACGGCAAATATATTGTTGCACTAATGAAGAGACCCAGGATTAAACCCGAACCCGAGACTAAGTGCTTCTGTAATGAGGGGAACAGTCACTGAGGCGGAGAAACTCTAGATACTTGGTAGATAAGAAGGTTGGCAAAAGTCGAAAGAAGTATATTTGATATACATGATGTTGATGTGTACTTCACTAGTACTCCTTGTAGCACGAGGGTATTGGATACCGGTTCGGTTGCTAAGTGATTAGTAACACGAAATAATAGCTACGGCATAAACGGAGACTAGCTAAAGGCGAGGTGACGATACGTGTTGGAAGTGTTTCCAAGGTAGATATGATCAAAACGTCGCACGCTCTCTCTACCATCGGGATTGGTGTTAAACCGAAATAATTGTTATTGTGTGGTTGCGTTTAGCATGAACATGATTGGATCGTGTTTATTGCAATACGATTATTCATTTAAAGGAATAATGGTTACTCTATTTTCTTGAATAATCACCTTCAATGGTTTATTGAATCTCGATCGTAGTGTTACACATGTTCATGATATTGGTGCCAAAAGATACGAGGTAATGATGATAGTACCACTTAGTTGTGGCACTGCCGCTTGAGTCATGTTGGTATAAATTGCATGAAGAGGCTCCATGCTGATGGATCTTTATACTCACTTGATTTTGAATCACTAGTGACATGCAAATCATACCACATGAGCAAGGCCTTGTTTTCATTGAGATGAAACAAGATAGTAACTTGTTGGAAGTGATACATTTTGATGTATGCAGTCCAATGGGTGCTGTGGCACGCAGTGGATATCATTATGTTCTTACTTCAATGACGATTTGAGTAGATACAAGAGTATTTACTTAATAAATCACAAGTCTGAAATATTGAAAAGTTCAATTCTGTTTCGGAGTGAAGTTCATCGTAACAAGAAGATAAACTGTCTACGATATGATCATAGAAATGAATATCTGAGTTACGAGTTTTGGTATGCAGTTAAGACAATGTGGAAATTGTTTCGCAGTTCATGCCACCTGGAACATGATAGTGTGATGATGTGTCTAAACGTCATAACCAGGCACTATTTGGTATGGTGCATGCTATGATGTCTCTTATCGAATTACCACTATCGTTTATGGGTTATGCATTAGAGACAACCGCATTCACTTTAAATAGGGCACCGCGTATTTCCGTTGGGATGACACAGTATAGACTGAGGTTTAGAATAATCTAAACTGTCGTTTGTTGAAATTTTGTGGCTTCGACACTTATGTGAAAAAGTTTCAATCTGATAAGCTCGAACTCAAAACGGATAAATGCATCTTCATAGGATATCCAAAACAGTTGGGTACATCTCCTATCTCAGATCCGAAAGCAAAGTGTTTGTTTCTAGAAACGGATCCTTTCTCGAGGAAAGGTTTCTCTCGAAAGAATTGAGTGGGAGGGTAATAGAACTTGATTTGGTTATTGAACCATCACTTCGACTAGTGTGTAGCAGGGCACAGGAAGTTGTTCATGTGGCGCCTACACCAATTGAAGTGGAAGCTGATGATGGTGATCGTTGAGCTTCGGATCAAGTTACTACAAACCTCGTAGGTCGACAAGGTCGCGTACTACTACAGAGTGGTATGGTAACCCTGTCTTGGAGGTCATGTTGTTGAACAACAGTGAACCTACGAGTTATGGAGAAGCAATGGTGGGCCCGGATTCTGACAAATGGCTGGAGGCCATTAAATCCGAGAGAGAATCCATGTATAAAACAAAGTGTAGACTTTGGAAGAATTGCTTGATGGTAGTAAGACTATTAAGTAAAGATGGATCTTTAAAAGGAAGACAGACGATGATGGTGATAAGACACTATTAAGAAAAGCTCGACTTGTCGCAAAGATGTTTCCGACAAGATCAAACAGTTGACTATGATGAGACTTTCTCACTCGTAGCGATGTTGAAAGTCTGTTAGAATTATGTTAGTAGTTGCTGCATTGTTTATGAAATATTGCACATAGGATGTCAAAGCATTGTTTCCTCGACGGTTTCCTTGAGCAAACATTGTATGTGATACAACCAGGAGGTTTTGTCGATCCTAAAGATACTAGCAAGTATGCAAGCTCCAGCGATCAAGTATGCAAGCTCCAGCGATCCTTCAATGGACTGGTGCAAGCATCTCGGAGTTGGAATATACACTTTGATGAGATGATCAAAGATTTTGGGTTTGTACAAGGTTTATGAGAAACTTGTATTTCCAAAGAAGTGAGTGGGAGCACTATAGAATTTCTGATAAGTATATGTGGTTGACATGTTGTGGATGAGAAGTAATGTAGAATTTCTGTAAAGCATGCAAGGTTGTTTGAAAGGAGTTTTCAAAGGAGTACCTGGATTGCGCTACTTGAAGGTTGAGCATCAAAGATCTATGGAGATAGATCAAAAGCGCTTAATAGAAGTTTCAACAAGATGCATGCCATGACAAGTTTTTGAAGGAGTTCAAAATAGATCAGCAAAGAAGGAGTTCTTGGTTGCATTGTGAGGTGTGAATTTGAGTAAGACTCAAAACTCGACCCCGGCAGAATAAAGAGAATAGACGAAGGTCGTCTTCTATGCCTTGGCCATAGAATCTGAAGTATGCCATGCTGGGTACCGCACCTGATGTGTGCCTTAACTCAAAGTCTGTTGAGAGGTACAGAGAGTGATCTATGATTGAATCACTAGCAGCGGTCAAAATTTATCCTTAGTAACTGATGGACTAAGGAATTTTTCTCGATTATGGAGGTGGTTAAAAAGTTCGTCGTAAAGAGTTACGTCGATGCAAGCTTTGACACTAATCCGAATAACTATGAGTAGTGAAACGGATTCGTATAGTAGAGTAGATATTTGGAGTATTTCCGAATAGCACATAGTAGCAGCATCTATAAGATGACATAAAGATTTGTAAAGAACACACGGATCTGAAAGTTTCAGAACCGTTGACTAAAACCTCTCTCATGAGCAAGACGTGATCAGACCCGATAACTATATGGGTGTTGGATTCGTTGAAATCGCATGGTGATGTGAACTAGATTATTGACTCTAGTGCAAGTGAGAGACTGTTGGAAATATGCCCTAGAGGCAATAATAAATTAGTTATTATTATATTTATTTGTTCATGATAATCGTTTATTATCCATGCTATAATTGTATTGATTGGAAACACAGTGCAGGTGTGGATACATAGACAAAACACTATCCCTAGTAAGCCTCTAGTGGACTAGCTTCTTGATCAAAGATGGTTAAGGTTTCCTGACCATAGGCAAGTGTTGTCACTTGATAACGGGATCACATCATTAGGAGAATCATGTGATGGACTAGACCCAAACTAATAGATGTAGCATGTTGATCGTGTCATTTTGTTGCTACTGTTTTCTGCGTGTCAAGTACTTGTTCCTATGACCATGAGATCATATAACTCACTGACACCGGAGGAATGCTTTGTGTGTATCAAACGTCGCAACGTAACTGGGTGACTATAAAGATGCTCTACAGGTATCTCCGAAGGTGTTCGTTGAGTTAGTATGTATCAAGACTGGGATTTGTCACTCCGTGTGACGGAGAGGTATCTCGGGGCCCACTCGGTAATACAACATCACACACAAGCCTTGCAAGCAATGTGACTTAGTGTAAGTTGCGGGATCTTGTATTACTGAACGAGTAAAGAGACTTGTCGGTAAACGAGATTGAAATAGGTATGCGGATACTGACGATCGAATCTCGGGAAAGTAACATACCGAAGGACAAAGGGAATGACATACGGGATTATATGAATCCTTGGCACTGAGGTTCAAACGATAAGATCTCCGTAGAATATGTAGGATCCAATATGGGCATCCAGGTCCCGCTATTGGATATTGACCGAGGAGTCACTCGGGTCATGTCTACATAGTTCTCGAACCCGCAGGGTCTGCACACTTAAGGTTCGACGTTGTTTTATGCGTATTTGAGTTGTATGGTTGGTTACCGAATGTTGTTCGGAGTCCCGGATGAGATCATGGACGTCACGAGGGTTTCCGGAATGGTCTGGAAACGAAGATTGATATATAGGATGACCTCATTTAATTACCGGAAGGTTTTCGGAATTGTCGGGAATGTACCGGGAATGACGAATGGGTTCCGGTTGTTCACCGGGGGGGCAGCCCACCCCGGGGAAGCCCATAGGCCTTGGGGGTGGCGCACCAGCCCTTTGTGGGCTGGTGGGACAGCCAAGAAGGCCCTATGCGCCATAGGAAGAAAATCAAAGAGAAAAGAAAAAAAAAGGAGGTGGGAAAGGAGAGAAGGACTCCACCTTCCAATCCTAGTTGGACTAGGATTGGGGGAGGACTCCTCCTCCCCTTGGTGGCGCAGCCCTTGGGGCTCCTTGAGCCTCAAGGCAAGCCTCCCCTCCCTCCTCCTATATATATGGAGCAATTAGGGCTGATTTGAGACAACGTTTTCAAGGCAGCCCGACCACATACCTCCACGGTTTTACCTCTAGATCGCGTCTCGGCGGAGCTCGGGCGGAACCCTGCCGAGTTAGATCATCACCAACCTCCGGAGCGCCGTCACGCTTCTGGAGAACTCATCTACCTCTCCGTCTCTCTTGCTGGTTCAAGAAGGCCAAGATCATCGTCGAGCTGTACGTGTGCTGAACGCGGATGTGTCGTCCGTTCGGCACTAGATCGTGGGACGGATCGCGGGACGGTTCGTGGGACGGTTCGCGGGGCGGATCGAGGGACGTGAGGACGTTCCACTACATCAACCGCGTTCACTAACGCTTCTGCTGTGCGATCTACAAGGGTACGTAGATCGGAAATCCCCTCTCGTAGATGGACATCACCATGATAGGTCTTTGTGCGCGTAGGAAAATTTTTGTTTCCCATGCGACGTTCCCCAACACTTTGTAGGTGTGATAGGATAGGGTTGCAAGAAAATAAAGAACACATAAATAAAAACTAGGGGCTGTTAGATAAAGAAAAAATTACGTTAGTTTAACGAGTGTGGAAAAGTGGTGGTAGGAGTTGTGGAATTGTCCCTAAGCAATTGACTATGTTACTAGACCGATAGCAAGTTTAGGTGGGAGAGGCCACTGCTAGCATGTCATCCCTTACTTTGAATTCTTTGCACTTATGATTGGAACCATTAGCAAGCATCCGCAACTACTAACGTTCATTAAGGTAAAACCCAACCATAGCAATAAGATATATTGGTCCCCCTTTAATCCCGTATGCATCAATTTCTATGCTAGGGTGAAGCTTCTATAACCCTTGCCCTCCAATACATAGTCCTATCAACATACAACTAACCCTATGGTGTGATCCACGCGCGCGCTCATATGATGGGCACCAAAGGACAGCAACATAACCACAAGCAAATTAAACAAATCATAGCAATTCATCAATCAGCGATAGGACAATGAAAATTTACTCAGACATCATACGATGGCAACACATCATTGGATAATAATATGAAGCATAAAGCACTGTGTTCAAGTAGAGGGTAGAGCGGGTTGCGGGAGAGTGGACCGTTGAATATAGATGGGGGAAGGTGATGGAGGTGTTGGTGAAGATGACGGAGGTGTTGGTGTAGATCGCCGTCACATGATGATGTCCCGAGCGGCGTTCAGGCGCCGCCGGGAGAGAGGGGGAGAGAGCCGCCTTCTTCTTATTCATCCTTGACATCCTCCCTAGATGGGAGAAGGGTTTCCCCTCTGGTCCATGGTCTCCATGGCAGCGGAGGGGCGAGAGCCCCTCCGAGATTGGATCTCTCTCTTTGTGTCCTCCTGTTTCTACGCTCCCAGATTCTGGCCTTTCACCGTTTCTTAAATTCCCGGAGATCCGTAACTCTGATTAAGGTGTCCTTTTAACACGATTTTCTTCCGGATATTATCTTTCTTGCGGCAAAAGAAGGTCCCCAACCACCTTAGGGATTGGTCACAAGCCTGCCAGGCATGCCTGGGGGGGTAGGGCGCGCCTCCTGGGCTTGTGACCCACTCGGGCATTATTTTGCGTTGATTCTTCTCCCCAAAAATCATAAATATTCCATAAAAAATCCTCGTTGGTTTTTTTATTTTCTTTGCACTTCGTTTGGTATGGATATTCTGCAGAACAAAGAAATGCAAC
Source organism: Hordeum vulgare subsp. vulgare (assembly GCF_904849725.1). Classification (NCBI taxonomy): domain Eukaryota; kingdom Viridiplantae; phylum Streptophyta; class Magnoliopsida; order Poales; family Poaceae; genus Hordeum; species Hordeum vulgare. The sequence goes on along the minus strand of NC_058520.1, from coordinate 80,271,379 downwards.
AAACAGGAACTCGCACTGGGCACTAGATCACTATGTTAGTCCCAAAAATAGTATAAAAAGTTGCCAAAAGTATATGAATTTGTAGAATATTGGCATGTAACAATCAAAAATTATAAATATGACGGAGACGTATCAGATGCCGCCGCGATGCTGCCAAGCCCCGATCTGGCCGCTCCGATCGAGCAGTTGCTCTCCACCCACGCCGCCACCTAAATCCCTGCTAGTTCCGAGCCATCGGCCATCGGCCTCGCCGGATTCGAACCACTCGCCTAGCTCTTTGCCCGCTCCGGTCGTCGCTGGTCCCCGGAGTCGTGCCACCGTCGCATGCAGCGTCAGGAGGACGACGGACGCGAGCAGTCCGGTGCGCCTCGTGGGCCAGTGCCTCCTGCGGCCCAGCCCCGCCTACCGCCTCGACGGCCTAGTTCGCCCAGCCGAGGCCCAGGTCCACCCTGACCCCTTGCACCGGGCCGGCTTGCCGCCTCTCCACTGGGCCAGGCCTGAGGTGAGCAGTCCGCTCCTATTCCTTGCCATGCACGCACCTGAGCAATCCTACACCCACCAGATTGGCCCGATTGTTTTTTTTCGGTTAACGAATTTATTAATTTCAGAAAAATATGCATATTTTCAAACGCCCATAGTTTTTAAAATGTGCATGGGATCGCGACAAGTTAGATATGTAAAACGTGTAGATTTTCACGTAGAATAATATTTTCAAATTCCCATGCATATTTAAAACTGTTTAGCATGCTGTTTGCATTGGTTTGTATGTGGACGTGATAGAAACAATTTACGTCATAGTGAATTAACCGCAGCTCCATTGGAGATGATCCATATATGTAAATGGACTAGAATGATGAGTAGAATCATGTGAACCACTTTGTTTGGCCGTTTAACAAACATAAAATGTGGTTAGGACAAATCTGGACAGATTACAAAGTTAACGCATGGGGTCATTTCGGAGATGCTATATGTCATTTCCGGCCTAATTTAAAATGCCTAGATAGGTAGTTTAATTTGTGCTACACCCCTTGCCATGTTTAACAACATTTAATATTGTCATTTAAATAAATGGGAGTGAACTAAATAATTAAATGTCGAGTTTCTTCAATATGCAACTCGTTGCATATTGAGATTCACTTAATGTGTAGCGTTTGACTGTTGTGAATTGCCATGCCCTACCTTGCATATTTGAAACTGATCGTGCATCATATGTGTGTTGCAGCATGTCGTCATGTGCTGTGGTGAATATCATGTGTTGATTCTTGTTTTCTGGTTTGCTTCGTCTCGATAGAGTCTCGCAAGTGTGTCAGAATGTGAGAATCCGTTCGACTATGTTGGTTCGTGTGCTTCACGGAGTCGTTCTTCTTCCAAGCAGGATCACAGGCAAGATGACCATTTCCCTAGATACCATTACTATCATTGCCATGCTAGTTGTTTCGTTCCTATCGTTATGTCTCACTGCCTACCACCTATTAAATATCAACCTCCCAACATTGCCATGAAAACCTTCAACCTTTCTACAACCTAGCAAACCACTGATTGGCTATGTTACCGCTTGCTTAACCATTTTATAACGTTGCTAGTTGCAGGTGCAGTTGCTTCCATGTGATAACATGGGTTCCTTATTATATCACCCTATTATTGCTAATTAACTTAACACACCTATATACTTGGTAAAAGGTTGAAGGCTCCACCTTCTAGCCTGGTGTTTTGTTCCACCTTTGCCACCTTAGTTTCGGCTACCGGTGTTATGTTCCATAAATGGGTGCTCCTAACATGCTTGGGGTTGTTATGGTGACCCCCTAGATTCTCGTTTTGGGATAAAGCTCGTCTGGAAAGGCCCAACATTGGTTCTATATTTGCCCAACATAACAATTTTGTTAATACTAAAAACATAGGGAGTTAGCGCTACCCGAGGAGTAATTCAACATAATACAGGGAGGGACAGTGCTGCTATTATTGGCCCAAAACAGAGCACCGTGCGGGGCCAACCCGGGGCAATTCGGGTGATGTCTATCAGGCCATCATATGCTTCGCTTATCCGTTGTCTCCTAAGAATGAGATACGCGGCTCCTATCAGGATCGTCGACACCCCGGGCGGCCTTCCTGGACTTGTTTTACCTTTCTCGAGCGTCTTGTGCGAGGGATTCCGAGGATACTTTGGGCTATATCGAGGTTGAGGTTTTCCAATAGGAACCCGAGGAGATCACGGGTTTCCCTTATCGAGGTTATTCCGTCGCAGTGTGTGGTAGTTTGTGATGGACTAGTTGGAGCACCCCTGCATGGTTAAATCTTTCGGGAAGCCGTGCCCGCGGTTATGTGGCAACGTGGACACTTTGTTTAACATCTGGTTCTAGATAACTTGAAGGTAAACTTAATTAAAACTTGCCAATTGTGTGCATAACCGTGACCGTCTCTTTCGTGAGCTCCTTCTCCGATCGAGGACACGGTGGGATCATTCAGTTGATCATCAGTAGTTCATGTCTGTTATGCATAGATCATCCCCCCTCTTTTTTTATACTTGTAAGTTAGCCACCTCAAATAAATGATTAGTCGCTTGCTGTGGCCTCACCACTTAACCATACCTCACGCATCAAGCTTTGCTAGTCTTGATACCTTTGGAAATGAGATTGATGAGTCCCATGTGACTCACACACTACTACAACACCATTTACAGGTACAGGTAAAGTGACACTTTGACATGAGTGCGTTGATTGTGCTATTTGGAGTTTCTTCTTCTTCTTCTTCTTCTTCTTCTTCGTCATCGTCGTCGTCATCGTTGATCTAAGATGGGTTATAGGCCGGCAGCCTGGGATAGCAAGGATGGACGTCGTTATTTTATTGTTTGTTTTCGTCCGTAGTCAGACCCTGCTCTTCTGCATGATGATTGTATGTATTGTATTGATGTGACTCTGATGTAGCTTGTGGTGAGTGTAAGCCAACTCCTTATACTCATCTTTTCAGTACATGTACTTGTAACTACATCTATTCTTGCGAAATAACGAGATGCGTTTCTATCCCTGTCGAGGCCCTCGCACCAAAATAAGGATATGACTGCATCTTGGGCGTTACAAGTTGGTATCAGAGCAGTACCGACCTAGGAGCCCCCTTGATTGATCGTAGTTGGCCGAGTCGAATCTAGCGAAAAATTACTTTGAGTCTAGTTATATATCGGAGAGTAGGATTCTTTTTTCTCCTCTTCTATCCTCTAGTGAGGAATCTTGATGTAATAATTTTAATTCTATTCCTCTTCTCACTCAAATTTTTTTAGGATCATGCAAATATTTTTGGAATTTATATGATGTTGATGTGATGGAGTTTTGACTTGCTGCCTCGTGCTGTGTTGATTTTATTCCGGGAAGTTGAGCTCCAGGGGATTCTTGAGCACATCGTTATCATTCGGATTTCTTAGTATCTCAGGACGGAGGATGTTCGAAATTGTTTCAATACTGGTAGTGGCGAGATAACCCGGGCGTACCCAGTATTGGTGAAGAGAGTTCGGGGGTACCGCCATATTTAGTATCGTTGTGATTATGAGGGTCTGAGATAGATGAATTTCCAAGATCTCTGGTTATGTGTTCACGGATGTATACACTAGACAGGTAGTGTTATTGCTAGGAGTTGAGTGATGAATTTTACTCCTTGTATCCGTGGACCTGATTGCATGACCAGAAAATTTCGGGAGTTCTTAGGTGGGAATTCAAGTAGTCCCTTATAGGACAATCTTCCAACAGATGCATGATGTGAGGTTGGGGTTCGACATCCAGTGTATTCGTTTGTTCAAGGTCGTCTTACAACGGTTCTCATGGTGTCTTAAAGAGTCCTTGTAGCTTGCTACGACTCGAGGACGCTTCGTATGTCGTGTGCACTGCCTTGTACATGATGGCTACTGTAGGATAAAACCAGTGCGATCATGTCCCCGAAAATATCGGACGGAATCTCTGTCATGAATTTGTTCCGGCTTGTTTTGGTAAGCCTCAACCTTTGTTTTGTTGGAGTATGGTAATTCGAGTTGCTTCGATGTCAAGTGGTGAATTCTTAACTTTCCAAGAGGTGTTCTCATATTTTTATGTAAATGCAAATTCTTTTGCTCGATCAAGTTATCCTTTCAATTCTTGTCAACCGGAGTCGTCATGTCAATTCTTTTTAACCGGTGTGCTTCTCTTCAAGTCAATTTATTCTATCCTTTTCAAGATTTGCAAGATCAATTTCTCATTCCTTTCTGGAGTTCATCTTATCTGTCCCGAGTCGTCTTTGTTTTCCCCACCCTCCCGCCCTTTTGTTTAGTGACTCAATTCTCATCCAAGTGCATTTCAATTCATAGATGCTTCCGATATCTTCTCTTCTGTCTGCTATCTGGCGTTTCATGGTGAAGATTCTCAGGAGTTCTAGTTCATCATTTCTTCATTCTTGTTCTATTTTCTGGTGGATTCAATTCAAGCTCGCGGTGTTCATCATATCCTTTTATTTTGTTCAATGATTCCTTTGTTGGAAATTCTTATTCAAGTCTTTCTTGTTTTCTTCATCCATCTCTGTTCTAGACGGAGTGTTGAAAATATCTCAGAGTTTCTTGTTTTTAATCCTTTCAATTATTTTGAGGTTCCTAACCTCATCAAGTTTTCATTTGTCCAGTGCAATATGTCTCTTCCTAATCAATTGTTTCAACGGTGGTTTCCTTGAGTGGCCCCATAACCCACAGGTTTTCCCACATTCTTACTTGGCTTTTCTAATCTTTTTCGGAGATATCCAATTCTTTTCAACTATGACGTAAGTATGAATTTCATCAGTCATATTGCTTCTCCAAGATTGCTTCAAAAAAATTTCATCGTTGGCTCAACCTCTCCTTATTCATTATTCCGGAGTGTCTCAGTAATTCTTGGTGGTTTTCCTCTCATCTTTCTCAATCTGAAGACCGAAGGAGTGTTTCTCTCGAATCTTGGTCCATTCTCTTGAAGATTCATCATTTCAGATTTGTGTTATCATCTTGAATTGTTCTCGATCATGATAAATCCAGTTTCTTGCTATCCGGTGCATTTCAGATTCGTTTCATTCTTGATCCTTCGAAGGCCATCATTTCAGAAGAATTCTTCGTTCTAAACTTTCAGCTTTCATCCTCAAATTCTTCTCAATTGTTGTCTCTTCGTTCGTCTCTCAATTATTTTGTTGCCTTGTTGAAGTTTTCTGTTAGGCGGAACATGGTCTCTTCATTGTGATGTATGTTCATTCATTCATCGTCATCTCATTCGTTTCAATTCTTACCGATGCTTTGTTGAAGACTTTTTCAAGTGTGTGCTCATATCTCTCTCTATCCCCAATCTTTTCAAGAATAAGAAGTGGTATGCTAAATCCGTTGCTTGTCATCAATTTAAGTTGATGAAGGATAAGCATAACATAATTCTTATTCTTGTTTCATAGTGATTTCAATTCTTCTTCTGGAGTGCCTCATGATATCAATTCTTTTCCCATTTGCTCCATCTTTTCTTTTCCTTTATCCTTTGAGGTGGTGTTATACGTTCTTGTTAGTGGAGGAGTCTCGAACCAAAGTTGTTTCAAGAATGAAATATGTAAACCCACCATATCCTTTGATCATGAGATTATTTTTTAACCCATGGTTTCTTCCTTGAGTTATCTTGGTTTAGATTCAGCTAAACCTTTTTCTAAGGATTGTTGCTATATGGTGATTATCATTGATCCAAGTTCTCAATGTGTCCTCTTAGTGTAAGAAGTTTGCCTATCTTGTTGCTCCCAATCAATCCCTATTTCTGTTAGTGGCTGGTTGTCACCTCATTATTTTGGGATGGTTTTATAAGTCCACTACAAGCTTGCTCTTTCTGTTGTTGGTTTTCCATCAACTCCGTTCAATTCTTCTTGTCGGGAGGCTCTTCAGTTCAATTATGGTAGTAGTTTTCATTTTCTTCTCCATTCTCTTCTTATCAATGATCTAGTTTCCATTCTTGTTCTGGAGGCTTTGTGATGTTGCTTTCTTTGATTCAATCATCTCGCTGTGTCAAGGTCTTGCTGTTCCATTTCTTGTTCATTTAACCGGAGTGTTGTGTATTCTTTCATGTTCTTTCCTTTCAATTTAGTTAGTTCATTGTGAATCTTGTCAATATCTTTCCTTCTTATCAAATTTTGTCCTCTTTTCCTCCCAAAGTGCTGCCGAAATTCCGATTGAATTCTTGCTTGTTTCTCATATCAATATTCATCTCTTTGAAACCTTCAAGGATCATTGGTTTCACTCGTTTACCAAGAAGCGACTAAGCTTTACCTCTCTTTCTCTTCCTCTTCCCCTTTTCATTCTTAGATCTCAGGGTGAGATCTCTTGTTAGTGTAGGAGAGTTGTGACAGCCCGAGACCGACGCTCTAGAAGATTCCCCTTTTGTTTCGTTGCCGCCGTGTGATTTATTTGGTAGTTGCATTCATCATCGCATCATGCGCATCATCTAGATTGCCTCAGCACTCCGTTGCCGCCAGTTTTCAAAACCTGCATCCGTTATTAGTTGCCGGTTCTCTCCGTTCTCGTCATAGACCGTTTCGAGACCAACCACACACGCACGGGCCTGCAACATCGATAAGATATTGTTTTTAAAGGTGTCCATAAAATATTCTCTGATTGGGTTGAAACTTGGTGTGTGGTCTTAATATAGTATGGCTAGGTCGCGTGCCAAATTTCGTTGCAATCGGAGTTCGTTTGATAGCCGAACGGTCGACCGCAATGGCATCGTCTTCGGTTTATCATCGGACGTTTTTCGGTGTTTCAAATTCTCGTTGCTGGCCACAACTTCCCTCTCTTCCCCACCTAGCCACTCTAACACAACCACCTAACCCTAGGGCGCAGCCGAGACCGTCCGAAAGCGATCTTACGGTCTGAGTTCAGACGAAAATTGCAAACCCTAGCCCCGTTTTTCCTATAAATAGACTCCTAGCCTCAAACCCTAGCCCTTCCCCTCGATTTCCGTGCCTAACCCTAGCCAGCCGCCACCTCTCGCCCTCCTCCCACCTCCCAGTCGCCAGGGCCCACCAGACCCGCAGCAGGCCCTCCTGGGCCCTAACCGGAGCCGTCGCCGCTACCCGCGCTGCCACCCGCAGGGGCTTGCCCGCAAGCCTCGCGCCCCGTGTGCCTAGGAGCCGGAGCCCCGCCTCAAGCCAGCCATGTCGGACCTCATGTCGCTGCCCCAAGCTCGCCGGTGGAGCGCCCCGCTACCAGCGCCGCCTCCCATGTCAGACGCGGACGCGACGCCGCCAAGCCCTGATTTGCCGCCCTGACCCAGCACTTGCTCTCCACCCGCTCTACCGCCCGGATCCATGCTGGTTCCGCGCCAACGACCATCGGCCCCGCCGGATCCGAGCCACTCACTTGCCTCCTTGCCCCCTCTAGCCGTCGCTGGTCCCCGGAGTTGTGCCGCTGTCGCGTGTAGCCTCGGGGGGACGACGGACGCCACCAGTCCCGTGCACCTCGTGGGCCAGCGCCTCCCGCGACCGAGCCCCGCCTAGCGCCTCGTGTGCCGAGTTCGCCCAACCGAGGCCCAGGTCCACCCTGACCCCCTACACCGAGCCCGCCTGCCTCCTCTCCATCGGGCCAGGCCCGAGGTGAGCACTCCGCTCCTAATCCTCGCCATGCGCGCACCTTAGCAATCCTCTGCCCACCAGATCGACCCGATTGTTTTTTTCGGTTAACGAATTTATTAATTTCAGAAAACATGCATATTTTCAAACGCCCATAGTTTTTAAACCGTGCGTCGGATCGCGACAAGTTAGATATGTAAAACATGTAGATTTTCGCGTAGAATAATATTTTCCTACTCCCATGCATATTTAAAACTGCTTAGCATGTTGTTTGCATTGGTTTGTGTGTGGACGTGACAGAAATGGCTTACGTCATAGTTAACTAACCGTAGCTCCGTTGGAGATGAGCCATACATGTAGATGGACTAGAACGACGAGTAGAATCACGTGAACCACTTTATTTGGCCGTTTAACAAACATAAAATGTGGTTAGGAAAAAATTGGACAGATTACAAAGTTAACGTATGGGGTCATTTCAGAGATGCTATATGTCTTTTCCGGCCTCATTTAAAATGTCTAGATAGGTCGTTTAATTTGTGCACAACCCCTTGCCATGTTTAACAACATTTAATATTGGCATGAAAATAAATGGGAGTGAACTAAATAATTAAATGTCGAGTTTCGTTGCATATTCAGCTTCACTTAATGTGTAGCGTTTGACTGTTGGGAATTGCCATGCCCTGCCTTGCATATTTGAAACTGATCATGCATCATATGTGTGTCGCAACATGTCGTGCATGTGTTGTGGTGAATATCATGTGTTGATTCTTGTTTTTTGGTTTGCTTCGTCTCGATAGAGTTCCGCAAACATGTCGGAATGTGAGAATTAGTTCGACTACATCGGTTCGTCTGATTCATGGAGTCGTTCTTCTTCCAAGGAGGGGTTTCTACCTTTTTAGTCTAGATAGAGGATAGAGTAGTTCCTAAAATTTCAATAATATCCTCGATCTTATCAATCCTAGAAGGATCCACATCGTGGGATTTAAGGGTCTCGAAAGTTTTGTAAATTGTGTGCATGGAGCTATCAAGTCTATTTAAGTTCCTTCGAATCCTACTATCTACTTCATTTATTTTACTCATGATTGGCATTTTTAGCTCTATATTCTCAAGTTTACTCATAATGTGAGCTAAAGTGATATCATCCTTTACGTCAACAATAGGTGGGATTCCAACAAGATTTTCCATAACGTTAAGTGCCTCCCAACCGGGAGCTTCCAAGAAATTCCCACCTATTGCCGTGTCCAGAACAAATCTATTCCAAGAAGTAATACCAACATAAAAATTTCTAAGCAAAATAGTGGTGGATTGCTTCTTGGTGGATCTATCTTGAGAATCTTTAATTCTATACCAAGCATCTTTCAAACATTCTCCAATCCTTTGTTTGAAGGTGTGAATCTCTCCTATGGGTGCAACACCAAATGCAAAGGACTTAGACATACTGACTAAACAAAGCAAAGTAACTATTTTTTTGGTTTTTGATATCAGACTCTAAAGAAAAAACTAGAAAAAAAACTAACAAGACTAAAAGGAAAGGTAAAAGATAGTGTGCAACTCCCCTATCTTGAAGACTGGAGTCCCCGGCAACGGCGCCAGAAATTTGCTTCATGACGAGTTGATGCATATACTTCTCGCTCCTCGTTGGTTACCCCAAGTGGAAGGTGGACATGTAATCAGCAACAGATTTCCCTTACACGGGGACTGTAAGGATTATCGAACCAGAAGGACTTTGAGGATCAACAAGTAGGTGTCCGTTGCTTTAGCGCTAGCAGAAGACGTGGACCTGCACACTCATAAAAATAACTTTTCTCCCAACGAGTACAGGGAGGTTGTCAATCTCTCCGGCCTTGTAGTTTGCAAAGGATCAAAACACAAGCGGGAATAGTGATAGTGATTGCAACGGAAAAGTAAATGAAAATGGAAAATGGTGGAGGTGTAAACAATGTTGGTAATATGGACTGGAGTCACATGATGTTCACTAGTGATGTCTCTCTCCCAAAAGATGATAAAGAACTATGCATGGGGTAAACAAATTACATCTGGGCAATTGAGAGAATTATGAACACACCGCAATGCCAATCATGCTACAAGAAAGTTAGAGGCTCAAAAGTAATGGGCAGTATGCCAAGACAAGTAGACCGTTTATTCATCATCATCTACTTACTTATCATCCACCTTGAGATATCTATTCAGAACATCTCGCTGGTATTAAGTTGAGAGCCCCACCCAAAGTGTAAACTCATAGGAACGAACAACTTCATTAACGAACTTTGCGTAAGGTAAACAATCCTTGCAACCGTGGTCACAAGCACCATTGTTTTCTCCCTGTTGGCAACAACACATCCCCTAGTCTCATGTTTCTGTCACTAAAGCTAGACATCACGGGGCATGAACCTACAATCATGCATAACGCTCCCTCTTGGAGTTATAATCTACTACTCGGCCAAAGCAATAAAAAGCAACGGAGAACATGCATGAATTACCTAAGAACATAATATAAAAAGATAATCAAATATATAACTCATCACAATCTGAACATAATTTCATAATCCATTGGATCCCAACAAACCAAGCATAGCAATAGAAGGAAAATTACATAGGTGCCTTAATCATGTAGTGCAGCTCACAAGGGTTAATCATGGAAGCACAAGATTGGATAGAATACATCACATAGCTACTGATCATGGACTCATGGTCCAAGGAGGACTACTCACGGCACGTCCGGGAAGCGTCCATGGCGGTGGAGAAGCTCCTGGAGGTCAATCCTCCCTCTGACAGGGTGTCAGGAAGAGGTCTCCTGACGCTCCCGATCTCGGAAGCACTGCGGCGGCGGAACGATGGAGAAATTTGCGATTCTGGATATGATGGAAGGGTTTTCGATCAGAGAGGTAAATATAGGTCGATGGAGGGCACCAGAGGAGGTGGGCCCCACCCAGGCGACCTGTGGGCGCGGTCAGGGGCCAGGCCGCGCAGGGAGGCCGCCTGGGCAGGCCCTGGCTCCCCTCTGGCCCACCTTGATGCCTCTCAAAGCTTCCGTCACGCTGATTTTTATATATTTTTCTCGGGATTTTTGGGGCTCTGGAAATTTGGGTAAAAGCCCGTGCAAAAAAGACATCAGCAGAAAGAAACTGGCACTGGGTGCACTGAGTTAGTAGGTTAGTCGAAATATGTGTAAAAAGATATAAAAGTGTAGCAAAACATATAACAATGTCACCCAAAAGAGCATGGAACAAGCATAAATTATAGATACGTTTGGGATGTATCATAGCCTCACCACTTAACCATACCTCACCCATTAAGCTTTGCTAGTCTTGATACCTTTGGAAATGAGATTGCTAACTTCCCCGTGGCTCATAGATTACTACAACACCAGTTGTAGGTACAGGTAAAGTGACACTTTGACGTGAGCGCGCTGATTGTGCTATTTGGAGTTTCTTCTTCTTCTTTGTCGAGCTAGGATGGGTTCCAGGCCGGCAGCCTGGGATAGCAAGGATGAACGTCGTTATTTTATCGATTGTTTTCGTCCGTAGTCAGACCCTGCTCTTCTTCATGATGATTGGATGTATTATACTGATGTGACTCTGATGTAGCTTGTGCCGAGTGTAAGCCAACTCCTTATACTCATCTTTCCAGTACATGTACTTGTAACGACATCCATTCTTGTGAAACGACGAGATGCATTTCTATCCCTGTCGAGGCCCTAGCACAAAAATAAGGATAGGACTGCATGTTGGGTGTTACAATTAAATACATGTGTGGATATATAAACAACACCGTGTCCCTAGTGAGCCGCTACTATACTAGCTCATTGATCAAACATGGTTAAGGTTTCCTAACCATGGACATGAATTGCCATTTTAGAGAATGAGGTGACGGACAAGACCCAAGTGTTAGCATAGCGTATGATCGTATCACTTAGTTTGTTGCTACTATTTTCTTATTATCAAGTATGTGTTCATAAGACCATGAGATCATGCAACTCCCTCACACGAGAGGAATGCCTTGTGTTTATCAAAAGTCACTTGTAACCATGTGATTATAAATGTATTCTACAGGTACCTTCAAGGGTGTCTGTTGGGTTCGTATGGATCGAGACTGGGATTTGTCACACCATATGACGAAGAGGTATCTGTGGACCCTCTCGGTAAAAAACATCACAAGAAGCTTGCAAGCAATGTGACTAAGGAGTTGGTCACACGATCTTGTATTACAAAACAAGTAAACAGACTTGCTCGTAATGAGATTGAAGTAGGTATGGAAATACCGATGATCAAATCTCAGGCAAGTAACATACCAATGGACAAAGGGAATTGCATACGTGATTGACTTAATCCTTGACATCGTGGTTTGACCGGTAAAGATATTAGTAGAATATGCAGGAACCGATATAGGCATCTAGGTCCTGCTATTGCTTGTTGACCGAAGAGGTGTCTCGCTCATGTTTACATGATTCTGAAACCCATAGGGCCGTCACGCTTAACAATCGATGACGATATAGTATTGTTGGGATATGCATCTTGGTGACCAAATATTGTTGGGAGTCCTAGATGAGACCCCAAATGTGATGAGGAGCACCAGAATGGTCCAGAGGTAAAGATTAATACATGGGAAGCTAGTATTCGGGTACCACAATAGTTCTGGGTTTTACTGGTTTTTGTCGAGGATATCCGAACGGGTTCCAGAGGTCCATCGGGGAGGTCCACCTGCCCCAGAGGGCCTAACGGGATGAGTGAGGGGACGCACCAGCCCTTGGTGGGCTGGGTGCCGCCCCCTCCCAAGGGCCCATGTGCCTAGAGTTTGGGGAAACCCTAAGGGGGGTGCCCCCTTGCCTTGGGATCAAGCCTCCCCCCTAGGTCACGGCCCCTCCCTTAGAGGAGGTGCTAGGGCACCTTCCGCTTCCTCCTATATATCCGTGGGGAGAGGGAGGGCGGTCGCACCACAAGCCTTGGTGCAGCCCTCCATCTCTTCGAACTCCATTTTCTCCACCGTTCATATTCTCGGTTGCGCTCGATGAAGCCCTGTTGGGATAACAGCACCACCACTGCCGCCATGCCATAGTGCTGCCGGAGATCCCACCTACTACTCCACTCTCACTTGTTGGATCGAGGAGGTTGGGACATTATCTAGCTGCACGTGTGCTGAACGCGGAGGTGTGGTCCGTTCGATGCTTGACCGGGACGGATCGCTATTGGATGTGAAGACGTATGACTACATCAACCGCGTTTTTAACGCTTTCGCTTAACAGTCTAAAAGTGTATGTAGACACACTCTCCCTCTTGTAGCTATGCATATCCATGGATATATATTGAGTGTGCGTAGGAATTTTTTGTTTCCAATGCAACATTTCCCAACAGTGGCATCATGAGCTAGGTCTATGTGTAGATGATATGCACGAGTAGAACACATAGAAGTGGTGGGTGTTGATGTTCAAATTTCTTACCTCCCATGTCTTATCTTGATTCGGCGGTATTGTGGGATGAAGCGGATCGGACCAACCTTATTTGTCCTCGCACAATAGACCTGTTCCACCGTTTAACATGCAACTTATTTTGCATAAAGGTGCCTGGCAGGTATCTGTCTCTCCCATTTTAGTTGAATCAGGTTTGACAAAAGTGGTCCTTGTTGAAGGTTATAAAGCAACTTGATTATCACTTTTGTGGCCTTGCATAGGTAATAACAGTTCTTGCTAGTTTCCCATAGAAGCGACGTAAAACATGCAACAACAAAGCAGAGAACGTCTAACTTGTTTTTGTAGGGTATGTTGTGATGTGATATGGCCAAGACGTGATTTGATATATGTGATGTATGAGAAGATCATGTTTTGTAACAGTTATCACGACTTGCATGTCGATGAGTATGGCAACCGACATGAGCCATAGGGTTGCCTTTAATTTATTTTATGCCTTTGCTTTACTTTACTTTATCACTATGAGTTAGCAATAGTTGTATAAGCAATAGTTAGCGAGACAACCACATGACAACATGACGATGGAGACCATGATGTTGGAGATCATGGTGTATGCCAGTGACGATGGAGATCATGCTAGTGCTTTGGAGATGGAGATCAAAAGCATAAGATGATGATGCCCACATCATGTCACTTATTTGATTTGCATGCGATGTTTATCTTTTTATGCATCTTATTTTGCTTAGGACTAAAGTAGCATTATAAGATGGTCCCTCACTTAATTTCAAGATAAAAATTGTCTTCTCCCCCAGTATGCACCATTGCGGAAGTTCATCATTTTGAAGCACCCCCCGATGATGGGGTGTGATAGACTCTTCGTTCGCATACAACCGGTGTCAGCCAGTTTTCATGCAGCATACTTGGGTTGAACTTGACAAGCCGAGCATGTACAAACATGGCCTTGGAACACAGGAGATCGAAAGGTCGAAGATGAGTCATATAGTAGATATGAACAACATGTAGATTTTTCACATTGAAAACTCCTAATCTCACATGATGACCGGACTTGGATTGGTGGATTTGGATCATGTCACACTTAGACAACCCGAGGGATGTTGATTTGAGTGGAAGTTCAGTAGTGATATGATTAACTAAACTTATTATCGTGAACTTAGTCTAAATTTATCTTTGCAAACTATGTTGTAGATCAATGGCTCGCGCAGTAGCTCCCCTGAATATTAATGTGTTCCTACAAAAAGCTAAGTTGTAAGATGATGGAAGTAACTATATAGACCGGGTTCATAATCTGAGGATTATCCTCATGGAAACACAAATGGATTATGCCCATGATTCACCGCTTGGTGCGCCACCCCCTCCAACATCGTATGTCGACGGTGTGAACGTCTGACATGCATAGATGATGACTACTCTATAGTTCAGTGCGCCATGTTGAACTGTGTAGAACCAGGGATCAAAAGACGTCTTGAGTACCATGGATCATATGAGATGTTCCAAGATCAGAAACTGGTTTTCCAGGCTCATGCCCGGGTCGAGAGGTATGAATCCCTCAACAAGTTCTTTAGCTGCAAGATCAAGGAGAACAACTTTGTCAGTGAGCATGTGCTGAGAATGTCAGGATAAAATAACCGCTTAAGCCAATCAGGAGTTAATATTCTAGATGTAGTGAGTGATAGAGTTCTCCAATCACTTCAACTTAGCTACAAGACCTTTGTAATGAACTATAATATGCAAGGGACAGAGAAGACGATCCCTGAATTGTTCGCGATGCTTAAATCTATGGAAATAGAAATAAAAAAGGAGCATCAAGTGTTGATGGTGAACAAGACCACTAGTTTCAAGAAAGTGAGGGCAAGAAGGGAAACTTCAAGAAGAACGTCAAGCCAATTGCCTCTCCCGTGAAGAAACCCAAGGTTGGACCCAAGCTTGAGACTAAGTTCTTACATTGCAAGTGGACTAGCCACTAGAGGCAGAACGCCTCCAAGTACCCCGACAGATAAGAAGGCTGGCAATGTCAACAAAGGTATATTTTTATACATGTTATTGATGTGTACCTTACTAGCTCTCATAGTAGTGCGTGGGTATTTGATACCGGTTCGGTTGCTGATATTTGTAACTCGAAACAGGAACTACGGAATAAATGTAGGCTGGGAAAGGACGAGGTGATGATGCGCATCGGAAATGGTTCCAAGGTTGATGTGATCGCCGTCGACATGCTCGCTCTTTGATTACCATTAGGATTAGTTTTAAACCTAAATAATTGTTATTTGGTGCCTGCGTTGAGCATGAAAATTATATATGAATCTTGTTTATTGCGAGATGGTTATTCATTTAAATCATAGAATAATGGTTGTTCTATTTATAGGAGTAATATATTTTATGGTCATGTACCCAATGTGAATGGTTTATTCTTGTTGAATTTCGATCGTAGTGATACACATGTTCATAACATTGATGCCAAAATATGCAAAGTTAATGATGATAATTCCACTTGTGGCACTGTTGCTTAGGTCATATTGGTGTATAACTCATGAAGAAACTCCGTGCTGATGGACTTTTGGAATCACTCAATTTTGAATCGCTTGATATGTGTGAATCGTGCCTTATGGGCAAGATAATGAAAACCCCGTTTTCTGGCACAATGAAGCAGGCAAGTGACTTATTGGAAATATTACATACTAATGTATGTGGTCCAATGAGTGTTGATGCACGCGGTGGATATCGTTAGTTACTTACCTTCATTGATGACTTAAGTAGATATGGGTATATTTACTTAATGAAACACAAGTCTCGAACTTTTGAAAAGTTCAAACAATTTCAGAGTGAAGTGGAAAATCACAAGAAGATAAAATTCCTGCAATGTGATCACGGTGGTGAATATCTGAGTTATGAGTTAGCACACACTTGAGAAAGTGTGGAATCGTTTCACAACTCACGCCACGTGGAACACCAGAGCGTAATGGTGTGTGTGAACGTCGTAATCATACTCTATTAAATATGGTGTGATCTATGATGTCTCTTACCGATTTGACACTATTGTTTTGGGTTTATGCATTAGAGACAACTGCATTCACTTTAAATTGGCTACCATCTAAGTCTGTTGAGAAGAGACCATATGAATTATGGTTTGGCAAGAAACCTAAGCCATCATTTCTCAATGTTTGGGGATGCCACACTCATGTGGAAAGGTTTCGGCCTCATAAGCTTGAACCCAAAGTAGAGAAGTGCGTCTTCATAGGATACCCTAAGGAAACAATTGAGTACACCTTTTATCTCAGATCGGAAGGCAAGATCTTTGTTTCCAAGAATGGATCAAGTGTAGATAAGGAGTTTCTCTCGAAAGAGTTGAGTGGGAGGAAGGTAGAACTTGATAAGGTTATTGGTGACCCACAAGTATAGGGTACCTTTCCATAAATAAGAGTGCCAAACCTAATGAGGAGAAGAAGGAAATGACAAGCTGTTTTCAACAAGGTAATTTCTGCAAGCACTAAAATAGCGGTAACAAGGTGTTTGGTAGCAAGATAATTGCAGCAAGTAACGAGTAGCAATAGTAGAAACAGGTGCAGCAAAGGTAGCACAATGCTTTTGTGGCAAAGGAAAGGATAGAACAGTTTCTTATAATAGGCAAAGCATTCTTGAGGGCAGACGGGAATTTCATCTAGTCCCTTTCATCGTGTTGGGTTAATTCGCGTTTGGTACTTTGATAATTTGATATGTGGGTGAACCAGTGCTTGGGTGCTGTCCTTACTTGAACTAGCCTCCCACTTATGATTAACCCTCCCGCAAGCATCCACAACTACAAGAAAAGTATTAAGAATAAATTGTAACCATAGCATAAAACATAGGTATCCAAATCAGCCCCTTACGGAATAGCACATAAACTGGAGTTTAAGTTTCTGTCACTCTCGCAACCCACCATCTAATTACTACTCCAAAATGCATTCCCTTAGGACCAAAGATGATGAAGTGTTATGTAGTTGACATTCACATAACACCACTAAGGGAATCACAACATTCATATCATCAAAATATCGAACGAATACCAACTTTACATGACTACTTGCAACATGACTCCTCACGTGGCCTCAAGAACAAAAGTAACTACTCACAATTGGTAAACATGCTCATGATCAAAGAGGCATTAAATAGAATATTGGATAGGAACATATGATCTTCCACCAAATAAACCATAAAGCATCAATTACAAGATGTAATCAACACTACTAGTCACACCCCAGGTACCAATCTGAGGTTCCGGTACAAGATTGAGCACAAGAGATGAACTAGGGTTTTGAGAGGATATGGTGTTGTTGAAGAAATTGATGAAGATTGGCCTCCCCAAGATGAGAGGGTTGTTGGTGATGACGATGACCTCAATTTCCCCCTCCGGGAGGGAAGTTCCTCCAGCGGAATCGCTCGTGCGAGGTTCTACCTCAAGACGGTGGTGCTTTGTATCGAAAGTCATCTCCTGATTTTTCCAGGTCGAAAGAGAATATATACCACAAGATGGTCGCCGGAAGCGGGCTGGGTGGCCCACTACCCACCAGACCGCGCTAGAGGGGGCTGGCGTGCCCTGGTGCGTAGTGGCCACCTAGCAGTTCCCCTCTAGTTCTTGTTTACTCCAATATTTCTTATTTATTCCATAAAAACGTCATAAAGTTTCAGCCAATTTGGCGATGTGCAGAATAGGTATGTGTGACGTAGCTTTTTCATGTCTGGAATTCCATCTGCCGACATTCTCCCTATTGGTGTAAACCTTGCATATTATGAGAGAAAATGCATTAGAATTACACCATAAAGTGGTATAATGCATAAAAATACTATAAATAACAGTAGTAAAACATGATGCAAAATGGATGTAGCAGTTATTGAACCGCCACTTCAATTAGAGAGTAGAATGACACAGAAATATGTTTTTGTCACACCTATGTCAACTAAAGAGGAATCTAATGATGATGATCATGAAACATCGGACCAAGTCACCACCGAACCTCGTAGGTCGACAAGGACTCGTACATCCCTTAAGTGGCATGGTAGTCATGTCTTGGAGGTCATGTTGTTAGACAACGTTGAACCTACGAGCTATGAAGAAGCAATGGTGGGCTTGGATTCTGACAAATGGCTAGAGGCCATGAAATCCGAGATAGGATCCATGTATGAAAATAAAATCTGGACTTTGGAGGAATTATCTAATGGTCGTAAGGCCATTCAGAACAAATGGAACTTTAACAAAAAGACAAACGCGGACGATGATACGTCTCCGTCATATCTATAATTTTTTATTGTTTCGTGCCAACATTCTACAATTTTCATATATTTTTGACAACATTTTATATTATTTCTGGGACTAACTTACTTATCGAGTGCCTAGTGCCAGTTCCTCTTTTGTGTGGTTTTTGTTTCACAGAAATTCTAGATCTAACAGAGTCCAAACGTGATAAAAATTTACAATGATTTTTTGGAATATATGTAAATTTGGGAAGTAGAATCAACGCCACATGATGCCCGAGGCGCACACAAGGAAACAGGGCGTGGCCCGGGGGTGGCTATGCCCTGATGCCTTGTGTCCACCCCTTAAGTAGGTTGGAGCTCTACTTCGGCCTAAAATAAAAGATATTTTTGCGATAAAAATCCCCTCAAAATTTCAGCCCGGTTGGAGTTACGGATCTCCGGGTATTTAAGGAAAGGTGAAAGGCGAGAAAACGGGAGTGAAAAGAGAAGAGAAACAGGGAGATAGATATAATATCGGAGGGGCTCCTGCCTTGAGAGAGCCATGGCAGCCATGAACCAGAGGCGAGACCCTCCTCCCACGTAGGGAGGACCCCAAGGAAGAAGAAGAAGGAGGGGGACTCTCTCTCCCCCTCTCTCTCGATGGTGCCGGAGCGCCGCTGAGGCAACCCTCATGACGATGATTGATACATGTCCATCGTATCTACTTTTCCAAACTCTTTTGCCCTTGTTTTGGACTCTAATTTGCATGATTTGAATGGAACTAACCCGGACTAACGCTGTTTTCAGCAGAATTGCCATGGTGTTGTTTTTGTGCAGAAATATAAGTTCTCAAAATGACCTGAAAATTTACAGAGAATTTTTGTGGAATATATAAAAAATACTTCCGCAAGAATCACCGGAGGAAGTGGAGCATGGAGCCCACAAGCCCACCAGGTGCGCCCCCCCCCCCCCCAGGCCGCGCCTGGCAGGCTTGTGGGGCCCACAAAACTCCACCGCCTCCAAATCCAGCTCTATTTAGTCCGTTTCGCCCGGAAAAAATCAAGGAGAAGAGTTCATCGCATTTTACGATACGAAGGCGCCGCCACCTCCTGTTGTTCATCTGGAGGGCAGATCCGAAGTCCGTTTTGGGCTCCGGAGAGGGGAGATCGTCGCCATCGTCATCACCAACCTTCCTTCATCGCCAATTCCATGATGCTCTTCACCGTTCGTGAGTAATCTCATCGTAGGCTTGCTGGACAGTGATGGGTTGGATGAGATCTATCATTTAATCGAGTTAGTTTTGACGGGGATTGATCTCTAGTATCCACTATGTTCTGAGATTGATGTTGCTACTACTTTATCATGCTTAATGCTTGTCACTAGGGCCCAAGTGCCATGATTTCAGATCTGAACCTATTATGTTGTCGCCAATATATGTGTGTTCTTGATGCTATCTTGCAAGTTGTAGTCACCTAATATGTGTTATGACCCGGCAACCCCGGAGTGACAATAGCTCTTACCACTCCCGGAGATGACCATAGTAGGAGGAGTTCATGTATTCACTAAGTGTTAATGCGTTGGTACGGTTCTTTATTAAAAGGAGAACCTTAATATCCCGTAGTTTCCATTAGGACCCCGCTGCCATGGGAGGGATGGACAATAGATGTCATGCAAGTTCTTTTCCCTAAGCACGTATGACTACATACGGAATACATGCCTACATTACATTGATGAACTGGAGCTAGTTACATATCTCTCCGTGTTATTACTATTGCATGATGAATAGCATCCGACATAATCATCCATCTCCGGTCCCATGCCTACGAGTCTTTTACTACTGGTCCTTGCTACGTTACTCTATTGCTACTGTTGTCACTGCTGCTACTGTTACTGTGTTGCTACTGATGTTACTCTGCTGCTACTGGTTACTGTTGCTACTGCCGCTATCATACTACTCTGCTACTGATCCTTTGCTGCAGATACTAAATCTTTCAGGTGTGGTTGAATTGAAAACTCAACTGCTAATACTTGAGAATATTCTTTGGCTTCCCCTTGAGTCGAATCAATAAATTTGGGTTGAATACTCTACCCTCGAAAACTATTGCGATCCCCTATACTTGTGGGTTATCAAGACTATTTTCTGGCGTCGTTGCCGGGGAAGCACATCTATATTCTGTGAGTCACTTGGGATTTACGTCTACTGGTCACTATAAGGAATCTAAAATATCCAAGAACTAAAGTCTTGCCCTCAACTACGAGGACATGTAAGGAACTGCCATCTAGCTCTGCACTTGATTCACCTTCAGTTATGAGTAAGTTTGCGACACCACCTCCTGCTAGAAATCTTGATATGTCGCCTGTGCTTGATGATGCTACTTCTGCTGCCCATGATGCTTATGACGATGCTATGCTTGATACTGCTTTGCCACTTGGTGCATTCCTTGATGCACAAATTGCTAGAGTTGCTGCTAGATGTGATGATACTTCTGAAACTGCTAATACTATTGAAGTAGAACTTTCTATTTTGCCTGATAGAGCTACCTCTCCTAGATATGAATTGCCTGATATGGCTGAGCGTTATGTTATGGAGGGAGAGATAGCTGAGGACTTTCTTGCTTGTAAGGATAGCTATGATGTTGAGAAATTACTGCGCCAGTGGAGAGAAAAATCTCTCAACGCTAGGATGAAATACGACCCGAAGTTTGCTACTTCGCCTATCTTTGTGACCGGTAAGGATTATGAATTCTCTGTCGACCCTGAGTTAATCACTCTCGTTGAATCTGATCCTTTTCATGGTTATGAGTCTAAAACGGTTGTAGCCCATCTTACCAAACTGCACGATATAGCCACCCTATTTACGAGTGAGGAAAATATTCGCCACTACTATATCCTCAAGTTGTTTCCTTTCTCGCTAAAGGATGATGCTAAGACCTAGTTCACTTCTCTTGCTCCTGATTGTGTGCGTAGCCCCCAGGATATGGTCTACTACTTCTCTGAAAAATATTTCCCTGCCCATAAGAAGCAAGTTGCCTTGCACGAAATATATAACTTTGCACAAGTTAAAGAAGAGAGTCTCCCACAAGCTTGGGGGAGGCTCGTCCAGCTGCTGAATGCTTTGCCTGATCACCCTCTTGAGAAGAATGAAATACTTGATATCTTCTATAATGGACTTATCGATGCTTCTAGAGACCACCTAGATAGTTGTGATGGTTGTGTTTTTAGGGAATGAACTGTAGAACAAGCTGAGACCCTATTGAATAATATCTTGTGCAATGAGAATGCTTGGACTATTCCCGAACCACCACCTAAGCCAACTCCAAAGAAAATAGGTATTCTATTCCTCAGTCCTGAAGATATGCAAGAAGCTAATAAATCTATGAAAGAGAAAGGCATTAAATCTGAAGATGTCAAAAATCTAACACCTATCGAAGATATCCATGGTCTTGATAACGCGATACAGGTAGTAGAAGTAACTTCTCTGCGCAGATTCGATGAGAGTGATATTCCTTTTGATAAGCCTGCTAGCCTATGCCTGGATGAATTTGATAACTTCATTGCCAAACAACAAAGTTTCAATGATTATGTTAGTAGACAATTGGAACAGAATGCTCGTATGCTTAGTCATTTAAGTGCTTGTGTGGACAGAAATGTCAATGATCTTAAGCTTTTGAGTAAACATGCCTCTATGGTTACTACTCAAGTAGAACAAGTACTTAAGGCTCAGAATGACTTGCTCAATGAATTGAATGAAAATTCTGTTAGAGTCGTCACTAGAGGCGGTAGAATGACTCAAGAACCATTGTATCCTGAGGGTTGATGACCCACAAGTATAGGGGATCAATCGTAGTTCTTTCGATAAGTAAGAGTGTCGAACCCAACGAGGAGCAGAAGGCTCTGATAAATGGTTTTTAGCAAGGTAATAACTGCAAGCACTGAAAGTAGCGGTAACAAGTGATGGTGTAGTGAGGTGAAACGTAGAAAGCGAAAAGTAACAAGTAACAAGTAGTAGCAATGGTGCAGCAAGTGGCCCAATCCCTTTTGTAGCAAGGGACAAGCCTGAACAAAGTCTTATAGGAGGAAAAACGCTCCGAGGACACACGGGAATTTCTGTCATGCTAGTTTCATCATGTTCATATGATTCGCGTTCGTTACTTTGATAGTTTGATATGTGGGTGGACCGGCGCTTCGGTACTGCCCTTACTTGGAAAAGCATCCCACTTATGATTAATCCCTCTCGGAAGCATCCGCAACTATGAAAGAAGAATTAAGACAACGTCTAACCATAGCATTAAACTAGTGGATTCAAATCAGCCCCTTACGAAGCAACGCATAGACTGGGGTTTAAGCTTCTGTCACTCCAGCAACCCATCATCTACTTACTACTCCCCAATGCCTTCCTCTAGGCCCAAATATGGTAAAGTGTTATGTAGTCGACGTTCACATAACACCACTAGAGGAAAAACAACATACGGCATATCAAAATACCGAACGAATATCAAATTCACATGACTATTATCAGCATGACTTATCCCATGTCCTCAGGAACAAAAGTAACTACTCACAAAGCATAATCATAATCATGATTGGAGGTGTAATGAATAGCATCAAGGATCTGAACATAAACTCTTCCACCAAGTAATCCAACTAGCATCAACTACAAAGAGTAATCAACACTACTAGTAACCTTACAAGTACCAATCGGAGTCGCGAGACGGAGATTGGTTACAAGAGATGAACTAGGGATTGGAGAGGAGATGGTGCTGATGAAGATGTTTATGAAGATGCCTCCCCTCCGACGAGAGGAGTGTTGGAGATGACGATGGCGATGATTTCCCCCTCCGGGAGGGAAGTTTCCCCGGCAGGATCGTCCTGCCGGAGCTCTAGATTGGATCTGCTCAAGTTCCGCCTCGTGGCGGCGGCGAAACCATGAAAAAGCTCCCGACTGATTTTTTTTCTGGAACGAAACCCTTCATATAGAAAAAGAGGGGGGCTAGTGGGCCGCTAGGGAGCCCACAAGCTTGCTAGCCGCCACCAGTGGGGTGACGGTGGCAGGGCTTGTGGCGCCCTGGTAGCTCCCCTCCGGTACTTCTTTCGCCCAGTATTTTTTATATAATCCCAAAAAAATCCATGTAACTTTTCAGGGCATTTGTAGATGTGCAAAATAGTGGACTAAGATTTGCTCCTTTTCCAGTCCAGAATTCCAGCTGCCTGAATTCTCCATCTTCAAATAAACCTTGCAAAATAAGAGAGAAAAGGCATAAATATGGTACCACAAAGTAATATAACAGCCCATAAAGCAATAAATATCAACATGAAAGCATGATGCAAAATGGACGTATCAACTCCCCCAAGCTTAGACCTCGCTTGTCCTCAAGCAAAAAACCAAGTTCCATAAATATGTCCACATGTTTAGGGACGAAGGTGTCGATAAAACATAATACGGACATGAGGGCATCATGATCACACATAGAACAACAATACATCATAAAGATTTTTATGGGAAAGTAACAATTCCTTCACAAAGCAAAGCATGAAGCAAAAACCTTACCCGGAAATAACCAACAACAGTCCAAAGTCATTGAAGCAATTGCAATTTATCATCACATCAGAAAGAGTCAAATAAGAGATTGTAAGGCAAACCCACATACTCAATCGTCTATTTTGTTTTCCACAATTGTTACAACTCACGTGGTACTCATGGTGTCAAAGTCTCAGCTGGACACAAAGGAAGATAGGGGCTTATAGTTTTGCCTCCCAACGATTTACCTCAAGGGTAAAGTCAACAATAATAATGCATAAGTACTCAACTCCAAGTTGATATATGAATATAGATCTTTCCCAAGCGTGTGACGATAGCCAAGATAAAGGCAAAAATAGGGAATTTGTGAAGATCACCATGACTCTTACAAGGGCAAAAAGTGAAGGTACAAGATAGGACCTTCGCAGAGGGAAGCAGAGGTTGTCATGCGCTTTTGAGGTTTGAATGTGTGTCCTCTTAGTGCGGAGGAATGTCACTTTACATTGCCTCTTGTGATAAAGAACTTTATTATGCAGTTTGTCGCTTTTATGTCTTCCTCATCACAGGTTCATACAAAGCTTATTTTCCACACACTAATAGATCATACATATTAGAGAGCAATTTTTATTGCTTGCACCGATGACAACTTACCGGAAGGATCTTATTCAATCCATAGGTAGGTATGGTGGACTCTCATGGCAAAACTGGGTTGGAGGTTTATGGATGCACAAGTAGTATCTCTACTTGGTACGGGAGTTTTTGCTAATATAAGGTGGAAGCGATCGTCACATGCTAAGGGATCTCTACTCATATAACATTGTTTGGAACCAAACAAACACAATTCATTATGTTGTCTTCCTTGTCCAACATCTACTCCTAAGCATGTAATAGTTTGGGGAGTGCTCACAATTGTAAAAAGTGTCTAAGATGATATATTGATATGTGAACCTCTCTTTCCTTATTACTTCTTATTAATTGCAACAATGACTGAGGTCTATGTTGATTTATTCTCAACAAGTTTCAATCATCATACGTGTCATATGTGAAGCTATCACTTTCCATAAGATCGTCTCATGATCTTTCATGCTATCGTTCTTTTCATACTTTTGATCACGACAAAAAGCAAAGCCCTTGACTAAGATACTCTTTATTATATAGCTCGCAAGCTCAAATACATCGGGGGAGAGGCAAAAGCAAAAGACTCAAACTAAACACTAAAGACTTATTCCTCTAAGAGAAGAAATAAAAACTGAAAAGGAGAGAACTAAAACAAAGGTAAAAGCAAAAGATATAAAGGTGATACGATACCAGGGAAACTCCCCCAAGCTTGGCAAAAGCCAAGGGGATTGCCCATACCAATGCTTAGTTGTCTTCCTTCGGTGGTGATGGTGGTGGTGTTGTTGCCTTTGATTCCACGAGAGCTATCAATCTTTGATTTATACCTTTGAGATCTGTGACATGGTTTTCCAGCAAAACAACTTCAGGAGAAAGGGAAATATTGCGAGCATGAGTTGTTTCGCAAAACCTCAAGAGTTCAATCAAGGATGGAGACAGCACGTGGAGGAAGGGTTGGAGAAAATCTACTCCTTCAACGTCTTCAATGTTGAACATAGGTGGAACTTCCTCCCTAGCTTGGGTTTTCTCCTTAGCTTGGTCCTTGGCTTCCGTGACTTCTACTCTTTTCAGATCAGCATCCACTTCTTCATGAACTTGGTGAAGATCATTCTCCCCAACAGATTCCTGAGACGTCTTTGCTCTAAATCTGCGGCACACAACAAGCTCGAAACGAAAACAGGGGAAAACTGCGCGATACAAAGATCAAAACCTTCGGGCGAATATATATTGATTTTTTCTGGACCAGAAGGAGTGCTCCGCAAGAAAACGGAGTCCGGGAGGCACACGAGGTGCCCACAAGCCCCCTAGCCGCCACCAGGGGGGTAGGTGGCGGCTTCCAAGCTTGTGGTCGCCTCGTGCGCTCTTCGCACTGCTTTTTATTTTTCTAATTTTCCAAAAATTCCAAAACGGAGGAAATTTCCTATTGGAAAAGCATCGGAGTCCAATTTCTTACCGAAACAGATACCTCTTCGTTTTGAGGGTCTGAAACAGGCTGATAAACATCCCTTATGTACTCCTCTGGACTTATGACATTGATGATATTGGTCTCAACATTTATGGGAGTACCAGAGATGTAATGCTTGATTCTTTGCCCATTTACCACTCTAGGAAAATTTCCTTCCGTGTTATTGATCCTGATGGCACCGGAACGATATACTTCCTCGATAACGTAAGGACCTTCCCATTTAGAGAGAAGTTTGCCTGACGAGAATTGTATAGCAGGACATAATCTCCTGCATTGAACTCTCGTTTCTGTATTCGTTTGTCGTGCCATCTCTTAACCTTTTCCTCGAACAACCTGGCATTCTCGTATGCCTGGGCCCTCCATTCATCTAGTGAGCTGATATCAAACAACCGCTTCTCACCGGCAAGTTTGAAATCGAAGTTAAGCTCTTTGATTGCCCAATAAGCTTTGTGTTCCAAGTCAAGAGGTAAATGACAGGCCTTACCGTAAACCATTTTATACAGCGACATGCCTATGGGATTCTTACAGGCAGTCCTATAAGCCCATAGTGCATCGTCAAGTTTGCTAGACCAATTCTTTTGAGATCTATTGACGGTCTTTTGTAGGATCAATTTGATCTCCCTATTACTCAACTCCACTTGACCACTAGACTGAGGATGATAAGGAGATGCAACTCTATGGTTGACATCATACTTAGCGAGAATCTTGCGGAAAACACCATGAATGAAGTGTGAACCGCCATGAGTCATCAGATATCTAGGGACTCCAAATCTTGGGAAAATGACTTCTTTAAGCATCTTAATAGAGGTGTGGTGACCAGCATTTTTAGTGGGGATAGCCTCTACCCACTTAGTGACGTAATCCACAGCAACTAAGATGTGAGTGTACCCATTGGAACTCGGGAAGGGTCCCATATAATCAAAGCCCCAGACATCAAATGGTTCAATGACAAGTGAATAGTTCATAGGCATTTCCTGACGCTTACTGATGTTCCCTATTCTTTGGCATTCGTCACAAGACAAGACAAACTTACGGGCATCCTTAAAGAGAGTAGGCCAATAGAAACCTGATTGCAATACCTTATGGGCAGTTCTATCTCCAGCGTGGTGTCCTCCGTAGGCTTCGGAATGACACTTCTGCAAGATCTGTCCCTGTTCATGTTCAGGCACACAACGTCTAATAACACCATCTACTTCTTCCTTATAAAGGTGAGGATCATCCCAAAAGTAGTGTCTCAAATCAAAGAAGAACTTCTTCTTTTGCTGATAGGTGAAACTGGGTGGTATGTATTTGGCTACGATATAGTTTGCGTAATCGGCATACCACGGTGCACTATGTGAAGTGCGGATGACATTTAATTGATCATCACGAAAGTTGTCATCAATAGGTCGTGGGTCATCAAGGACATTCTCTAGCCTAGACAAGTTATCTGCTACAGGATTATCAGCACCCTTTCGATCAACGACGTGCAAATCAAATTCCTGTAGTAGGAGAACCCATCTGATCAGCCTAGGCTTAGCGTCCTTCTTCTCCATAAGGTACTTAATAGCAGCATGATCAGAGTGAATAGTGACTCTAGAGTCAACTATATAAGATCTGAACTTTTCACATGCAAACACGACTGCTAAAAACTCCTTTTCCGTAGTGGCATAGTTTCTGTGGGCACTGTCTAGAGTTTTACTAGCGTAGTGAATAACATTCAACTTCTTGTCAACTCTTTGTCCTAGAACAGCACCAACAACATAATCACTAGCATCGCACATGATCTCAAAGGGCAAGTTCCAGTCAGGTGGTTGAACGATAGGTGCGGTTATCAAAGCCTTCTTAAGTATTTCGAAGGCTTCCTCACAATCCTCATCAAAAACAAAAGGAACATCCTTCTGCAAGAGGTTGGTAAGAGGCCTAGAAATCTTAGAGAAGTCTTTAATGAACCTTCTATAGAAACCAGCATGACCTAGGAAACTTCGTATACCTCTGATATCTGTGGGGCAAGGCATTTTCTCAATTGCATCAACCTTAGCCTTATCAACTTCAATGCCTCTTTCAGAGATTTTGTGTCCTAAGACGATGCCTTCATTAACCATAAAGTGGCACTTCTCCCAATTCAAGACGAGGTTGGTATCTTCGCATATCTGTAAGACTCGATCAAGGTTGCTGAGGCAATCATCAAAGGAAGACCCGTAAACGGAGAAGTCATCCATGAAAACCTCGACAATCTTTTCACAAAAGTCAGAGAATATAGCCATCATACATCTTTGAAAGGTGGCAGGTGCATTGCATAAGCCAAAAGGCATACGTCTATAAGCAAAGGTACCGAAGGGGCAGGTGAAAGTGGTTTTCTCCTAATCAGATTGTGCAACGGGTATTTGCGAGAAACCTGAATAACCGTCTAGAAAGAAGAAGTGTGTGTGTTTGGATAGCCTTTATAGCATTTGGTCGATAAACGGCAAAGGAGAATGATCTTTCCTGGTTGCCTTGTTCAGTTTCCGGAAGTCTATCACCATCCTATAGCCAGTAATAATCCTTTGTGGGATTAGTTCATCCTTATCAT
Source organism: Hordeum vulgare subsp. vulgare (assembly GCF_904849725.1). Classification (NCBI taxonomy): domain Eukaryota; kingdom Viridiplantae; phylum Streptophyta; class Magnoliopsida; order Poales; family Poaceae; genus Hordeum; species Hordeum vulgare. Next base: position 80,243,031 of record NC_058520.1, on the reverse strand, counting down.
TAGGAACGACGGTGATACCTCCCTTCTTAGGTACACAATGTACTGGACTTAACCAATCACTATGAGCAACAGGATAAATGATTCCTCCTTCGAGAAGCTTTAATATTTCTTTTCTAACGACCTCTTTCATCTTAGGATTTAGTCTCCTTTGATGATCAGCAACTGGTTTAAAGTCAGGGTCGGTTTTAATCTTGTGCTGACATAGAGTGGGGCTAATACCCTTAAGATCATCAAGAGTATATCCAATAGCAGCACGGTGCTTCCTCAAAGTTTTTAGTAACTTCTTCTCTTCGTGCTCTGAGAGGAGAGCACTAATAATAACAGGATATATCTCCTTCTCATCAAGATAGGCATACTTAAGAGTATCAGGCAACTGTTTAAGCTCGAACATAGGATCACCCTTTAGTGGGGGAGGATCCCCAAGCAGTTCAACAGGCAGATTATTCTTGAGAATAGGATATTGTTCTAAGACAATTTTATCTATCTCATCTGTCTCCTCCATATGCATATCATTTTCATGCTCAAGCAGATATTGCTCTAAAGGATACGTAGGAGGTACGGCAATAGAAGCAAGAGCAATGATTTCATCTCTACCAGACGACTCTTTTTCATGGGGTTGTCTTCCAAACTTGGAGAAGTTAAATTCATTAGACACACCCTCGAAACTAACAGTGACAATCTGCTTAATGCAGTCAATGTGAGCATTGACAGTGTTGAGAAAGGGTCTACCGAATATGATGGGGCAAAAGCTATCTTGTGCAGTACCAAGGACGAGGAAATCAGTAGGATACTTCGTCTTACCACACAGGACTTCTGCGTCTCTCACAATTCCCACAGGGCAGATAGTGTCTCTATTAGCTAGCATAATAGTGACATCAATGGGTTCTAGCTCAGCAGGTGCAATCTCATCTTTGATTTCATCATATAGAGAACGGGATATTGCACTAACACTAGCTCCCATATCACATAAACCATGGTAATAGTGATCTCCTATCTTGACAGAAACAACGGGCAGGCCAACTACAGGTCCGTGTTTGTCTTTCGCGTGAGGTTTAGCAATTCTAGCGGAGTCCTCACAGAATTTGATAACATGCCCATCTATGTCTTCGTCTAAGAGATCTTTGATAATAGCAACACTAGGTTCAACTCTAATCTCCTCAGGGGGTGCAAGTGGTCTAATGTAACCCCTACGTATCACGGTTTGAGCTTTAGAATAATCCTTTATCCTAGCAGGGTATGGTGGTTTCTCAGTGTAAGCACAAGGAACAACAGGATCACTAAAAGCAATGACTTTCTCCTCAACTAGATTGGTTTTGACTATGTTGCTTTCTACAGGAGGATGATACTTAAACCACTTCTCTTTGGGAAGATCAACATGAGCAGCAAAAGATTCACATAGAGAAGCTACTATCTCAGAGTCAAGTCCATACTTAGCACTAAAATCTCTAGAAGTGTTTGTCTCAACAAAAAATTTAACGCAATCAAACTGGAAATTCATACCTGACTCCTTACCTTCCTCCAGCTCCCAATCTTCAGAGTTACGTTTGATTCTTTCCAATAAATTCCACTTGTGGTCAATATCCTTCTTCATAAAAGAACCGCTACAAGAAGTGTCAAGCATGGTACGAGATTCATGAGAAAGCCGAGCAATAAAGTTTTGAGTGATAATATCTCTCGAGAGCTCATGATTGGGGCATGAGTATAGCATTGATTTAAGCCTCCCCCAAGCTTGAGCTATGCTTTCCCTGTCACGAGGCCAAAAGTTATAAATAAATCCGATCACGATGTACTAAATGCATAGGATAGAACTTTTGATGAAATTCCAATTTCAACCGATTGTAGTCCCCTGATCCAGTATCATCACATAGCCTATACCATGTCAACGCCTTATCCTTCAAAGATAAAGGAAAGACTTTCTTATTTATCTCATCCTCGGGCAAACCTGCAAGCTTAAATAAACCACAAACTTCATCTACATAGATCAGATGCAAGTCTGGATGTGAAAATCCATCTCCTGTGAAAGGATTAGCCAGCAGTTTCTCAAGCATGCTTGAAGGAATTTCATAAAAGATATTTTCAGTCGGTACCTCAGGTTGAGGAACAACTCCTCATGCTTCCGTTCATGGTGAAGATACCCCGAACAAACTTCTCAAAGGAACAGTTTCCATAGTGACAAGTGACAATAAATTTCAGCACAGTATATAAATGTTTCCTTACCAATTTCCACTTACCAAAGGCGCTTCCCTCCCCGGCAACGGCGCCAGAAAAGAGTCTTGATGAACCACAAGTATAGGAGATCAATCGTAGTCCTTTCGATAAGTAAGAGTGTCGAACCCAACGAGGAGCAGAAGGCTCTGATAAACGGTTTTCAACAAGGTAATAACTGCAAGCACTGAAAGTAGTGGTAACAAGTGATGGTGTAGTGAGGTGAAACGTAGCAAGCGAAAAGTAACAAGTAACAAGTAGTAGCAATGGTGCAGCAAGTGGCCCAATCCATTTTGTAGCAAGGGACAAGCCTGAACAAAGTCTTATAGGAGGAAAAACGCTCCCAAGGACACACGGGAATTTCTGTCATGCTAGTTTCATCATGTTCTTATGATTCGCGTTCGTTACTTTGATAGTTTGGTATGTGGGTGGACCGGCGCTTGGGTACTTCCCTTACTTGGACAAGCATCCCACTTATGATTAACCCCTCTCGCAAGCATCCGCAACTACGAAAGAAGAATTAAGACAACGTCTAACCATAGCATTAAACTAGTGGATCCAAATCAACCCCTTACGAAGCAACGCATAGACTAGGGTTTAAGCTTCTGTCACTCCAGCAACCCATCATCTACTTACTACTCTCCAATGCCTTCCTCTAGGCCCAAATATGGTAAAGTGTTATGTAGTCGACGTTCACATAACACCACTAGAGGAAAAACAACATACAACATATCAAAATACCGAACGAATATCAAATTCACATGACTATTATCAGCATGACTTATCCCATGTCCTCAGGAACAGAAGTAACTACTCACAAAGCATAATCATAATCATGATCAGAGGTGTAATGAATAGCGTCAAGGATCTGAACATAAACTCCTCCACCAATAATCCAACTAGCATCAACTACAAAGAGTAATCAACAGTACTAGTAACCTTACAAGTACCAATCGGAGTCGCGAGACGAAGATTGGTTACAAGAGATGAACTAGGGATTGGAGAGGAGATGGTGCTGATGAAGATGTTGATGAAGATGCCTCCCCTCCGACGAGAGGAGTGTTGGTGATGACGATGGCGATGATTTCCCCCTCCGAGAGGGAAGTTTCCCCAGCAGAATCGTCCTACCGGAGCTCTAGATTGGATCTGCTCAAGTTCCGCCTCGTGGCAGCGGGGAAACCACGAAAAAGCTCCCGGTTGATTTTTTCTAGAACGAAACCTTTCATATAGCAAAAGAGGGGGGCTAGTGGGCCGTTAGGGATCCCACAAGCTTGCTGGCCGCCACCAGGGGGTGGTGGTGGTAGGGCTTGTGGCGCCCTGGTAGCTCCCCTCCGGTACTTATTTTTCCAAGTATTTTTTATATAATCCCAAAAAAATCCACATAACTTTTCAGGGCATTTGGAGATGTGCAGAATAGTGGACTAAGATTTGCTCCTTTTCCAGTCCAGAATTCCAGCTGCGTGAATTCTCCCTCTTCAAATAAACCTTGCAAAATAAGAGAGAAAAGGCATAAATATTGTACCACAAAGTAATATAACAGCCCATAAAGCAATAAATATCAACATGAAAGCATGATGCAAAATGGACGTATCAAGGGTCATCCTAAGAGAATTGAACAAGATTCTCAAGGAGTTAGCACTGATGCAGCTAGTCATCCTAGGAAGAAGAAGAAAGATGATAAGGATTTGCACGCCAACAACCCTGATGCTGTTACACCTGAGGGTCTAAACGATGTCTCTGTCTCTGATGCTGAAACACAATCTGGTGATGAACATGAGCCTAATGATAATATGAATAGTGATGTTCATGATGATGCTCAACCTAGCAATGATAAGGATGTGGAGATTGAACATGTTGATCTTGATAACCCACAGCCTAAGAATAGAAGATACGATAAGAATGACTTCGCTACCAGGAAGCATGGTAAAGAAAGGGAACCATGGGTTCAGAAACCCATGCCCTTTCCTCCCAAACCATCGAAGAAAAAGGATGATGAGGATTTTGAGCGATTTGTTGAAATGATTAGACCTGTCTTCTTGCAAATGTGTTTGACAGATATGCTCAAAATGTCTCCGTATGCTAAGTACATGAAGGATATTGTGACTAATAAAAAGAGGATACCTGAGGTTGAGATTTCCACCATGCTCGCTAATTATACCTTCAAGGGTGGAACTCCTAAGAAACTAGGTGATCCCGGAGTGCCCACTATACCTTGCTCCATTAAAGGCAACTACGTTAGAACTGCTTTATGCGATCTTGGAGCCGGTGTTAGTGTTATGTCTCTCTCTCTTTACCGTAGGCTTGAACTGGATAAGTTGACACCCACTGAAATCTCTCTGCAAATGGCCGACAAATCAACTGCTTTCCCTATCGGCATTTGCGAGGATGTGCCTGTTGTGGTTGCAAACGTCACTATATTAACAGACTTTGTTATTCTGGATATTCCCGAGGATGATGCCATGGTAGTTATCCTTGGAAGACCCTTTTTAAACACTGCAGGGGCTGTTATAGATTGCAACAAAGGCAATGTCACTTTCCATATCAATGGTAATGAGCATACGGTGCACTTTCCGATGAAACAATATCGAGTACATTGCATCAATGCTATTGAAAAAACTTCATCGATTCTTATTGGGAGCTTTGAATGCCCTATTCCTCCTGCTAAGATGAAGTATGATTTGCTTGTTGGGGAGACTCACATCCCCATTGAGGTAACCTAGTGACTATTCAAAAATTATCCATTCTCTTTTGCGATTCAAAAAAGTTTGTCAAGGAGACTTGATCAGCCTCATTGACGGATTTCTTTTGATGACCATGAGATGGATGAATCGAGGAGTCACAAACCTCTGTTCCAAGCTTTCACCTTCGGTTGCTTAGAAGAAAAATGATAGATTTAGTTTAGTTTTCCCTGTTATCTATTTTAGCGTCCCGTGGAAAAGTACCCCGAAAGTAAAAGTTCTTCGAATGCCGTGAAAATCAAGTATGATTTTTTCTGGAATTTTTGAAAAATACTAAGACGAAGAGCTAGTCAGGGGGTTGCACGAGTGGGCCACAATCCCTGGAGGCGTGGGCACCCCCTGGCCGCGCCTACCAGGCTTGTGGGGCCCACGTGCACCCCCTCCACTCATTCTAGCTCCCATCTGCTTCTCCTACCTCCAGAAAAAATCGTTTCGCAGCTCAAACCCGTGTTCTTGCTCTTCTTGCTGGGATTTTCGATCTCCTTGTGCAAAGCACCATTCACCAAACTGTTTTGGGGAAATTGCTCCTTGGTAAGTGACTCCTCCATTGGTCCAATTAGTTTTTGCTCTAGTGCCTTGTACTTCGTGTATTTTTGCTGCCTTGGTGACCCTATTCTTGAGCTTTGCTTGCTAATTTTAGCTAGTCCCAAGTAGTTTTGATGTGTAATATGGCCTCTAGGCACTTGAGGGAGTAGTTGCTACGAGTTTAATTGAGCCTTGTGCACTTTTCCTTTAGGTCACTGAAAATTTCACAAAAGGAAGATGTTCAGGAGAAACTATCATGGTGGTTCCTCAAGCAAGAGAGGTCCCCGTCTTGCGATTCGGGAACCCGATCCTTACCAACCGAGGAACGCATAGGTACAACCATGTGAATGGCCTTCCGATGAATTCATGATTGAGGCAGGTTTCAAAGACGAGTTTGATACACTTGTTCACAACGTCAGACTCGAAGAATTCATCTCCGATAAATGTGAACAATATGTTGCTCTCACTGCCACTTTTGTTTGTAGATTCAAATTTTCAGTTGGTTGTGACACATCTGTATTGTTTGATCTCTATGACAAATCGTATACCATGGATTTAGAGGATTTCAATAGAATTTGCAAGATACCTATTTGGGGTAGTCTCAATGATCCTCCTAAATCTTCGGTTAGAGATTTTTTTCTCTGGTATAACTGTTGGAGAAACTAGAGATATTACACAGGCTACCATGGGGAGCATTCATTTTCCTGCCTTCCATTATTTTGCCCTCTTCATAGGTAGATGCATTAATGGCAAGATTCACCATTCTCACCTCTGCGCACCCGACCTTAGTATTCTTAAGAGCGCAGTAACAGGTGATAGAAGTTTCAACATGGAAGCTATAATAGCAAGGAGGCTGAATAATAATGCTAATGAAGGGGATTTCTTTGGTGGGATCTATGCAATTCGCATAGCAAATTTTCTTGGACTACCCATCCGCGAAGGAGATCCCCCGCTCCATACAACTTTCCTTGATCGCGTCGCTTTGACACGCTATCAGTTCCTTGAGAGGGATGATGAATCCCTCCTATACCGATTAATATTTAACCGGCAGCGTGCTTTCCATATTACCCTTCCTGCTCCTGCCTTCTTTGACTTTTAGGTAAAACGGAGATATTACATAACCAGAGGAGAGGCAGAGGAGTATGAGAGGGAGGCAAAGGCTACTCGTCTCCATGAGGCAGCTATTCAGGCAGTGGCTGCAGCGCTCCCGTACAACCCCCATTATGATTTTGGGTATCGCCCGGACCATCCATGGGAGTAGACCAACTTAGGCCAAAAGCCTAAACTTGGGGGAGTACGTGTTTCTCACCGACTTTATATTCTTTCTTACACTTTCACTTTTTTAGTCGGTGTTCACACTTTTCCACTGTATCATCCATGCTAGTTTATTTTCTTTTTCTCGTTTTCTTTTCGTGTGTCTGTCTAGTTTGAGAAAACTCAAAAAGATTTTCTTGTTCTTCTTTTGCTTGTTGGGAGCTTTCCCGTGTAACTAGTTTTCTTTTTCTTTGGGTCAAGGTAGAAGAGCATGGTTACAATGTTTAGGGGCTCTCGCATGCATATCTGTTTATCTGTCAAAGAGCCATATTACTTTGTCTTCTCCTTTGTGTTTGCCTGCAAATTCCAGCTTAGTCCAATGCACGAGCACTCTTATTATTGTTCACATCATTCGGTCGTGCAAGTGAAAGGCAATAATGACGATATATGATGAAGTGACTGAGCCTGGAAAAGCTGGTATGAAATCGATCTTTTTTTTTGTAAATATAACTAGGAGCTTATAATGGTTTGCCTTGGATGCCAACATGAATTTTGAGATGACTATGATGTAGTATGATTGGATGGTATCCTCCTCTGAATGTTTCAAGTGGCTTGACTTGGCGCATGTTCACGCATGTAGTTGAAACAAAATCAACATAGCCTCTATGATATTCATGTTCATGGTGATTTATGTCCTGCTCATGCTTGCACTCAATGTTGGTTAATCTCAATGCATTTTGAGGACTGTTGTCGGTCTCTAGTTGGTCGCTTCCTAGTATTTTGCTAGCCTTCACTTGTACTAAGCGGGAATACTGCTTGTGCATCCACTTCCATAAACCCAAAGTTGTTCCATATGAGTCCACCATACCTACCTATATGTGGTATCTACCTTCCGTTCCAAGTAAATTTGCATGTGCCACTCTCTAAATCTCCAAGAAATAATCTGTTTTGCATGCCCGAACCGCTCATGTGGTGACAAGGGGCTATCAGTATCTTCGATGCTAGGCGTGTTATCCTCGATATGTGTTTATTCACTATCATTCACGAGAAAGGGGTCGGTAATTGGAATGCCCAGTTCCATGCTCAAATCGAAAAGGTAATTGCAAACAAAACTCCCCCTAGATTGATGTTGGTATGGACGGCACCCGAGGATTCGGCTAGCCGTGGAGTGTGATTGATCAGTGGTGGGGGAGTCAAAACTTTACTTTTCTGTTTGGGAACCGCCTATAGCATGTGTAGCGTGGACGATGGTGAAAACTCTTAGTCATTGACTTGACAATGAAAGCATGCCACCCAAAATTATTATCTCTGTTTTCAAAGCTTGAGTTGTGGCACCTGTGCAAATCAATGCTTCCCTCTGCGAAGGGCCTATCTATTTATGTTCCTGTTGAGTCATCCTCTTCTTATAAAAGCACCAATTAGAGAGCACCTCTGTCATTTTTATGCTTTGCTTTTGACTGATATTGAGTATGACTATGACTGGATCTTCTTTCCCATGAATTACAATGTTTAGTCAGCCCTTGGTCTTTGAAGGTGCTCTGCATTTATGTTTGGAGGTCTCAGAAAGAGCTAGCGAGATACCATCTGTTCGTACAACTTCATGATAGTTTTGATTGAAGTGTTGATGTTTGAGACTTATTATTATTTACTCGCTAGTTGATTATGCCATTGATATGAGTTTACCGTGAGACCTAGATGTCATTAGCTTATGTGGTTAGCTTGTGATCTTGCTGAAATTCTGGTTATGAGTTAGACATAGTTGCAACAACAAGATCAAACATAGTTCGTAAAAGTTTTTCTTTTGTCTCTTTCAGTTTGTCAACTGAATTGCTTGTGGACAAGCAAGGTTTTAAGCTTGGGGGAGTTGATACGTCTCCATCGTATCTACTTTTCCAAACTCTTTTGCCCTTGTTTTGGACTCTAATTTGCATGATTTGAATGGAACTAACCCGGACTAACGCTGTTTTCAGCAGAATTGCCATGGTGTTGTTTTTGCGCAGAAATAAAAGTTCTCGGAATGACCTGAAAATTTACGGAGAATTTTTGTGGAATATATAAAAAATACTGGCGCAAGAATTAGCGGAGGAAGTGGAGCATGGAGCCTACAAGCCCACCAGGCGCGGCACCCCCTTGCCGCGCCTGGCAGGCTTGTGGGGCCCACAAAACTCCACTGCCTCCAAATCCATCTCTATTTAGTCCGTTTCACTCGGAAAAAAGTCAAGGAGAAGAGTTCATCGCGTTTTATGGTACGGAGGGGCCGCCACCTCCTGTTCTTCATCTAGAGGGCAGATCCAGAGTCTGTTCTGGGCTCCGGAGAGGGGATATCGTCGCCATCGTCGTCACCAACCTTCCTTCATCGCCAATTCCATGATGCTCTTCACCGTTCGTGAGTAATCTCATCGTAGGCTTACTTGACGGTGATGGCTTGGATGAGATCTATCATGTAATCGAGTTAGTTTTGACGGGGATTGATCCCTAGTATCCACTATGTTCTGAGATTGATGTTGCTACTACTTGGCCATGGTTAATGCTTGTCACTAGGGCACGAGTGCCATGATTTCAGATCTGAACCTATTATGTTGTCGCCAATATATGTGTGTTCTTGATCCTATCTTGCAAGTTGTAGTGACCTACTATGTGTTATGACCCGGCAACCCCGGAGTGAGAATAGTCGGAACCACTCCCGGAGATGACCATAGTAGGAGGAGTTCATGTATTCACTAAGTGTTAATGCGTTGGTCCGGTTCTATACTAAAAGGAGAACCTTAATATCCCGTAGTTTCCATTAGGACCCCGTTGCCACGGGAGGGATGGACAATAGATGTCATGCAAGTTGTTTTCCCTAAGCACGTATGACTACATTCGGAATACATGCCTACATTACATTGAAAAACTGGAGCTAGTTACATCTCTCTCCGTGTTATAACTATTGCATGATGAATAGCATCCGGCATAATCATCCATCACCGATCCAATGCCTACAAGTCTTTTACTACTGGTCCTTGCTGCGTTACTCTGTTGCTACTGTTGTCACTGCTGCTACCGTTACTTTGTTGCTACTGTTGTTACTCTGCTGGTACTGATTACTGTTGCTACTGCTACTATCATACTACTCTGCTACTGATACTTTGCTGCAGATACTAAATCTTTCAGGTGTGGTTGAATTGACAACTCAACTGCTAATACTTGAGAATATTCTTTGGCTTCCCCTTGAGTCGAATCAATAAATTTGGGTTTAATACTCTACCCTCGAAAACTGTTGCGATCCCCTATACTTGTGGGTTATCAGTGATCTACACCAACAACTTCGGTGCCGTAACCATCAACTCTCCGCTCCTCTCTGCAGCAATGTAAAACCTCTTCTCCCAACTGTAATCTATACTTAAACATGGTGCTTAATTCTATATACTATTATCCAATGACGTGTGGATATCCTGTGATGTGTGACTAGATCTCTTTTGTCCTATGGGTTAATTGTGGTATGATGTTATTGATATGAGTTGTTTGTTGATATGGTGATGTCCTAAGGTGCCTTTCGTGAGGCGCACATGTGAAGAATTCATGCTGGAGGGTTTGCAATATGTTCATGATTCTATTATAGTGGGTGGCTAGAGTGATAGAAGCTTACACCTGAGTAAGGGAGTTGTTTGCATATGGGAGTAAAGACGACTTGATGCTTAATGATATCGTTGGGTTTACCTTAATGATTTCTAGTAGTTGTGGATGATTTCTAGAGGCCCAATCATAGGTTCATATGATCCAAGTACGGAAAGTGAGATGGTGTAAGTATGACCCACAAGTATACGGGATCAATCGTAGTCCTTTCAATAAGTAAGAGTGTCGAACACAACGAGGAGCAGAAGGAAATGATAAGCAATTTCCAGCAAGGTATTCTCTACAAGTGCTATAAGTAATAGTGATAGGTTGTTTTGTTGCAAGATAATTCATAACAAGTGACGAGTAAAAGTAGTAGAAAAGGTGCACCAAGGTATCCCAATCCTTTTTATAACAAAGTACATGCTTGAAAGCACCCTTATATAAAGCAAGCGCTCCAGAGGCCACATGGGATTTTTTGTCTAGTCATGTTCATCATATTGAATTGATTCATGTTCGCTACTTTGATTATTTCATATGTGGGTGGACGGGTGCTAAGGTGTTGTTCTTACTTGAGTAACAACATACTTATGATTACCTTCTATCGTAAGCATCCGCAACTACGAAAGAAGAATTAAGATAAATCTAACCATAGCATGAAACTTCTGGATCCAAATCAGCCCCTTATGAAGCAACTGATAAACTTGGGTTTAAGCTTCTGTCACTCTCGCAACTCATCATCTATTTGTTACTCCAGAATGACATCCCATTGGCCCATAACCTGGTGAAGTGTCATGTAGTCGATGTTCACATGACACCATTGAGAGAAGTAACAACATTGACCTGCACACACAACAAATAACTTTGCTCCCAACGAGTACAGAGAGGTCGTCAATCTCTCCGGCCTTGTAGTTTGCAAAGGAACAAAACACAAGCGGGAAGGTAATAGTGATTGCAACAGAAAAGTAAATGGAAGCGGTAAATGATGGAGGTGTAAACAATGATGGTGATATGGACCGAAGTCACATGATGTTCACTAGTGATGTCTCTCTCCCAAAAGACGGTAAACAACTATGCTTGGGTAAACATTTCACAGTTGGGCAATTGACAGAATTATGAACGCAATGCAATGCTAATTATGCTACTTGATAGTTAGAGGTTCAATAGTAATGTGCAATACGCCAAGACAAGTAGACCGTTTATTCATCAAAATCTACTTACTAATCATCCACCTTGAGATATCTATCCAAAACATCTCGCCGGTATTAAGTTGCGAGCCCCACCCAAAGTGTAAACTCAAAGCAACGGACAACTGCATTAACGAACTATGCGTAAGGTAAACAATCCTTGTAACCGTGTTCACAAGCACCGTTGTTTTCTCCCTGGTGGCAATAAGCACATCCCCTAGTCTCATGTTTCTGTCACTCAAGCTAGACATCGAGGGGCATGAACCCACAATCATGCATAATGCTCCCTCTTGGAGTTACAATCTACTACTCGGCCAAAGCAATAAATAGCAACGAAGAACATGCATGAATCACTAAGGAACATAATAAAAAAGGATAATAAAATATATAACTCATAACAATCTGAACATAATCTCATAATCCATCGGATCCCATCAAACCGAGCATAAAAATAGCAAGAGAATTACATAGATGTCGTGATCATGTAGGACAGCTCAGAAGGACTAACCATTGAAGCACAAGATTGGAGAGAAGACATCACATAGCTACTGGTCATGGGCTCATGGTCCAAGGAGGACTACTCACGGCACGCCCGGGAAGCGTCCATGGCGGTGGAGAAGCTCCCGGAGGTCAATCCTCCCTCCGGCAGGGTGCCGGGAAGAGGTCTCCTGACGCTTCAGATCTCGGAAGCACTAAGGCGGCAGAACAATGGAGAAGTTCGCGATTCTGGAAGTTGTCGAAGGCTTTCCTCTCGGGACCCTAAATATAGGCTGAAGGAGGGCACCGGAGGAGGTGGGACCCACCCAGGCGGCCTCCTGGCGCGTCCTCGGGCCTGGCAGCGCCAGCAGGTCGCGTGGGAGGCCCCTGGCCCCCATGTGGCCCATCTTCGGTGATCCGGAAGCTTCTGTTTTGCTGATTTTATATATATATATATATATATATTTGGAATTTTTCGGGCTTCGGAAAATTGGGTAAAAGCCCCTGAAAAATAGACATCAGCAGACAAAAACTGGTACTGGGTGCACTGAGTCAGTAGGTTAGTCCAAATATGTGTAAAATGATATAAAAGTGTGGCAAAACATAAAACAATGTCACCCAAAAGATCATGGAACAAGCAGAAATTATAGATACATTTGGGACGTATCAACATCCCCAAGCTTAATTTTTGCTCGTCCTCGAGTAGATAAATGATAACACAATAAGTTATGTGGTGACATGCTAACACACATATAATAACTTCAAAGTAAAGCAAGTGAGATATGCAATTAAAGTCAAGATAATAACAAGCAAGAGTTTGTATCTAGTATTGAGTTTAGCAAAGTGAGAACATAAAGGTGCAAGAGCTCTCACTGTCCGTGACTCGAATGTCTCCAAATGGTGGTTGCGAGCAAGAAGTGGGAGATGGGTTGAGATTATAAAATATTTTTTTAATTAAGAACTCAATCTACTAAAATTTCACACTCGGTCTCCTTCGGAATCTTATTTTGACTCATCCCCAGACCACTAGTCAGGCACAAGTCAAAATGATCCTCTCCCTTTCGACTTTGAGCACTCATGCAATGGATGAGCGTAAACAAGATATGTTGGCACTTAGGATGGAAAATAGAATAATGATGGGGAAGGAAGACAAAAAGGTGTGAAAGGTTCACATCAATGAGTACAACCATTGGCGAGAGAAAGCCAAATGATAGATATGATGTGAGGAGTAGGGATTTCCATGTAACGGATGCACATATGAGCTAGGGTAAGTTCTCCAATGGAACTAGTGGGGGTGCATCCAACTTGTTTGCTCATGAAGACCTAGAGCTCATTTGAGGAGGCTCATCATTGGAATATGCAAACCAAGTTCTATAGTGTAAGGGTCCCCACATAGTTATGCATGAATGATAATCTCTATGTAGTACAAATATAACAATGGAGTACGAGTGTGGATCTTTCAAAAGGAATAGTAGTGTTGCCCCCTTCTCTTTTTTTCTCTTTTTTTATTTTTTTGTGGCCTCTTTGTCTCTTTCTTTTTATCACTCATTTGTCCTCTTTGGGATCTTTTTTTGTCCACTTTGGGATCTTTTCCTCACTTAAGGGCAACACTCTATGTTTTACGTGAATAAAAAGAAAAGTCATCACACTTTATAAGAAGTACTCAACATAAATACAAGTGAAAACTATCAGGATGTATGCAAATGTATGCCTCTGCCAGTGTAGCTGGATATGCAATATACTAGCGCGTCATGTAGCAATAATTGGGGTAAGGCCCAACTATCATGCGGCTCTACGATCAAGCAAAATCAAGTATGCCATGAAGATCAAGTCATGAGATGGTGGATGTTGCATGGCAATGTATCTCAGAAAGGCTATGGAAATGCCTTAATAGGTAGGTATGGTGGCTGTTTTGAGGAAAGATATAATGAGGCTTATGTATGACAGAGTGTGTAATGTCATGGGTTTGGATGCACCGGCGGAGTTTGCACCAACTATCAATGTGAGAAAGGGCAATGCACGGTACCGAAGATGCTAGCAAAATATGGATGATGGAAGTGCCAACAATCGAATACTCACATTAGTCCGAACAACTCATACACTTATTATTGGTAACTCTCTATCTAGTTAGGAAATTCACAAAGAGACAAGTACCCCAAGTAGGAGTGTTTGGGGGTTTTATTATCCTTGGGCATCCTCGACTCATGGTAACGTGGGGGTACTCTATATATTCCAACCCCTCCAGAGGTTAACGATCAATTTAGTAGCTAGAGTTCTCAACTAATTTTAGTTTTTGAAAAACACATGGATTTCCCAAAATACAACTCCTATCACTAATAGGCCCAAGCTCTTGGCACCAGTAGTCCAAAATTACTCAAATCAATACCTCAAAACTATTGCAAGTTACTACTATACTTAAATAGCAACCTCAATTACCTATTCATGCAATACACACAACTTAGTGCAACGAGCCAACTCTCTAAACAAGATATGCATGATAACTCAAGAGAGTTCCAAAAGAAACCTAAATAAAAGCTCTTAAAAAGGTAAGCATGAAAACTAAGAGCTAAGCATGACAGTAGCTACGAAAAGATGAAGAACACATAAAAGGGATAAGCATGAAAACCTATGTTGTGTTCTAGAGTGGAATGGAGCGTGTCTCTCTACCAAACAAGGTAGGCTAGGTTCCGACTTGTTATGAACAACAAGAAAAACTAAAAAAAACTAAAAAGTAAAGAGCGAGACGCTCCAAGCATAGCACATATCATATGAAGTGATAAAAATATAGCATGGAGATGGACGAACTGATGATTGTTGATAGAGAAGGGGATGCACGGGGTCATCCCCAATCTTAGACGCTTGAGTCTCCTTGAATATTTCTTGGGGTGCATGGGGGAATCCCCAAGCTTGAGTGCTTGACACTCCTATATGTTCTTTCATCATCTCCCATCGCATACTTGAAAACTCCCTTCATACGAAACTCATCATAAGCTGATTAGAGTGGTTAGTTCCCTTAATAAAATAATTCATTACCTACTGGAAATAAAGATTTTCATGAAAAGATACTCCTTCTTATGAATGCCAAAAGGTTTTTGAAAATAAAAAGTAAGCTTAGGATTTGCAAAACAACGAAAACGCAAAACATGGCAGAATTTGTGAAAAACAGAACAACAGGTAGTAAATAATTTATTCGGGGCACTTCTGCAACTCAAATAAAAGAACTCAGAACAGATGCCACGAAGGCAATTATATAGGGAATGCTTTCAAACAAATTCAAATCAAAAAGATGATCTGGTGATTTTGCCGAATTATTCCGTCAAGCAGGCAGAATCTATTTCTGGACAACATGTCACAATTTTTGAACTTTCTTGCAATCGGAGGCTATAACTTGGCACAAAGCTTAAAAACAAAGATACAATGATGTTGCTACAATATTAACAAGCATCAAGACCACTAAAACATAAAGTAAAAACAAATTGGGTTTCCTCCCAACAAGCGCTTTCTTTTATGCCTTTGATCTAGGCATAATGCAAGAAGATCAAGTTGTATCAATTGAACCATCATCAAGATCATCAAAGAGCTCTTCAATAATACAACTAGTCTTAATAGGACTCTCAAAGAGAGGCTTAGTGGTAACACTTCTAGGAGCAAAAGCAAAGGTAGTAATACCAAATTAAATTTCATTTATAATTCTATTTAAGAGAGGTATCTCTTCTAAGGTCTTCACAGTTTCAACACCCTTAGCAATATGTATACTTGTTTTGGGTTGAGGAACCTTGGGTACGTTAACGAACCTAGGTCCCTTCCTTGTGGAGGTTTCTACATTTTTAGTCTTTATGGAGGATAGAGTAGTTCCTTAAGTTTCAAAAATATCCTCGATCTTATCAATCCTTGAAGGATCCACATCATGGGATTTAAGGGTCTCCAAATTTTTGTAAATTTTGTTCGTGGAGCTATCAGGTCTATTTAAGTTCCCTTGAATCCTACTATCTACTTCATTAATTTTACTCATGCTTGGCATCTCTAGCTCTATCTTCTCAAGTTTACTCATAACATGAGATAAAGTGATATCATCCTTTATGTCAACAATAGGTGGGACTCCGACAAGATTTTCATCCATATTGATCTTGGGAGGAGCACATCTAACTTTCAAAGCATCAATATCAAGAGACATTCTATCAATGCTCCTAGCCAAATCATCAATTTTGAGTAGTTTTTCTTCTATGGATGCATTGAAAATCTTTTGCAAGTTGATAAACTCTTTAATATTACTCTCTAGATCATAGGGTAATTTATTGTAATTTCCATGAGCATTGTTGTAGGAGTTGCCAAAGTTATTAGAGGGATTACTAGGAAAAGGCCTAGGAATATAGTTTCCTCTAAAAGCACTGTTGTTGCCAAAATTATTCCTACCAACAAAATTAACATCCAAGCTTTCATTGCTACTCTCAATCAAGGAAGACAAGGGCATACCATTTGGATCTAAAGGAGCACCTTTACTAGCAAACAATTTCATTAACTCATCCATCTTAGCACTCAACGAGTAAATTTCTTCTATAGCGTGTACCTTTTCACTAGTAGGTGACCTTTCAGTGTGCCACTGAGAATAGTTTGTCATGATATTGTCTAGGAGTTTTGTGGCTTCTCCTAATGTGATTCCATGAAAGTTCCACCGGAGGCAGAGTCCAAGATATTTCTAGAAGCAAAATTCAAACCAGTGTAGAAGATTTGTATAATCATCCAAAGACTCAAGCCATGAGCGGGACAATTTCTAATCATCAATTTCATTCTCTCCCAAGATTGTGCAACATGTTCATCATCAAGTTGCTTAAAATTCATGATATCATTATGGAGAGAAAAAATCCTAGACGGCGGAAAATACTTAGATATATAAGCATCTTTGCACTTGTTCCAAGAATCAATACTATTTTTGGGCAAAGACGAAAACCAAGTTTTAGCTTGATCTCGCAATGACAACGGAAATAGCTTCAATTTAATCACATCATTATCCACATCTTTCTTATTTTGCTTATCGCATAACTCAATGAAGGTATTAAGATGGGATGCGGCATCTTCACTAGGAAGGTCGGAGAATTGCTCTTTCATAACAAGATTCAGCAAAGCAGCATTGATTTCATATGATTCCGCACTAGTGGCGGGAGCAATCGGAGTACTAATAAAATCATTATTATTAGTATTCGAGAAGTCACAAAGTTTGGTGTTTTCAGTCATGGTGACTTCAGCAAACAGACAAGCACACAAGCGAACAGAGAGCAAGCAAAATAAAAGGGCAAACAAAAAAAGGAAAATATTTTTGTAATTTTTTGTTTTTTAGAAGTGAGGGAGAGGAAAACGAGAGGCAAAAAAAAGTAAATGCAAGAGATGAGTTTGCGACACTTACATGCATAAGCTTCACTTGATGCTCCCCGGCAACGGCGCCAGAAATTCTTCTTGCTACCTCTTGAGCTTGCGTTGGTTTTCCCTTGAAGAGGGAAGGGTGATGCAGCACAGTAGTAGTAAGTATTTCCGTCAGTTTGAGAACCAAGGTATCAATCCAGTAGGAGTATCAAGATGAGGCACCAATGTACCTGCGCAAAAACAGCAAACTTGCACCCAACGCTACAAAGGGGTTGTCAATCCCTTCACGATTGATTGGAAGGTGAGATCTGAAGGCGGAAAGTGCAACAAAGTAAAAGTGTAGGGCTGAGAATATGATGCGAAGTAGACCCGAGGGCCATAGTGTTCACTAGAGGCTTCTCTCAAGATAGCAAATATTACGGTGGGTGAACGAATTACTGTCGAGCAATTGATAGAACCGCGCAAAGTCATGACGATATCTAAGGCAATGATCATACATATAGGCATCACGTCCGAGACAAGTAGACCGATACTTTCTGCATCTACTACTATTACTCCACACATCGACCGCTATCCAGCAGAGGCTTCTCTCAAGATAGCAAATATTACGGTGGGTGAACGAATTACTGTCGAGCAATTGATAGAACCGCGCAAAGTCATGACGATATCTAAGGCAATGATCATACATATAGGCATCACGTCCGAGACAAGTAGACCGATACTTTCTGCATCTACTACTATTACTCCACACATCGACCGCTATCTAGCATGCATCTAGTGTATTGAGTTCATGACAAATAGAGTAACGCCTTAAGCAAGATGACACGATGTAGAGGGATACATTCATGCAATAGATATAAACCCCATCTTTTTACCCTTGATGGCAACAACATGATGCGTGCCTCGCTACCCCTTCTATCACTGGGTGAGGTCACCGCACGGTATGAACCCAAAACCAAGCACTTCTCCCATTGCAAGAATCATAGACCAAGTTGGCCAAACAAAACCCACAACTCGGAGAGAATTACAAGGATATGAAATCATGCATATAAGAGATCAGAAGAAACTCAAATAAGATTCATAGATAATCTGATCATAAATCCACAATTCATCGGATCTCGACAAACACACCGCAAAAGAAGATTACATCGGATAGATCTCCATGAAGATAATGGAGAACTTTGTATTGAAGATCCAAGAAAGAGAAGAAGCCATCTAGCTACTAGCTATGGACCCAATGGTCTATGGTGAACTACTCACGCATCATCGGAGAGGTAATGTTGTTGATGAAGAAGCCCTTTGTATCCGAATCCCCCCTTCGGCAGGGCACCAGAACGTGCCCCAGATGGGATCTTGCGGAGACAGAAGCTTGCGGCGGCGGAAAAGTATTTTCGTGGATCTCTCTCGTGGTTTTGGGTTTTTCGGGGATTTAAAGGCGGAAGAAGTAGGGTAGAGGATCCATAGGGGGCCCACAAGCCTGCTAGGCGCGGGCCCCCCTGGCCATGCCTAGGGGGCTTGTGGCCTCCCCTGGTGCCCTCTGCCTTGGTTCTCAAGCTCCCTGCGTATCTTCTGCTCCGGAAAAAATCTTTTCAGAGGTTTTATTCCGTTTGGACTCCGTTTAATATTCTCCTCTGAAAAGGATCAAAAACACGAAAAAAACAGGAATTGGCACTTGGCACTGAGTTAATAAGTTAGTCCCAAAAAAGATATAAAAGGCATACAAAACATCCAAAGTTTGACAAGATAATAGCATGGAACCATAAAAAATTATAGATACGTTGGAGACGTATCAAACATCCCCAAGCTTAACTCCTACTCGTCCTCGGGTTGGGAAGTGATAAGACTGAATTTTTGATGTGGAATGCTAC
Source organism: Hordeum vulgare subsp. vulgare (assembly GCF_904849725.1). Taxonomy (NCBI): domain Eukaryota; kingdom Viridiplantae; phylum Streptophyta; class Magnoliopsida; order Poales; family Poaceae; genus Hordeum; species Hordeum vulgare. Next base: position 80,223,825 of record NC_058520.1, on the reverse strand, counting down.
CTAGCATATTTGTCCTTTGTAACTTCTTTCATGTGACATGAATGTTCAGATCTGTAAGATTCAAAACAATAGTTTGCTATTGACATGAAAACAATAATACTTCAAGCAAACTAGCAAGGTAATCATGAACTTTCAAAATAACAAGGCCAAAGAAAATTATCCCTACAAAATCATATAGTCTGGCTATGCTCCATCATCCCCACACAACTAATTTAAATCATGCACAACCCCGGTATTGGCCGAGTAATTGTTTTCGCACTCTTACTTTCTCAAACCTTTTTCAACTCTCACGCAATACATGAGCGTGAGCCATGGATATAGCACTATAGGTGGAATAGAGTGTGGTGGAGGTTGTGAGACAAAAAGGAGGAGATGGTCACATCGACTCGGCATATCAAAGGGCTATGGAGATGCCCATCAATAGATATCAATGTGAAAGAGTAGGGGTTACCATGCAATGGATGCACTTAGAACTATAAGTATGTGAAAGCTCAAAAGGAGAACTAGTGGTTGTGCATCCAACTTGCTTGCTCACGAAGACCTAAGGCAATTTTGAGGAAGCCCATCATTGGAATATACAAGCTAAGTTATATAATGAAGATTACCACTAGCATATGGTGGTGACAAAACAAGAGACTCTCAATCATGAAGAACATGGTGTTATTATGAAGCACAAGTGTGGAAAAAGATAGTAGCATTGTCCCTTCTCTCTTTTTCTCTCTTTTTTTGTTTGGGCTCTTTGGCCTCTTTCCATATCAATCTCTCTCTCTATTTGTGAGCAACTTTGGCCTCTTTTTTTATTTATTTCCTCACATGGGACAATGCTCAAATAATGATGATCATCACACTTTAATTTACTCACAGCTCAATGCTTAGAATGACGAGGACTCTATAGGAAATGCCTCCGGCAGTGTACCGAGATGTGCAACGATCTAGCTTGGCGTATGACGTTGAAACATCTCGCTAGCTATCTTACGATCATGCAAAGGCAATATGAAAGTGACGGCACATGTCATGAGACGGAACGGTGGGAGTTGCATGGCAATATATCTTGGAATGGCTATGAAAATGCCATAATAGGTAGGTATGGTGGCTGTTTTGAGGACGGTATATGGTGGTTTATGCACCGGCAAAAGTTGCACGGCACTAGAGAGGCTAGCAATGGTGGAAGGTGAAAGTGCATCTATACCATGGACTCACATTAGTCATGAAGAACTCACATACTTATTGCGAAAGTTTTTATTAGTAATCGAAACAAAGTGCTAAACGCATACTCCTAGGGGAAGGGTTGGTAGGTGTTAACCATCGCGGGATCCCGACCGCAACACAAAGGATGACAATCAATAAATCAATTATGCTCCGACTTCCTAACATAGCGGTTCACCATACGTGCATGTTACGGGAATCACTAACTTCAACACAAGTATTTCTAGATTCACAACACCCTACTAACATAACTCTTAATATTACCAAATCCATGTCTCAAAACTAATTGAGAGGAATCAAACTTCTCTTTCTAATCAATGCACATTAATATGGAAGTTTTATTGTATCCTCTCTGGGTGCCTATCACCTTTGGGACTACTTTCATAGCACAAGCCAACTACCAAGTTACTCAGAGAGAGCACTCTCAAAATGATATAAGTGAAGATCGAGAGTTCTTATTTCTCCAAAATATGACACCGCCGTGCTCTAAAAGATATAAGTGAAGCACTTAGAGCAAAGTTATCTAGCTCAAAAGATATAAGTGAAGCACATGTGAGCTAAATTGCCTAACTCAAAAGATATAGGCGAAGCTCAATGAGCATTCTAGCAAATTCACGATGAGTGCATGTCTATCTCAAAAGGTGTGCAGAAAGGATGATTGTGACACAACAAAAAGAAAAGACTCCTATAATACACGACGCTCCAAGCAAAACACGTATCATGTGGTGAATAAATATATAGCTCCAAGTAATGTTACCGATGGATTGAAGACGAAAGAGGGGATGCCTTCCCGGGGCATCCCCAAGCTTAGGCTTTTTGGTGTCCTTGAATTTGGTTTGAGATTCCTTGGTCATCCCCAAGCTTGAGATCTTTCCACTCTTTATCCCTTTTTCCATGAGAACATCACCCAAAACTTGAAAACTTAACAACACAAAACTTAAACAAAAACTCGTGATATCATTAGCACAAGAAAACAAACTACCACCTCTTGAGGTATTGTAGGAAACTTGATTTCTATTTGTATTGGTGTTATATTACTGTATTCTCACTTTTCCATGGCTAATACGCCCCGATACTATCCATAGTTTCATCAAAATAAGCAATCAACACAACAAAAATAGAATCTATCAAAAACAGGCCAGTGTGTAGCAATCTGTATACTTCGTAAACTTCTGATATCTCAAAAATTCTGAAAACTTACGAAAGTTTGGGAAATTTGCATATCAACCAGCAGCAAAAAGAATCAACTCAAAATCTCTTTCTGGATAAAAATGAAAAATAATTTTGTGAGCGAAAAGTTTCTGTCTTTTTCCAGCATGATCAAACAACCATCACCAAACTAGTCATAAAGGTTTTACTTGGCTCAAACACAAAAAGAAACACAAAGTACACAATCATAACAGAATTATGATGGTGTGGACGCAACAAAACAGAAAGCAAAAAAGCGAAGATAAATTCATTGGGTTGCCTCCCAACAAGCGCTATTGTTTAACGCCCTTAGCTAGGCATAAGGTGATAGAATCGCGTATCGTCGTCTTTGGTACTCAAACCATAAGTAGCCCTTATCCTGGATTCATAAGGCAATCTTATTTTATTTCTAGGAAAATGTTCCATGCCCTTCTTTAATGGAAATTGAAATCTAATATTCCCTTCCTTCGTATGGATGACAGCACCGATAGTCCTTAGGAAAGGTCTACCAAGAATGATAGGACATGTAGGATTGCAATCAATATCAAGCACAATGAAATCTACGGGTACATAGTTCCTATTTGCAATAATAAGAACATCATTGATCCTTCCCATAGGTTTCTTAACAGTTGAATCCGCATGATGCAAATTAAGAGAGCACTCATCAATCTCATTAAAGCCAAGAACATCACATAAAGACTTTGGAATCGCGGAAACACTAGCACCCCAATCACACAAAGCATTGCATTCAAAGTTTTTGATCTTGATTTTGATAGTAGGTTCCCACTCATCATGAAGTTTTCTAGGAATAGAAACTTCCAATTCAAGTTTCTCTTCAAGAGATTTCATCATAGCATCGACGATACGATCGGTAAAGGCCTTGTTTTGGCTATAAGCGTGTCGAGAGTTTAGCATGGATTGCATCAAGGAAATACATTCAATCAAAGAGCAACTATCGTAATTGAATTCCTTGAAATCCAAATTAGTAGTTTCATTACTACTCAAAGTTTTCATATACTATACTCCACTTTCAATGCTTTTAGTATCAAGATAGATAGACTCCAAATCATTGGGGCGTTTTTCAACCAAGGTGGATTCATATCCAGCCCCATCATCATTAGGTTTAACACAAGAAAACAAGGATTCAATGGGAGTCACGCCAAGCACTTTAAGATCTTCGTGATTCTCATCACGAGAACACGCCTTTTTAAGCCATTCATGTCTAGCATGAATTTGGGCGGTTCTTTCTTTACTCTCATCCATGGAAACACGCATAGCTTTCATAGTTTCATCCATATTGATCTTGGGAGGAGCACATCTAACTTTCAAAGCATCAATATCAAGAGACATTCTATCAACGCTCCTAGCCAAATCATCAATTTTGAGTAGTTTTTCTTCTATGGACGCATTGAAAATCTTTTGCAAGTTGATAAACTCTTTAATATTACTCTCTAGATCATAGGGTAATCTATTGTAATTTCCATCAGCATTGTTGTAGGAGTTGCCAAAGTTATTAGAGGGATTACTAGGAAAAGGCCTAGGAATATAGTTTCCTCTAAAAGCACTCTTGTTGCCAAAATTATTCCAACCAACAAAATTAACATCCAAGCTTTAATTGCTACTATCAATCAAGGAAGACAAGGGCATACCATTTGGATCTAAAGGAGCACCTTTACTAGCAAACAATTTCATTAACTCATCCATCTTAGCACTCAACGAGTTAATTTCTTCTATAGCGTGTACCCTTTTACTAGTAGGTGACCTTTCAGTGTGCCACTAAGAATAGTTTGTCATGATATTGTCTAGGAGTTTTGTGGCTTCTCTTAATGTGATTTCCATGAAAGTTCCACCGGAGGCGGAGTCCAAGATATTTCTAGAAGCAAAATTCAAACCAACGTAGAAGATTTGTATAATCATCCAAAGACTCAAGCCATGAGCGGGACAATTTCTAATCATCAATTTCATTCTCTCCCAAGATTGTCCAACATGTTCATCATCAAGTTCCTTAAAATTCATGATATCATTATGGAGAGAGAAAATCTTAGACGGCGGAAAATACTTGGATATATAAGCACCTTTGCACTTGTTCCAAGAATCAATACTATTTTTGGGCAAAGACGAAAACCAAGTTTTTGCTTGATCTCGCAATGAGAACGGAAATAGCTTAAATTTAATCACATCATTATCCACATTTTTCTTGTTTTGCATATCGCATAACTCAATGAAGGTATTAAGATGGGATGCGGCATCTTCACTAGGAAGGCTGGAGGATTGCTCTTTCATAACAAGATTCAGCAAAGCGGCATTGATTTCATATGATTCCGCACTAGTGGCGGAAGCAATTGGAGTACTAATAAAATCATTATTATTAGTATTCGAGAAGTCACAAAGTTTGGTGTTTTCAGTCATTGTGACTTCAGCAAACAGACAAGCACACAAGCGAACAGAGAGCAAGCAAAAGAAAAGGGCAAACGAAAAAAGGCAAATATTTTTGTAATTTTTTTTCACAAGTGGGGGAGAGGAAAACGAGAGGCAAAAAAAAGTAAATGCAAGAGATGAGTTTGCGACACTTACTTGGATAAGCTTCACTTGATGCTCCCCGGCAACGGCGCCAGAAATTCTTCTTGCTACCTCTTGAGCTTGCGTTGGTTTTTTCCCTTGAAGACGAAAGGGTGAGGCACCACAGTAGCAGTAAGTATTTCCCTCAGTTTGAGAACCAAGGTATCAATCCAGTAGGAGTATCGAAAGTGCGTTATATCGACTAGAGGGGGGGTGAATAGTAGATTTTTAGAATTTCATCACTGAGGAAATTCCTCACTGATGACTAACTTACAGCGGAAACAGTTAAGGATCAGTTGTGCAATCGTTCACAGCAGCAGTATTACAGAGTGAAGATTATAAAAACAGATTACACAGCAAGCAGGCACGCAGAATACAGATGATGATTAACTCAAGGGAAGAATTTGGGGTTGAGGAAATTCAGAGAAAGTCTTCAGCAAATTCTTCAAACAGTTACAGTGAAAGTCATCAACACATAATACAGAGAATATAAAGAGTTGAGGAATTAGAACCCGATTCTTCGAGAAGACTATTGTTGATGACCCAGCTCCAACTGCTGTGACAGTTGTACATCTGGTTTGGAGCGGCTTGGTATTGAAACCAAAGGACACCCAGTCCCGGGACACACAGTCCCTACCGTACTCTCCTTGAGCTAAGGACACACAGTCCTCGCGCAACACTCGTGGTAAGTCTTCAGGGCAGACTTCCAAACCCTCACAAACTCGATCACCCGGCGATCCACAATTGACTGCTGGATTGCTCTAGACCATGACGCCTAACCGTCTGGAGGATGCACAGTCCTCAAAGGTAAAAGGCTTCAGTCCCACACAGGAACAACTTCTTCAGTGATGCTCAATCACTAGGTTTTGTTTGTGGTTTCGGTGGGTGGTGTATTTCCTCACTGATTATTTACTCTCAAAAGCTCTGAGGAATTTGGGTTGCTCTTATGACAAGTGTCAGTTTCTAACGGAGCAGCCAACCAGCTAGTGGTTGTGGGGGCGGCTATTTATAGCCTGGGAGCATCCCGACATGATTTGACATTAATGCCCTTAAATAATATGACCGTTGGAGTGGATAAGATCAGTGACTTGGCGTGGCTTATCGAAACGGTCGGGACTCTCAACTGTGAGAGTCCTCATGTCACTCATATTCCTCACTTGAGGCTTTTGGTAGGATTTGGCTTGGGTTGAGCATCATGAGGAAATTCATTCCATAGCGTTACTTTGACCCCCTTTAACAGTACGGTGTTCCTATTCATCAAATGCGAAGAAAGTAAAGCAGAAAACGTAAATCTTCATGCTTCAATTTCTTCAGAACGATTTTCTTCAGGAACCACCGATCTTCTCAATATCAATATCTTCATGAGGAATATCAATTTCATCGCAAATTCTTCGCAATTCATTTCTTTAGCTTCAGACCAATTTCTTCAACTGAAGACATATATTTTTAGGGGTCGATATTCTTCAAATAACTCAAACTCCTCAATGACTTATAGATCCTGTGTACACTTAAAACACATTAGATACTTAACCTATAAGTCTTCAAACCACCAAAATCACTAAGGGGCACTAGATGCACTTACAATCTTCCCCTTTTTGGTGGTTGATGACAATTAGGTTAAGTCTTCAACAGGGATCAAAAATATGAAGTGTAAATACTTATTTGAGGAATTTGAAAACAAGATTCACAGAGACTCCCCCTGAAGATGTGCATACCTTGAGGATTTTGCTTTTATAGCATATGCACATTGATGATTTATATCATGGAGATCTCCCCCTGAATCTTGTAAATCATGCATACATATAACATATCATATGAAGAAAATGAGGATGCATGATGGAAAATGATATCTGACGAATTTCAGCATGCGTGCATTAAAACTTGAGGAATAAGCATGCGAAGAAAAACGTTCAAAAGCGTCAGAGTACCATCGGGCTTAAGTTACAACTCATTACATAAAAACTTCAGAAGAGCCAAGAGTTTGTAACTTAAATATAGTTCATAAGCCCCAAAAATAAATCCCGTTTGAAGACTAACTCTCAAGTTTCTCCCCCTTTGTCATCAAGTGACAAAAAGGGACAAACTGAGGACTAACGCCCGTGAAGACTTCATTTCTTGGCGGTTGATGAAGATCCTTGGCGCTTCTTGGGTGTAGTCTTCTTCCTTGGGCCTGTTGCGGTGTCGAGCTGTTCCTCATCAGATTCGGCGGTGCGGAAGGATGAGAAGGAGCTGTCTTCAAGATCTGGCACTGGAATGGGCCTGAACTTTTTCTTGGGAGGCCACGACCAGTCAAAGTCCTGCTCAAAGTTCAATTCTTCAAGCTCAGTCTGGGTCTTCAGATGTGCAAGGGTAGCCCAGGTGCGATCAAAAACCTCATGCAGATAGTGATAATTTAGCTTCACACTGTTCTGTGTCTCAGTGAGGGTTTTCAGAATGGCACCAAACTGGCGTTTGACCCATTTGTGGTTGTGATCCACCTTCTGATGAAGACTGAGAAGAAGCTCTTTGGTGTTTAGCACGCGAGGAGGAACTGGGCTTGGTGGACGAGTCTCAGTATCGTCCCATGAGGAATATGCATCTGGCTCTTTAAATTGACCATCAAGAGGCCTGCTTCCTTCATCAATTACAGACTTTCCTTTTCCCTCAATAGGCTCGAAAGTCTTCTTGTTGACCCGGATAGGAGGCATATAACCAACATGGTTGTGGAAATCTGCGTGAAAGTTGATGCCTGTCCTTGTCCTGAGGAATCTCATGATCCATGGTGCATAAATTTTGTGATCATATGGGCACATTGCATTGTCAGCCAAAGTCCTCAAGAAGAAATCATGGATATTCATGGGGATACCGTGAATGATGTTGAAGAGGATATTCTTCATTAGGCCGACGACATCTTCGTCATCATCATGGCCTTTGATTGGCGCTAGCACACTGCAGAGAATGCGGTAGACAGACTGGGGTGTGTACTTTAGCTCATGGACGAGGAATGTGGTTCTTGAGGGTTTTCCTGCAGCCAAAGGCTTCATGAGGACTTCCATCATTCCATTTGGCAGCTCACGCTCACCATAAAGCTTCACTGCCCCTTCTGAAGGAATTGGTACGGGCAGTTCTCTGAGGAGTTCAGACGCTGGAGCCTTGTAGTGAGTATTTTGGGTCATCCAGTCGAACACCCAAGTGTTGATGTCATCAGCATTGCCCGAGATGTGCAGAGTTGAATAGAACTGAAGAATTAGCTCACTATTCCAATCTGATATGTCGGAGCACATAGGGAGCAAACCTGCATCATGTAGTACACTGAGGACTGGTTCCATGCAGGGAATCTCTTCAAGTTCATCATGAGGAATGTGCCTGTGCTGGAATATCTTGTTGCGGCCACAGAGCACAGAAGCATAGTAGTTCATCTGAGTCCTTGTCCAAAACTTCAGATGCCTCATTTGAGGCTTGTCATAAGGATTCTCTCCGATGAAATACATGTGTTCCTCAAAGAAATTCTCTTTCTGAAACTTTGGCCGCTTTGAGAATGGCAGGCGCTGAACTGGATTGAGATTGTGCTGAGGAATGGGAGGGGAAACAACCATGGCAGTCTCTGGGTTGAGGACAATAAATTCATTGTCAGGGGCGGGAACATTTTCTTCAGCAGTTTCCTCAGGATGAGGAATTTCTTGTTCTGGCTGAGCATCAGGCTGAGGAATTTCTTCATCCTTCTCAGCTTGAGGAGTTTGGTCAGCCTGTTCAGTGGGAGGAGCCTGCTCAGACTAGACATTTTCTTCAGCTTGATTTTCATCAGCTGACTTTGTGGCAGAAGCAGATTCATCAGCTGTTGCAGCTGAAGCTTGAGTAGTCTCTTTCTGAGGAATATGAGGTTGAGGACTGTCATCAATTTGTATTTCCTCATCAGTATGCTCCTCAGAGGTAGCATCCTTCATTTCCTCATCTGCCCTTGTAGTGTGGTCACCAATGACGACCATTTCATATGAAGGTGCAACATTAAGAGGCACCGGGTCCAGTGGGGCAGATTCTTCAGTTTCCTTGAGGCGTTTTGCCTCAATCTTTTCTTCTGCTGAGGAAGCTTTTCTCTTCTTCGCTTCCTTCTCAGCAGCCCTTGTCTTTTTCGCGTCTGATGCAGACGGGATTAACTTCTTCACCTTTGCAGTTTTTGGTGAAGGTGATTTCTCAACAGATTCTTCAGCTGGCAGTGAGGAACCAGCTGGAACAGAGTCATCAGCCTGCTTTGGTGAAGCAGCTGGATCAGTAGCAGTTTCATCAGGGTTTGCAGTTTCATCAGGAGCGGTCTCAGTGATGATTTCTTCAATGGCCGGCTCATCAGCACGGCGCTCTTGGTGTTGTTCCTCAGCTTGAAGAATTTCCTCCTCAACAGGAGATGCATCTTCTGGCTGTTCAACCAGGGGCTGAGGAGTCGGTGCTGGTGGGAGTGACGTTTGTTGTAGTCATCAACAGCACTAGTGGCTAGCTTGATGAAATTGCGTTTGATGCTTGTGCGGTCTGACAGTTTCTCACACTTGTCAGTCAAGACTTGCAGCTCTGCCTGGGTGGACACCAATGCTTCAGGCGTCAGCTTGAGAACATTTTGCCTGAGGAATTTCTCCTTTCTGGCCTTTGCAATTTTTGCCTGCTTGGCCTTCTATTCCTTCCACTTGGCTTCGTTTATGAAGGTAGCCACCATGTGGCTGACACCAGGAGGAAGTTTCAAATCATCAATGGGTGTGTTCGGGTCTTCATACCACACATTGATGAAGTCGAGGAGGACCTTCGGGTCCATCGCCAGAGGAATAGCACTGCCTGATGCTTGTGCTACCCTTTCTTGCTTGTTCCTGATGATGGCTTCCAGAGTTTCATCATCATATTCTTCACTTCCCTCTGATGCAGACGGGACTGTGATGATTTTGCTGGGGCTGGGCAGAGGTGCAGGTTCAGTTGTTGTCAAAGTCTTCAAAAGAGGTGTTGAAGACTTTGTCTCCGAGCTAGTTGCAGCTGGGAGTGAGGAGCTGGAGCTGGCAGTCGTAGTCTTCACGACTTTCTTCTGTACTGGCTTTGGAAGTGGAGCTGAGGACTTTGGTGTAGATGTGATTGGTGCTGAAGGTTTTGGCGTTGATGGTTTTGGTGTTGACGGTTTTGGAACCGAGGGTTTTGGAGGTGAGGGTTTGGTGACAGAAGTCTGTGCAAACTTCTCTTGGGGTTTTGAAGCTTTTGGCTTTGTTGGCACAGACTTTGGTTGAGGAATCTCGGAGCCTGAGGTTTCTGCTGTTGAGGAATGAGCAGCACCGGAGGCGGCAGCTGAGGATTCATGAAATTTCTTCACTGCTGTTTCTGCTTGCTTCTTGAGCTTGGCCAGATGCCTGTCTTTTTCATCTGGGTAGTCATCAAGTGTCATAAGACTTGAGGGATGAGCTACTTGATGATCCTCAAGTGGGGCTCTTCTGCCAGGAGGCTTCAAAGCGAATTTCTTCGCATATTTTGGAGTCACAAACCTGTACTCCTTCCACTCCTTTGCCCATCTGCATTCAATTTTCTGCAGCCTAATCTTTCTTTTAGGCATAGTCTCAGGTTCATCATCAGGCGTGCAATAGTCCAGGTATATGTCATCAGGAATATCAACAGCTGTGTTCTGCTCCAGTTTCTTTCCTCCCTTCTGTTTCCTTTCTTCCTCCATTTTCTTCAGACGAGGAACTTCCTGAGGATTTTGAACTCTTGAGGATTCTGATGAGCCTTGAAGAGTTTCTTCCAGAAACGCTGCAAATGAGTTAATGTGATGAGAACCGAGAGATTCATCAGCTGACATGTGTGTACCTATGAACAGAGTATAGTTGCGAGGAATTTGGAGAGGTCATATGCGTTCTCAGATTTGAAGAAAATGAAAAGTTTGACAGTTTGAGGAATATAACCAGTGGTTGAGGAATTTGCTTAAGCATTCTGTTCTTGGGTTCCAGAGTTGTACAGATCCGAAAATTCGCACAATTGAGGAATCTCGTGAAAATCTTAGATGCTTAGCTAGTTCATCAATGATTGTGGTGATGGATAGTGTTTGAGGAATCATGTGCGCATCGTATCTTGAGGAAAAACAGATTTCACATGGGAGAGGTAAAATTTCAGATCTAATCTGTTGTAAAAATGGGATATAATTACCCTGGAAGGTGCGAACAAAGAACACAAAAAGGTGGTGTTGGAGAGGCTCTTCGGTCAAGTGTCCAATGCACCCTAACTTGGCAGCAGAGGACGTCTACGGTGGCGGCGGACGTAGATGTCCCGACTCCGGCGTGATCCTGGCGGCGAGAAGGTTGAGGCAGTGAAGCTCTTCCTTGCCGGCGACAAGACTACCAGCGGTGGCGCTAGGGTTCGGTGTGCTGTGGCAGGAGAGCGATGAGGCGAAGAAGATGATACCGAGGGGATTAAGGACATATTTATAGCCCGAAAGTTACTGTTTGGCGCGAAAGTTTCGGACCGAATAGCCCTTGCCTCTACGTCTCCACAGGACACGTGTAGCTCCCGTCCGATAAGGTGGAGATAGTGGAGATCGTGGCTATCCAATCGTGGGAAGTGGGGGTTCAGTTACTGTTCATTTGAAGAAAACAACTTTTCGAAGATTTGAGGATTTTCGTTACAAAATCATCAGCTGGCAAGGATGCAGTGAGGATTTTGAACAAAGTTTCAAGTAGAACGCATATAATGAATTGAATAGACTGGATAAGTATAGCATAGAGGGAAAATAGGGTCCGATCACATTCACTTAGCAGAAACATCAACTTGAAGAAATAGCAATAAGTGAATGCTGTTGAGGACTGGAAATCACAGTCTACCTAGGCAAATGAAAGTCATCAAGTGTTTTTGAAGATTTTGCAATAGATCATCACAATGAAGAACAACTGTTTTGAAGAAAAATGCATTGTGAGGAATTTGATCATTTGAAGAAAATCAACTTGAGGAATTTCACATTGGGCGGTGGCGTTGCCCACCATATAAGAATGTTGATTACAAACGCCGCGTACAATTGTCGTAGGGCCCTGAGAATCAATTTCTTCGTTAATTTCTTCACATTCAGAGTGACTTTCTTCATTGGTTGAAGAAAATTGTTTCATCATGTGTTGCACATCTAAGTCATCAACTTTGCATAAGTGTTAGGATGTGTGCATGTTTTTACAAAACATTTGAAGACTCTAAGATATTTAGCTCACACCGCAACTTGCAAAACCTTTTCTCATCCAAGGGCTTAGTGAAGATATCAGCCAGTTGATTATCAGTCTTCACATGGTCGATGAGGATATTGCCCTTGAGGACATGATCCCTAAGAAAATGATGACGAATCTGGATGTGCTTGGTCTTCGAGTGTTGTACTGGGTTATAGGCAATCTTGATAGCACTCTCATTGTCACAGTAGAGAGGCACATTCTTCATGTTGATGCCGTAGTCCTTGAGGGTTTGCTTCATCCATAGTAATTGAGCACAGCAAGAACCAGCAGCAATGTACTCAGCTTCGGCAGTGGAGAGTGATACGTAGTTCTGCTTCTTTGAGGACCAGCAAACCAGTGATCTTCCGAGGAAATGGCATGTGCCAGAAGTTGACTTGCGATCCACACGGTCACCAGCATAGTCTGAATCAGAATACCCTACTAGATGAAGATTGGAGCCCTTGGGATACCATAATCCTAGTGTTGGTGTGTGAGCTAGGTATCGAAGAATATGTTTCACAGCCTTATGGTGTGATTCCTTCGGTTTTGCTTGAAAACGTGCACACATGCAAACACTAAGCATTATGTCTGGCCTAGATGCACATAGATACAATAAAGAGCCAATCATAGAACGGTATACCTGCTGATCGAAATCTTTACCATTTTCATCAGTGCCGAGGTGACCGTTGGTAGGCATTGGAGTCTTGGCACCTTTGCATTCATGCATGTCGAATTTCCTCAGAACATCCTTGAGGTATTTCTCCTGTGATATGAAGATTCCATTGCTTTGTTGACGAATTTGAAGACCTAAGAAGAATTTCAGCTCCCCCATCATAGACATCTGATATTCTTCACTCATCATATAAGCAAATTCATCACTGTATCTTTTGTCAGTACAGCCAAATATGATATCATCAACATATATTTGACATACAAACAGCTCATTATCATAAGATTTTGTGAAAAGAGTTGGATCGAGTGAACCAGGTTTGAAGCCTTTCTTCATGAGGAATTCCTTCAATGTATCATACCATGCCCGAGGGACTTGCTTGAGACCATACAGAGCCTTTTTGAGTCTGAAGACTTTGTCTGGGTTCTTTGGATCCTCAAAACCTGGGGGCTGAGCAACATATACTTCTTCCTCAAGCTTACCATTGAGGAATGCACTTTTCACATCCATTTGATATAAGATGATGTTATGATGATTAGCGTAAGCAAGTAGAATTCGAATAGCTTCAAGTCTAGCAACCGGTGCAAAAGTTTCATCGAAATCTATTCCTTCAACCTGGGTGTAGCCTTGGGCTACAAGTCGTGCCTTGTTCCTCACCACTTGACCGTCCTCATCTTGCTTGTTTCGGAAAATCCACTTGGTGTCGATGATGTTATGCTTGCGAGGATCTGGTCGCTTGACGAGCTCCCATACGTCATTCAGCTTGAATTGAAGAAGTTCGTCTTGCATGGCTTGTATCTATTCCGGTTCCAGAAAAGCCTCAGCTACTTTTGAGGGTTCTGTGATGGATACAAAAGAAAAATGCCCACAAAAGTTAACTAAGTGTGAAGCTTTTGAGCGAGTGAGAGGACCTGGCGCGTTGATGTCGTTGAGGATTTTGTCAAGTTCAACTTCATTTGCAATCCTCGGATGAGCTGGTTGAGGATTTTGTCTGGGCTGAGGAAGTGGTGCTGTTGCAATTTCCTCAGGAGCATCTTCTTGACTTTCATCAGCGATGGGGATTGTTTCTTCACCAATTTCCTCAGTGGGGACAATGTCTTCAGTAGGCTTAAGCTTTATCGCTTCCTCGGGAGACAGCTTATCTAGATCAGAAGGCAATTGCTCTCTTTGCGAGCCATTAGTTTCATCGAACCGCACATCTACAGTCTCAACAACTTTGTTGTGATAGTTGTTGAAGACTCTGTAGGTGTGCGAGTCCTTTCCATAACCGAGCATAAAACCTTCATGTGCCTTAGGTGCAAATTTTGAGCTATGATGAGGATCTCTAATCCAGCATTTTGCACCGAAGACTTTGAAATAACTTACATTGGGTTTCTTGTCAGTGAGGAGTTCATACGAGGTTTTCTTGAGGAATTTGTGAAGATATACCCTGTTGATGATATGACATGCAGTGTTGATTGCTTCAGGCCAGAAGCGACGAGGAGTCTGATATTCTTCAAGCATAGTTCTTGCCATTTCAACCAGAGTCCTGTTCTTTCTTTCGACGACACCATTCTGCTGAGGAGTATAAGGAGCAGACAATTCGTGAGTAATACCAAGTTCATCAAGATAATCATCAAGACCAGTGTTTTTGAACTCGGTTCCATTATCACTCCTGATATGTTTGATCTTGATGCCGAAGTTTGTTGATGCCCTTGAAGAAAATCGTTTGAAGATTTCCTGCACTTCAGTTTTATACACTATGATATGCACCCAAGTGTATCTGGAATAATCATCAACTATGACAAAGCCATATAGAGATGCCGCATTGGTTAGTGTTGCATAGTGTGTAGGTCCAAATAAATCCATATGAAGCAATTCAAATGGACGTGTAGTGGTCATGATGGTTTTGGAGGGATGCTTGGATCTGGTCATTTTCCCAGATTCACAAGCACCACAGAGATGATCCTTGAGGAATTTGACTGATTCGATGCCAATAACATGCTTCTTCTTTGCAAGTGTGTGCAAATTCCTCATGCCTGCATGACCTAGTCTTCTATGCCATAGCCATCCTTCTGAGGTTTTTGCTAGTAAGCAAGTGGTTGGTTGAGGACCTGTAGAGAAGTCAACAATGTACAAATCCCCTCTTCTTACACCTTCGAAGACTTTGGATCTGTGAGATTCCATGATGACTACACATCTATATCTACCAAAGATAACAATCATATCAAGATCACAAAGCATTGAGACTGACATGAGGTTAAAACCAAGGGATTCAACAAGCATCACTTTGTCCATATGCCTATCCTTGGAAATAGCTACTTTGCCAAGTCCCAATACCTTGCTTTTACCTTTATCAGCATATGTGATTTACTTCAGAGGTGATGGAGTTAGTGGCATATTCATCAGTAGGCTTTTATCACCAGTCATGTGATGTGTGCAGCCACTATCGAGAACCCACTCAGTATTTTTGGGTTTGTCATCCTGCAGATGAATTAGTACAGCTTACCATCTCATATGCTTCAAATTTGAAGAATATGATACTAATTTCATCATAACAGAAATGTAAGGACGTGTGAAATATTTCTATTTCATCAATCATTAGCTTGCGTCCTATCAAGCATTTCCTCAAGTCTCCAGCAAATTCTTCAGATGATGATATTCATCTGGAGACCTGACCTGCAGAAGTGATTAGTTTGATTTCTTCACCACCCACATCTGAAGGGGTGGCAAAGCGTTCATCATCCTGCGAGCACCATATGAGAAAGGTGGCATTGAAGCTAATGCACTTCTCTTAACAGTAGGGGGGTTAAAGTACTCATATGAGTATGCAGAGAACTGGTTTGAGGATTTATGAACATAATGACTTGAAGAATAGAGCTCATAATCATATTCCTTGTAGTTTCCCTGCATGTTAGACGCATAAGCACGGGTATGAGCATAGTTTTGACCAGTTGAGGATTTTGATCCTCTTGAAGACTTTGGTCCTCCTGAGGAATTTGATCTGGGGTTCAGATTCTTCAGAGGTGATGTCATGAGGACATTTACTTGAAGATTTTCAAGACAACTTTTGGGAACCCAGATTTTCCTCAGAGGAGGGCCATTCCTGCAGTTAGTTCCAACATATCGAGCAAATACTTCACCAGATTGATCTTTGAACAGTTTATAGTTGGAATCAAATGACTCATCCGAGGAATAGGATAATTCACACGAGAATCCAGTTAGATTAGATGGATCAAAAGGAGGCCCAGTAGCAGCAACCCATGAGGTTTTGGGATACTGCTCAGGTTTCCAGTAAGATCCATCAGCATTCAATTTCCTCTCAAAGGCAATTCCTTCTTTCCTCGGGTTCCTGTTCAAGATCTGCTTTTTGAGCACATCACAAAGGATTTGATGTCCTTTGAGGCTTTTGTACATGCCTGTCACGTAAAATTCCTTCAACCCTGCATTTTCATCAGTGACATTTGTGTTTTCCTCAAGTGAGGAAATAGACACAACAGGTGCAGTTGAAGTATTTGTAGCAGTGGTAGCATTTGAAGATTCTGGTGAAGAATTAGCAGTTTCACGATCAATGCATTTAAGACATGGAGGAATAAATTCAACTTTACTAGCGCTGATCTGTTGAGCTAGTAATGAATCATTTTCCATACGAAGATCATCATAAGACATCCTCAGCTTCTCAAGATCAAGCTTCCTTTGAAGAAATTCGTAGGAAAGCTTCTCATGATCAGTGAGGAGTGTATCATAACGATCCTGAAGAATATCAAATCTAGACTGAAGATTTTTCATGTCATTAGCGAGGATTTGATTAAGATTCATTTCATCATTCAACAGATCATCACTTTTGTCTAGCAGTTTTTGAAGCTTTTCAAGAGCAGTTTGTTGTTAAGTGGCAATGATGGCAAGTTTACTCTAACTGGGTTTTATGTAATCATCATGTTCACAGTCACTTGAATCAGATGAGGAGGCATTATGTGATACCTTTGAACCTTTTGCCATGAAGCAATAGGTTGGAGCGAAGTCATCAGCATAGTCATCAGTATGGATGGTGCACTCATTTTCTTCAAGATTGAAGATTGACTTGCTGACGAAATTGGTTGCTAGTGCAAGACTAGCCTGTCCGGATTCTGAATCTTCTCCAGAGCCTTCTTCATCATCACATTCTTCTGATTCTGCCTCGGAATCCATTTCCTTGCCAATAAGTGCCCGAGCCTTTCTGAAGCTAGTCTTCTTGTGTGAGGAGGACTTTGAGGATGAGGATTTTGAAGATTTCTTCTTCTTCTTTGAGTCATCAGAACTGTCATCCTTGTATTTCTTATTCTTTGATTCCTTTCCCCAGCGAGGACAATCAGCAATGTAATGGCCTGATTTCTTGCACTTGTGACAGGTCCGTTTCTTGTAGTCCTCAGATGCAGATTCTGATTTCCTCATGTCTCTTCTTGATGATTTACCAAACTGGCCTCGTCGTGTAAATCTCTGGAATTTCCTCACAAGCATTGCAAGTTCCTGACCAAATTCTTCAGGGTCACAACTGCTGTCATCTGTGTCTTCTTCTTCAGATGAGGAAATTGCTCTTGCCTTCAGTGCGCGTGGTCTGGAATAGCTTTGTCCATATAGATCTCTCTTTTCTTCTAGCTGGAATTCATGAGTATTTAGCCTTTCAAGGATATCAGCAGGATCTAGCATCTTGTAGTCTGGTCTTTCTTGGATCATCAGAACTAAAGTGTCAAATGAAGAATCCAAAGATCTCAGCAGTTTCTTCACAACTTCGTGATCAGTGATGTCTCGAGCTCCCAGTGCTTGCAGTTCATTTGATATGTCAGTGAGGCGATCAAAGGTGTCTTGGCAGCTTTAATTTTCATGTCTCTTGAAGCGATTGAAGAGATTGCGAAGAATATCAACACGAGAGTCGCGTTGGGTTGATACTCCTTCATTTACCTTGCACGGTCTTTCCCAGATCAGTGTTGCAGAGCCTAAGGCACTTACTCTTCCAAACTGGCCAGGGCTCAGATGACCACAGATGATGTTCTTCGCTTGAGAATCGAGTTGCTTGAATTTCTTCACATCAGCTGCAGTGACACTAGCAGAAATGATGGGAACACCAGTTTCCACAATATACCAGAGATCATTGTCTATAGCTTGTAGATGCATTTGCATTTTGTTCTTCCAGAAGGGAAAATTCTTTCCCTCGTAGGTAGGACATGCTGCAGTCACCTTAAACATGCCTGCAGTCGACATAACTAAAACTCCAGGTGGTTAAACCAAAATCACACAGAACAAGGGAGTACCTTGCTCTGATACCAATTGAAAGTGCGTTATATCGACTAGAGGGGGGTGAATAGTAGATTTTTAGAATTTCATCACTGAGGAAATTCCTTTTGAGGAAATTCCTCACTGATGACTAACTTACAGCGGAAACAGTTAAGGATCAGTTGTGCAATCGTTCACAACAGCAGTATTACAGAGTGAAGATTATAAAAACAGATTGCACAGCAAGCAGGCACGTAGAATACAGATGATGATTAACTCAAGTGAAGAATTTGGGGTTGAGGAAATTCAGAGAAAGTCTTCAGCAAATTCTTCAAACAGTTACAGTGAAAGTCATCAACACATAATACAGAGAATGTAAAGAGTTGAGGAATTAGAACCCGATTCTTGGAGGAGACTGTTGTTGATGACCCAGTTCCAACTGCTGTGACAGTTGTACATCTGGTTTGGAGCGGCTTGGTATTGAAACCAAAGGACACCCAGTCCTGGGACACACAGTCCCTACCGTACTCTCCTTGAGCTAAGGAAACACAGTCCTCGCCCAACACTCGTGGTAAGTCTTCAGGGCAGACTTCCAAACCCTCACAAACTCGGTCACCCGGTGATCCACAATTGACTGCTGGATTGCTCTAGACCATGACGCCTAACCGTCTGGAGGATGCACAGTCCTCAAAGGTAAAAGGCTTCAGTCCCACACAGGAACAACTTCTTCAGTGATGCTCAATCACTAGGTTTGGTTTGTGGTTTCGGTGGGTGGTGTATTTCCTCACTGATGATTTACTCTCGAAAGCTCTAAGGAATTTGGGTTGCTCTTATGACAAGTGTCAGTTTCTAACGGAGCAGCCAACCAGCTAGTGGTTGTGGGGGGCGGCTATTTATAGCCTGGGAGCATCCCTACATGATTTGACATTAATGCCCTTAAATAATATGACCGTTGGAGTGGATAAGATCAGTGACTTGGCATGGCTTATCGAAACGGTCGGGACTCTCAACTGTGAGAGTCCTCATGTCACTCATATTCCTCACTTGAGGCTTTTGGTAGGATTTGGCTTGGGTTGAGCATCATGAGGAATTTCATTCCATAGCGTTACTTTGACCCCCTTTAACAGTACGGTGTTCCTATTCATCAAATGCGAAGAAAGTAAAACAGAAAACGTAAATCTTCATGCTTCAATTTCTTCAGAACGATTTTCTTCAGGAACCACCGATCTTCTCAATATCAATATCTTCATGAGGAATATCAATTTCATCGCAAATTCTTCGCAATTCATTTCTTCAGCTTCAGACCAATTTCTTCAACTGAAGACATATATTTTTAGGGGTCGATATTCTTCAAATAACTCAAACTCCTCAATGACTTATAGATCCTGTGTACACTTAAAAACACATTAGATACTTAACCTATAAGTCTTCAAACCACCAAAATCACTAAGGGGCACTAGATGCACTTACAAGTATCAAGATGAGGCACCAATGTACCTGCGCAAAAACAGCAAACTTGCACCCAACGCTACAAAGGGGTTGTCAATCCCTTCATGATTGATTGGAAGGTGATATCTGAAGGCGGAAAGTGCAACAAAGTAAAAGTGTAGGGCTGAAAATATGATGTGAAGTAGACCCCGGGGCCATAGTGTTCACTAGAGGCTTCTCTCAAGATAGCAAATATTACGGTGGGTGAACGAATTGTTGTCGAGCAATTGATAGAACCGCGCAAAGTCATGACGATATCTAAGGAAATGATCATACATATAGGCATCACGTCCGAGACAAGTAGACCAATACTTTCTGCATCTTCTACTATTACTCCACACATCGACCGCTATCCAGCAAGCATCTAGTGTATTGAGTTCATGACAAACAGAGTAACGCCTTAAGAAAGATGACATGATGTAGAGGGATACATTCATGCAATAGATATAAACCCCATCTTTTTATCCTTGATGGCAACAACACGATGCGTGCCTCGCTACCCCTTCTGTCACTGGGTGAGGTCACCGCACGGTATGAACCCAAAACCAAGCACTTCTCCCATTGCAAGAATCATAGATCAAGTTGGCCAAACAAAACCCAGAACTCGAAGAGAATTACAAGGATATGAAATCATGCATATAAGAGATCAGAAGAAACTCAAATAAGATTCATAGATAATCTGATCATAAATCCACAATTCATCGGATCTCGACAAACAGACCGCAAAAGAAGATTACATCGGATAGATCTCCAGGAAGATCATGGAGAACTTTGTATTGAAGATCCAAGAAAGAGAAGGAGCCATCTAGCTACTAGCTATGGACCCAATGGTCTATGGTGAACTACTCACACATCATCGGACAGGCAATGGTGTTGATGAAGAAGCCCTCCGTATCCGAATCCCCCCTCCGGCAGGGCACTAGAACGTGCCCCAGATGGGATCTTGCAGAGACAGAAGCTTGCGGTGGCGGGAAAGTATTTTCGTGGATCTCTCTCGTGGTTTTGGATTTTTCGGGGATTTATAGGCGGAAGAAGTAGGGTAGAGGATCCACAGGGGGCCCACAAGCCTACTAGGCGCGGGCCCCCCTGGCCGCGCCTAGGGGGCTTGTGGCCTCCCCTGGTGCCCTCTCCCTTGGTTCTCAAGCTCCTGTGTATCTTCTGTTCCGGAAAAAATCTTTTCGGAGGTTTTATTCCGTTTGGACTCCGTTTAATATTCTCCTCTGAAAAGTGTCAAAAACACGGAAAAAACAGGAACTGGCACTTGGCACTGAGTTAATAAGTTAGTCCCAAAAAATATATAAAAGGCATACAAAACATCCAAAGTTTGACAAGATAATAGCATGGAACCATCAAAAATTATAGATACGTTGGAGATGTATTAGTCATGCACCCTATGTGAGAGGATTGTTCATATTGAATCTTGATAGCGATGATACGCATATACATAACATTGAGACCAAAAGAGTTAGAGTTGACAATGATAGCACCATGTTTCTGTAGCACTGCCGCTTAGGTCATATTGGTGTAAAGCACATGAAGAAACTCCATTCCGATGGACTTTTGGAGTCACTTGACTTTGATTCACTTGACACGTGCGAACCATGCCTCATGGGCAAGATAACTAAGACTCCGTTCTCCGGAACAATGGAGCGTGCACATGACTTGTTGGAAATCATACATACCGATGTATGTGGTCCGATGAGTGTGGAGGCGCGCGGCGGATATCATTATTTTCTCACCTTCACTGACGATTTGAGTAGATATGGTTATGTCTACTTGATGAAGCACAAGTCTGAGACGTTTGAGAAGTTCAAGCAATTTCAGAGTGAAGTTGAAAATCATCGTAACAAGAAGATCAAGTTCCTACGGTCTGATCGTTGGGGTGAATATGTGAGTTTCGAGTTTGGTGCTCACTTAAGACAATGTGGAATTGTTTCACAGTTGACACCGCCTAGAACACCACAGTGTAATGGTGTGTTCGAACGTCGTAATCGTACTTTATTAGATATGGTGTGATCTATGATGTCTCTTAACGATTTGTCGTTATCGTTTTGGGGTTATGCATTAGAGACAACTTGCATTCACTTTAAATAGGGCACCATCAAAATCCATTGAGACGACACCATACGAACTATGGTATGGCAAAAGACCAAAATTGTCGTTTCTTAAAGTTTGGGGATGTGATGCTTATGTCAAAAAGCTTCAGCCTGAAAAGCTCGAACCCAAAGCGGAAAAGTGCGTCTTCATAGGTTACCCAAAAGAGACAGTTGGGTATACCTTCTATCTCAAATCTGAGGGCAAAGTGTTGGTTGCTAAAATGGAGCTTTTCTTGAGAAGGAGTTTCTCTCGAAAGAATCGAGTGGGAGAAAGATAGAACTTGATGAGGTTGTCGAACCTCTAATCCCTCTATATGGTGGCGCAGGGCAAGGGGAAACCCATGTTTCTGCGGCGCCAGTTGAGGAGGAAGTTGATGATGATGATCATGAAACTTCGGATCAAATTCCTATCGGACCTCGCAGGTCGACAAGATCATGTACTGCTCCTGAGTGGTACGGTAATCCTGCCTTATCAATTATGTTGTTGACAACAATGAACCTGCGAATTATGAATAAGCAATGGTGGGCCTAGATTCCAACAAATGGCTGGAGGCCATGAAGTCTGAGATAGGATCCATGTATGAGAACAAAGTGTGGACTTTGGAAGTACTACCTGAAGGCCGCAAGGCTATTCCGAACAAATGGATCTTTAAGAAGAAGACGGACGCAGAAGGTAATGTGACCGTTTATAAAGCTCGACTTGTGGCAAAGGGTTTTTCACAAGTTCAAAGAGTTGACTACGATGAGACATTCTCACTGATAGTGATGCTTAAGTCTGTCCGAATCATGTTAGCAATAGATGCCTTTTACGATTGTGAAATCTGGCAGATGGATGTCAAAACGGCGTTCCTTAACGGTTTTCTTAAGGAAGAGTTGTATATGATGCAACCCGAAGGTTTTGTCGATCCAAAGAATGCTAACAAAGTACGCAAGCTCCAGCGATCTATTTATGGACTGGTGCAAGCATCTCGGAGTTGGAATAAGCGCTTTGATGAGGTAATCAAAGCATTTGGGTTTATACAAGTGGTTGGAGAATCTTGTATTTACAAGAAAGTGAGTGGGAGCTCTGAGGCGTTTCTAATATTATATGCGGATGACATATTGCTGATTGGAAACAACGTGGAGCTTTTGGAGAGCATAAAGGATTACTTGAATAAAAGTTTCTCTATGAAGGACCTAGGAGAAGCTGCTTACATTCTAGACATTAAGATCTATAGGGATAGATCGAGACGTCTGATAGGACTTTCACAAAGCACATACCTTGATAAAGTTTTGAAGAAGTTCAAAATGGATCAGTCCAAGAAAGGGTTCTTGCCAGTATTACAAGGTATAAAGTTGAGTAAGACTCTGTGCCCAGCAACTGCGGAAGATAGAGAACAAATGAGTTCCATCCCCTACGCTTCCGTCGTAGGTTCTATCATGTATGCAATATTGTGCAGTAGACCAGACGTCAGCTTGGCCATAAGTATGGCAGGCTGGTTTCAGAGTAATCCAGGAGTGGATCACTGGACGGCGGTCAAGAATATTCTAAAGGACCTGATAAGTACTAAGGAAATGTTTCTCGTTTATGGAGGTGACAAAGAGCTCGTCGTAAAAGGTTACATCGACGCAAGTTTTGACACCGATCCGGATGACTCTAAGTCACAAACCGGATACATATTTATTCTTAAGGGCTTGTTCGGTTAATCCTCACCACAAGAGGATTGGAGAGGATTGGAGGGGATTGAGGTGGAATTTGGCTTACAGGGGATTTAATCCTCCCCAATCCACTCCAATCCCCTTCAAATCTATTGCAACCGAACAAGGCTTAATGGGGGTGCGGTAAGCTGGTGAAGTTCCAAGCAGAACGTCGTAGCAGATTCTACTTGTGAAGCAGAGTACATGGCTGTCTCGGAGGCAGCAAAGGAGGGTGTCTGGATGAAGCAGTTCATGACAGATCTTGGAGTTGTGCCGAGCGCACTAGATCCATTAACTTTGTTATGTGACAACACTGGTTCCATTACCTTAGCAAAGGAACTAAGGTTTCACAAGAAGACCAAACACATCAAACGACGCTTCAACCTCATCCGCGACTACGTCGAAGGAGAGGACGTGAATATTTGCAAAGTGCACACAGATCTGAATATAGTAGACCCGCTGACTAAACCTCTTCCACGGGCAAAACATGATCAACACCAGCACTGTATGGGTGTTCAATTTATTACAATGTAAATCGCATGGCGATGTGAGGACTAGATTATTCACTCTAGTGCAAGTGGGAGACTGTTGGAAATATGCCCTAGAGGCAATGATAAATAGTTATTATTATATCTCCTATTTAAAGATAATCGTTTATTATCCATGCTATAATTGTATTGAATAAAAACATAGATACATGTGTGGATACATAGACAAAACAATGTCCCTAGCAAGCCTCTAGTTGGCTAGCCAGTTGATCAATGTTAGTCAAGGTTTTCTGGCTATGTGCAAGTGTTGTCACTTGATAACTGGATCACATCATTAGGAGAATCATGTGATGGACTAGACCCAAACTATGAACGTAGCATATTGATCGTGTCGTTTTATTGCTATAGTTTTCTGCGTGTCAAGTATTTGTTCCTATGACCATGAGATCATATAACTCACTGGCACCGGAGGAATACCTTGTGTGCATCAAACATCACAAGGTAACTGGGTGACTATAAAGGTGCTCTACAGGTATCTCCGAAGGTGTCCGTTGAGTTAGTATGGATCAAGACTGGGATTTGTCACTCCGTGTGACGGAGAGGTATCTCGGGGCCCACTCGGTAATACAACACCACACACAAGCCTTGCAAGCAATGTGATTAAGTGTAAGTCACAGGATCTTATATTACAGAACGAGTAAAGAGACTTACCGGTAACGAGATTGAAATAGGTATGTGGATACCGACGATCGAATCTCGGGCAAGTAACATACCGAAGGACAAAGGGAATGACATATGGGATTATATGAATCCTAGACACTCAGTTCAACCGATAAGATCTTCGGAGAATATGTAGGATCCAATATGGGAATCCATGTCCCGCTATTGGATATTGACCGAGGAGTGCCTTGGGGCATGTCTACATAGTTCTCGAACCCGCAGGGTCTGCACACTTAAGGTTCGGCGATGTTTTAGTATAGTTGAGTTATATGTGTGGTTACCGAATGTTGTTCGGAGTCCCGGATGAGATCACGGACGTCATGAGGGTTTTCGGAATGGTCCGGAAACGAAGATTGATATATAGGATGGTTTCATTTGGTTACCGGAAGGTTTTCGGGCATTGCCGGCATTGTACCGGGAGTGACAGATGGGTTCCGGAAGTTCACCGGGAGGGGGGCAACCCACCCGGAGGAAGCCCAATGGCCCTAGGGTGGCGCACCAGCCCTTAGTGGGCTGGTGGGACAGCCCAAGAGGGTCTTGCCGCCAAGAGAAGAAAAACCAAAGAGAACGAAAAAAAGGGGAGGTGGGAAGGAAGAGAAGGACTCCACTTTCTAATCCTAATTGGAGTAGGATTCCTCCTCTCCTCCTTGGCCCGCGCACCCTTGAGGGCTTGGCCCTCAAGGCAAGCCTCCTCCTCCTCCCTCCTATATATAGTGGTGATTTAGGGCTGATTTGATACAACTTTTGCCACGTGCAACTCAGATCTAGACACCATAGTTCTTCCTCTAGATCGTATTTGTGCGGAGCTCGGGCGGAGCCCTGCAGGAGTAGATCGTCACCACCACCAGAGTGTCGTCACACTGCAGGAGAACTCATCTACTTCTTCGTCTTGCTTGCTGGATCAAGAAGGCCGAGATCATCGTCGAGCTGTACGTGTGCTGAACGCGGAGGTGTCGTCCGTTCGGCACTAGATCGGAACGGATCGTGGGACGGTTCGTGGGGCGGATCGAGGGACGTGAGGACATTCCACTACATCAACCGCGTTTCTTAACGCTTCCTGTTGTGCGATCTACAAGGGTACGTAGATCCAAATCTCCTCTCGTAGATGTACATCACCATGATAGGTCTTCGTGTGCATAGGAAATTTTTTGTTTCCGACGCATCGTTCCCCATCACTCTCCCACTGTTTGTGTTGATACTTCGGGAATTTGGTCTTCATATCAGCGTACTCCTCGTCGATCAAGGCGAGTGCCATATGAGCCATCGAAGTCCTCTCATGTTGAAGCCTGAATATGTCTTGGATATATCAATGTGCTAGTGAGCTGGTATCTCAATACCAAAGATGTCGCTCATCTTTAGCTTGTCATTCCTTATGTCAACGCTAGCAAAACATATGCCGCTGCGAAGGAAGTCCATGAGTTCTAGACAATGCTTGTCACTACTGCAACAACAACAAATTAAAATGGAACAAATGTTACATACTGCTGCAACGAGGAAAAATGTTTCACTACAACTAAAGAGAAATTTATCTTTAGGATTCAAATGGAACATATTGCTATCTATGCAATTTTCATATCCTATAAATTGATCAAGAAACCGTAAATTAACTATGACATATATATATTCTCCCACGGTTTTGCAAATATGCAACAAGGAAAATTGTTTCACTACAACTAAAGAGAAATTGGTCTTTATAGGATTCCAATGGAACATATTGCTATCCTATGCAATTTTCATATCCTATGAATTGATCAAGAAACCCTCAATTAACTATCCAATAGAACATACATAGAAACTGCATATTGCTATCCAATGGAACCTAGAGAGATCACTATATGCAATTTCCATAACCTTGGATCAAAGAAAGCCTCAAAACTTACCTCGCTCATTGGAAGACCAAGACATGGAGTTCGAAACATAGTTGCATGACGACAACACCTTGTTGATTGACCGTGTACTCTAGATCAAGCCCCAAGAAATTCTCATGCTCCTCCATGGCATCAAGCCATTCCTGCAACTCTCCAAGAGAATGCGGCACCTCCCTGTTGTCGTTAGTGTACATGACATCGAGTTGGGTCGTGCCATGTGCGAGCACCTCTACGAAGCGAGTTCTTGGCATGGTGGAAGAAGAGAAGGGAAGAAGAGAGGGGAAGAAGAGAGGAAGAAGAGATGACAGCAAGAGAGGAGAAGAACAGAGAATGGCGAGGGGCTCTGCTTCGGTTGTGCTTTCCATCGCTGGAAACGACGCGGGAGGCGAACCATTTGGACCTTTAGTCCCGAGTTGAGCCACCAACCAGGACTAAAGGGTGATACAAACAGTTTCCACCACCACTTAGTCCCGGTTTGATCCACCACCCCGGACTAAAGGGGGATATGAACGGTTGCCGGCCTATTGGTCCCGATTCATGTATGGAACCGGGACCAAAGGGGTGACACGAACCGGGACCAATGGCCCACGATGCCCGGCCAGCGCCCTGGCCTCATGAACCGGGACCAGCGACACCATAGGTCCCAGTTCGTGTGTGAACCGGGACTAATGAGATTTCAGGCCCTGGAACAAAGCCCTCTTTTCTACTAGTGAGTGTACACGGGCCCTATAAGACACTAAGGAGTTTGAGTTATTCGAAAAATATCGACCCCTAAAAATGTACGTCTTTGGGTGAAGACTTTGGTCATTCCTTGAAGACTTTGATAGCGAAGAAATTGCTATTTCTCATGAAGACTTTGAAAATGAGGAATTTGGTGCATCCCTAAGAAAATGCTCTGAAGACTTTGAAGCTTGAAGATTTACTCTTTCTGTTTCATTTTCTTCTTTCTTGAGTCATAGGAACACTGTATTGTTAAAGGGGGTCGAGGTAATACTAAGGAAAAGTTTCCTCATGATGCTCAACTCAAAACCTACACATACCAAACCCTTCGAGTGAAGCCTTTGAAAATATCTCATAGCTTAGTCAAAGTCTTGAGTGACAGAGACGAGGTTCTTCTCGTCGCTGAAGAAATTGCACTAAGTGAGGAGTTAGGATTTCGCTAGTGCGAACTGCCGACCAGTGAGGAACATGATAGACACGAGGACTTTCACAATTGAAAGATCCAACCGTTGCCGCACGGCACGCCACCTGTCCCCAATCCTATCCACCCAACGGTCATATCATTGGGGCATTAATGTCAAATCATGTTGGGATGCTCCCAGACTATAAATAGCCCCCCCCCCCCCCACAACCACTAGTTGGTTGGCTGCTCCGAGAGAAACTTATACTTGTCATTTAGAGCCCAATCCTCGAGGACTTTGAGCGGAAATCATCAAGTGAGGAAAAAAACCCAAACACCCAAACCAAAACCCAAAAACCCCAAAGTGATTGAGCATCACTAGAGAGATAGTTCCTGTGTGGAACCGATGCTTGTTATCTTTTAGGACTGTGCATCCCCTAGACGGTTAGGCGTCATGGTGTAGAGCATCCAGCAGTAAATTGTGGATCGCGAGGTGACTGAGTTTGTGAAGGTTTGGAAGTATTCCCTGAAGACTTACCACAAGTGTTGGGCGAGGACTGTGTGTCCTTAGCTCAAGGAGAATACGGTAGGGATTGTGTGTCCTTTGGTTTGAATATCAAGCCGCTCCAAACCAGACGTATGACTGTCAGAGCAGTTGGAACTGAGTCATCAAAATCATTGTCTTCATCAAGGAACGGGTTCTAATTTCTCAACTCTTTCATTTCCTCAATTGCATGTTGATGACTTTGATCTTTACTGTTTGAAGAATTTGACTGAAAACTTTTCTAATTCCTCACCTCAAATTATTCACTTAAGTTATTCATCACCTGTTTATCCTAATCACGCGACATGTGCAACGTGACGTTTCACTTCACTCTGACGACTAAGCTACAGTTGTCTTTGCACATCTCTTTGAATACTTACTCCGCTGCACTCCATTCGTGACTGAGGACTTTCCTCACTAGGAATTTCCATAGTGACGAATTTGTAAAAATTGCCTATTCCCCTCCCCCTCTAGTCGATATAATGCACTTTCACTACTCGACTAAGAGAAAGCGTAAATATTACTTGATCGAATCTTGCTTCTAAAGATAAAAATTGGTGATCGCCTTCTTATGGTGATCGTGTTAAAAAAATACATTATACAGGTCCCACAAAACAAATATCATATGGTAATCTTGGTATGGTGAGTTTTTCTTAGCTAGCTCTCCTCACAAATCTCCAGCACGAACCTTTGTTACTGCTGAAATTGCAGAAGATATGTCGACTAACCGTGTTGTCACCCTTGCTCATGATGAAGGTTTTCAAAAGGTTATTGTGGCTCCTGGTCGGAGAGTGTGTTAAAGATAAAATTGATGATCACCTTCTTATGATGATCGAGTCAATTGCTTCTCAAATGTCTCTGCACGCCATGCGCTCTGTGTATCAAAATCATAATGTACATTCGGACTTTATCCGGGAGACTCTATAATGATGTCATTTAATCAATGAAGTGCCGTACTTGGCTGAAAAATAATAATCCCCAGCGCGACACATCCGTTGGTGCTCTGAAGATGACACCAAAAAAGCAGGTACAGTCTATCTGTTGGACTATGCTCATCAGTCATCAGTGTGCCAGGACACTGGTGCCTTTCTTATCAATTTGCGAGAATCACATGCAACGCTTTGTTTTCGTGCGCATGAATTGCAAAATGAGTATGGTGGGATCCCATATATGTGAAGCCCACTTTGAGAAACCCTTCCACTAACACTTTGTCCCCCATGTTCATCACGAGTGTACATATACTAGGAGGCCTTTTCTGACTGTAGCCTCACAATTCCCATTTTTCTCCGTGAACCACAAGCACCACTGACTCGCGGGCTATCTGTTGGTAAATATGGGAATTGGTCATGTCGATGGAGTTCACTAATGGATTTTACATCTCTCTGAACAAGTGAATTTTTATCTTCGAGGTGTCCAAAATTCATAGTTACCAAATTGCTCAAAAAACAGTGGGGTGCCTCTCTTTTCATTCTACTCTCTCTGGACCAATGAGCTTCAAAATGCTACTCATCTTGCCTTGAAATGGTTGTCACAACGGTGTTTTTCCATGTTTTAAAGATTGGCTGAATAGCATTACCAGCTTTCCGAAAACCATCAAATATTACTGATCTCTGGCCACTAATCAGAAACGTATGTTCTGCATCTAATGTTAGTTAATGTACTGCTAAATACTGATGTATACTATGTTGGAGCATGTTGCTTGGTTGTGTGGGTGCAGTATGGCAATCTACCACTTACAAACTGCGGCCTGAGTGGCTGCTGCTATCTGACACAACAGAACGACTCTTGCACAATTTGATGAGGGATATATCAATTGTAAGATATATGCAGGTTGATATTCTAGCTGTAATCCACACCATTCAGTAGTGCATGATCCACTTGCTACCCCACTGACCAAAATTGCGACAAGATTGTAGCAATTGGAGGATAGCATGGCTGAGAGAGAGACCCTATATAACGAACATACGATTACATGATTGGCACAAGTAGAGTTGTTGTTGATAAACCTTACTTAGACCATGGTAGCATCAGAAATAGCAACAGTTTTCCTTCTGTTGAATGCCTTGCTGAGAGGTTCTTTGGTCCAAAGCCAAGGACTCCAGAGAGGATTCTACGACTCCAGCTGCCCTGACGCAGAGGATATCGTGAGGTCCACTGTCGGGAAGTACTACAACAACGATGCCACCATCGCCCCGGGCTTGCTCAGGCTGCACTTCCACGACTGCTTTGTCCAAGTCAGTTCAGTAATTCTGTTCCCTACACTTTACAGCATGCAGTTCTACGATTCTATAAATTTATCACTCTGAATCACATGTCATATTGTTCCTTTTCATTTCGCTGTAGACAGCAAAATGCACATGTAAAGGGAAGTAAGCAAAGGACCTAGGGCAGTTAGGCTTTCCTGTCTGACATGCTACTACTTTGTAGGGATGTGATGCTTCCGTTTTGATTTCTGGAGCATCATCCGAGAGGAGTGCACCACAGAATTTCGGTCTCAGGGGATTTGAGGTGATAGACGATGCCAAGTCCCAGCTGGAATCAACGTGCCCTGGGGTGGTGTCCTGCGCCGACATACTGGCCCTCGCCGCACGTGATTCCGTCGATCTGGTAGGCAAGTTTTGCTGCTGACTGAACTCCTGCTAAGAACTGTTCACTTTTCGACTGAGAGCACGATGACTGAAATTTTTGTTTTCGTTCGTCACGTTCTATGTCGATGGCAAGGCCGGCGGGCCAAGCTGGGCAGTGCCTCTGGGACGAAGAGACGGGAGGATCTCATCAGCTGCAGATGCCAAGGCCCTTCCGTCCCCGGCCGACCCCGTGTCCGTCCAGCGGCAGAAGTTCGCAGCTCAGGGACTGTCCGACCATGATCTCGTCACACTAGTCGGTAACTGATCCTCCTCGATAACGATCCCTTCATGCAGCAAATCCACATCCGAGAAATGATAACACGAGCCTGCATGCATGCATGCCGACGATGATCCGCAGGCGCGCACACCATCGGGCAGACGGACTGCGCGTTCGTGCGGTACCGGCTGTACAACTTCACGGCGACGGGGAACGCGGACCCGTCCATCAGCCCGGCGTTCCTGCCGCAGCTGCGGGCGCTGTGCCCGCCGAACGGCGACCCGGTGCGGCGGGTGGCGCTGGACAAGGACGGCGCGGGGTCCTTCGACGCCGCCTTCTTCAAGAACGTGAGGGACGGCAACGCCGTGCTGGAGTCGGACCAGCGGCTGTGGGGCGACGACGCGACGCAGGGGGTGGTGCAGAAGTACGCCGGCAACATCCGGGGCCTCTTCGGGCTCCGCTTCACCTACGAGTTCCCCAAGGCCATGGTGAGCCTCGGCGGCGTCGCCGTCAAGACCGGCAGGCAGGGCGAGATCAGGAGGAAGTGCTCCAGGTTCAACTGAACCTGAACTGATAGTATATGCAATTCTGGATGAGTATCACTGGGTTGACGCTATGCTTGTACTAATAATATAATAATAAACCAATTAACTGGTGGGCAGCGTACGTGCCTTGTATAAAAGTGTCTCTAGTTGCAAGGTTTCCTTTCACTCTCTGCTGCGTGAGCCAAGGCTAGTGTTTGTTCCACGATCATGTGCGTCAGCCTTCAGATACGCTGACAGAAATATTTGTGCTGTTTTATTAAGCTGAAGCTAGCATACGAGTACTTCAAGGGAAAGATTAATTAAATTCACACAAGGGCATTTGGTCTAGTGGTATGATTCTCGCTTAGGGTGCGAGAGGTCCCGAGTTCAATTCTCGGAATGCCCCTTATTTTTTCTTTTTTCCCCCTCTGTATTGGGGGACAACATACAGTCTGAACCTCCCCTTATTTTTTCTTTTTTCCCCCTCTGTATTGGGGGACAACATACAGTCTGAACCAACCACCTTGTAGATGTTACAACTGATCTGTTGTATTTTTAGCATTTTTCGAAGAAGCGATATCATTGGGAGTTTTGATCTAGCGTACAAACTCAGATGCTCAAGCTAGGAAAAACCACAAACCATAGATTTATTCAAGGGATTCAAGTCATCCATATACTTAATTTTGGAGCTCTCTCATTTAGTTGAAGAGTTCAATTTCGAATATGGTTCACGATTTTGACTGGGTCAATGATTTTGATTAAGATGTCTAATTTTGGTTTGATTCATGATTGTTATTCAATTGAACCATTCAAATTTCGATTTTGTTCTTAATTTTTGTCGGGTCAATGATTTCGATTGAGGTGTTCAATTTTGAAT
This sequence comes from Hordeum vulgare subsp. vulgare, assembly GCF_904849725.1. Taxonomy (NCBI): domain Eukaryota; kingdom Viridiplantae; phylum Streptophyta; class Magnoliopsida; order Poales; family Poaceae; genus Hordeum; species Hordeum vulgare. Next base: position 80,191,546 of record NC_058520.1, on the reverse strand, counting down.
TTGGTTCGTGAATCAGACCTAGTCAACGGTTTCTCAAATCAATCAGCGACAATCAACCTATAGAAACACATCAGCCCCGCCCATCCTCTCCTCACCTGGCAAAAAGAAACATCAACATGCGACATTATACCATCAATATAGTACATGTGATCTTCAACGAAAAACTTTTCACATGCATGTGCGTTGATTAGTAGAGAACACATAATCTCACGCGCAGAAAAGGCCCACCAAAACACCGTGTTATAAAAAGTAAAAATTACTCTATCATCTCCCCACGTGCCAAACCAAATATTTTTTTATGAGACTCCGACAATACAAAACAAGACGCGCACAATCATTTTTTTCTTTTTTCAAAAAGGAGGTTATCCCCCGGCCTCCGCATCAGAACGATGCATGCGGCCACTTTATTAGAAAAGAAATAGTTTAACAAAGTCTTCAAGTCTCAAGAAATAAAAACGCTCACAAAGAGCTGGAAATAGAGAAAACGCTCACAAAACGCACAACCATTTAGTAATACACTATGCTCTTTAATTTTAGCGCCTCCTATTCAATTGAGGAGTCATAATTGGATTTGGTTTACGATTTTGGTCGGATCAAGGATCTCTCTTTTTCAGTTATGGCAATCAATTTTGAATAAGATTCACAGTTTTGACAAGGTCAATGATTTTTCAAAAACTATCCTCCCTAATTTTAGAACCTCCGTTCAACTGAGGTGTAACATTTGGATTTGGTTCACGATTTTGGTCGGGTCAACAATTTCTCAAAAAGCTCTTTAATTCAGTGAAGGTAATCAATTTTAGAGTTTTTTTTCATAATTTTGACTTGGTCAATTATTTCTCAAATTAATCGGCAACAACAAACCTTCAGCAACATCGAGGACCTCTTTGGGCTCCACTTCTCCTATGAGTTCCCCAAGGCCATGGTGAGCCTCGGCGGCATCGCCGTCAAGATCGGCAGGCAGGGTGAGATCAGGAGTAAGTGCTCCAGGTTCAACTGAACTGATAGTATATGCAATTCTGAATGAGTATGACTGGGTTGATGCGATGCTCGTAATAATTAAGGACAATAAAACCGCACCTAATCCGAGCTCTCTCACGCATCCATTGGTTTTGACCGTTGGATCTCGCTTCACTGTCGTTGTTGGTCGTCCGATGCATCATTCCCAGCAGTGCGGGATCCGAGCTCTCTCACGCATCCATTGGTTTTGACCGTTGGATCTCGCTTCACTGTCGTTGTTGGTCGTCCGATGCATCATTCCCGGCAATGCGGGCTGCGCCTGGGGCCCTGGGCCGGTTGTCCTTGGCCTGCTATTCCGGGGGCAGAATCGGTTGCCTCTCGTTCATTGTTACTGGTTAACGTCCGATCCGAAACGAGCCGTAATGATTCTACCCCGTGTCCACGTCCTATACCTAATGTCCTAATCCCTTTCTCGCACCTCGCCCCTCGCCGCTACCCCCGACCACTCCCAGTCTCGCCCTAGGTCAGAGAGAGATAGAGAGGGGGGTGATTGATGGGAGCGGCGCCGTCCACTGGCGATCCACACATCAGGTCCCCTTGATCCTTCACCCTTCAGATGGCAGCGGTGGCGTCAACTGGCGATCCACGCATCTGGCTCCCGCCGATCCTTCTCCTCTCGCGATGGCAGCGTGGCGACCGCTGGCGATCCACGGATCTGGCTCCCCTCGATCCTTCTCCTCTCGCGACATATGTGCGCCGCCGCGATGTAGGGCAAATGGAGGAGTGCGTGAAGACCAGGAGGTGAAGTGTGGCACCCCTCATGACGATTAGCAGCATCGGAGACGTCAGCTCGCCCGACGGTCGGCTGGATCCCAGACGCAACTATTGTCAAAAACGGACGCTGCCCTTCCGCCCTTAGACCACATCGGCACGCTGGCAAGGAGTACTCATCTATCTCTCTGCAGGTCCCCATCATTATTTCAACCTCCATATTGTGCTGATCTATCCATGTCATAGGCATCCTCCCGCCATTCCTTATTACCTTTGACTGCTATATGGAACAATCAGGAGTAGATGGAACTTGGGAGCACAAAGGGATCAGTTCCTACTTATGGTTAAGAATCTAGAGGAAACACAAGGTATCTCTTTGTTTTTTAATTATCTATCCAAAAGGTATTATTGTTAGTGAGTGCCAAATATTTGATACTTTGGCATTCTCTTGTTATTTCAGAATTTCCATGGGATTTACATTGGACACTAGACTGTTTCACGTCTCAAAATTCATGTCCTTAATTACTTCCAGGTACACCTTCCCTTCTTCCACTTTAAATTTAGACCTTCCCTTCTTCCACTTTCAGTTTAGCTCTTGAGTTAATACAAGTTGTGGCTCTTTAGTAGGTTAGGCACTTAACCACAAGGAAAAACAGTAGCCGTGCATACAATGCAAAGTTAGCAACGAAACTGAATTTGGTTGTGGAGAAGATCTTGATTGAGTCATGTAACAAGTCCTCGAGCATGAACCATTATACTAAATGGAACCGACCAGGAAGCTCTTCTTTCGAGGTAAAACTTTTTAACTTTATGTATCCAATGAATTTCAGAGTGATATTCATCTAAAAGTGTTCTTAGATAACTTAACATTTCGGTTTTTGGAGTATTGAATTTTTGTGGAAAAATTGATGATCTCTGGTCAATGTGAAGAGGCTGATGAGCTAGAAGACTATCAACTCAATACGTGTGTGTATTACTTAACAATGAAAAACTACCTTGCTATCAACTACGAGAAAGGGGTTCAATCGATTATCTCAGGTAAGTACTTGCCTTCAGGTTAGACGTGGAATAATATAACTCTGATAGGGATAAGCTAGCTTATTTCCCTGTACACTGCTACTTTTCACAAGAAAAATGTAGATGCCATAATAGCAGTGTGTAGTTAGCCAGAAATCCAGAATATATATCAATCTCCAGCTTATACCTTCTGGAAACTTATGGATTTAATTAGTGTAGATGCAATATGCTACTGGATTCAAAACTAAAAGTAGGGGGCACCACAGATGCGTCTGGTCATTGTGCGGTTCAACTTCGCTATGAATTAAGCCATGGAGCTAGGCGATGATAAAAATTGATGTTCAATGCTGAAGGCAAATGTATTATTACCCTGCATTTTTGTTTGGTCATGTGGGTTTCAAGAGGACCAACTTCGATTATAACATTGTGCACAATTCACTTATAACATATATGACCAAGTAATAGCACAATGTTGCTGAACTGCAGACATACCCCTTCTAGGACATATGATGCATAGTGGATTATGTTTCTACATTATTTAGAAAAAATACTTCTACACTAATCTGCTAAAGTAGAACATGTAAATGCTTACACAAAGTTCTTTTTAGGAGAGCAGTACAACAAAAATCATTTTTATGTGGTTTAGAAACTATCGTGAGATGTTTCCCTTTGTGGTGTTTCAAGTTATAAAGTAAAATAAATATCTTTTGTTGTCTCACCTTTTTAGTGTTCAACATTCAGACAACAAACTTAATTATGTCTCTTATTTAGTGAAATAACATTATCAATTACTACCCTTCTAATCTTACAAGGTCACGCAAATGCAACATTTCGTTGGACAAGACTCATACTGATATAATCGAGATCATGCAGTGAAGGTTTTCTCCTATAATAGTGAGGGTTAATCCAGCATTTCTAAAGATGGGTAATAATGACGTTTCCTAGATGGAGTGTAGTAATGTCATGGTCCCTTTGATGACATACATATTTGTTCTTTGTTGTGAACTTAAAAGAACTGAAAAAACCAACCTACTAATTCAAAATTCAAAACCGTGGAACTGTTTTTTCTTTCTTTTTGTATACTTCTCCTGATGTTTTGTTGACAAGCACATATTGCTAATCCGCATTTCATGATTACATGTTTTTCGCTGATATTTTTTACTCAATATAATGGTTTGCAATGGTCTTCTGCTCAATATAATTGGTGTTATAGAATAAATAAAACTACTTTACTTTTAGAAATTTATCAACCCTTTTTAATATGTTTATTACTACCAATTACGAAACAGAACAAATCAGTGCATCAACGAGGACCAGGATTACCAAATGATGAGTTGATAAACTGCCAATAAGATATGAAATCAAGAACCATGTGTGCCATATGATGAGCAAGAACAACGAGCTAGGCTAAAACTTTTGGGAAAACGAAGATCAAACAAGTTGATGGGTGTTTATGATTTCAGTTCTTAGGAAGATTATTTAAGGCTGGTTGTACAACAGCTTTAGAGTTGTCTTTTTACCTTACAACCTGATGTTGTAGCTAAAACTCCTAGCTGGTTACAATAAGATTTCAGTGTCTGATCTTGCAACTGTAGTACACACATTATACTGTGCTAAAACAAGTACCATTGCTGTGTTTTGCTAACCTGAATATTCAGTTTGTTGTCCTTAAATCCAAGAAACTTATTTTGTACTCGTGCAGTTTCATGATATAAGACGTTATTACATCCAATATGCTTATTGAAGAAATGTATGGGCGCGTCAACGCGCGTCAGCGATGATCTAGTAATATAGTAAAAGTGTCTCTATTTGTAAGGTTTCCTTTCACTCCCTGCTGCGTGAGCCAAGGCTAGTGTTTGTTCCACGATCATGTGCTTCAGCCTTCAGATATGCTGACGGTAATATTGTCGTGTTATATTATGCTGAAGCTAAGGATGGAATATTAGTTCTTTAAAGGTGTTGATTAATTAAAATCAAACAAGGGCATTTGGTCTAGTGGTATGATTCTCGCTTAGGGTGCGAGAGGTCCCGAGTTCAATTCTCGGAATGCCCCTTAATCTTTCTTTATCTTTTTTGTCTCTGTACTATGGGACAACATACACTCTGAAGAAGCAAGATCATTTGGGAGTGTTGATGTAGCGTACAAATTCAGATGCCCAAGCTAGGAGAAAACACAGACCATAGATTTATTCAAGTGATTCAAATCATCCATATACTTCTTAATTTTGGAGCTCTCTCATTTAGTTACAGTGTTCAGGAAGTGGCGCCAAGGGGTATATGAAAGAATACCTCTACGGATGAAGAAAAGCTTCACGGTCGCTGGAGCCATCCAGGAGGGCAGATGCCTGGCCGCTTGGCATCGGCCCGAGCATGGACTTGGAGACGCTCGCAGAGTATGTGGACTTGTGGCATAGAGTTGCGGTAACCGAGCTCGACCCGGAGACACCGGACAGCCTCAGGTGGGCATGGGAGTGCAAACGCGAGTTCTCGATCCGGTTGGCATACGCGGCCAGACTCGCTGGGAGGGAGATCAGCCCAACAGTTGAATTCACATGGAACTCGCAAGCGCCGCTGCAATGCGAGTTCTTTACGTGGCTCGTGGTGAAGAATAGGTGTTGGACCTCTTACCGTCTTGCAATACGTGGCTTACCCCATCAAGACGCCTGTCCCTTCTGTAGTCAAAGCGACGAAACAATTAACCACCTGTTGGTGGAGTGTGTACTGGCAAGGACTGTCTGGCAGGAGGTATGCAACGTCCTCGGCAGAGAGGATTGGGTGCCGCAGCCAGCTAGCCGTTTAAATGAGTGGTCCGCGGAAAGATCATCGGACTATCCTCATGCTTGCTCTTTGGGAGCTATGAAAACAGAGGAACTCAATTGTCTTCGACAGAGCATCACCGTCAGCACGACAGGTTGGTAGAAGGATCTTGGCGGAAGGAAAGGCTTGGAAGCTGACGGGATCTTTCACATGTTGTCACCGCTAGTAGTCAGTGTAACAAACTTTGCAGCGGTGAACTAGGTTGCGTCTTGTAAACATATCCATGTAGAGGGCTCTCTAACGCTTTCTCTATCTATAATACTCCCTCCGTTCCTAAATATAAGTCTTTGTAAAGGTTTCACTAGTAAACTACATACGGATGTATATAGACATACTTTAGACTATAGATTCACTTATTTTGCTCCGTATGTAGACCTCTAGTGAAATCTTTTAAAAGACTTATATTTAGGAACGGAGGGAGTATATGATACGTATAGCTTATGCGTATTCGAAAAAAAAAGTGTTCAATTTTGAATATGGTTCGCGATTTTCACTAGGTCAATGATTTTGATTAAAGTGTCTAATTTTGATTTGATTCATGATTGTTACGGGTCAATGATTTCGATTGAGGTGCTCAATTTTGAATTTGGTTCATGAATCCGACATAGTCAACGATTTCTCAAATCAATCACCGACAATCAGCCTATAAAAACACATCAGCCCCGCACAACCTCTCATCACATGGCAAAAAAAAACATCAACATGCGACATTATACCATCAATATAGTACATGTGATCTTAGATGAGAAACTTTCCCACATGCATGTGCGTTGATTAGTACAGAACATGTAATCTCACATGCATGAAAGGCCCACCGAAAAACAGTATTATCTATATCTATATCTATATCTATACCTACTAATAAAACACCTATTGCTTCTGTGGTACGTCATTAAATTTACCCTTAAAGTTCGTCAAAATTACCCACCAATGCCACCCGTAAATGACAAAAACGATTCGTTTTTTAAACTTCGATTCGGCTCTTTTTTCTGATTCTAAAGGATGCGGTTCCCATATTTTCTCACAGGCACAAAGTTAGCCCAACTGGTTGGGTACGCCTTGTTCCACCCAGGAGACCCAAGTTTAATCCCCATTGCAGCCTACAACCTTTTTTGTTCTTCTATTTCGTATTTTTTTACTTTTTCTTTTCTTTTGCCTTTATACAAAAAAATGTACAGTGAGTATGGACAATAAATAATATTTTTTTTTAATTTTAAAAACTATTGATCGTGTATTTAGAAAACTTTAAATGTGCATAGGATAATGTTTCCTGTGTATAAGAAAAATATACAAAACTATATAATGTGTATGGAACAAAGTAGATATAAAAAAAAGACTTTTCAAAAATGTTAATCGTGTATTTGAGTAATGTAAACCATGTATATAAAAAATGTTCATGATGCATACAAAATATGTGAAATGTGTATTAAAGAAATAGACATCAAAACTCAATAATGTTTCTGATGTCACACGACAAAAAAATGTTTCTAATGTATAAAAAATATACAATGATGTTTATACAAGCTTTATGTAAACAAATGGCTTAGCTCTGATCTTTCATATATATAAACTGTTTTGCTAATTATTCTTTTAAGAATATTGATATTGATACGCAACCTGAAACATTTGGTAGGCATGTACTTACAAATTGATTGTTTTCGATGAAGTTGTCTAATATGTTTGCAACCAAATTAAGACTTCACTTAGATTACAAATGCAAACACAAATATCAGCAAGATAAAAATAATGTTCTTATGCATATGCTATCATTAATTAGCAAAACATACTTTGCCATTTTCATCATAATTCAAATAATGTTCATGCATCTCAAGAAATGTCCTAAAATTTTAAGAACATAATGTGATTACCACAATTGAAGATTATGATTTTTTTCTCCCGTTGCAACACACGGGCCTTTTTGCTATTATTAATAAAAGAAATAAGTATTCTTAGTTCGTCTTGTTATTTTATTAAAAACTCCCTGATGTTTCAAACATTAAACCCGCAGTATTTATTAAATGTTTTTTAAAATAGTCATGTCTTTTAAATGGTAACTCCAAATTTAACATATTATATATAGAATTTGATTAGAAAAATATGTAGAATTTGAATATGATGTTATTTTACATGTTAAAAATTTAATAAAAAAATATCTAGGGTGCAATTTGAATAAATAATTCGTTATTCGCCTTTATTTCATAACGGTACCAATCCCGATTGGAGATGAACACGTCAACAAAATCTGGATTGGAGATGAAATTGATGGTCACTTGTCCGTTTCTTTATATGTATTAAATCTACATGCAAGCCATATAAAAATAGAAGACTTGTGGAATCTTGAATTGAACTTTTGTAGGGATTAGATTACATACCCATCTTTCTTTCATACCGGTACTGATTTGGATTGTGGATGCACATCTCACCAAAATCAAGATTAGAGACCAAATTGAAGATCACTTGACCGTATCTTTGTACGTATTAAATCTACATGCAAGATGTATTTAAATAGATGACCTGTAGAATCTTGAATTAAGTTTTTTAGGCTAAGATCATCTTTGTTTTGGTCGTAGCTACGAATACTCAAATTATAGAGCATCTTTTTATGAATTAAGAGTGTGTGGTATTTTTTTCCCCGTTGCAACGCACGGGCCCTTTTCCTAGTAAAAGCTAAAACATATACTCTATTATCTACCCACATGCCAAACCAAACTTATTTACGAGACTCCGACAACACAAAACAATATGCGTCCAATCTAGGAAAAACCACAAACCATAGATTTATTCAAGGGATTCAAATCACCCATATACTTCTTAGTTTTGGAGCTCTCTCATTTAGTTGAAGTGTTCAATTTCGAATATGGTTTACGATTTTGACTAGGTCAATGATTTTTATTAAGATGTCTATTTTTGATTTGATTCATGATTGTTATTCAATTGAACCATTCAAAATTGAATTTGGTTCATGATTTTGATTAAAGCATACTCTATTATCTTTCCATGTGCCAAACAAAAAAAAATACGAGACATCGACAACACAAAACAAAACGCGCACAACCATTTAGTAATAAACTATGCTCTTTAATTTTAGCGCCCTCCTATTCAATTAAGGTGTTACAATTGGATTTGGTCTGTGGTTTTCGTCGGATCAAGGATTTCCCTCTTTCAGTTATGGCAATCAATTTTAATTCACAATTTTGACAAGGTCAACGATTTCTCAAAACTACCCTCCCTAATTTTAGAGACTCTCGTTCAATTGAGGTGTTACATTCGGATTTGGTTCACGGTTTTGATCGGGTCAACAGTTTCTCAAGAGGCTCTTTCACTGAGTGAAGGTAATCAATTTTAGAGCTTATTCATTATTTTGGCTGGGTCAACTATTTCTCAAATTAACCGACAAAAACAAACCAAAAATCACATCAGTCCCCCACATCCTGTCATCATCGAGAATTGTTTTTCAAGATATGACATTATAGCACCAATATAATACATACCGTCACCAACACAAGAAAAATCCTCACATAAATATGAGTCGATTAACATGGAATTGCACTGCCAAGAAAGTCCACCAAAATACCATATTATGAAAGATCACACGCCATCTTCCCACATGACAAACTAAAGAACAAACAAAAATTATGAATTTCCTACGACACCAACGATGCAACAAAGTGGGCTCAACCCTTCTAGTATGGTATGCTCGCGCATGGGAAGGCAGACTGGTCATTGGGTTTTGAAATGTGTGGACTAAGTAGCGACGCGCTTGTTGATTCAGTGGGGAGAGGGGCATCCGACAAAATTCATGTCTAGGTACCATCGGGCTCTCTTCACCGGACTGTGCACCCCACACCACACTACTGTAGGAATGCCCAGTAGTGGCGGGCGTAAAAATCCTAGTAGTGGCGGGTGAGGCCCCCAGGGGCGCCAGCCACCGACCTCCTGTCACTGCTATTATGGCATCTGTGGTGGGCGGGCACTCGCCACTGTTAGAGCTCATCCAGTAGTGGGCGCTGCTGAACGCCAGCCATTGGTGCATGTTAAGAGTTGCGATGAGCTGTCCCTGTCATCCGTCAGTGCTACCTCTTCGACGTGCAACCCTAGCAGCTCCTACGCGTTACAGGATACAAATATACCACATTACAGCATACAACTAACTTAGTAATCATACACATTATATTTAACATAACAATAACCTAAGATACATACAAATAGATGCGCATCATTAATGTACAACAACTCATGTCGCATCTTATTACGTACACATGCATACAATACCTCATGATAACAACAATACTATAATGACAATGAGTAGGATAAAGATAATCAAGTTCTTTACTCGTCCACTTGTCCACATGGTCTTGCATATTTCATACTTGATTTTCTCTTGACGAAATGTAGTTGGCAATAATGACCATCAACTTCTCTGCAGATGTAGTTAGCATAATGATCCTCATCTTCTCTACGAATGTAGTTGGCATAATGACCCTTAGCTTCTTTTTTAGTCTTATATCATTTGCATCAGCTCTTTGTGTAATTGTTCCACTTCATCTACGTTAATAAATAAAGAAGCAAACAAGTCAATTTCATAGTTATCCAATCACATCGAGCGATGTCACATCTTAATCCTCATAGCATCATAGACAATACAAGTCACCACGTTGCACAGTTTATTAGTAGTTCAGAAGCACATGTTCAGCTCCATCATAACAACTTAGAAATTTAGTTCACGAGCATCGATTATATAGATCACAAGAAAGTAGTGCACTAGTTGTTCAACTCCATCGAAGCTTCGACGATTTCTCGAGCACTCTCCACAGCTCCTCTAGCGCTCGCAACGGCTGCTCTAGCGCTCTCTGAATATGACTAAGGGCTCTCGATGGCTGCTCGAGCACTCACAACATAGGCGAGCACGATCTCGGTGTACTGAGCCACCCTCGTGACGATGTCGACGGCAGTAGGAATTCCATCTATGGTTGTAGGAGTCCTAACAAGCATCTTAACTTCTTCATCTAAATTGCATTAAACAATTTGACATTTAGATAGGGCATTTAGTAAAAAAAACATCATGACCTTTGATAAAAATTGGACATATTGAGTACCAGAAATTAAGTGAAAAAGAACTTAATCCATGCTTCGCAAAAACATTGGCACTCACTATGAATACACCTGAATCATGAAAAAACTGATGTACCATATGATCGTCCATATTTTAAGGCATTCACTTATGAAGATTTAATGATACATTTTAACTATAATAATAAAACGTCGTGTGCATATTTGTAGACATTGGCACTCACAACAAATTTTAGCTATCCTAATAAAATATTGTACAAGAATTTTATTCATATGTTGTAACTAAACTAATAAACTCATGCTGCAAGTAACATTAACAGGGAGAAGGGAGGTGTGCTTACCGGGCCGGAGTAGGACGAAGGGCTGGATGAGGCGTAGGTCGATGGCAGAGGAGTCGGCGGACGGCGAGTTCTATGGAGACAAGGACAATGTTTAATGCGGAGGAAGGCTCGAGCGACGGTCACGAGGAAGTAGTTCAAGGTAGCATTGCATGGAGACACCGACGAACTTCGAGGCGGGGACGGACGATGCGGGCGACGGGGAAGATTAGGTCCTCGATGTTGTTTGAGGCGGCAGACAACGACCTTGACGGTTGCGGCGAACGATGCCACGATGCTGAGAGCGACGAGAGAGGAGGGAGAAGGAGTTGGAGTTTAGAATCATATCCTACTTCCACGGAGGGGGGGGTAGGTAAGGTGTTGTTTAGCAGTGATGAGTGCACAAAAACGATCCCAACCAAGGTATAAGCGTGGGAGGTGGCAACATGATCAAATATAGTAGTGACAAGCGACAGCAAACACCTGCCTTGCGATGCATGAAAATATTTGAAAACGTTTGGCGCGAGGGTGCCCAAATATGGTTGTAGCGGGCAAGGAAGGCGGCATGCCATAGGTATGGAAGCAAGCTATAGTGGGCAGTGATATGCACCCACCGCCGTAGCTTGTCAGCCAGACACGAATTGGAAAAACCATAGCTGTGGTAGGTCGCCGACGCCGCCCGCCACAGCTACATGTGTAGCACTGGCGGCTAGGTTTTAGCGTTCGCTAGTGCTTGCCTTAAAATTAGCAGTGGCGGGTGACACAAACCACCCGCCACTGACGGGGTTCACCTATAAGCCATTTTCCAGTAGTGCTACTTTAGATGTCAATTCCTTGATGCATATTTTTCACCATGATACCATGATCTCGGTCGAGTCGGGATCACAGATCCTCCTTTAGCACGATTGTTAGTTGATTTAGATTCCCTTATGGGTAAAATTCCATGAGGTGTTTTTATATTTTGCGTGAATCCAAATGCTTCGATGGTAGCGACCCTCACTCATATTAGTGCTCCGGTGTTTCGGCATCCTTTTGGACCGGGGGAGGTTGTTGCCTTGGACATGTTGGTCTCGAACCTAGAGGAATTCATGTCATCGATGGCTCCTCATTCGATTTTCTAGCGTCTAGGATCCTTTGGATGTTTCTCCGATAGATCATTCTATGGTACCATTTGTGGAGGAATCTCGTCCTTCGAAGTTAACCGACATTTGGTCGATTAAGCTAACCTTTAGAATTAGGATTTTCCTCTAGCAATTAGTTCATGATCACTTGCCTGTAGGGGTGAAGGTCTTGAAGTATAAAAACCCCGACGATGGCAGATGTCCGTTGTGTGATGTCCTGGAAAGTAACAATCACATATACTTCATTTGTGTGACCATCCACTTCCTTTGGTGTTGCTTTAATAGGGTTTTAGGATAAGGGGGTCTCCTATGAACATTTCAGATCTTTATCTTTACGAGATCATTTGGGCTCACGCAACATTGGGTTGTGTTTGGTGTCGTTTGTTGGCCGTTTTCGTCATTCACATCAAGCTTGTCACTAAGAATATTCGGCGGCAATGCGTTATTGATACATTTTTTTAAATTGCATAGTTTCTTACACTAGTGATTGGCCCTTAGTAAATAGCGTGAAAATGTCGTCATCAAAGATTTCACGCCCGGTTGGGGGATTCGGCTCGTAGACTGGCCCCTCCATCTGTTCCTCTTGGTTGTATCCATTCGGGCTTGGAGCATATTGTTGTGATGTTGCTCACAAGAGTGAACTTGTTTTGCTTTTCGTTTTGAACCTGTTTTCTGATGTAGCTTTGCGGATTCTAGGATGTTTGTTGTTTCATTTATAAACCGACAAAATTCGTTCATTGTGTTGTCAAATACAGGAATCCAAATATTCAAATAACCTACTTGCCCAATTTATTTCGAACAAGGGCATTTGGTCTAGTGGTATGATTCTCGCTTAGGGTGCGAGAGGTCCCGAGTTCAATTCTCGGAATGCCCCTTTATTTTTCTTTTTTTTTTGCCTCTGCAGAAATCCAGAGTTCCAAACAAGAACACAGACTTTATTAAAGGATCAGATTCAAAATCAATTCAATTCCTCCTCTGCGCGCGATGGATCCAGCCACTCGCCTTGGAATTAAAACTAGCGATTTACTGCGTCTGGTGCGGCGGCAGATACGGCAGGCCGCGGCGAGCCCGCTTCATGAGGTTGTACTCCACCAGCGGCGCCGCGTCCGGCACGATCTCCCTCACGCCGTCCAGCGCGCCGAACCGCCCCGCCCACGCCGCCAGCCGCGGCGTCCTGGCCGGGTCGAGGGTCCGCACGCCGCACATGGCCTCGGACGCGCGCAACCACCCGACGAACCCGCCGAGCACCACGTCCACCAGCCCCACGCCGTCCCCGCCGAAGAAGTCCTTGTCCCCGAGCTCCCCCTCGAACGCCTCCAGCACGGAGACGACCTCCCCCGCCGCCCGCGCCCTCTCCTCGGCCGTCTTCCCGCCGTAGAGCGGGATCCACGTGGGGAGCAGCTTCTGGTCGACGTAGGCGGCCCAGAACCGGGCGGCGGCGCGGCCGTGCGGGTCGTCGGGGAGGAGGCGCGGGAGGCTCTCCGGGAACGCCTCGTCGACGTACTCCACGATGACCAGAGACTCGGCGACGGCGCGGCCGCCGTGGATGAGCACGGGCACCTTCCCGCCGTGGGCCGGGTTGGAGGCGAGGAGGAGCTGGCTCTTGCCCCGCTCGCCGAACAGGTCCTCCTCCACGTACTCGTAGGGGATGCCCTTGAGGTTCAGCGCGAACCGCGCCCGCAGCGCGAACGGGCTCGTCCAGAACCCCAGCAGCGTCAGCCCCTCCTCCCTGCCGCCGCCGCCGCCTCCGGTCGCTTCAGCCGCCGCCGCCGCCATTGCTGCTGTCTCCGCCGGTCGAGTGGTTGGTGGATCTGGTGTGGCGCAGGGCACGAATCGTCTGCCTGCTCAGATATAGCACCTCGTTTCGTCATGCGTGACGGCGAGGGTGTGGCCGTGAGTGTAAAATCGGAATGGTTATCCTATCTCGGATGCCATTTTTGGCGCGACCAAGTGAGCAAACTGGCCATTTCTTGCTATTTTCTTTCGTTGTGACAGCTAAGAATGGAAAGTCAGATATGCACAACTCTCATCAGTCGGTCCGATCTTTCCTCGGTGGCTCTATGAGCATGTAAGAGTGAGGCCAGGCGGATCATATACCACCGATTTTCGTCGACATTCAAAAAATTGTTTAGGGAAACGTTGAAACCGGTGCGCTGGCTGAATGCTCGGGCCGATCGCATGCGACCCACGCGATCCCTGCGTCCGTGTGCTGCTGCCGTCCGCATCGCTGGTGCCTGCCCCATCGACCGCCCGCATCGTCGATGCTCGTCCCATCGACCGCCCGCTCTGTTGGTTCCAGCCTTCGCCTGTTGTCATGGTCGGGTTCGTTCGTATACAAGTGTTGCAACAGTCAAACAATGTTGAAAAAAGCCCAACTGGTTCGTTGCACAACGCATAGGCCTTGCCTTTTAAGGGAAGCTTGCAAACGTACGTGCATTAACTCTGTCGGTGGAGAGGAAACGCCTGCCCTCCCAGGTCGCCCCGCGCGGCGACCGGGCGGATCCCAGATCCGCCGCCCAGCCCCCTCCCCTCCCTCGCCTGTCTCCCCCGCCGCCGCCCCGGGGCTCGGTCGGGTAAGGCCCGACCGGAGCCGGCGGCGGTGGGGCCTTCGCGTTCTCATGGTGGTCGGGGGCGGCGCGGAGCGACCCCTCCGCCCAGGGGACGGCGCCGGCGTCGGGCGTCGCGGCGCGGGGGTGCCTGGGGCTTGGGGGTCCGGTGCTCCGGTCGGGCTTCGGCGGCACAACTGGTGGCTGGGCGTGAGGGGGCTGCTGTGGCGGCGCCAGATCTACGCGGTGGCGGATGACCCCTCTCAGGGATAGGCAAGTGAAGGCCCCCGACCGACCCCTCTCCCTCCCAGGTCAGGGTTCCGGTGCCTGGGGCTTTGGGATCCGGTGCTCCGGTCGGGCTTCGGCGACACAGCTGGTGGCGGGGCGTGAGGGGGCTGCTGCGGCAGCGCCAGATCTGCGCGGCGGCGGCTGCTGGAGGCTGTGCGGATGCGGTGCTGCAGGGGGGCTGAGCCTGGACGCCGGGGCGGCCCCGGAGCTCGGGCGTCGTTCCTGCTGGGCGGCGCGGTGGTGTTGGTTGCGGGCCAAGAGAGAGCATCCAATCGTGCTGCGGCGATAGGGATGCAAGATTTGGCTGCCTGGGTGGCTGATGCGTGGAGGTGCAGCGTAGAGGAGGTCCGAAGGTGGGCTGACGGATTGGCTGTCGACCAGAGGATTTCGAGGGCTGGGTGAAAACCCGTTTCTGGCCATGGTTGGAGCCTGTGAAGGGCGGCGTCCGTGGACGCCGTGACCTTCCTGAAGGCGTCGACGGGACGCTCTCTCTTCCTCTGCGAGGGACAACTCCGGAGGAAACTCCAGACCCAAGGGTCGGTCGTTGGCGGCATTTGACGCCGCTCCCCTCTTGAGGGCATCGATTTTGGAGGTTAATCCGGTCACAGGGACCAAGGGGTGTGTTGGAAGGTTAGGTGATGGAAAGCGTTGTTGTGGCGTCGAGGCTGCTGTGGCAACGATGATGGGGCGAGTGAAGTCGGAGCTGCAGCGGCGGGACCCCTGTGGCAATGATGACAGGCAGCAGCTGGTCCGTTCGGTGTTCTTCCACGGCACCAGCCTGGCATAGTTCTTCTTTGAATCTTTCCTTCAGAGTCGGAGCTGCCTGCCATAGAGTTCTCGAGGCAGGCGGGAGCGGCCTGCCTCGAGCACCCATTCGGGGAATCACTGGGAGAAGTTAGTAGGTCTTTTCTGGGATGTTGTTCCCTTTTTTACTCTTCTTTTTTTTCCTTGATCCTTAGGATCAATCCCACCTTGTTGTAGCCCGCCTTTCTATCTGCTTTGTTCAATATAAGCCAGCTAGCTGCTAGATCTTTCAAAAAAAAAGCTTCAATCATAGACAAAGAAAGCTTCAATCGACTCTGCCCAGCAACGAAAGCTGCAACCGTAGTTGCATTTTGCTACTACCAGCTAACTTTTTTCTACATCCATCAAGGTGGACCTGCAACCTAGCGACTGCTGCATTGAATTTTTGTTGTAACCGTAGTTGCATTTTGCTACTACTGGCGAACTTTTTTGCTACATCCATCAAGGCAGTGTTGCAACCTCGCGACGACGACGACGACGATTTTGCTGCAACCATGTTTTTGTTGCATCCGTGACCAAATTTTGCTACATTGCTGCTTGTTTTTGCTATCATCGACGATTTTTGCTGCATGGCTCGATCTTACGGTCAACAGGGTTCAATCTGACGGCTCGCGCGCGACCGGCCGAAAGTTTCGGCCAGCGTCCGGCACAGTTGAGTGCCCAATTATTTATGTATATAAATTGTTCAATGCTCGTTTTTGTGTGTAATACTCCCCTACCAAAATATTTGTCGATGGAGATGTTGAAGTACAGTTGCTTCGACCATTTACAAAAACGAGCTTCATAATCTTGGACAAGGCGAGCCCCCCCCCCCCCCCCCGCCCCCATCCCCGACCCCGACACCCCCCCTCTAGGGTTCACCGTCGCCCCCGCTCGTCGTCATCAGCCCTCCTCCCTCCCCCGAGCCCCTCCCCTCCTCCGGACGGTCCTGCCCTAGCGTCGTCTCCCGGGAGGCGGTCGAGGCAGCGTGCTCCACCCCCCTCGTCGGCCCCCTCCTTCCCCCTTTCCCCTCGCCGATGCTGATGGACGCCCCTGACCGTGATGTAAGCAGTGATGTACATGCACTATGCCACTTATCAGGTCAAAATATATTAATCTGCCATTTTGAAAATGTTAATCAAGCGAAATGTCTATAGAAAAATGTCGATCATGTATTCAATAAATATTTATATTGAATGTGAGAAATGTTAAATGTGTATTACAGAAATATATTAGATCCATACCAAAAGTATGTATAAAAATAGTAAAAATCTAAGTGAAAACAAAAGGAAACCAATGAAAAATGAGAAAGGAAAACAATAAAGAAAACAAGAAAAGCAAAGCAAAGAAAAAAATCCATTGAAAACCGACAAAAAAACAAAGGAAACCAAAGAAAAATTATGAGAAAATAAAGAAAAGAAAAAAGGTAGTGAAAACAGAGAAAGAAAGAAAGAGGAACGGAGAAAAAATAAACTCATTAAAAATAGAGAAATCAACAAACAAAAGCCAATAAAAAAGCATTACAAATACCCAGTAAAAACCAAAGGAAATGCGGCTCTTTCCTTTTACTGGTGGTGCTATACTAATTTAACATGAAGCTGATGTTGACTCATTGGCTAGCAAGGCTACACAACAAATAGGAGATGTTGGTATCTATCCTTGGGTGCTCCCTTATAAGGGCGTCCTTATGTCTCGCTTTCAGCGAGTCCACTTCGGATCTGTCGGCGTTCGACGGGTCGAGATCCTTTTTTTCTGTTTTCTGTTTTCGTTTTGGGAATCGTTTTCATACGATGCGTCGGTCGCTTCCTCGCGCGCGTGGACCCATGCAATATTTTTCCCACCCGCGTCCTTTGCTGGTCAGTGGATGCAACATTTTTCGTCTAAATATGTTGCAATCAGCGTCATACTTGCTGCAAGCGTTTTTTACTATTTTTTGTCCCAGTAAAACAAACTGCATATACGTTTGGTTGCAACTCCAGTTCGTCGGATATTTCGTTACAATCGATGTTTTTTACCTTTGCTACAATCGTGTTAATTTTTGCTACAACCGGCATCATGTTTTGCTGCAACCGTTCACTAAAAAAGTTGCATACACGTCACGTAAATCTTTGCTACAACCGGCGTTTGACTTTTGCTACCACGCACCATCAACTTCGTTTTTTTGGTACAATCACGTAGATATTTTTTTTACTACAAATTTTGTTTTTTGTTGCATCGCATCAAAATTTTGCTGCATAGAGGGAAAAATGTTGCATGCGGATCCAACGGTGCGGACGACGCGGGGTTGGTGGATCCTGTGGCTCGCGCGTGGCCGGCCGAAAGTTTGGGCCGACGCGCCGACGCAGATCAGTCCCCTTTCGTTTTTGCTTCATTTAAGTAACTTTGTTTACAGTTTAAAATATCTTTCTCTCTTTCTCACTCACACTCTTTCTCTACACACACAGACATACATACAAAGGACGGTCATTTGGGACACCTAGGTGCCTGGACATCTTGTCTAGATGTTGTTGGATCGTATCATGTTTTTTTGTTTTTTGAGATGGCTGTTAAATTACTGGGTTTAACCCGTTAACAAATTAGGTTATATTTGATACGATATACCTTCTATGAAAACCTTTCCTTAATTTTATTGTAGCTTCATACCTACGTACCCCAATCAAGGACATTCCAAAAAACAATGCATGCATATCTTCATAGGGGGAAATCATACCTGTGTATGTCACTTTATTACTTTCTAATTGTTTAATCATTGCGTTCCTTGTATGGAAAATGATAAAAACAGTCGAATTTATATGTGTCATCAATTGTCCGTCCGTGAAATAAATTAGTAGTAAATTTGGGAGAAATTTCAGTGTTAGGTTTGTCAGAAATTGTGAACCATATTATGGAAATAATATACTGAGTACAATCTTGCCACTACGTGTATGCACAAAAAAGTGTAGAATTTGTCAACTCCTTTTGTGAACATGATTTAATGTATGCTTCCAATGTTTTTTTTTCTCAATATATAATTGCTGATAACTATATCCACGCACATACACACTCAGTCGGGTATCTGCGCTTTGTATTGCGAGTACATAGGATCAATTATTAAGCCATGCATGGCGACATTGTTCATAGCCAAAGCAATAGAAGAGAGCCTTACATGCAACATTCGTTTATAGAATAAATCTAAAATTAACATACTTCAATTTGTAGACGTGGATGTGCTTTTGTTTTTGCCATTGTTGCCCAATTTAAAAAAATGATAACAATTTGGTGAATGTGACTAATTCAAAATTTTAGTGTGCCAAATAAAACTAAAATGATACTTAAGAACTCCTAAATTCAAAATTCATATGCCCACGAATAACTCACATATATACATACCTAGAAATATCTAGAAATGTAGTGAGCATATCATTTCATGTTGGGGGGCTAAACTACAAAATTACATGTAGGTCTTAGGTATCCGCAAGTATCATGGATTTGTTTGTATAAATGCATACATAGAAATCATTTACTAACGAGGTATACTATACATCCGGTAATCATGTATAGATGGGTTATATACTCACAATACAGCGAGGACGGTTTTAAGTTCAATGTGTATATATTATAAATACCTCAATTGTGCAATTGCAGAATTAGCGTCATGTTTGGAACCACTCAGATTATATGATCTAGATTTTATAATCTACTAGCAAAAAAGCCCGTGCGTTGCAACGGGAGAAAAATAATACCATCCGTTCTAACTCTATAAATTAAATCAATGACATTCGCAATAATTTATATACGAGGAAATATGTAATTAAAAGAATATTTTATAAGATGGGACGTGAAACACAATTTTTTTGGGGAGCTATAATAAATATTCTAGTCGTTTGGAATCATCCATGAACAAACTTATATTGTTAAAAATTGAATGTCACTTCTACTTAAAGTTCGGTCCCCAAACTTTGCCCATAATTTTTTTTGTCACCTTCCCAAGCCCCACCAAATATCTGAACTTTTTTTCGGACCTTACAAATATCTACTTCCTATTCAAATGAATTTGAATTCAACTCTTCCATATCGGTTGAAACTTCTTTTGTTGAACTAAGTATAAATCATATGCTTTACATTAAAAGTTTCAACATTTACCATGCACCCTAGCCATTTCTTTTCCATCCTTCTCTATTTCTACTTCTTCTTTCTAATTTCTATAAAGGAATTTAGAGAAAGAAATTAAAGGAGAGAGAGAGCAATAGTGCAGAGCCCATCCAGTCTGCCAAGGCCCAACCACACCCATTCCTAAATTCCCTAATCTAGCTCGATCCCATCTACTCTTTTGATTCCCAGCTCCCCCTCTTCCCCACCACCTCGCGCCGCCAGGGGAGACAGCCCAGTTGATCCCCAATCTCCCCGACTCCCCCTTCCTATGGCACACACAATTCCCCTCGTCTCCCCTGCCTGTCCTTGCCAATGCCTCATGCGTCGCGACGTGAGCACGTCTCGCGCCTACAACTCTAGGGGAGCCGTTGCTCATTCTCTGCTCCTCCACCGCTGCCCACCTCTGCACCTCGCGACCGCCTCCCATGGCGTGCTGCTGCGAGGTCTCGCGCGTGCAACTCTGGGGGAGCCATTGCTTCCTCCTCTGCTCCTCCACTGCCGCCCACCTATTCACCTCGCGATCGTCTCCCATGGCGTGCTGCTGCGAGGTCGGCCTACGGGGCCATGGTGGTGGTGGGTTGCTGGCGGCTGGGGGCGACGGGGCCCACCTCTCCTCTTTTTTGCTCCAATTTTTGTTGTATCAGCCACCTTTCTTCATTTCTTTGGCTCTGGCTACACATGAACCATATCTCATCCACCTCTTGTTGGCTTGTTGATTTTGTAACTCGTGATATATATATATATATATATATATATATATATATATATATATATATATATATATATAAGTTGGTAGGATTTGATGTATACAAACAGAGTGGGGCTATTAATTAAAATGTATGATCAAATACATAACCGATGAATCCCGCACAGGAGCGCGTAGCGCCTATGAATGAAACCCAGTCGGGCGACCAGAAGACAAGCGAATTGTTGAATCGTTTTTTCTCACCTATTTTTGTATTGTGGGTTTATTTCCATAAAGCACAAGGGCTTAGTTGTAAAAGCATCATGACGGGTGAGCGGGTAGAAGCACTGCATGTTTAGTATTAGGGAAAGATTTTGTCTTCAAAGAGGACAGATTATGGTGTAGATTATAAAAACTAGATGCACATATTATTAAAAACTCACAATCTACTCTACCCCAGCTAAAATGAGATTACGGATTGCTAATGACCCATTACCCTTGTAAAGTTAGAGATAATTACATTCCTGCCACGAACACCCTCCTCTTTTTTTAAAAAAAAATAAGGGCAAACAGGTCATTATGCTATGCAAAACCTGGATTACAGTTTATATAATCTGGCCTCCAAACATACCCACTAGATTATTTTTATAAACCACATTATATAATCTATCTTCATAATCCAGATTACCATAATCTATTGTGGTTCAAAACAGGGTCTAAACTTTGCTTCTCATTGGATGGAAATAGATACCTCAGTTATGGTATTGAAATATGGGTATTTGATTCGTATGCATCTATAAAAATGGTTCAAAAATGTGGGTATTCTATACCTATGAAAGTGGAAGGTATTGTGATATAATCATTCTAATAAACAATGGCGGTTCAGTGTGTACATACTCAAAATACCATATGTCCTAATATGCATTTTTTATTTAAGCTTGTACATACGTGAATCACTAAGTTTTTACCAAGAATTAGAGTTTCAACGAAAAAGTGACCGTACTATTTGATTCTCATGTTTCCCTTTAATTTGGCCATGCGTATACACAACCATATTATATTGCAATCTACGAGAAATAAAAAGGTATTTGCTATTGTATTTACAAGTACACATACAAGAATCCCAAAGAGAAAGAAAATTTCTTAAATCACATGTCTCCATGTCCTTTTCTTGCATGTTGTTTGAGTCCTTGGCGTTGTCACACAAAGCCTTCGCCATCAACCAGAACATCATTTAATAAGTCTGGTGGCTCAATGTGCACTACAGAACATTCTTCTCTGGATCTATCTGAAAAGTTACCACAAAAACTCTACTCAGGATATAAAAAGAGCATGCATATAGTATCCAAATTGATGAATGAAAGGAAGCCTTGAACACAATGGTAAAAAATGAGAGACAATAACCTGATATATTGAGGTAGTCTCGACATCCTAGGCTTGTGAGGAAAAAATGAGACGTACCTTGCTAATTGATGAAATTACAAGTATTGGGGTTGATGAAAAGAATCAGTAGGATTGAACTGAACAACCATACTTACCTCTAGGCATGAACTATGGATCGATGATGACATGTGTATGTTCGTGAATTGAACTCTAGGTATGCTCGTGTTGTGGGCGAACGATGGATCGATGATGACCTGGGTATGCTGGTGGAGAGGACGAACGAAGGAGAGGAGAAATCGCATGCGTATGCTCATGTACAAGATGAATGAGTGAGAGTGAATCACGTCCGAGTATGTAAAGTGCATGCTCGTGATTTAATTTTGTCCAACTTTAATTCCACGGCCAAACTACGGCAAGTGCAGGGGCCTTGTTTTGGTAATTGATTTTGTCCAGCTTTAATACCTCGGCGGCTCGGCCAGATTATTGCAAGTCCTTGGGCTCTTATGTTTGGAAAACATTCAAGTTTGAGCCCATTGTATTTTTAAAAACAATCGAGCTATATAGCAACAGAATACTGAGAAATATAATTGAAGGTACTAATTCATGCGCATGGAATATATATATATATATATATATATATATATATATAACTCTTTTTCTCTCTCTCCATATTTTACAAAATGTTGAATAAGCATCTAAAAAATATTAAACAAGTATTTTAAAAAATTTAATCAAGTATTTTAAAAATGTTGAATGTGTATAGAAGAATTGTTGATCATGTATTAAAAAATGATATTTTTTTTATCATGTGCATAGAAATGTTAACTGAGCGTTTTGAGTAACAATGTTGAAAAATTATTTCAAAATTTTAGTCAAACATTTCTAAAATGTTAAATATGTATATAAAAAATGTGGACCATGTATTAAAATAATATAAGATTTTTGAGAATACATATTTGAAAACGTCAATCAAGCATTTGGATAATATTAAACAATTATTTGGGAAAAATTAGTTAAGTATTTGAATAAATATAAATATGTATAAAAAATGTTGACCATGTATTAAAAAATTCTGGTTTTTTATCATATATATATAAATGTTAATGAAGCATTGAAAACTTGTTGAACACGTGTCTGAGAAATGTATATAAAGCGTTTGTAAAATGTTAAATGTGTATAAAAAATGTTGACAATGTATTCAACAAGTGTTAGTCATTTCATTTGAAAACTATTAATAGATTATTTTCAAATGTTTAAAATATATAGAAAATGTTGACCATATATTATAAAAATAATTAATCTTGTGTTTGAAAATGTTAATCAAGTGTTTGAAAATGTTAAAATGTATATGGATTTTTTTTAAACTATACATTTTTAAAATGTTTAATTTGTATAGAAAAAATATTAGATGTGTATTAGAAACATGTTGCTAATATATACAACAAATGTATAATAATAACCAAAAGAACAAACAGAACCGAAAAAGAAAGCAAAGAAACAAAATGCAAAGAAATAATATAAAACGAAGAAGAAAATGGAAAAGGAAAAAATGAAAAAAAAAAAACCCGGCTTGAATCGCCCTTCTTACTTACCACCAATGGAACCTTGGCAGAGTGGCTACCAATGCCTAGGTTCTCGCGAGCGAGAGTTGTTACCATCTCGTTTAATGCTAGACATAACGCTCACGTCATTAGAGTCTCCTATATAAGTCTCGCTTCGAACACCTGTCCAACCAGGGAGAATATCTGGTGATACGGGAGAACCTCAAATTAGGTGCTTCCGCGCGACCTCACGCGTCGATCTGAGGTCGAATGGCTAGCATCACGGGATGTGGACCAAAGCGTTATTTCAAGAATGTTAGGGGGGTTTCTGGAAAATATTCATGCTGGATTTATCTTTTCTGTTTCTCAAATGTGTATTTCAAATGTTGATTTGAATTTTTTAGGGATTGTACTCTCATGTGACGCAAAAATCCACAAATTGTTTTGGAATTTTTCTATACGTTTAAATATGTATTTTGAAAATTAAGAGCACCTAATGTGACGTGCTCCTGTAGCATCAGAAATTCACCCGCCCAACCCACCGCACAAACCCACAAAACAAAGCCTAAGAGCAACTCCAACCAGGTGACGCATTTCATCAATTCATGTCCTTTTAGATTGGCATGGACAAAAACAATGACCCAACAGAAAAACCCATTTTCATTCATGTCTATTTTATGTCCGCTTCGATCCATTCCCGTCCCAAACTTGGGTCACATTTGGACCCGAGACAGACATAAAGCGGACATTTTTCGTGTCTGCATCGTCCATTTGTGTCCGGGCCTGCCCCACCTGTTACCCACACATCCACCTCCCTTTTCTTATTTTATTTCCTGGTCCACCCCACCCTACCTCTCTCTTCTCCATCCACTTGCTCCATTTCGAGGCCGCATGCCGCGGAGCTTGTGCAGGTCGTGCAGGCCATGTAGAGCTTTGCGGGTCGACCTCGTCCGCCTTTACACCGACGCCGGCCTGCACTGCCCCGATGCGCTCGTCGTCCCGTTCGACCTCCTCAGGGTCCGACGTGCCCGCGGCCCAGGATTAGCTCATACGCATTGGCGGCCAGGAGCGACATGTATCCGACCAAGTTGTCGTCTCACTCGCGACTCGTGATTGTTATCGTGCCCTGCCTATCGGTGAGTGCTTGCTGGCCGAGGAGGCAAGGTAGGGAAAGGGAAGGTTGTTGTCATCCATCGACTCGCTTTTTGTTCTCGTCGCTACCGAGCCGTCCAAGTGCAAATCAACCGGCCGGACAACCGGCTGCGGAAGCAACGCATTCAGGTGGCCTTCAATGTCGCCGACGGCCTTGCCCGCCAGAAGGGCTGCGACACAGGAGCTCGGGGCGGCGGCACGGGAGCTCGAGACAGTTCAAGGATGGAGTCCCATCAGGTGTTCGACGAAATGTCCAACGAACATGTCATCAAATGCGTTTGCCCCGTTGAAAGCATGTGCCGATCCAAATAAAAAAAGTAGATACTCATAAGAGAATGCACAATCCGAACAAACAAAAAATCGACAAAACACATGTCCGTTTGAATCGCCGTTAGAGTTGCTCTAGGGCACCGTTCTTCGTCGGCGCACCAGCGCGAGCGCTCCCGCCGGTCAACGCGCAACCCTACGATGCAACATCTGCTAGCCATCAGATCTATTTGTCTCTCCGTCAATCTCTTGCATCGTCTTCCTCTGAAAAATTACAGCGTCACGAGCGTCATTGACCCCGGCCGTAATCTTCCGTGAGGCGACTGAGCTCGAAGCAGCACAACACACCCCGTGCTCCCCGGAGCTACTCGTCGGCGCGCTCGCCAGCACGCTCGTCGGAGCTGCTCGTCAGCGCGCTCGTCAGAGCCGCTCGCTGGAGCCTGTCGTCGCTCGTCAAAGCACCCTCATGCCCTCACCCCGTCGCTCGCCACTTGTCGCCGTCGACGCCGCTGGTTTGAAGCTTTTTTCACTTTCGTTGAAACTTTTTCCGTGTTGCTTGAAGCTTTTTCACAACGGTTGAAGCTTTTTCCATGTCGTTTGAAGCTTTTTGCCGGTTGTAGCAAAAATGACAGGCTTTCCTCGTTGATCTATGGTTGAAGCTTTTCAAACATATGGTTGAAGCTTTCGTGTCAACGATTGCAGCTTTTTGTGTTTCGCAGTCGCCGGTTGAAGCTTTTTATATCGTCGGTTGCAACAAATCAAATGAAGAATGTAACAAATTTGTATAATGGTTGTAGCATTTTTTCATCATGGTTGTAGCTCGCCATGCCAATGCTTGTAGCAAAGAACAAAACGGTTTGCAACAAAACAAAATTATAGATGTAGAAAATTTGTATAATGGTTGTAGCATTTTTTCATCATGGTTGCAGCTCGCCATGCCAACGCTTGTAGCAAAATTTCCGTCAACACTTGAAGCTTTTTTTTCCATGCCGGTTGAAGCTTTTTTATGCCGTTTAAAGCTTTTTTGCACACGGCTTGTAGCTTTTTTTTAATAGATGCATTAGCACAGATCCGTCCATGGTAGGAGGCAGCCATGACATCTCCCCCGTGGCTTGGCCCGAGCACCGACGATGGTGGTTTTGCAGCAGCGTCAGCGAAGAGTACAAGGGCGTGCGGAGACGCCTGCGGGGGAGGGAGTCGACGACCTGCGCAAAGGGGACGCCAACGAATGTACGAGGGCGTGCGACGGCGCGTGCGCGGGGGAGGGTCGACATAGGCCTGCATAGAGGGGACGCACGCGACGGCGACACCTACACAGGGAGGGGGCGACGACGGCCTATCGCGATCCACTCAGATCAGATGAACACGGTGCGTCCGGCCGAAATTATTTGACCGGACGCGCGGCGTATAAACGTTTCCCGTTGCTCTAACATAAAAAGGAAAGGAAAACGGGAAAACGGCTGGCCGCATGCCGTACACAGGCCGAGTGAAGACTAATCACTCCCGGCGTGAATCTTGAATCAAGGAAATATCTGACGCTTGGCGCTCCTACGGTCCTACCTCTTTCTTCTGTACGGGAACTCTCCTACTCCTACCTCCTTTAAGATAGAGCTGCGGCCCCCGACCCTCCTCCAACCACCAGGTGCGAGCTAGTGAGCTGAAGCAGCCCACCGTGGTCACCATCCTCAATCTCGCTCTCCTCTCCTCGATCTCTCCGCCTCTCCCCCCTCCACCGAAAATGGCTGGTAAGGACGTCGTGCCGACGGCGACCACCCAACGGAAGAGCGTGGCAAGGCGGCTGTGGCGCGTGGTGCGCGCCGTGCTCTACATGCTCCGGCGTGGCGTGCTTCCGTCCGGGAGCAAGCTGGCCATGGACCTCGGCCTCCTCCTCCGCCGCGGCAAGAAAGCCGGCAAGGTCCTCGGCGGCCTTTCTTCGGCGAGGTCGTCGTCCTTCTCGTGCCGTGCGCTTGACCCGGCCCTCGCGGTGCACGAGCCCTCGCGCAGCCGCCGCGAGGTCGAGTTCAGCTGCAGCAACACCCCTTTCTCCGCCGCCGCCAAGGGCCGGCACCACCGCAACGACAACGACGACGACCCCGGGTACTACTACAGCTACGACGCGGCCGACATCGCGAAGGTGTTCGAGATGCTCAACGAGGGCGGCCACCCCTTCGACGACGACGCGGTCGTGATGGCGGCGGCCACGGCCACGCCGTCGCCCGCGCCGTGGTATTCATCTGCCTCCGGGTCCGGGGCCAGGCCCAACCCGGGGACGAGGCAGCTCCGCATCGCCGACTCCCCGTTCTCGGCGCCGGGCAACGAAACGCCGGGCGAGCAGCAGGTGGACAGGAAAGCCGACGAGTTCATCAGGAGGTTCTACGAGCAGCTGCGCGCCCAGAAGAGCGTCGCCGCCACGCCGGAGAACGACGGTTACGCTGCCGGCTCGTACACTGGGCGTTCCCCACGTCCGGTCGTCGCCGCTGGCATCGTTTAGTGAAGGGGAAGTCTCGGAGGAGCCCGAGGCGGCCACCGGTCGCCCGGCCGCCGGCTGGCAGGAGTGTCTAGACTCTAGACACGCCGCATGCATGAGTCTTGTGTGTTGACGCTTGTCCTTGTACACCAGTCAATTGTCGATGTCGCATTTAATCAGTTTGCTCTGGTTTCTGTTAATTTGAGAGAGATTTTTCTGTCTTTCCCGTAAATTTTCCCCGGATCTTGTTTAAACAGTCCTCTGCTGTTTACATGCTAAGATGAATATATTCTTCGATGCTTCAATTTGAATCTGTAAACTGCAGGAGTATATATAAAGTAAAAGAACTACTCGATCCACGTGGTAGATTACTAGTAGTAACAATTGTTTATGTTCCGTAAAAAAATGTTTATGTTAAACCGAGCTAGTAGTGCATGATAAAGAAAGAAGAAGACAAATGTTGAGTTGGATAATTGTCCTTGAATTTTGTGTAGGACGACTCGCTTTAGCATGTTTGTTGGATGTGTCGGATGGTACAACAATATTTGCAGAAACTCGTCATCCTTTATGGTTGCTACCTTTTTGACCACTATGACTCACAACCTCAGCTAGAATTGGTTGATTTGAACTTTTACAAGAGACGACCAAGCTTAAAAGGGAGACAAAAGAAAGGAAAAAAAAACTTCCCGGTGTCGTTTCCCTTTTTGTTGTCTTGATGACAAAGGAAGAGAAGTGGTTTAGGAGTTTGAGTTTCTGATATCTCAAGGTCTCGTGTTTTCTGTGGTGTTTATTTGGCTTGAGATACTCTTATTTGCATTGTTTTCATGTGCTTGTGAGTTACCTTATCTATCTATGTGTGAGACTATGTTGTATGGATCATCTATGTCTTATATTGTTTATCTTCTCGTGTATAATCATGATTCTACATGTTTTGTCTCATCACTTCTGCTCGCTACACCCCATGCATTTGATCTAGGCACCGTGTAGTTTATTTTACTTTCATCACATGCTATTGACCACATTGATCTAAGGGGGGCCACCCGAGGGGGTGGGGACACTACACATTAAGGCGTGGCCACCTTCTCTAGACATTCCCTATTGTGTGCTCCTTTCCTCATACAGCGCCCCCACCCCCTCGGGTCACACAACAGGGCATGCCCAGGGGAGGTGGCCATGCCTTAACGTGTAGTGCCCCCACCCCCTCGAGTGGCCCCCGACGTCCCTCTTTGGTCCATAAAATTCAAAAATATCCGAAAGCACATTTGCTCGCTAAGGAGGTTTTAGTAATTAATCACAACATATGCATCATTGGACTAATGAATTTATTCAAATACATTTCAGAAAAGTTCAAATATGCTTTGGCTATAGGATTGAGTGGAGATGCCCCTTTGATGAAGGAAGGAATATGATTGGCTAAAACTTCAAGCAAGAAGTCTCTTCATTTTACACTTTGTGAGAAATCACATTTGAGTCCATAGGAAAGCCAATACTATTAAAAGGGGATGAGGTATTATGATGAATTGGTTGCTCAAGTGCTTAGATATAGCCACCAAAAATACTCAGCCACTCTTCCACAAAATATATCTCCCGAGCCAAATATCCAAAATCGGTGCCGCCAACATTTATCACTCGGTCATACCGATTTCAGACTTAGACACATCCCAGCCAAACCCTATCTTTTTGGTACAACCAAATCTGCATCGGTGCTACCGAGTTGGGGTGACCAACCTTATGTTGCCTCGGTACACAAAAGCAGAATTTCCGAGTTTTTGTATCGGTGTCACCGAGTTGTGTCATCTGATCGTTAGTCACATTTCGGTTCTACGGAGTCGTGTATAACGGTTCCACCGAGATTCAAAGTTGCTACCTTTTGAGCAAGTCAGTACCACCGAGTTTTTAACTTCGGTGTCACCGAGTTGGTCAATTATGGTGTAACGATTGGATTTTGGGGGTTGCCTATATATACCCCCACCTACCTCTCATTCGTAGAGGAAGCACTCAGAACACACTTACACTTGCCAGATCCATTTTTGAGAGAGAGCCACCTACTCATGTGTTAAGATCAAGAGGTTCCATTCCTACCATTTGAGCCTTGATTTCTAGCCTCCCCAAGTTGCTTTCCACAAGATCAATCTATTCTACCCCTGCGAAATCCAAGAGAGAGTGATTGAGTGTTGAGGAGACTATCTTTAGAAGCGCAAGAGCATGGAGTTCATCGTTCTACCACATCTATTACCTTTTGGAGGGTGGTGCCTCCTAGATTGGTTAGGTGTCGCTTCGGAGCCTCCTACTTTGTGTTGTGGAGTTGAACCAAGATGTTTGTAAGGGCAAGGAGATCGCCAACTTCGTGAAGATCTACCGTGAGTGAGGCTAGTCTTGTGTGGGCGGAAGCCATGGTGGAATAGAAAAGGTCGCTTCTTCGTGGACCCCTTGTGGGTGGAGCCTTCCGTGGACTCTCACAGCCGTTACCCTCCATGGGTTGAAGTCTCCACTAACATGGACGCACGATAGCGCCACCTATTGGAACCATGCAAAAAATCGCGGTGTCAACCTTTGCATTTGATCTCCCTACCTTACCCTCTATTTACACTTGCATCTTTTACTTTATGCTGCAATACTCTTAGATATGCATGTGTAGGGTGTACGTGACTAGTCATAGTTGCTAAAACTGGCCCACACTAAAAATTGGGAAAAGGCTAAGTGTCTATCTTGTCAAGTAGTCTAATCAATCCTGTGTAGACATACTTTCGATCCTACAAGTGTATCAGAGCTTTGATCTCCATTGCATTGGTTTCACAACCTAGGAAAGTATGGTGTCTCGTGAGGGAAATTATCACCGTAGAGGTCCATATTTGATGGCACTAATTTTGCTAGTTGGAAGCATAAAATGAAATTGCATATTTTTGGTCATAATCCTGCCGTTTGGGTTGTTGTTCGTGTTGGTGTGCAAGGTGATTTCTTCGAAGATGGAAAAGAACCAGATCGTGATGCCACAGCGGAAGAATTGAAGATGCTCCAATTCAATGCTCAAGCCAGTGACATCATGTTCAACTACTTGTGTCCCGAAGAATTCAACAAAATCACTCGCCTTGAGAATGCAAAGGAAATTTGGGATACTTTAATTGATATGCACGAAGGTACCAAATTTTCAAAGAATCTAAGCCAGATGTGCTTCAAAGTCAGCTTGACAAGTTCAAGATGAAGGATGGTGAAGGAGTCACAGATATGTACTATAGGCTAGCTCTCATCACAAATGAGATTGCCCGCTTAGGAAGAGAAGAGATGAACGACAAATTCATCACCAAGAAGATACTTAGAGCTTTGGATGGAAGATACGACACCATGTGCACATTAATCCAAATGATGCGCAACTACAAAGATCTCAAGCCAACTGAAGTCATTGGAAGGATTGTTGCTCACAAAATGTCTCTCAAAGACAAACATTAGTTGCACAACAAGTCAAGCGGTGCTTACAAAGATTCAGTCGATGCTCCCGCTACTTCAAGTGACAACCTTGTTACCAATGAAGAGATTAGCCTCATGCTCAGAAAGTTCAAAAAGTTATACAAGAGTACATGAAAGAGAGAAGCTCAAGCTCAACATATGATGAGAAGCATTTGTCTAGTCGTGACTGAAACTGCTACAACTGTGGAACGCCTGGACACTTTTCAAATGAGTTCTCAAAGATAAGAGTCACCCAAAAGAAGAAGCTCAAGAGACGAGTCACGTGCAGAGAGAGAAGGAGTAGAGAAGATCATTATGAATGAAGACACTCCCAGAGAGGCAGATAATCGAAGAAGAAGGACTAGTACACCAAGGGAAGTTCAAATATAAGACATCAAGCTCATGTTGGTGAATGGGTTTCTCGCTCTGAGTCTGACAACCAATCCAAGAGAAGCTATAACTCCAACTCTGACTACAGTCAAGGTGAAGGTGTAGCCGACATTGCACTTGTTTCCTCCAACTCCTACGACTTATTTGATTCACCAAATGAAGGGATTGGAAACTGTTGGGTAACATAGCATAAATTCAAAATTTTCCTACGCCATATTCAGATCTTCCTATGGAGAGACCATCAACGAGAGAGGGGTAAGAGCATCTTCATACCTTTGAAGATCGCTAAGCGGAAGCGTTACTAGAATGCGGTTGATGGAGTCGTACTCGCAGTGATTCAGATCGCGGTGTGATTCCGATCTAGTGCCGAACTACGGCACCTCCGTGTTCAACACACGTGCAGCCCGGTGACGTCTCCCGCAGCTTGATCCAGCAAGGAGGAGGGAGAGATTGGGGAAGAACTCCAGCAGCACGACGGCGTGGTGTCGATAGAGAGACGAGGTCTCCCGGCAGGGCTTCGCCAAGCACCGGCAGAGAGGAGGAGGAAGAAGGGCAGGGCTGCGCCGAGGGAGAGGGAGAAGTCTGTCTCCCAAGGGCCAAAACCCCTCTCTAGTTAGAGGAGGAGGGGGGAGGGCTGCGCCACCCCTAGGGTTCCCTCTCCCGACGGCCACCAAATGGGATAGGGGGGCTGGCGGCTAGGGTGGGAGGGGGTGGCGCACCACCTGGTGGGCCTAAGGCCCACCTGCGCCTAGGGTTGCCCCCTCTCCCCACCACTTGCGCATTGGGCTGGGTGTGGGAGGCGCACCAGCCCACCTAGGGGCTGGTTCCCTCCCGCACTTGGCCCATCTAGCCTCTTGGGGTCGTTGCCCCCCTTCGGTGGACCCCCGGGGCCACCTCCGGTGGTCCCGGTGGTCTCGATACGTTACCGGTAACGCCCGAAACATTTCCGGTGTCCAAAACCATCCATCCTATATATCAATCTTTACCTACGGACCATTCCGGAGCTCCTCGTGACATCTGGGATCTCATCCGGGACTCCGAACAACTTTCGGTAACCTCGTATAACAATTCCCTATAACCCTAGCATCATCGAACCTTAAGTGTGTAGACCCTACGGGTTCGGGAGACAAGCATACATGACCGAGACACCTCTCCGGCCAATAACCATCAGCGGGGTCTGGATACCCATGGTGGCTCCCACTTGCTCCACGATGATCTCATCGGATGAACCACGATGTAAAGGATTCAATCAATCCCGTATACAATTCCCTTTGTCTGTCGGTATAGAAGTTGCCCGAGATTCGATCGTTGGTATACCAATACCTTGTTCAGTCTCATTACTGGTAAGTCTCTTTACTCGTTCCATAGCACGTCATCGTGTGACTAACTCCTTAGTCACATTGAGCTCATGATGATGTTCTACCGAGTGGGCCTAGAGATACCTCTCCGTCACACGGAGTGACAAATCCCGATCTCGATTCGTACCAACCCAACAGACACTTTCAGAGATACCCGTAGTGCACCTTTATAGTCAACCAGTTACGTTGTGACGTTTGATACACCCAAAGCACTCCTACGGTATCCGGGAGTTGCACAATCTCACGGTCGAAGGAAAAGACACTTGACATCAGAAAAGCTTTAGCATACGAACAATACGATCTAGTGCTATGCTTAGGATTGGGTCTTGTCCATCACATCATTCTCCCAATGATGTGATCCCGTTATCAATGACATCTAATGCCCATGATCAGGAAACCATGATCATCTATTGACTAACGAGCTAGCCAACTAGAGGCTTGCTAGGGACATATTGTGATCTATTTATTCACACATGTATTACTGTTTCGTGTTAATACAATTATAGCATGAAGAATAGACGATTATCATGAACAAGGAAATATGATAATAACCATTTTATTATTGCCTCTAGGGCATATTTCCAACAGTCTCCCACTTGCACTAGAGTCAATAATCTAGTTACATTGTGATGTATTGAACACCCATAGCATTATGGTGTTGGTCATGTTTTGCTCGTGGAAGAGGTTTAGTCAACGGGTCTGCAATATTCAGATCCGTGTGTACTTTACAAATATCTATTACTCCACTCTGGACATGGTCTTGGATGGAGTTGTAGCGGCGTTTGATGTGCTTCGTCTTCCGGTGAAACCTGGGCTCCTTGGCTATGGCAATGACCCCAGTGTTATCACAGAAGAGCGTCATTGGACCCGACGCGCTTGTAACCACTCCAAGGTCGGTGATGAGCTCCTTCATCCGAATTCCTTCATGAGCCGCTTCTGAAGCAGCTATGTACTCCGCTTCACATGTAGATGCTGCCACGACTTCTTGCTTGCTGCTGCACCAGCTCACTGCCCCACCATTCAACACATATACGTATCCGGTCTGTGACTTAGAGTCATCCGGATCTGTGTCGAAGCTAGTGTCGACGTAACCCTTTACGACGAGCTATTCGTCACCTCCATAAACGAGAAACATTTCCTTAGTCCTTTTCAGGTACTTAAGGATATTCTTGACCGCTGTCCAGTGTTCCATACCGGGATCACTTTGGTACCTCCCTACCAAACTTGTGGAAAGGTTTATATCAGGTCTGGTACACAACATGGCATACATTAGAGAGCCCACGGCTGAAGCGTAGGGGACATAACTCATCTTCTCTCTATCTGCTGCCGTGGTCGGCGACTGAGTCTTACTCAATCTCATACCTTGTAAAACTGGCAAGAACCCTTTCTTTGAGTTTTCCATATTGAACTTCTTCAATATCTTGTCAAGGTATGTACTTTGCGAAAGACCTATGAGGCGTCTTGATCTATCTCTATAGATCTTGATACCTAATATTTATGCAGCTTCTCCAAGGTCCTTCATTGAAAAACTCTTGTTCAAATAGGCCTTTATGCTCTCCAACATTTATGTATTGTTCCCCATCAATAATATGTCATCCACATACAGTATGAGGAAAGCTACAGAGCTCCCACTCACTTTCTTGTACAGACAGGCTTCTCCGTAAACCTGTATGAACCCAAACGCTTTAATCACCTCATTAAAGCGAATGTTCCAACTCCGAGATGCTTGCACCAGCCCATAGATGGAGCGCTGGAGCTTGCACACTTTGTTAGCACCCTTAGGGTCGACAAAACCTTCTGGTTGCATCATATACAACTCTTCCTTAAGGTTCCCGTTAAGGAATGCTGTTTTGACGTCCATTTGCCAAATTTCATAATCATAAAAGGCGGCAATTGCTAACATGATTCAGACTGATTTCAGCTTCGCTACGTGAGAGAAAGTCTCTTCTTAGTTAACTCCTTGAATTTGTCGAAAACCCTTTGCGACAAGTCGAGCTTTGTGAACGGTTACATTACCGTTTGCATCAGTCTTCTTCTTGAAGATCCATTTATTTTCTATGGCTCGCCGGTCATCGGGCAAGTCCACCAAAGTCCATACTTTGTTCTCATACATGGATCCTATCTCGGATTTCATAGCTTCAAGCCATTTGTTGAAATCCGGGCCCGCCATCGCTTCTTCATAGTTTGAAGGTTCACCGTTGTCTAACAACATGATTTCCATCACAAGGTTGCCGTACCACTCTGGTGCAGAGCGTGCCCTCGTGGACCTTCGCGGTTCACTAGTAACTTGATCTGAAGCTTCATGATCATCATCATTAACTTCCTCTTCAGTTGGTGTAGGCGCCACAGGAACAAGTTCCCGCGCTGCGCTACTATCCTCTTCGAGAGGGGGTGTAATTACCTCATCAAGTTCTACCTTCCTCCCACTTACTTCTTTCGAGAGAAACTCTTTCTCTAGAAAGGATCCGTTCTTGGCAACAAAGGTTTTACCTTCGGATCTAAGATAGAAGGTATACCCAATAGTTTCCTTAGGGTATCCTATGAATACGCATTTCTCCGCTTTGGGTTCGAGCTTTTCTGGTTGAAGTTTCTTCACATAAGCATCGCAGCCCCAAACTTTAAGAAACGACAACTTAGGTTTCTTGCCAAACCATAGTTCATACGGTGTCGTCTCAACGGATTTAGACGGTGCCCTATTTAAAGTGAATGCTGTAGTTTCTAATGCGTATCCCCAAAACGATAGCGGTAAGTCGGTAAGAGACATCATAGATCGTACCATATCTAATAAAGTGCGATTACGACGTTCAGACACTCCATTGCGTTGTGGTGTGCCAGGCGGCTTCAGTTGTTAAACGATTCCACACTTCCTTAGGTGTGTGCCAAACTCGTGACTCAAATATTCTCCTCCACGATCAGATCGTAGACATTTAATTTTTGTGTCACGTTGATTCTCAACCTCACTCTGAAATTCCTTGAACTTTTCAAATGTCTCAGATTTGTGCTTCATGAAGTAGATATACCCATACCTACTCAAATCATCGGTGAGAGTGAGAACATAATGATAGCCACCGCGAGCTTCAACGTTCATTGGACCACACACATCAGTATGTATTATTTCCAATAAGTTGGTTGCTCTCTCCATTATTCCTGAGAATGGACTCTTAGTCATCTTGCCCATGAGGCACGGTTCGCATGTGTCAAATGATTCAAAGTCAAGAGACTCTAATAGTCCATCAGTATGGAGCTTCTTCATGCGCTTAACGTCGATATGACCAAGGCGGCAGTGCCACAAGTATGTGGGACTATCATTATCAACTTTACATCTTTTGGTACTCACACTATGAATATGCGTAACATCACGATAGAGATTCATCAAGAATAAACCATTCACCAGCGGAGCATGACCATAAAGCATATCACTCATATAAGTAGAACAACCATTATTCTCTGACTTAAATGAGTAGCCGTCTCGAATCAAGCAAGACCCTGATACAATGTTCATGCTTAAAGCTGGTACTAAATAACAATTATTAAGGTTTAAAACTAATATCGACGGTAGATGTAGAGGTAGCGTGCCGACGGCGATCACATCAACCTTAGAACCATTCCCGACGCGCATCGTCACCTCGTCCTTGGCCAGTCTCCGCTTATTCCGCAGTTCCTGCTTTGAGTTGCAAATGTGAGCAACAACACCGGTATCAAATACCCAGGAGCTACTACGAGCGCTGGTAAGGTACACATCAATAACATGTATATCACATATACCTTTAACGTTGCCGGCCTTCTTGTCCGCTAAGTATTTGGGGCAGTTCCGCTTCCAGTGACCCTTTCCCTTGCAATAGAAGCACTCAGTCTCAGGCTTGGGTCCATTCCTTTTCTTCTTCCCGGCATCTGGCTTACCCGACGCGGCAACAACTTTGCCGTCTTTCTTGAAGTTCTTCTTACCCTTGCCCTTCTTGAAACTAGTGGTCTTGTTGACCATCAAAACTTGATGCTCTTTCTTGATTTCTACTTCTGCAGACTTGAGCATTGAGTAGAACTCGGGAATGGTCTTCTCCATCCCTTGCATGTTGTAGTTAAGCACAAACCTTTGTAGCTTGGTGGGAGAGACTGGAGGATTCTGTCAATTATAGCATCATCCGGAAGTTCGACTCCAAGTGAAGTCAGACGACCGTGTAACCCAGACATTTTGAGTATGTGCTCACTGACAGAACTGTTCTCCTCCATCTTACAGCTAAAGAACTTGTCGGAGACTTCATATCTCTCGACACGGGCATGAGCTTGAAAAACTAGCTTCAGCTCTTGGAACATCTCATATGCTCCGTGTTGCTCAAAACGCCTTTGGAGCCCTGTTTATAAACTGTATAGCATGCCACACCTAACTAGAGAGTAGTCATCACTCTGCGTTTGCCAGACGTTTAGAATGTCCTGGGCTGCTGCAGGAGCGGGAGGGTCACCTAGCGGCGCATCAAGGACATAAGCCTTTTTAGTTGCTTCAAGGATGAGCTTCAAGTTGCGAACCCAGTCCGCATAGTTGCTACCATCATCTTTCAGCTTGTTTTTCTCTAGGAATGCGTTGAAATTGAGGTTGACGTTGGCCATCTACCATATTTATAAAGACAACTTTTAGACTAAGTTCATGACAATTAAGTTCACTTAATCAAATTAAGTATGAACTCCCACTTAAATCGACATCCCTCTAGTCATCTAAGTGATACATGATCCATGTTGACTAACCCGTGTCCGATCATCACGTCAGACGGACTAGTCACCATGGTGAGCAACTTCATGCTGATCGTATTCAACCATACGACTCATGTTCGACCTTTCGGTCTCTTGTATTCAAGGTCATGTCTGTACATGCTAAGCTCGTCGAGTCAACCTAGGTGTTTCGCGTGTGTAAATCTGGCTTACACCCGTTGTATGCGAACGTTAGAATCTGTCACACCCGATCATCACGTGGTGCTTCGAGACAACGATCCTTCGCAACAGTGCACACTTAGGGGAATACGTTCTCGAAATTTTAAGAGGGATCATATTATTATGCTACCGTCGTTCTAAGAAATAAGATGAAAAACATGATAAGCATCACAATGCAATCATATAGTGACATGATATGGCCATTATCATCTTTGCCCTTTGGATATCCATCTTCAGGCATCGCATGATCATCATCGTCACCGGCGTGACACCATGATCTCCATCATTGTGTCTCCGTGAAGTCGTCACACCAACTACTACTATCACTACTACTATAGTTAACAGTTAGCAATGAAGTAAAAGTAGTAAGCACATGGCCTTGCATCTCATACAATAAATTAAGACAACTCCTATGGCTCCTGCCGGTTGTCATACTCATCGACATGCAAGTCGTGAAACCTATTACAATAACATGATCATCTCATACATCATACATGCAACATCACAACTTTGGCCATATCACATCACATGTCAAACCCTGCAAAAACAAGTTAGACGTCCTCTAATTGTTGTTGCAAGTTTTACGTGGCTGATTTGTGTTTCTAGCAAGAACGCCTTCTTACCTACGTGACAGCCACAACGATGATATGCCAAAGCTATTTACCCTTCATAAGGACCCTTTTCATCAAATCCAATCCGACTAGAGTAGGAGAGACAGACACCCGCTAGCCACCTTTATGCACGGTGTGCATGTCTGTCGGTGGAACCAGTCTCACGTAAGCGTACGTGTAAAGTCGGTCTGGGCCGCTTCATCCCACAATACCGCCAGAAAAGAATAAGACTAGTAGTGGCAAGAAAATTGACAAATCATCGCCCACAAATTTTGTGTTCTACTCGTGCATAGAATCTACGCATAGAAAACCTGGCTCGGATGCCACTCTTGGGTAACGTAGCATAAATTCAAAATTTTCCTACGCCATATTCAGATCTTCCTATGGAGAGACCAGCAACGAGAGAGGGGTAAGAGCATCTTCATACCTTTGAAGATCGCTAAGCGGAAGCGTTACTAGAACACGGTTGATGGAGTCGTACTCGCAGCGATTCAGATCGCGGTGTGATTCCGATCTAGTGCCGAACTACGACACCTCCGCGTTCAACACACGTGCAGCCCGGTGACGTCTCCCGCACCTTGATCCAGCAAGGAGGAGGGAGAGGTTGGGGAAGAACTCCAGCAGCACGACGACATGGTGTCGATGGAGGGACGAGGTCTCTCGGCAGGGCTTCGCCAAGCACCGGCAGAGAGGAGGAGGAAGAAGGGCAGGGCTGCGTCGAGGGAGAGGGAGAAGTCTTGTCTCCCAAGGGCCAAAACCCCTCTCTATTTATAGGAGGAGGGGGGAGGGCTGCGCCACCCCTAGGGTTCGCTCCCTAGGAGCCGGTGGCCACTAGATGGGAGAGGGGGGGGGGGGCTAGGGTGGGAGGGGGTGGCGCACCACCTGGTGGGCCTAAGGCCCACCTGCGCCTAGGGTTGCCCCCTCTCCCCACCACTTGCGCATTGGGCTGGGTGTGGGAGGCGCACCAGCCCACCTAGGGGCTGGTTCCCTCCCGCACTTGGCCCATCTAGCCTCTTGGGGTCGTCGCCCCCCTTCGGTGGACCCCCGGGGCCACCTCCGGTGGTCCCGGTACGTTACCGGTAACGCCCGAAACACTTCCGGTGTCCAAAACCATCCATCCTATATATCAATCTTTACCTCCGGACCATTCCGGAGCTCCTCGTGACGTCTGGGATCTCATCCGGGACTCGGAACAACTTTCGGTAACCTCGTATAACAATTCCCTATAACCCTAGCGTCATCGAACCTTAAGTGTGTAGACCCTACGGGTTCGGGAGACAGGCAGACATGACCGAGACACCTCTCCGGCCAATAACCATCAGCGGGGTCTGGATACCCATGGTGGCTCCCACTTGCTCCACGATGATCTCATAAGATGAACCACGATGTCAAGGATTCAATCAATCCCGTATACAATTCCCTTTGTCTGTCGGTATAGAACTTGCCCGAGATTCGATCGTCGGTATACCAATACCTTGTTCAATCTCGTTACTGGTAAGTCTCTTTATTCGTTCCATAGCACGTCATTGTATGACTAACTCCTTAGTCACATTAAGCTCATGATGATGTTCTACCGAGTGGGCCCAGTGACACCTCTCCGTCACACGGAGTGACAAATCCCGATCTCGATTCGTACCAACCCAACAGACACTTTCAGAGATACCCCTAGTGCACCTTTATAGTCAACCAGTTACGTTGTGACGTTTGATACACCCGAAGCACTCCTACGGTATCCGGGAGTTGCACAATCTCACGGTCGAAGGAAAAGACACTTGACATTAGAAAAGCTTTAGCATACGAACAATACGATCTAGTGCTATGCTTAGGATTGGGTCTTGTCTATCACATAAATCTCTGTCACATCCCCGAAACCCTAATCAAGTATAGCATTGTGCTCATATCTTCTTTGCATTGCATCCAAGAAAATTTCAACAAGAACAAAGCAAGTGGTGAAGAAAAACTCAAAAAACCCTAGCCACTTCTCAAAATCAAAGAAATTATAAACTTGTTCAAATCGATGAACCCAAAATGGCCTCAAGAAAAGTTCAACTTTTCTGATAATTCATGGAAACAAGTAAGCAGTGAAGAAAACTATTTTCATAACACATTTGGCATTTTATTTAAATGCGAAAAGCTACTGGATTCAAGTTTAAATTTGAATTCAAAAACTTTAAGTTTTCAAAAATGCTGAAAACTTCAGGAATGGTTGGATATAGTCCAACAAATATTCTGGTGTGTTCAAAATATTTTTGGTAAACTAGTTTGGAGCTGAAATAAATAGGAAACCAAAATAGTTAGTAAAATAGAAAACAAAACAGAAAAAAGAGAAGAAGGAAGAAGCACTTACCTGTCGCCCTGAGGAGGCCCAGCCCACCACGGGCAGCGGCGTCTTCTTCCTCCTGCCTTCTGGTAGAGGAGCGAACGCCCACGGCGTCTCCTCCACCTCCTGCTTCGCCGTGGCATGCTCCGGTGCTCCCCAGGACAGCGCGACAGCAGGGATAACCTCCCCGAGCTCTGGCCTATCCATTCCCGTGCACCATTCCCCCTCTCCTCTTGGTTCTTTCCTCCCCCTTCTGCCGCCATTGACAGGAGCTCGAGCTCGAGCTGCCCGTGCCTCTGGTCACTAGTTCTCTCCCCCAAGTGCCCCATTCGCTCCGCCTCGACGAGCTGGTCCTTCCTGCAGAAGCTTAAGGTCCCCCGAGCCCTGCAACGCCCACGGCACCGTCGTCTTCAAGCTTCGGCCGCTGGTGAGCTCCGATCGATTCGTCGCCTTCAGCGCCTCCCCGAGCAAGCTAGCGCCACCACTGCACTCCCCGTGAGCTTGCGCAGCTTTCCCCCAAGTTTTCCCCATCGATCTCTTCGTCTAGGCCTAGTTCCACCGGAGCCCGACGAGGACCGCCGCTGCAGCTCGTCACCGGTAGCCCTCCGGTGAAGGGTTGGTCCATCCAAGGCCACCAGCAGCTTCACGCCGTCGCATAGATGCTTTAGGAGCCCAGCCCCGCGCGATTTGACCCTGTTTCCGATGACCTCGACGATGGCCGAGCTTTGGTCGCCGCCGAGCTCGTCGTCGGCGTCGATTCCAGCCACCCTAGCCCCTGGGGTTTGCCCCATCGTGCGCGCCGTCGAGTGGCTGATCTCCCTGTGGTCTCCGCCGTGCGTTTGGTCGTCGGAGACGAGTTTCCGATGCCCTCCGCCATACCGGTGGTCGCTGGAGGCTCCCCGTCGGCGAGGACGACCTCGCCGCCGGTGGATCTCAGCTGGCCTGAGCCACTGACGCGTTGGGCCAGCCTCTGGATGTTTTGGATTAATAAAAATAAAGTTAATTAATTTAATAAGTCAGTGACATGTGGGTCCAGTACTGCTAATTTGCTAATTAAGTTTAAAACTAATCTAAAACTGACCAGAGTCACTGACCAGTGGGTCCCACTAGTCAGGTTTGACTTTCAATGGCAAGTTGGACCTGCTGATGTCATGCTGATGCAGTAAAGATTTTCTGATTTAAAAGAATTCCAGAAAAATGCCATAACTTCTAAAAATCATAGAAATTAATCTGTAACTCCAATGAAAATAATTTATATATGAAAAAGTATCAGAAAAATCCAAGGAATCTGAATATGTTATTTTCAAACATGTTTGAAAATGTTACTGGACCAAACATGTAGAATAATGAATAAGTTAAATTTTATAAATGCTACGGAGATGGAATTTGAAAATCATTTGAATTCCACTTCAAATGCTATGATCAAACATTGTTCAATCATAACCAGCAACTTAACATATCATTTCCATGCATGTTAAAAACAAGTTGATCTGAGCATCAGGTCGAATCAATTAAAATGGTATTCGAGAATACCTCGTTTGAAGTGACATTTGAATCTGATTCAAATCAACTTCAAACCTAATAAATGTCAGCTATATTAGCATACCACCTTGCATCCTCATGCCATGCTCATGCATCATCTTGTTGCATATGATTGTTATTGATTGTTGTCATTTCTTTCGGTAGGCTCCGCTCCTCCGGATTCCACTGAATATCCGACTGACGGATATTGTCCCTCCTATGAGCAACAAGGCAAGCAACCATTTTGATCATCCCGATAAATCCCATGTTCTTGCTCCTGCACTTACTTATCGCATTAGGATCAAATGCCTCAAATGCTTTTGCCACGTTAGTTGAACCCACTTCCTTTGCATGACCTGTTTTGTCACCGTAAATAGATGAACCTTGCAACCTAGCATACCTGGTAGATGCTTGAGCCATGATGTTCCTTATCCTGCTATGCATGCTATGCTTAGAGTTGTGTATGGTCTGCCATCTGGGAGATGAACAGAATTGTGAGAATGTGTTCAGTAAGTGAAGGTTGTGTGTTGAACCTGATTTGGTAAAGGTACCGGTGAAAGGCTATGTAGGAGTACATGGCGGGTTGTTTCATTGGAACCGTCCTTAGGAACCGAGTTCCATGTATGTAATCCAAGACCAGATACTACCACACGTTGGGATACTTAATTGACCCTCTCGACTTATTAATCGCTTAGTACTCGGTCCAGGAGTTGCAAGTAGTTTCTGGTGTTTATAGTCATGCTGGAGGCCGTGAATAGCGCTGACCTGAGAGGTGGGCTGTGATGCGGTAGGCAGTGGCACGGTGTATGAAGTGGCACCCGGATGGTGGGCTTGGGAACCCTGCGTACATCGTTTGGGGCCGTGGCAGAAACCTCGGCCGGACTTCCGTGCGGGTTACCTCAGATAGGCGATAGACCTGGACTAAGTATTATCATGGTTAACGGTCGGGGCCGACTCCCTCGCTGGGCTTCCGCTTGAAGGTTGCCGAGGTGCATGACGTGCACATGGCGGTAAGTGGCGAGAGCGTGTGTGACGAAGTACACCCCTGCAGGGTTATGATCTATTCGAATAGCCGCGTCCGTGGATATGGACTACTTGGAGACATATGTTGTTCATAGATAACTTAAATGGCTACTCATAAAA
Source organism: Hordeum vulgare subsp. vulgare (assembly GCF_904849725.1). Taxonomy (NCBI): domain Eukaryota; kingdom Viridiplantae; phylum Streptophyta; class Magnoliopsida; order Poales; family Poaceae; genus Hordeum; species Hordeum vulgare. The sequence goes on along the minus strand of NC_058520.1, from coordinate 80,148,526 downwards.
TTGTCAAGATAAGCGTGAGTGTCGTGGACGGCATTTCCGTATCGAGACGGAATGATTCCACGATGGAGTATTGTTGTGGTGTTAGTGGACTCGTGTGCGAGAAATCAAGTTGTCAAAAATTGTTTTAAAATGCAAGTTGTCTAGCCACGAGTCAAATGCTGGCTTTCCGCATGAAAACCCCACAATTCCTTATTGATACATTGCATGAGTAGATAGTTATCCTAAAGTCTTGCTGAGTACCTCTGTACTCATGTTTGCTTAATAATTTGTTGCAGAGGTTGTGAATGACCCTAATGGAGGGTTCTTCCTAGACATCAACGACAACGAGTAGCTGGTATCCCAGCTACGATCTGGCCCTAGGGTGGGTCTGTAGTATAGTCAGGCTACGTGCCTTCTAGTTTCATCTGTCTGTACTCAGACAGCTTATCTACTTCCGCTGGCTTGTAACTTGAATGACTGTTATGATGGGTCATGAGACCCCTAATGTGTAATATTATGTGTGAGGCTCTTCCGAGCCTTTTAAATAAAGCTTGTATGTTTATGGTTATGTTGTGATGCCATCGATGTATCTATACATATCGATATGCCATGCGTACGTGTGTCGTACTTGATATGTATGGGGTTCGATTACCTAGCCGTAGACTTTAGTAGCATTCCTTACAGGGAAATGCCCCTTTGTGATCCAACGAGCCATGGTAGCTCGCTTCTGCTCCGGACACATTGGTTAACCGGCGTGTGTCCTTCTTAGCTGCTGTGTCTGTCCCCTTTGGGGAAATGTCACGCGATGTAATGGAGTCCTTGTAGCTTGCTACGACTCGTTTACATTCGCTGGTGACCGACACCTGCTTTGCTGGGTCATGTATGCCTGTCCCTGTGCGGAACTGCCACTTTGGTTTATGACTAAACTTGTCGATCCGGGTTCTTTGTCATTGGATTGCTAGCGACGCAATTGCATACGCGGGTCAAAAGGCGCAAACGGTCCCGGCTAAGGTAAGGCTGCAGCCTTTGGGTTAACCGTGCGTGAGACCGCAAAGAGATGCGATGTTTTATAGGCTGGATTCCTATGACTTAGGATCGGGGTCCCGACAGCGTTGGTATGAGAGCCTGACTGACTGTAGGACTACTAAGTTGAGTCTAGAATTGCTTTAACTATATATAAGGGAATTGTTTGTGGAAGGGAACGTAAAACTCTTGTTCTCTTCTCAAGTTATTCTACTCTGGTCATCCTTGTCTTTCTGCGGGAATTAATGACTAAGTTACTCATCTTCTTCTAGGCTCGTGTTTCTGATCGGTAGATTATAAGACTACGGGTCGAGAGGTATTTTGGGTTTCTTTTATTCCTAAGAAAATGAAGTCAGTTTGATGATCAGGGAATTGAACTTGATAGTTGAGTGGTTACGCTATTCTATCCTTGGGTTGTCTCAAAATTGTTTTTGAGCATTTACAACCGTTATGCTGCCCAATTTTGCATTCAGAGCTCTAATGCTTTTGCATTACTCTCTATTTTCAGATGCCTGGCCGTCCTTTTCGTCAGGTGGTTCGTTTGACCAGGTGCATTGATGTGCCGGGTCATGCCGCCATGCTGGTCAGGGTGATGTCGGTGTGTGGTTACCGTTGGTACCCAGAGTACATAGTGGAGGAACAGTACCGAGACTTCAACCAGAGCCAGTACATCTGCACTGTTAGGGTATTTCCAGACTACCTTGGAGCTGAGGAGCCAATCCATTGGTCCTATGGATTGGGAGTCACTGTTGACATGGCAGCACAAGATGCTGCCTATTCAATGCTGACCATTATGAGGGCGAGACATGCACTGCTGCAGAACTCAGAGTTCTGTTATGCTCCTGCCTCTCAGCCAAGTGAAGAGGGATACCTCAGCGGGGTCTATTTTGATTCCTCGATGGAGGATCCGCTACTGCAGTCCACTGCTGAGATGCTAGAGAACAGAGACAGGGATGCTCGTGCTCTCCGCATGGAGCTTTATGCTACACGTGCCCGTCTGTGGACAGCTTTGACGCAGCTGGCACCGGTAGTCCAGACAGGGTATGGAGATATGGAGATGCTGAACCCTGTTAGAACCCATCTTCCGGCCCATGTTGACTGGCCAGCTATAGGAGGAGTCACCCCTCTTCGGGGACCCCTACTACCACCAGTCAGGGGACCAAGGCCACATCCGTGTCCTTATGGATCCCAGGGATCTCAGGCCAGAGTATTTCCTGATCCGCAGGTTGAGCTTCCAGGCCATGGAGGCAATCTTTATGAGATGTTCTATGCGGATGCCTGAGCTGTGAGTGGAAGGATAGTATGGTAGAAACTGTACGTTCACAGTCCTGTGTGACTTGTGAAGTATGCTTGTGATGTGAAATGAATTCCGGAGGCCTAGATAAATAATGTATAGGAAGCTTGTAAGCCTCTGATGAGTAGTTTCATAATTTCAGTAGTTTGCTCTTTGGTTAAGGTTGTACTGAACTATGTAAGGGTGTGTATGAACCATGGTGTATATATAGCAGTTGCTTGTTACCATGTTGTTCGGATATTCATTTCCGCGTTCCATGTGTTCAGTGCATTCTTAATCCATAGCTAGTATTGATAATGATATTGGTCTAAGCTGTGAGTTTGTTTGTCAGGATGGTGTTCACCAGGTTGAACCGTGCCCCTGCTCATGAGCAAGGCGAGGGTAGTCAAGCGTCGCAGGAAGACCTGCCTCACCCGCCCTCTCTGGCGGAAGTTATGCTTGAGGCAGAGAGAAACAAAAGGGAGACCAACCGACTATTAGAGCGTATTGAGCAGAATACGGCTCGCCAGCCTAGGAATGCTGCAGTGTCCCTCAATGACTTTGTGAAGCTGAATCCTCCAAAGTTCCATCACTCCGTCGATCCCCTCGAGGCTGATGATTGGCTGTGCAATATTTCACGTAAGATTCGCTTTGCGAATGTTTCTGAGGCCGACAAGGTGACCTTTGCGGCGTATTTTCTAGAAGGACCCGCCAATCTGTGGTGGGAGAACTTTGAAGCTATGCGTCCTGCTGAACCAGCAGCCACATGGGCAGACTTTAGTGCAGCCTTCTGTCTGCACCATATTCCAGAGGGCCTAATGAACAGAAAGAGAGAGGAGTTCTGTGCATTCACCTAGGGAAAGTTGACCATGGATGCCTATAGCCGCGAGTTCGGTAACCTCGCCCGCTATGCAACAGAGGAGGTGTCTACTGATGCCAAGAAGCAAGCAAGATTCCGTAAGGGTCTGAGCCCTGAGCTTCATCGTGATTTGCGCCTCCACGAGTGTACAAGCTTCCAAGCCCTGGTCAACAAGGCGATCAGTGCCGAGACTGGTCATACCGACTTTGAAGCCACAAAGAAGCACTCCCGTGACTTTCTCGTCATCTGGTTCCGCGTTTCCAAAACGCAGGCTGTGGGTTCCAAACAGTTCTCTCCCGCCAAGATACACTCCGAGGCCATCCTGTGTGGCGCCTCAGACGAATCAGACCAACCCTCCAGCAAAAACCTATGGTGGTCCAGCTAGCAATGCTGCACCACGTGCCAACCAAGTGATCTGTTACAAGTGTCGAGAACCAGGGCACTATTCCCGTGAGTGTCCTTAGAATGCGGGTGCCAAGCAACCCGGAAAGTCCGTCGGGCAAGGCAAGTCGGGCAGAGCTTACTATGTGAAGCCAACTCCTGCACGTGGCCGTGTGAACTATGTTTCAGCAGAAGAAGCTGCAGAGGATCCCGACGTCATACTGGGTACGCTTCTTGTTAATCATCACCCAGCGTATGTTCTTTTTGACACTTGGTCTTCTCATTCTTTCATTTCAGAAAGTTACGCACAGTTGCATAACATGTCTTTCTGTGATATGCCAATTCCATTGGTTGTCCAAACTCCTGGTAGTAAGTGGCAAACCTCTAGGATAACCTATGACAATGAAATTCTAGTAGACAGGCTAGTTTTTCTAGCCTCATTGATAGCCCTGAAATCTTCGGATATTAATATCATCTTGGGTATGGACTGGATGTCAGCTCACTATGCCAAGATTGATACTCATTCTAGGAATGTTCAGCTTACCCATCCCTCGGGAGAGATAGTCAATGTCTGTACTCGAGTTGCCAAATGCCAACTCTATTCCCTCAATGCCAACCCTCTTCCGGAACTTGAAGACATTCCGGTAGTTCGTGACTTGCCGGATGTTTTTCTAGAGGAACTGCCAGGAATTCCACCTAACAAAGATGTGGAGTTCGTGATAGATCTTGTTCCGGGAACTGTTCCAATAGCCAGAATACCATATAAGATGGCACCCTTGGAGCTAGCTGAACTTAAGAAGCAACTAGATGAGGCCTTGAATAAAGGTTTCATTCGTCCTAGCTCTTCTCCTTGGGCTTGCCTTGTCCTATTCGTCAAGAAGAAAGACGGAACGGATCAGATGGTTGTAGATTACCGACCAGTTAATCTGGTCACCATAAAGAACAAGTATCCGCTCCCCAGGATCAACGACCTGTATGATCAGCTCGCTGGATCCTCAATCTTCTAAAAAATGGATTTGAGGTTGGGATACCATCAAATCAAGATCAAGAACGGGGACATTCCAAAAACGGCTTTTGTTACTCGTTATGGCCAATACGAGTACACCGTCATGTCCTTCGGTTTAACCAATGCCCCAGCCACCTTCTCTCGCTTGATGAATTCAATCTTCATGGAGTATCTGGATAAATTCGTCGTGGTATACCTCGATGATATTCTCATCTACTCGAAGAACGAACAAGAACATGCCGAGCATCTAAGGCTGGTATTGATGAAACTTCGAGAGCATCGCCTTTATGCCAAGTTTTCAAAATGTGAATTTTGGTTACCAGAAGTGACCTATCTAGGTCACGTAATCTCTGGTAAGGGTATTGCTATCAATCCCAAGAGAGTTCAAGCTATCCTTGATTGGACTCAACCTGAATCGGTTAAGCAAGTTAGGAGTTTTCTTGGTCTAACGAGCTATTGTCGCCGCTTTGTCGAGAATTTCTCCAAGGTTGCAAAGCCTCTAACTGAACTCCTCAAGAAGGATAAAAAGTTCGAGTGGACACCACAGTGTGAGCATAGTTTCCAGGAACTGAAAAGACGCCTGACTTCCGCACCTGTGTTGCTACCACCAGATTTTTCTAAGGACTTTGTTATCTATTGCGACGCCTCGCGACAAGGATTAGGTTGCATTCTCATTCAAGATCGTCATGTGATTGCATACGCATCTCGACAATTGCGTCCACATCAGGATAATTATCCCACACATGATCTTGAGCTTGCAGTTGTAGTCCATGCACTTAAAACCTGGCGACATTACCTTCTTGGTAATCGTTGCGAAATATTCACTGATCACCAAAGTCTGAAATATATCTTCACCCAGCCGGATTTGAATCTCAGGCAAAGACGGTGGGTTGAGTTGATCTCGGATTATGACTTAGGGATAACTTACACCCCGGGGAAGGCCAATGTTATGGCTGATGCATTAAGTCGTAAATCTTATTGTAACAATCTGATGCTACAACGAGGTCAACCACATCTCTATGAGGAATTTCGGAAGTTAAATATCCATATTGTTCCTCAAGGATTCCTTTCTACCCTGGTGGCGAAGCCTACTCTTAGGGATCAAATCATAGCCGTGCAGGCTTATGATAAGGCTATATCCCGGATCGAGGAGAATATTGCTAGCGGAAACGCTAGGGATTTATCCATCAATGAGAAAGGTGTTGTGTTCTTCCAGAACCGTTTAGTGGTTCCTAAGAGCAAACGTCTGTGGCAATTGATCCTTAATGAGGCTCATGATTCTCCTCTCACCATTCATCCCGGAAGTACAAAGATGTATCAGGACCTACGCCAGAGGTTCTGGTGGACTAGGATGAAGAGAGAAATTGCTGAGTTCGTTGCGAACTATGACGTTTGTCGTCGAGTTAAGGCAGAACATCAAAGGCCTGCTGGCACCATTCAACCTTTAGCTATTCCTGAATGGAAATGGGATAAAGTCAGTATGGATTTCATTACCGGATTTCCCAAGACTAAGAAAGGAAATAATGCTATCTTTGTGGTCATTGACCGTCTCTCCAAAGTAGCTCATTTTCTTCCAGTTCGTGAGAGTATAACAACTAGCCAGCTAGCACAGTTATATATCTCTCGAATAGTGTCTCTTCATGGAGTTCCTCTGGAGATTAACTCAGACCGTGGGAGTATCTTTACTTCTTGCTTCTGGGAACGTTTTCAGAATGCTATGGGGATCACTTATCTTTTAGCACTGCTTTCCATCCTCAATCAAGTGGTCAAGTAGAAAGAGTAAATCAAATCCTAGAAGATATGCTCCGAGCTTGTGTTATATCATTCGGTATGAATTGGGAGAAGTGCCTTCCATTCGCCGAATTTGCTTATAACAATAGTTATCAATCAAGCTTGGGCAAAGACCCTTTTGAAGTTCTCTATGGACGAAGATGTCAAACACCTCTTAATTGGTCAGAAACCGGAGAGAGGCAACTCTTTGGCCCGGATATGATCCAGGATGCAGAAGAGCAGGTTCACATTATTCGTAAAAAGTTGAAAACAGCCCAGTCTCGTCAAAAGAGCCAATATGATCGTCCTCATAAGGTTGTGACCTTTGAAGTTGACGAGAAGGCTTACCTTCGGGTTACACCTTTGAAGGGTACCCATCGATTCGGTATCAAGGGCAAGTTGGCTCCTCGTTACATTGGTCCTTTTCGCATTCTTGCCAAACAAGGAGAAGTTGCCTACCAGTTGGAACTTCCTTCGCATCTTTCCAAGGTTCATGATGTCTTCCACGTCTCGCAACTCACGCGTTGCTTTTCGGATCCTATCCATGAAGTGGACCACGAAACGCTTGATCTCCAAGATAACCTTTCATACTGAGAATACCCTGTGCTTATTCTTGATCAAGCTGAGCGTACCACTCGACGTCGAGACCTCAAGTTTCTTAAAGTTCAATGGTCAAATCATTCCGAAAAGGAGGCAACATGGGAAAGAGAGGATCGTCTCCGACTTGAGTATCCCGCGTTATTCCTGACGACTTCTAAATCTCGGGACGAGATTCTTTTAAGTGGGGGTGAGTTGTCACATCCCTGAAACCCTAATCAAGTATAGCATTGTGCTCATATCTTCTTTGCATTGCATCCAAGAAAATTTCAACAAGAACAAAGCAAGTGGTGAAGAAAAACTCTAAAAACCCTAGCCACTTCTCAAATTCAAAGAAATTATAAACTTGTTCAAATCAATGAACCCAAAATTGCCTTAAGAAAAGTTCAACTTTTCTGATAATTCATGGAAACATGTAAGCAGTGAAGAAAACTATTTTCATAACACATTTGGCATTTTATTTAAATGCAAAAAGCTACTGGATTCAAGTTTAAATTTGAATTCAAAAACTTTAAGTTTTCAAAAATGCTGAAAACTTCAGGAATGGTTGGATATATTCCAACAAATATTCTGGTGTGTTCAAAATATTTTTGGTAAACTATTTTGGAGCTGAAATAAATAGCAAACCAAAATAGTTAGTAAAACAGAAAACAAAAAAGAAAAAAAGAAAAGAAGGAAGAAGCACTTACATGTCGCCCTGAGGAGGCCCAGCCCACCAGGGGCAGTGGCGTCTTCTTCCTCCTGCCTTCTGGCAGAGGAGCGAACGCCCACGGCGTCTCCTCCACCTCCTGCTTCGCCGTGGCACGCTCTGGTGCTCCCCAGGACAGCGCAACAACAAGGATAACCTCCCCGAGCTCTGGCCTATCCATTCCCGTGCACCATCCCCCCTCTCCTCTCGGTTCTTTCCTCCCCCTTCTGCCGCCATTGACAGGAGCTCGAGCTCGAGATGCCCGTGCCTCTGGTCACTAGTTCTCTCCCCCGAGTGCCCCATTCGCTCCGCCTCGACGAGCTGGTCCTTCCTGCAGAAGCCGAAGGTCCCCCGAGCCCTGCAACGCCCACGGCACCATCGTTTTCAAGCTTTGGCCGCCGGCGAGCTCCGATCAATTCATCACCTTCAGCGCCTCCCCGAGAAAGCTAGCGCCACCACTGAACTCCCCGTGAGCTTGCGCAACTTTCCCCCAAGTTTTCCCCGTCGATCTCTTCCTCTAGGCCTAGTTCCACCGGAGCCCGACGAGGACCGCCGCTGTAGCTCGTCGCCGGTAGCCCTTCGGTGAAGGGTTGGTCCATCTGAGGCCACCAGCAGCTTCAGGCTGTCGCATAGATGCTTTAGGAGCCCAGCCCCGTGCGATTTTGACCCTGTTTCCGATGACCTTGACGATGGCCGAGCTTTGGTCGCTGCCGAGCTCGTCGCCGGCGTCGATTCAGGCCACCCCAGCCCCTGGGGTTTGCCCCATCGTGCGTGCCGTCGAGTGGCCGATCTCCCTGTGGTCTCCGCCGTGCGTTTGGTCGTCGGGGACGAGTTTCCGATGCCCTCTGCCGTACTGGTGGTCGCCGGAGGCTCACCGTCGGCGAGGACGACCTCGCCGCCGGTGGATCTCAGCTGGCCTGAGCCACTGACGCGTGGGGCCAGCCTCTGGATGTTTTGGATTAATAAAAATAAAGTTAATTAATTTAATAAGTCACTGACATGTGGGTCTAGTACTGCTAATTAGCTAATTAAGTTCAAAACTAATCTAAAACTGACCAGAGTCACTGACCAGTGGGTCCCACTCGTCAGGTTTGACTATCAACGGCTAGTTGGACCTGCTGATGTCATGCTGATGCAGTAAAGATTTTCTGATTTAAAAGAATTCCAGAAAAATGCCAAAACTTCTAAAAATCATAGAAATTAATCTGTAACCCCAATGAAAATAATTTATATATGAAAAAGTATCAGAAAAATCCAAGGACCAAACATGTAGAATAATGAATAAGTTAAATTTTATAAATGCTATGGAGATGGAATTTGAAAATCATTTTAATTGCACTTCAAATGCTATGATCAAACATTGTTCAATCACAACCAGCAACTTAACATATCATTTCCATGCATGTTAAAAACAAATTGATCTGAGCATAAGGTCGAATCAATTAAAATGGTATTCGAGAATACCTCGTTTGAAGTGACATTTGAATCTGATTCAAATCAACTTCAAACCTAATAAATGTCAGCTATATTAGCATACCACCTTGCATCCTCATGCCATGCTCATGCATCATCTTGTTGCATATGATTGTTATTGATTGTTGTCATTTCTTTCGGTAGGCTCCGCTCCTCCGGATTCCACTGAATATCTGACAGACGGATATTGTCCCTCCTCTGAGCAACAAGGCAAGCAACCATTTTGATCATCCCGGTAAATCGCATGTTCTCGCTCCCGCACTTACTTATTGCATTAGGATCAAATGCCTCAAATGCTTTTGCCACGTTAGTTGAACCCACTTCCTTTGCATGACCTGTTTTGTCACCGTAAATAGCTGAACCTTGCAACCTACCATACCTGGTAGATGCTTGAGCCATGATGTGCCTTATCCTGCTATGCATGCTATGTTTAGAGTTGTGTATGGTCTGTCATCTGGGAGATGAACAGAATTGTGAGAATGTGTTCAGTAAGTGAAGGTTGTGTGTTGAACCTGATTTGGTAAAGGTACCGGTGAAAGGCTATGAAGGAGTACATGGCGTGTTGTTTCATTGGAACCGTCCTTAGGAACTGAGTTCCGTGTATGTAATCCAAGACTAGATACCACCACACGTTGGGATACTTAATTGACCTTCTCGACTTATTAATCGCTTAGTACTCGGTCCAGGAGTTGCAAGTAGTTTCTGGTGTTTATAGTCATGCTAGAGGCCGTGCATAGCGCTGACCTGAGAGGTGGGCTGTGATGCGGTCGGCAGTGGCACGGTGTACCAAGTGGCACCCGGATGGTGGGCTTGGGAACCCTCCGCACATCGTTTGGGGCCGTGGCGGAAACCTCGACCGGACTTCCGTGCGGGTTACCTCAGATAGGCGATAGACCTGGACTAAGTATTAGCATGGTTAACGGTCGTGGACGACTCCCTCGGTGGGCTTCCGCTTGAAGGTTGCCGAGGTGCATGACGTGCACATGGCGGTAAGTGGCGAGAGCGTGTGTGACGAAGTACACCCCTGTAGGGTTATGATCTATTCGAATAGCCGCGTCCGCAGATATGGACTACTTGGAGACATATGTTGTTCATAGATAACTTAAATGGCTACTCATAAAATTGTCAAGATAAGCGTGAGTGTCGTGGACGACATTTCCGTATGGAGACGGAATGATTCCACGATGGAGTATTGTTGTGGTGTTAGTGGACTCGTGTGCGAGAAATCAAGTTGTCAAAAATTGTTTTAAAATGCAAGTTGTCTAGTCATGAGTCAAATGCTGGCTTTCCGCATGAAAACCCCACAATTCCTTATTGATACATTGCATGAGTAGATAGTTATCCTAAAGTCTTACTGAGTACCTCTGTACTCATGTTTGCTTAATAATTTGTTGCAGAGGTTGTTAATGACCCTAATGGTGGGTTCTTACTAGACATCGACGACGACGAGTAGCTGGTATCCCAACTACGATCTGGCCCTAGGGTGGGTCTGTAGTATAGTCAGGCTACGTGCCTTCTAGTTTCATCTGTCTGTACTCAGACATCTTATCTACTTCCGCTGGCTTGTAACTTGAATGACTGTTATGATGGGTCATGAGACCCCTGCTGTGTAATATTATGTGTGAGGCTCTTTCGAGCCTTTTAAATAAAGCTTGTATGTTTATGGTTATGTTGTGATGCCATCGATGTATCTATACATATCGATATGCCATGCGTACGTGTGTCGTACTTGATATGTATGGGGTTCGATTACCTAGCCGTAGACTTTAGTAGCATTCCTTACAGGGAAATGCCCCTTTGTGATCCAACGAGCCATGGTAGCTCGCTACTGCTCCGGACACATTGGTTGACCGGCGTGTGTCCTTCTTAGCTGTTGTGTCTGTCCCCTTTGGGGAAATGTCACGCGATGTAATGGAGTCCTTGTAGCTTGCTACGACTCGTCTACATTCGCTGGTGATCGATACCTGCTTTGCTGGGTCATGTATGCCTGTCCCTGTGCGGAACTGCCACTTTGGTTTATGACTAAACTTGTCGATCCGGGTTCTTTGTCATCGGATTTCTAGTGACACAATTGCATACACGAGTCAAAAGGCGCAAACGGTCCCGGCTAAGGTAAGGCTGCAGCTGTGGGGTTAACCGTGCGTGAGACCGCAAAGAGATGCGATGTGTTACATGCTGGATTCCTATGACTTAGGATCGGGGTCCCGACATTCTCCCAATGATGTGATCCCGTTATCAATGACATTTAATGCCTATGATCAGGAAACCATGATCATCTATTGACTAACAAGCTAGCCAACTAGAGGCTTGCTAGGGACATATTGTGATCTATTTATTCACACATGTATTACTGTTTCCTATTAATACAATTATAGCATGAACTATAGACGATTATCATGAACAAGGAAATATGATAATAACCATTTTATTATTGCCTCTAGGGCATATTTCCAACAGAAACTGCTTCATGGCAAAAGGCTCCAAGGTATCACACCCCGAGTACTTTGACTTTGATAGTGATGAGGATGACTTGTTAGGAGAAGGTGACTTGCTCCTAGATAGTACCAGTGATAATATTGAAAATGAACTTGCTAATTTTCATGCTAGTCAAGAGAAATCAAATGATGATGATAAGAGAGAGATTGAACGATTAACTAAAGAATTGAACACTCCTAAGTTAGCTCATGAAACTACTCTAGAAGATCATAGAGAGCTTGCAAGAACTCATGAGAAGCTATGCTTCGAGAAGTTAAATTTAGGGGAAGAGCATGACTTCCTAAAAGCAATCAATTATGATCTTCGAAAAAAGAGTTCCTCTTATCTAGCCAAATGGTTACTCTTGTCTATTTTTGTTCCACAAGTTAAACCTAAGAACACTAGTAACAAAGGCAAGAAAGTTTCTTCTTCTAGTAACAACAATGCTGGAGCCAAATCAAACGATATTGTTACTAGTAGCTCTCTTGATTCCACTAATGATTCTCTTAGCCAAGTTACACTTGAGCAAGAAAACGATTTATTGAAAGGGATTATAGAGAGAGGTGTCTTCAAGAGTCTTGCGGGAAGTAATCAATTTGAGAAAATGTGCGCAAGCAAGGAGTACATCGGAAGAAGCAAGGTGTTGGCTACTTCAATGTCAACGGAGATGTTTATGAAGAAGGTCCATTTCCCATTCCCAAGTTTGTTGCTCAAGAGGATAAGTATGATCCTACTCCTCCCAAGGGAATAACCTCACAAGATGGCCTTCTACCAGAACACCACAAGGGCAAGGGAAAGCATCAAGAGGACATTGACTCATTTTAAGAAGAACACTATGCCAAGGTTGAGTGGGTTCCCAAGGACACTTCTAGTACTACCTCATCTAGTGCTACCACAACTCCATGTATCCCCATCAAGGTGATGTGGGCCCCCAAGAGGAAGAACTAGAAAGTTCATGAGGGGTGACTCCGCCAATGAAATCCCCTCCCATTCATTCTGGCAAGAACTATATGCAATCAACCTCAACTATATGGATTAGTTCAAGGAGTCACACATTCCCTCAAAGGTGAGCAAGGGACAAGGTAATTAAAGCATCTTTGGACATCACCTCCCATGTATTTCACTCCATGTCCATAGATATCCTTGTGTTTGTTCCTTTTGCTTTGGGACTAACACATGTAGGTGAGAAGAGTAAGAAAAAACAAGGATTTCTCCCAACTCAAGATGAACTTCATCAACAATGAGCATCCACCACTAATTCACCACCTTCAAGACTTCTACAACAATACCCAAGGTTAGTTTATCCCTCTTAGGGGGGATGTCACATCTAGAGGGAGTTTTACTCTAATACTTGTGTACAAGCATCTCCTAAATGATGTGAACACATTAATGCATTATGTAAAAGTGGTAACTGATGACCCACAAGTATAGGGGATCAATCGTAGTCCTTTCGATAAGTAAGAGTGTCGAACCCAACGAGGAGAAGAAGGCTCTGATAAACGGTTTTCAGCAAGGTAATAACTGCAAGCACTGAAAGTAGCGGTAACAAGTGATGGCGTAGTGAGGTGAAACGTGGCAAGCGAAAAGTAACAAATAACAAGTAGTAGCAACGGTGCAGCAAGTGGCCCAATCCCTTTTGTAGCAAGGGACAAGCCTGAACAAAGTCTTATAAGAGGAAAAACGCTCCCGAGGACACACGGGAATTTCTATCATGCTAGTTTCATCATGTTCATATGATTCGCGTTCGTTACTTTGATAGTTTGACATGTGGGTGGACCGGCGCTTGGGTACTGCCCTTACTTGGACAAGCATCCCACTTATGATTAATCCCTCTCGCAAGCATCCGCAACTACGAAAGAAGAATTAAAACAATGTCTAACCATAGCATTAAACTAGTGGATCCAAATCTGCCCCTTACGAAGCAACGCATAGACTAGGGTTTAAGCTTATGTCACTCTAGCAACCCATCATCTACTTACTACTCCCCAATGCCTTCCTCTAGGCCCAAATATGGTGAACTGTTATGTAGTCGACGTTCACATAACACCACTAGAGGAAAAACAACATACAACATATCAAAATACCGAATGAATACCAAATTCACATGACTATTATCAGCATGACTTATCCCATGTCCTCAGGAACAAAAGTAACTACTCACAAAGCATAATCATAATCATGATTAGAGGTGTAATAAATAGCATCAAGGATCTGAATATAAACTCTTCCACCAAGTAATCCAACTAGCATCAACTACAAAGAGTAATCAACACTAGTAGCAACCTTAGAAGTACCAATCGGAGTCGCGAGACAGAGATTGGTTACAAGAGATGAACTAGGGTTTGGAGAGGAGATGGTGCTGATGAAGATGTTGATGGAGATGACTCCCCTACGACGAAAGGAGTGTTGGTGATGACGATGGCGATGATTTCCCTCTCCGGGAGGGAAGTTTCCCCGGCAGGACCGTCCTACCGGAGCTCTAGATTGGATCTGCTCAAGTTTCGCCTCGTGGCGGCCGAGAATCCACGAAAAAGCTACACCTTGATTTTTTCTCGGACGAAACCCTTCATATAGCCGTGTTGCCACCAGGGTGCCCACAAGCCGTGTTGCCGCGGCCAGGGGGGTAGACCGCGGCAACCAGGCTCGTGGGCCCCTGGTTGCTCCCCTCTCACACTTCTTGCGCCCAGTATTTTTTATATATTCCCAAAAAATTCACATTGATTTTTAGGGCATTTGGAGTTGCACAGAATAGAGGACTCAGACTTGCTCCTTTTCCAGTCCAGAATTCCAGCTGCCGGTATTCTCCCTCTTCAAATAAACCTTGCAAAATAAGAGAGAAAAGGCATAAGTATGGTTCCACAAAGTATAATAACAATCCATAAAGCGATAAATATAAACATGAAAGCATGATGCAAAATGGACGTATCAACTCCCCCAAGCTTAGACCTCGCTTGTCCTCAATTGAAAAGTAAGACCCAAAACATGTCCACATGTTTAGGGATGAAGGTGTCGATAAAACATAATACGGACACGAGGGCATTATGATCACACATAGAACATCAATACATCATAGAGACTCTTATGGGAAAGTAACAATTCCTTCACAAAGCAAAGTATGAAACAAAAACCTTACCGAGAAGTAGCCAACAACAGTCCATAGTCGTTGAAGCAATTTGCAATTTATCATATTGTCAGAAAGAGTCAAATAAGAGCTTTCAAAGCAAATCCACATACTCAATCATCTCTTTTGTTTTCCACAATTTTTACAACTCACGTGGTACTCATGGTATCAAAGTTTCAGTTGGACACAGAGGAAGATAGGGGCTTATAATTTTGCCTCCCAACCATTTACCTCAAGGGTAAAGTCAACAATAATAAAGCATAAGTACTCAGCTCCAAGTTGATATATGAATATAGATCTTTCCCAAGCATATGACGTTCACCAAGAAAAAGGCTAAATAAGGAATTGGTGAAGATCACCATGACTCTTACAAGGGCAAAAAGTAAAGGTACACAATAGGCCCTTCGCAGTGGGAAGCAGAGGTTGTCATGCGCTTTTGAGGTTTGGATGCGTGTCCTCTTAGTGCGGAGGAACGTCACTTCATATTGCCTCCCGTGATAAAGAACTTTATTATGCAGTCTGTCGCTTTTATGTCTTCCTCATCACAGGTTCGTACAAAGCTTATTTTCCACACACTAATAGATCATACATATTAGAGAGCAATTTTTATTGCTTGCACCAATGACAACTTACTTGAGGGATCTTATTCAATCCATAGGTAGGTATGGTGGACACTCATGGCAAAACTGGGTTGCAGGTTTATGGATGCACAAGTAGTATCTCTACTTGGTGCGGGAGTTTTGGCTAATATGAGGTGGAAACAATCGTCACATGCTAAGGGATCTCTAATCATATAACATTGTTTGGAACCAAGAAAACACAATTCATTATGTTGTCTTCCTTGTCCAACATCTACTTCTAAGCATGTAATAGTTTGGTGAGTGCTCACAATTATAGGAAGTGTCTAAGATGATATATTTATATTTGAACCTCTCTTTCCTTATTACTTCTTATTAATTGCAACAATGACTGGGGTCTATGTTGGTCTATTCTCAACAAGTTTCAATCATCATACTTGTTATACGTGAAGCTATCACTTTCCATATGATCATCTCATGATCTTTCATGCTATCGTGCTTCTCAGACTTTTGATCACGACACAAAGCAAATCCCTTAACTAAGATACTCTTTATTATATAGCTCGCAAGCTCGAATACATCTTGGGAGACACAAGGAAAAAGACTCAAACTAAACACTAAAGACTTATTCCACTAAGAGAAGAAATAAAAACTGAAAAGGAAAGAACTAAAACAAAGGTAAAAGCAAAGGATATAAAGGTGATACGATACCAGGGAAACTCCCCCAAGCTTGGCATAAGCCAAGGGGATTGCCCATACCAATGCTTAGTTGTCTTCTTTTGGTGGTCATGGTGGTGGAGTTGTTGAAGTAGTCTTGAGCTTGTCTAATTTCCACTAGAGCATAAAGTTCTGCTCCCTCAGATCGTCATTTTCCTCCTCAAGCTTCAAGACTCTAAGGAAAAGTTCCTGCTTACTCTCCTGCAAGAAATGAGAAGGGATAAACAAGGTCTTAGGCTTCTTCCTTTGGTCAGGGAGGCTTCACATCTTGAACTCCACATGAGTGCGTCCAGGTTGAGGTAGAGGAGCCTCCTCTTCATCGGAACTCGTTTGTTCCTTCCCCTTGGGCTCATAGTCCTCTTCCTCGTCAGTGGTCCAGCCATATGGCTCCAAGTCCCCATTAATCCTGGAGTTAGCACGATCATCGGACACATAGATCTCTTCTTCTGAATCTTGAGAAGACATCTTGACCTAAATCTGTGGCAGACAACAGGCTTGAAACGAAAACAGAGGAAAACTACGATACGGAGATCAAAACCCTCGGGCGTATATATAATGATTTTTTCTAGACCAGAAGGAGTGCTCCGTAAGAAAATGGAGTCTGGGAGGCACATGAGGTGCCCACAAGCCCTGTTGCCGCGGCCAGGGGGAGAGGCCGCGGCACCCAAGCTTGTGGCCGCCTCGTGCGCTCTCCGGACTGCTTTTTTATTTTTCTAATTTTCCAAAAATTCCAAAACGGAGAAAATTTCCTATTGGAAAAGTTTCGTAGTCCAATTACTTACCGAAACAGATACCTCTTCGTTTTCACGGTGTGAAACAGGCTGATAAACATCCCTTATGTACTCCTCTGGAGTTATGATATTAATGATATTGGTCTCAACATTTATGGGAGTACCAGAGATGTAATGCTTGATTCTTTGCCCATTCACCACTCTAGGAAAATTACCTTCCGTGTTATTGATTTTTATGGCACCGGAACGATATACTTCCTTGACAACGTAGGGACCTTCCCATTTAGAGAGAAGCTTGCCTGCGAAGAATCTTAAACGAGATTTGTACAGCAGGACATAATCACCTACATTGAACTCTCGTTTTTGTATTCTTTTATCGTGCCATCTCTTAACCTTTTCCTTGAACAACTTGGCATTCTCATATGCCTAGGCCCTCCATTCATCTAATGAGCTGATATCAAACAACCGCTTCTCACCGGCAAGTTTGAAATCGAAGTTGAGCTCTTTGATTTCCCAATAAGCTTTGTGTTCCAGCTCAAGAGGTAAATGACAGGCCTTACTGTAAATCATTTTATACGGCGACATGCCCATGGGATTCTTATAAGCAGTCCTATAAGCCCATAGTGCATCGTCAAGTTTGCTAGACCAATTCTTTCGAGATCTATTGACGGTCTTTTGTAAGATCAATTTGATCTCCCTATTACTCAACTCCACTTGACCACTAGACTAAGGATGATAAGGAGATGCAACTCTATGGTTGACATCATACTTAGCGAGCATCTTGCGGAAAACACCATGAATGAAAGTGTGAACCGCCATCAGTCATCAGATATCTAGGGACTCCAAATCTTGGGAAAATGACTTCTTTAAGCATCTTAATAGAGGTGCGGTGATCAACATTTTTAGCGAGGATAACTTCTACCCACTTAGTGACATAATCCACATCAACTAAGATGTGAGTATACCCATTGGAACTCGGGAAAGGTCCCATATAATCAAAGCCGCAGACATCAAATGGTTCAATGACAAGTGAATAGTTCATAGGCATTTCCTGACGCTTACTGATATTCCCTATTCTTTGGCATTCGTCACAAGACAAGACAAACATACGGGCATCCTTGAAGAGAGTGGGCCAATAGAAACCTGATTGTAATACCTTATGAGCAGTTCTGTCTCCAGCATGGTGTCCTCCGTAGGCCTCGGAATGACACTTCTGCAGGATCTGTCCCCGTTCATGTTCATGCACACAACGTCTAATAACACCATCTAATCCTTCCTTATAAAGGTGAGTATCATCCCAAAATTAGTGTCTCAAATCAAAGAAGAATTTCTTCTTTTGCTGGTAGGTGAAACTGGGTGGTATGTATTTGGCTACGATATAGTTTGCGTAATCAGCATACCAAGGTGCACTATGTGAAGTGCGGATGACATTCAATTGCTCATCAGGAAAGCTGTCATCAATAGGTCGTGGGTCATCAAGGACATTCTCTAGCCTAGACAAGTTATCTGCTACAGGGTTATCAGCACCCTTTCGGTCAACAACGTGCAAATCAAATTCCTGTAGCAGGAGAACCCATCTGATTAGCCTAGGCTTAGCGTCCTTCTTCTCCATAAGGTACTTAATAGCAGCATGATAAGAGTGAATAGTGACTTTGGAGTCAACTATATAATATCTGAACTTTTCACATGCAAACACGACTGCTAAAAATTCCTTCTCCGTAGTGGCATAGTTTCTTTGGGCACTGTCTAGAGTTTTACTAGCGTAGTGAATGACATTCAACTTCTTGTCAACTCTTTGTCCTAGAACAACACCAACAGCATAATCACTAGCATCGCACATGATTTCAAAGGGCAAGTTCCAATCAGGTGGTTGAACAATAGGTGCGGTTATCATGGTCTTCTTAAGTATTTCGAAAGCTTCCTCACAATCCTCATCGAAAACAAAAGGAACATCCTTCTGCAAGAGGTTGGTAAGAGGCCTAGAAATCTTAGAGAAGTCTTTAATGAACCTTCTATAGAAACCAGCATGACCTAGGAAACTTCGTATACCTCAGATATTTGTGGGGCAAGTCATTTTCTCAATTGCATAAACCTTAGCCTTATCAACTTCAATGCCTTTCTCAGAGATTTTGTGTCCTAAGACGATGCCTTCATTAACCATGAAGTGGCACTTCTCCCAGTTCAAGAGGAGGTTGGTATCTTTGCATCTCTGTAAGACTCGATCAAGGTTGCTGAGGCAATCGTCAAAGGAAGAACCGTAGACGGAGAAATCATCCATGAAAACCTCAACAATCTTTTCACAAAAGTCAGAGAAAATAGCCATCATACATCTTTGAAAGGTGGCAGGTGCATTGCACAAGCCAAAAGGCATACGTCTATAAGCAAAGGTACCGAAAGGGCAGGTGAAAGTGGTTTTCTCCTAACCAGATTGTGCAACAGGTATCTGCGAGAAACCTGACAAACCGTCTAGAAAGCAGAAGTGTGTGTGTTTAGATAGCCTTTCTAGCATTTGGCCGATAAACGACAAAGGATAATGGTCTTTCCTAGTTGCCTTGTTCAATTTCAGGAAGTCTATCACCATCCTATAGCCACTAATAATACTCTGTGGGATTAGTTCATTCTTATCATTAGGAACGACGGTGATACCTCCCTTCTTAGGTACGCAATGTACTGGACTTACCCAATCACTATGAGCAATAGGATAGATGATTCCTGCTTCCAGAAGCTTTAATATTTCTTTTCTCATGACCTCTTTCATCCTCGGATTTAGTCTCCGTTGATGATCAGCAACTGGTTTAGAATCAGGATCGGTTTTAATCTTGTGCTGACATAGAGTGGGACTAATATCTTTTAGATCATCATGAGTATATCCAATAGCAGCACGGTGCTTCCTCAAGGTTTTTAATAACTTCTTCTCTTTGTGATTCGAGAGGTGAGCACTAATAATAGCATGATATATCTCCTTCTCATCAAGATAGACATACTTAAGAGTAGCTGGTAACTGTTTTAGCTCGAACACAGGATCACCCTTTGGTGGGGGAGGATCCCCAAGCAGTTCAACACGCAGATTATTCTTGAGAATAGGATATTATTCTAAAACAATTTTATCTATCTCATCTCTTTCATCCATATGCATATCATTTTCATGCTCAAGGAGATATTGCTCTAAAGGATCCGTAGGAGGTACGACAATAGAGGCAAGAGCAATGATTTCATCCCTACCAGACGACTCTTTCTCATGGGGTTATCTTCCAAACTTGGAGAAGTTAAATTCATGAGACACACCCTCAAAACTAACAGTGAAAGTCTGTTTAATGCAATCAATGTGAGCATTGACAGTGTTGAGAAAGGGTCTACCAAATATGATGGGACGAAAGCTATCTTGTGCAGTAGCAAGGACGAGGAAATCAGTAGGATACTTCGTCTTACCACACATGACTTCTACGTCTCTCACAATTCCCACGGGACAGATAGTGTCTCTATTAGCTAGCGTAATAGTGGCACCAATGGGTTCTAACTCAGCAGGTGCAATCTCATCTTTTATTTCATCATATAGGGACCGGGGTATTGCACTAACACTAGCACCCATATCACATAAACCATGATAACAATGATCTCCTATCTTGAGAGAAACAACGGGCATGCCAACTACACGTCCGTATTTGTCTTTCGCGTGAGGTTTAGCTATTCTAGCGGAGTCCTCAAAGAATTTGATAACATGCCCATCTATGTCTTCGGCTAATAGATCTTTGATAATAGCAACACTAGGTTCAACTCTAATTTCCTCAGGGGGTGCAAGTGGTCTAATGTAACCCCTACGTACCACAGTTGGAGCTTTAGAATAATCCTTTTTCCTAGCAGGGTAAGGTGGTTTCTCAGCGTTGGCACAAGGAACAATAGGATCACTAAAGGCAATGACTTTCTCTTCAACTGGTTTGGGTTTAACTATGTTGACTCCTATAGGCGGATGATACTTAAACCACTTCTCTTTGGGAAGATCAACATGAGCAGCAAAAGATTCACATAGAGAAGCTACTATCTCAGAGTCAAGTCCATACTTAGCACTAAAATCTCTAGAAGTGTTTGTTTCAACAAAATATTTAACGCAATCAAATTGGAAATCCATACCTGACTCCTTACCTTCTTCAAGTTCCCAATCTTCAGAGTTACGTTTGATTCTTTCCAATAAATTAAACTTATGGTCAATATCCTTCTTCATAAAAGAACCGGTGCAAGAAGTGTCAAGCATGGTACGATCTTCATGAGAAAGCCGAGCATAAAAGTTTTGAGTGATAATTTCTCGCGAGAGCTCATGATTGGGGCATGAATATAGCATTGATTTAAGCCTCCCCAAGCTTGAGGTATGCTTTCCCTGTCACGAGGCCAAACATTATCAATATAATTCCGATCACGATGTACTAAATGCATAGGATAGAACTTTTGATGAAATTCCAATTTCAACCGATTGTAGTCCCATGATCCAGTATCATCACATAGCCTATACCATGTCAACGCCTTATCCTTAAATGATAAAGGAAATACTTTCTTCTTTACCTCATCCTCGGGAAAACCTGCAAGGTTAAATAAATCACAAACTTCATCTACATAGATTAGATGCAAGTCTGGATGTGAAGATCCATCTCCTGTAAAAGGATTAGCCCGCAGTTTCTCCAGCATACCCGAAGGAATTTCATAAAAGATATTTTCAGTAGGTACCTCAGGTTGAGGAACAACTCCTCGTGCTTCCGTTCGTGGTGAAGATACCCCGAACAAATTCCTCAAAGGAACAGTTTCCATAGTGACAAGTGACAATAAATTTCAGCACAGTATATAAATGTTTCCTTACCAAAATCCACTTACCAAAGGCGCTTCCCTCCCCGGCAACGACGCCATAAAAGAGTCTTGATGACCCACAAGTATAGGGGGTCAATCGTAGTCCTTTCGATAAGTAAGAGTGTCGAACCCAACGAGGAGAAGAAGGCTCTGATAAACGGTTTTCAGCAAGGTAATAACTGCAAGCACTGAAAGTAGCGGTAACAAGTGATGGTGTAGTCAGGTGAAATGTAGCAAGCGAAAAGTAACAAGTAACAAGTAGTAGCCACGGTGCAGCAAGTGGCCCAATCCCTTTTGTAGCAAGGGACAAGCCTGAACAAAGTCTTATAAGAGGAAAAACGCTCCCGAGGACACACGTGAATTTCTATCATGCTAGTTTCATCATGTTCATATGATTCACGTTCGTTACTTCGATAGTTTGATATGTGGGTGGACCAGCGCTTGGGTACTGCCCTTACTTGGACAAGCATCCCACTTATGATTAACCCCTCTCGCAAGCATCTGCAACTACGTAAGAAGAATTAAGACAACATCTAACCATATCATTAAACTAGTGGATCCAAATCAGCCCCTTACGAAGCAACGCATAGACTGGGGTTTAAGCTTCTGTCACTCTAGCAACCCATCATCTACTTACTACTCCCCAATGCCTTCCTCTTGGCCCAAATATGGTGAAGTGTTATGTAGTCGACGTTCACATAACACCACTAGAGGAAAAACAACATACATCATATCAAAATACCGAACGAATACCAAATTCACATGACTATTATTAGCATGACTTATCCCATGTCCTCAGGAACAAAAGTAACTACTCACAAAGCATAATCATAATCATGATTAGAGGTGTAATAAATAGCATCAAGGATCTGAATATAAACTCCCAAGGGGGTAGGCCGCGGCAACCAGGCTTGTGGGCCCCTGGTTGCTCCCCTGTGACACTTCTTTCGCCTAGTATTTTTTATATATCCCCAAAAAAGTCCACGTTGATTCTTAGGGCATTTGGAGTTGCGCAGAATAGAGGACTCAGACTTGCTCCTTTTCCAGTCCAGAATTCCACCTGCCGGTATTCTCCCTCTTCAAATAAACCTTGCAAAATAAGAGAGAAAAGGCATAAGTATGGTTCCACAAAGTATAATAACAGTCCATAAAGCGATAAATATCAACATGAAAGCATGATGCAAAATGGACGTATCAGTAACCCCACTTGTGCTTAATCGATGGGTATGACCTATGATCAAGTATTCTTACTTGACTCCTAAGTTAATATACTCATATATAGAAGACTTCGTCATCGCTAAAGTACTTGATAGAGGCTAGGATGTTTGTGCATGTTCATCATGATTTCATTTGACATCTTATTGTGTGATAATGTTGGTATGCATATCTTTTCTCATTTGAGGATATCCAATTGTTGCTATTTGGATTTTTATTTACCTTTTGCCAATTGGATAGACAAGAATGCCTAGAACCCTTTTCTAGCTATCTATGCTTTCTCGTCTCAAGTTCTGTTCATGCTATATCACAAAACTTGAACAAGCACTTATCGATCCCTCTATGTGAGGAGTACTCTGAGTTCCGTGTCGATAAGGGCTGCCTTCCAAAACCTCTTTGTGAATCTCGGTGTAACCAACCCAAAAATCTCGGTTCCACCGATTCTCAAAGCTGATCAAGGTTTTCCATCTCGGTACCACCGATACCATAATCTCGGCTTCACCGAGTTTCTGTGTCAATAGACAGTAGTGGAACTCGGCAGCACCAAAATTTTCATATGGTGACACCGATAGTGAGGGGTATTTATATCTGAGGACCCCACGCTTTGAAATTCTGTCTTCAGAGGCCGTGTGCCCAACCCCACACTACCTCACCAGGACCCTTGGACATCGCCTTTGCATCCCCGTGCGCCTTCTCCATTGGGATTCACCACCACTGACGGAATCTTTGCTGCCATCGTCATCGCCTAGCGGATTCATCACCGAGCTAGGGTATGAACCCGACCCCTTATGCGCTCCCTATGTGATTCACGTGAATTAGGTCACTCCCATCTACAATCCACTGTGTGAAACTCCTCTTCACCACTAGAAAACTCCATAGCATAGTGAACAGTAATTGTTTGGATCTGATTTGCTGCTACATGCATCTCGGTGTTACCGAGTTGATAAAATTGGTTCCACCGATTTAGTTTTTAGGGTTATAGAGAACCACTTCGGTGAGACCGAGTTGTTCTTTTCGGTTACACCAAAAAGACTGCCCAAGTGTGTGTTAATGCAAGTGGTCTGTCTCGGTGCCTCCAATTTTTTTTAACCCGGTGCTACCAAAATACATTTTGAAGTAGATCATCCCCAAAGTTTCTAAGTTCAAATTTTGAAAAATTCTGCAATTTCGTGATGCTTATCGTTTTCAGCTCTCACAGGGTCATCCAGTCTATGTGTCAGCTTGTCAGCTTGGTTTGGAAGATGTTAGGTTCAGATGACAGACATAACAATTTCAGTGAGCCCCATGCTGAATCTGATTCAGGCACTAGTCCTAAGAGGACCCCTTTTGATCCAGGCACCCCAGCTCCCATGGCTTTCCCAAGGCTGCCACAAGGACCAGAAGGAAGCTGAATTTTGATGAAGAAGATTCAGACTTTGTTCTTGTTGAGTCTGCTCTCTAGAAGCAGAAAGAGAAGCCCGTTGTCAATAGAATTGTGAGGAAGGAGTACTCTAAACCTTCTGACATGAGATCTCTAGAGTTTGCAAGGCAAGGGATGACACTTACCCTTGAGAGACCTCCTAAGAAGATAGGTGTGAAGAGAGTGAGGAAGGGAACCATTCATGTCATCGGTAGACAAACTTCCATGTATGACCGAACAGAAACTGTTGCTGTTGCTGAGGAAGAGGAAGAGGAAGTACGAGCTAAGGCCCCTCCTGCAAAGTAGAAAAAGAAGCTTATGGCAGATGCTTTGAAGCCTTCATATCCAAATAAGCACGTAGTTCCCAAGAGGACTACAAAGGACATACCTGCAGCTGCTAAATAGAAAGACGCAACTTCTAGAGCCTTTGTTGCAGAGGAAGATGTTGAGAATGCACCTATTCTCATGAAGTTAAGGCCTGATTTGCCACTTCACAATGAGGCTCATCCAATAGTTGAAGACATGAAGAAGAGAAGAGATGTAGGTGTTGGAAATATGCCCTAGAGGCAATAATAAAGTGGTTATTATTATATTTCCTAGTTCATGATAATTATCTATTATTCATGCTATAATTGTATTAATCAGAAACCGTAATACATGTGTGAATATATAGATCACAATGTGTCCCTAGTGAGCGTCTAGTTGGCTAGCTCGTTGATCAATAGATGATCATGGTTTCTTGATCATGGACATTGGATGTCATTGATAACGGGATCACATCATTGGGGAATGATGTGATGGACAAGACCCAATCCTAAGCATAACACTAGATCATATTATTCATCTGCTAAAGCTTTTCTAATGTCAAGTATCATTTACTTCGACCATGAGATTGTGCAACTCCCGAATACCGTAGGAGTTCTTTCGATGTACCAAATGTTGCAACGTAACTGGGTGATTATAAAGGTGCACTACAGGTATCTCTAAAAGTGTCTGTTTGGTTGGTACGAATCTGGGCCCACTCAGTAATCCATCATCATAATGAGCTCAATGTGACTAAGGAGTTAGCCACGGCATGATGTGTTATAGAACGAGTAAAGAGACTTGCCGGCAACGAGATTGAACATGGTATAGGGATACCGACGATCGAATCTCGGGCGAGTATCATACCGGTAGACAAAGGGAATTGCATACGGGATTGATTGAATCCCCGATATCGTGGTTCATCCAATGAGATCATCATGGAACATGGGGGAACTAACATGGATATCCAGACCCCGCTGTTGGTTATTGGCCGGAGAGATGTCTCGGTCATGCCTGCATGGTTCCCGATCCCGTAGGGTCTACACACTTAAGGTTCGATGACGCTAGGGTTATATGGGAATAGTATATGTGGTTACCGAAGGTTGTTCGATGTCCCGGATGAGATCCCGGACATCACGAGGAGTTCCGGAATGGTTCGGAGGTAAAGATTCATATATAGGAAGTGAGTATTTGGTCGCATGAAGTGTTTCGGGTATCACGAGTAATGTACGAGGACCACCGGAAGGGTTCCGGGGGTCCACCGGGAAGGGCCACCAGCCCCGAAGGGGTATATGGGCCAAAAGTAGATGGGAACCAGCCCCTAAGTGGGCTGGTGCGCCACCACCATCAGCCCAAGGCGCAAGAGAGGGAGTGTGGGCTAACCCTAGGCGTGGTGGGCTTGCCTTGGGTGGCAAGCCACCCTAGGGCCCCACCTCCTCCACCCTTGGCCGCCGCCCCCTTGCCCATCTAGGGCTACCGCACCACTTAGGGTGGAAACCCTAGGGGTGGGCACCCTCCTCCCTCTCCTCCTATATATAGTGGAGGGTTTTGGGGCTGCACAGAACACAATTTCTCTCTCTCTCGGTGCAGCCCTACTCCTCCTCGTCCTCGTCATCCGTAGTGCTTGGCAAAGCCCTGTCGGAGTACCACGTAGCTCCACCGTTACCACGCCATCGTGATGCCGGAGCTCTCCCTCAACCTCTCCTCCCTCCTTTCTGGATCAAGGCATTGGAGACGTCACCGGGCTGCACGTGTGTTGAACGGGGATGCGCCGTTGTTTGGCGCATATATCGGAATCCACCGCGATCTAAATCGCTGCGAGTACGAGTCCATCAACCGCGTTCTAGCAACGCTTCCACTTAGCGACCTTCAAATGTATGAAGATGCTCTACCCCTTTGCTCGTTGCTAGTTTCTCCATAGATAGGTCCTTGTGTGACATAGGATTTTTTTTGAAATTACTACGTTCCCCAACAGTGGCATCCGAGCCAGGTTCTATGCGTAGATTCTATGCACGAGTAGAACACAAAAGTTTTTGGCGATGATTTTGTGAATTGCTTGTCGTTACTAGTCCTATCCTTTTTCGGCGGTATTGTGGGATGAAGCAGCCCGGACCGACTTTACACGCACGCTTACGTGAGACCGGTTCCACCGACTGACATGCACTTGTTGCATAAGATGGCTAGCGGGTGTCTGTGTCTCCCACTTTAGTCGAATTGTATTCGATGAAAAGGGTCCTTATGAAGGTTAAATAGCATTGGCATATCAACGTTGTGGCTGTCATGTAGGTAAGAAGCGTTGTTGCTAGAAACCCAAACCAGCCACGTAAAACTTGCAACAACAATTAGAGGACGTCTAACTTGTTTTTCCAGGGTATGCTATGTGATGTGATATGGCCAAAAGGATGTGATGTTACATATGTGATGTATGAGATTGATCATGTTCTTGTAATAGGATTCACGACTTGCATGTCGATGAGTATGAAAACCGACACGAGCCATAGGAGTTGTCTTAATTTATTGTATGAGATGCAACGCCATGTGATTACTTTACTTTATCGCTAACCGTTAGCTATAGTAGTAGAAGTAATAGTTGGCGAGACGACTTTGCGATGACACAATGATGGAGATCATGGTGTCATGCCGGTGACAATGATGATCATGGTGCCCCGAAGATGGAGATCAAAGGAGCAAGATGATATTGTCCATATCATGTCACTATATGATTGCATGTGATGTTTATCATGTTTTTCATCTTATTGCTTCGAATGACGGTAGCAAAGATAAGATTATCCTGTTAGGGAACGTTGCATGGGAAGCAAGAATTTTCCTACGCACACGAAGACCTATCATGGTGATGATCATCTACGAGAGGTAGATCGGATCCACATACCCTTGTAGATCGCTAAGTGGGAAGCGTTAAGAAACACGGTTGATTTAGTGGAACGTCTTCGCGATCCAAATCGCCGCCGTCCCATGATCCGTCCCGATCTAGTGCCGAACGGACGACACCTCCGCGCTCAACACACGTACAGCTCGATGACGATCCCCGCCTTCTTGATCCTGCAAGAAAGACGAAGAGGTAGCTGAATTCTTCGGCAGCACGATAACGTGGCGGTGATGATGGTGGAGCTACTCCGGCAGGGCTTCGCCGTGCCGTACCGATCTAGCTATGAGGTGTCACGAAGTAGTGGAGGGAGAGAGGGCTGCACAAAGGCTTGAGATACAAAAACCCTAAAACCCTCCACTATATATAGGAGGAACCAAGGGGTGGTTGACTTGCGTCCTACTCCAAGAAGGAGCCTTCGGCCGAGGCAAGGAGGGAGGAGTCCTCCTATAATTCGGTTTGGTGGAGGACTCCTTCCTATCTTGTCCACCTCCTTTTTTTTCTTTTCCTTCTTTATTATTGCCTTGGCCGATATAGCCTTATTGGGCTGGCATTACCAGCCCACTAAGGGCTGGTGTACCACCCATGGGCCTATTTGGTTCTCTCCCGGGTGGGTGGCCCTCCCGGTAAAACCCCGAAACCCATTCGTCACTCCCCGTACTTTACCGGTAATGCCCGAAATCTTTCCGGAAGCCAATTGCAACAATCCTATATATGAATCTTCGTTTCTGGACCATTCTGGAGACACTCGTGACGTCCTAGATCTCATCCGAGACTCCGAACAAGATTAGGTTACCAACATCAATAATTCAACTATACCGAAAACGTCACCGAACCATAAGTGTGCAGACCCTGCGGGTTTAGAACTATGTAGACATCACCAAGACACTCTCCGGTGAATATCCAATAGCGGGACCTGGACGTCTGTATTGGATCCTACATATTCTATGAAGATCTTATCGGTTAAACCTCTATGTCAAGGATTTACACAATCCCGTATATCATTCCCTTTGTCCTTTGGTATGTTACTTGCCCGAGATTCGATCGTCGGTATTGCCTCAAAGCTTCAACTTTTATCCGAGGAAGAATCCTACCATGGTTGAGTTCATGATATACGATGTTCCCCAGTGCATGACGCTGTAGGACTTTTGCAATGTATGCAAATTACCTTATATTGGGGATATCCGTGACCCTCGTCCACGGGACTGTTGGGTAACGTAGCATAAATTCAAAAACATTTCCTACGCATATTCAGATCTTCCTATGGAGAGACCAGCAACGAGAGAGGGGGTGAGTGCATCTTCATACATTTGAAGATCGCTAAGCGGAAGCGTTGCTAGAACGTGGTTGATGGAGTCGTACTCGCGGCGATTCAGATCACGGTGTCATTTCGATGTAGTGCCGAACCACGACACCTCCGCGTTCAAAAGACGTGCAGCCCGGTGATGTCTCCCGCACCTTGATCCAACAAGGAGGAGGGAGAGGTTGGGGAAGATCTCCAGCAGCACGACGGCGTGATGTCGATGGAGAGACGAGGTCTCCCGGCAAGGCTTCGCCAAGCACCGGCAAAGAGGAGCAGAAAGAAGAGCAGGGCTGCGCCGAGGGAGAGGGAAAACTGTGTCTCCAAAAGCCGAAAAGTGCCCACTATATATAGGAGGAGGGGAGGGGGGTGCCACCCCTAGGGTTCCCACCCTAGGTGGTGCGGCAGCCCCCCTAGATGGGAGGTGCGGCGGCCAGGGCAAGGGGAGGGGGTGGCGCACAGCGCCTAGGGTTTCCCCCCTCTCCACCTCCTCAGCCTTTGGCTGATTGTGGGGGGGGCGCACCAGCCCACCTAGGGGCTGGTTCCCTCCGGCACTTGGCCCATCTAGCCTCCCGGGGTCGTTGCCCCCTTCCGGCGGACCCCCGGGGCCACCTCCGGTGGTCCCAGTGTTCCCGGTACGTTACCGGTGATGCCCGAAACACTTCCGGTGTCCGAAACCATCCGTCCTACATATCAATCTTTACCTCCGGACCATTCCGCAGCTCCTCGTATAACAACTCCCTATAATCCTAGCGTCATCGAACCTTAAGTGTGTAGACCCGACGGGTTCGGGAGACAGGTAGACATGACCGAGACACCTCTCCGGCCAATAACCATCAGCGGGGTCTGGATACCCCTAGTGTCTCCCACTTGCTCCACGATGATCTCATCGGATGAACCATGATGTCAAGGATTCAATCAATCTCGTATACAATCCCCTTTGTCTGTCGGTATAGAACTTGCCCGAGTTTCGATTGTCGGTATACCTATACCTTGTTCAATCTCGTTACTCGTAAGTCTCTTTACTCGTTCCATAGCATGTCATCGTGTGACTAACTCCTTTAGTCAAATTGAGCTCATGATGATGTTCTACCGATTGGGCCCAGAGATACCTCTCCGTCACACGGAGTGACAAATCCCGATCTCGATTCGTACCAACCCAACAGACACTTTCAGAGGTACCCATAGTGCACCTTTATAGTTACCCGGTTACATTGTGACTTTTGATACACCCAAAGCACTCCTACGGTATCCGGGAGTTGCACAATCTCACGATCGAAGGAAAAGAAACTTGACATTAGAAAAGCTATAGCATACGAACAATACGATCTAGTGCTACGCTTAGGATTGGGTCTTGTCCATCACATCATTCTCCCAATGACGTGATCCCGTTATCAATGACATCTAATGCCCATGACCAGGAAACCATAATCATCTATTGACTAACGTGCTAGCCAACTAGAGGCTTGCTAGGGACACATTGTGATCTATTTATTCACACATGTATTATTGTTTCCTGTTAATACAATTATAGCATGAACAATAGACGATTATCATGAACAAGGAAATATGATAATAACCATTTTATTATTGCCTCTAGGGCATATTTCCAATAGTCTCCCACTTGCACTAGAGTCAATAATCTAGTTACATTGTGATGTATCGAACACCCATAGTATTATGGTGTTGATCATGTTTTGCTCGTGGAAGAGGTTTAGTCAACGGGTCTGCAACATTCAGATCCGTGTGTACTTTACAAATATCTATTACTCCACTCTGGACATGGTCCTGGATGGAGTTGTAGCGGTGTTTGATGTGCTTCGTCTTCCGGTGAAACCTAGGCTCCTTGGCTATGGCAATGGCCCCAGTGTTGTCACAGAAGAGTGTCATTGGACCCGACACGCTTGGAACCACTCCAAGGTTGGTGATGAGTTCCTTCATCCAAATTCCTTCATGAGCCGCTTCTGAAGCAGGTATGTACTCCGCTTCACATGTAGATGCTGCCACGACTTCTTGCTTGCTGCTGCACCAGCTCACTGCCCCACCATTGAAAACATATACGTATCCGGTCTGTGACTTAGAGTCATCCGGATCTGTGTCGAAGCTAGCATCGACGTAACCCTTTACGACGAGCTCTTCGTCACCTCCATAAACGAGAAACATTTCCTTAGTCCTTTTCAGGTACTTAAGGATATTCTTGACCGCTGTCCAGTGTTCCCTACCGGGATCACTTTGGTACCTCCCTACCAAACTTATGGCAAGGTTAATATCAGGTCTGGTACACAGCATGGCATACATAAGAGAGCCTACGGCTGAAGCGTAGGGGACAGAACTCATATTCTCTCTATCTGCTGTCGTGGTCGGTGACTGAGTCTTACTCAATCTCATACCTTGCAAAACTGACAAGAACCCTTTCTTTGAGTTTTCCATATTGAACTTCTTCAATATCTTGTCAAGGTATGTACTTTGCGAAAGACCTTTGAGGCGTCTCGATCTATCTCTATAGATCTTGATGCCTAATATGTATGCAGCTTCTCCAAGGTCCTTCATTGAAAAACTCTTATTCAAATAGGCCTTTATGCTCTCCAACATCTCTATATTATTCCCTATCAATAATATGTCATCCACATACAGTATGAGGAAAGCTACAGAGCTCCCACTCACTTTCTTGTACAGACAGGCTTCTCCATAAACCTGTATGAACCCAAACGCTTTAATCACCTCATTAAAACGAATGTTCCAACTCCGAGATGCTTGCACCAGCCCATAGATGGAGCGCTGGAGCTTGCACACTTTGTTAGCACCCTTAGGGTCGACAAAACCTTCTCATTGCATCATATACAACTCTTCCTTAAGGTTCCCGTTAAGGAACGCTGTTTTGACGTCCATTTGCCAAATTTCATAATCATAAAAGGCGGCAATTGCGAACATGATTTGGACTGATTTTAGCTTCGCTACGGGAGAGAAAGTCTCTTCGTAGTCAATTCCTTGAATTTCTCGAAAACCCTTTGCGACAAGTCGAGCTTTATAAACAGTTACATTACCGTTTGCATCAGTCTTCTTCTTGAAGATCCATTTATTTTCTATGGCTCGCTGGTCATCGGGCAAGTCCACCAAAGTCCATACTTTGTTCTCATACATGGATCCTATCTCGGATTTCATAGGTTCAAGCCATTTGTTGGAATCCGGGCCCACCATCGCTTCTTCATAGTTTGAAGGTTCACCGTTGTCTAACAACATGATTTCCATTACAGGGTTGCCATACCATTCTGGTGCGGAGCATACCCTTGTGGACCTTCGAGGTTCAGTAGTAACTTGATCCGAAGCTTCATGATCATTATCATTAACTTACACTTCAGTTGGTGTAGGCGCCACAGGAACAACTTCCCGCGCTGTGCTACTATCCTGTTCGAGAGAGAGTGTAATTCCCTCATCAAGTTCTACCTTCCTCCCACTTACTTCTTTCGAGAGAAACTCTTTCTCTAGAAAGGATCCGTTCTTGGAAACAAAGGTTTTACCTTCGGATCTAAGATAGAAGGTATACCCAATAGTTTCCTTAGGGTATCCTATGAATATGCATTTCTCCGCTTTGGGTTCGAGCTTTTCTAGTTGAAGTTTCTTCACATAAGCATCGCAGCCCCAAACTTTAAGAAACGACAACTTAGGTTTCTTGCCAAGCCATAGTTCATATGGTGTCCTCTCAACGGATTTAGATGGTGCCCTATTTAAAGTGAACGCTGCAGTTTCTAATGCGTATCCCCAAAATGATAGCGGTAAGTTGGTAAGAGACATCATAGATCGTACCATATCTAATAAAGTGCGATTATGATGTTCAGACACTCCTTGCGTTGCGGTGTGCCAGGCGGCGTCAGTTGTGAAACGATTCCACACTTCCTTAGGTGTGTGCCAAACTCGTGACTCAAATATTCTCCTCCACGATCAGATCGTAGACACTTAATTTTTCTGTCACGTTGATTCTCGACCTCACTCAGAAATTCCGTGAACTTTTCAAACGTCTCAGATTTGTGCTTCATCAAGTAGATATACCCATACCTACTCAAATCATCGGTGAGAGTGAGAACATAACGATAGGCACCGCGAGCTTCAATGTTCATTGGACCACACACAGAAGTATGTAGTATTTCCAATAAGTCGGTTGCTCTCTCCATTATTCATGAGAATGGAGTCTTAGTCATCTTGCCCATGAGGCACGGTCGCATGTGTCAAATGATTCAAAGTAAAGAGACTCTAATAGTCCATCAGTATGGAGCTTCTTCATGCGCCTAACACCCATATGACCAAGGCTGCAGTGCCACAAGTATGTGGGACTATCATTATCAACTTTACATCTTTTGGCACTCACACTATGAATATGCGTAACATCATGATCGAGATTTATCAAGAATAAACCATTCACCAGCGGAGCATGACCATAAAACATATCACTCATATAAATAGAACAACCATTATTCTCTGACTTAAATGAGTAGCCGTCTCGCATTAAGCAAGACCCTAATACAATATTCATGCTCAAAGCTGGTACTAACTAACAATTATTAAGGTTTAAAACTAATCCCGATGGTAGATGTAGAGGTAGCGTGCCGACGGCGATCCCATCTACCTTGGAGCCATTCCCGATGCGCATCGTCACCTCGTCCTTGGCCAGTCTCTGCTTATTCCGCAGTTCCTGCTTTGAGTTGCAAATGTGAGCAACAACACCAGTATCAAATACCCAGGAGCTACTACGAGCGCTAGTAAGGTACACATCAATAACATGTATATCACATATACCTTTAACGTTGCCGGCCTTCTTGTCCGCTAAGTATTTGGGGCAGTTCTGCTTCCAGTGACCCTTTCCCTTGCAATAGAAGCATTCAATCTCAGGCTTGGGTCCATTCTTTTTCTTCTTCCTGGCATCTGGCTTACCGGGCGCGGCAATGGCTTTGCCGTCATTCTTGAAGTTCTTCTTACCCTTGCCCTTCTTGAAACTAGTGGTCTTGTTGACCATCAACACTTGATGCTCTTTCTTGATTTCTACTTCTGTAGACTTGAGCATCGAGTACAACTCGGGAATGGTCTTCTCCATCCCTTGTATGTTGTAGTTCAGCACAAAACCTTTGTAGCTTGGTGGGAGAGACTGTAGGATTCTGTCAATTATAGCATCATCCGGAAGTTCGACTCCAAGTGAAGTCAGACGACCGTGTAACCCAGACATTTTGAGTATGTGCTCACTGACATAACTGTTCTCCTCCATCTTACAGCTAAAGAACTTGTTGGAGACTTCATATCTCTCGACACGGGCATGAGCTTGAAAAACTAGCTTCAACTCTTGGAACATCTCATATGCACCGTGTTGCTCAAAACGCCTTTGGAGCCCCGTTTCTAAACTGTATAGCATGCCACACCTAACTAGAGAGTAGTCATCACTCCGTGTTTGCCAGACGTTCAGAATGTCCTGGGCTGCTGCGGGAGTGGGAGGGTCACCTAGCAGTGCATCAAGGACATAAGCCTTTTTAGCTGCTTTAAGGATGAGCTTCAAGTTGCGAACCCAGTCCGCATAGTTGCTACCATCATCTTTCAGCTTGTTTTTCTCTAGGAATGCACTAAAATTGAGGTTGACGTTGGCCATCTACAATATTTATAAAGACAACTTTTAGACTAAGTTCATGACAGTTAGGTTCATTTAATCAAATTAAGTATGAACTCCCACTTAAATCGACATCCCTCTAGTCATCTAAGTGATACATGATCCATGTTGACTAACCCGTGTCCGATCATCACGTGAGACGGACTAGTCACCATGGTGAGCAACTTCATGCTAATCATATTCAACCATATGACTCATGTTCGACCTTTCGGTCTCTTGTATTCGAGGTCATGTCTGTACATGCTAAGCTCGTCGAGTCAACCTAGGTGTTTCGCGTGTGTAAATCTGGCTTACACCCGTTGTATGCGAACGTTAGAATCTATCACACCCGATCATCACGTGGTGCTTCGAGACAACGATCCTTCACAACGATGCACACTTAGGGGAGTACGTTCTCGAAATTTTAAGAGGGATCATCTTATTATGCAACCCTAGTTCTAAGCAATAAGATGAAAAACATGATAAACATCACAATGCAATCATATAGTGACATGATATGGTCATTATCATCTTTGCTCTTTCGATCTCCATCTTGAGGCATCGCATGATAATCATCGTCACTGGCGTGAAACCATGATCTCCATCATCATGATCTCCATCATCGTGTCTGCGTGAAGTCGTCACGCCAACTACTACTATCACTACTACTATAGCTAACCGTTAGCAATGAAGTAAAAGTAGTAAGCACATGGCGTTGTATCTCATACAATAAATTAAGACAACTCCTATGGCTCCTGCCGGTTGTCATACTCATAGACATGTAAGTCGTGAAACCTATTACAATAACATGATCATCTCATACATCATACATGCAACATCACAACTTTGGCCATATCACAACACAACTGAGCCCGACCGCACACGCACGCGCCCGCGGCTCCGTCGAATCCCTGTTTTTAGAGTGTGTGTAAAACTTTCT
The DNA here is from genome assembly GCF_904849725.1 of Hordeum vulgare subsp. vulgare. Classification (NCBI taxonomy): domain Eukaryota; kingdom Viridiplantae; phylum Streptophyta; class Magnoliopsida; order Poales; family Poaceae; genus Hordeum; species Hordeum vulgare. The sequence continues at coordinate 80,113,355 of NC_058520.1, read as the reverse complement.
CCGATCGAGGTGAAACTTGGCATGCGGTCGTGATTAAATATAGGTAGGCCGCTTGTCAAGTTTCGTCGCAATCGGAGTCCGTCTGGTACCCGAACGGACGACCGTAGCGGCACCGTATTCGGTCTACCGTCAGACGTTTTTCGGTGTTTTAAAATCGCGTTGCCGCACCGCACTGTTTCCCTCTCTTCCCCGGCTAGCCTACTCTACACGTTCACTTAGCCTACCCCGTGTTTGAGTTCGTACGATTCCGATCGCGTGGGCGAAAACGGGGCCGAATTCGGATAACCCTAGCCCCCCGTTTGTCTATATATAGATCCCCCTATTATTTAGACAACAAACCCCTCTTCCACCTCGTTTTCCGTGCGAAACAGTGTGCTGCCGCCACCCCCAAACGCCCCTGTCTCCCTCCTCGCGCTAGGCCCTCCCGGCCCAGATCAGGGCCCACTCGAGCCCATCTGGGCCCAGACGAACTCGTTGGTGGTTGCAGCTTGCTGCAGCGCTCCGCCTCCTGCAAGCCGCCGGCTGGAGATCCCCGTCGTCGCGCCAATCTTTGCCGCCGGCCGCCGTCGCGAGCCGCCCGCGCCTCCCCATCTCCCCGAGAAGCCGCCGCCATCTGCTAGAGCTGCCGCGTCGGAGCGCCCTCCCGCCGCCAGCACTTCCCCGCCGCTAGCTCCGCGCCGCCGCTCGCCCCGCATGAGATAGGATCCGGCCGCCGGCGCCCAGATCCGGTCCGGGTCGCCTCTCCCCTCGCCTCCACCTTGCGCCAGCACGCCGCCCCGCCTGCTCGCCGGCCTCGCCGTCAACTCAGGCGCCGCCACCCCTATCATGCTCGAGCACGAGCAGGAGGACGGCGACCAGGCGCAGCACCCCCGAGCGACCTCCGTGCTGGGCCGCGCCCCCAGGCCCAACTGGCCTCGTCGGCCCGCCTCGCCTCCACCGCCACAAGCCGGCCTACCTTCCCCTCTAGCAGGCCTTTGGCCCAAGATGAGCCCCTGCCCTCTATTTCGCGCCGTGGCGCATTTTAGCAATATCTCGCCGCTGCCAGTTCGGCCCGTTATTAGATTAGGCCCGGTAGATTTATTTTTTTAGGTTTCGGATTTATTTAATTTGAGAAAAAAACATTGATTTTCAAAATGGCGTAGTTTCTTAACCGTGTGTCGGAACGAAGCGAGTAATATATGGTTTTCATGTAGTTTGTCGCGTAGAATCCATTTTTGCAACTTGCACAAATGTTTGATGTGGTTTGACCCACTGTTTGCCTAGAAATGCGTGCTGTCCTAATAGGCTTGCGTCCCGTAGTTATTTTCCGCGCGTGTTCGAATAGCCCGAATGCCTTAGATAAATGCCCATGTTTTAAGAACCTATTTTCCATGTATTTTAGATTAGCCATTGGTATTTTTGCATCTAGGTATTTGCCGCTAGCTAATTTTCCGTGTCTAAGCCATTATCTCGCATTTATGTGTGGCTTTATTTTGTGTTGCAACCCCACATATTTTATATGTTTCCAGGGTAGAAAAATCCATTGGATTTTTCTGTGCAATTAGTTTTAGCTTTTGAGGAAGTTAGTTCGGGCGATATTTTGCTAGGTTGCCCTCTTGTTTATTTCGTAGGATTTATTCTGTGCTTCGTTTGATTAAGTTGTCAACTAGAGAGTTGATCTTGGATGTTTTGTTTAGCCCCTGGTATTTTTGGTTGCAATAGAAATGCATGTTTAGGTGTGGTTTGCTTGCCCTCAAGTTGCTAGAAATAGTGCTGATTTGGAGGAGCTGAAATATTTCTACGTCTGGAATCTATTATATTTTATTGCTGTCTTGTCTTGCTTGCATCTTGTGATCTGTAGATCTTTTGAGGTTGGTCCAATGGAGTTAGTTGTACCCCTTGTGTTCTCTAGCATGCTGTGAATTTTCATGCCATTTGGATACGTGTAGCTTATGGTTTTGATGCTGTCAATATAGCTTCAGATCGAAAACTGCACTTTCATGAGGTGTAATTTTCGCTAAGTCTGAAATAGTGTGTGAGATGCCATTTTGTCACTTCTTTTCCTAGTGATCCATGATGCCATGCTAGTTGTTGATAGTTGTTTGTATTAGTGCTTCTTGCCCTCTTTCGTGTCATGCCTTGCTTGAGTTTATCGGAGTTGTGTAGCCCATAGTTGTGTGGTGAAGAACATGCTATGTGGCTGATTTTGGCAGTTCGTAGTGATTTCTTGTTTTGCTCGTAGTTTTTGAACCGTAGCTCCGATTCGATCGTGTCCTACATGAAACTTGCTTAGAATCTCGTGTTTATTTTTCTCTTGCTGTTTGTATGTTTTGAAGTGCTCGTAGCCGTCGTTGCACATATTGCATTCATGCCATCATATCTTGCGGTGCGTGTATCTTTTGATCCGTAGCTCCGTTGGAGATGTTCTTCATGTGTAGTTTGCTTGAAATGATGCGTAGAATCACGTGAACCTATTTGTTTTGCTGTTTAACAACCAATTAAATGCATTAGTTCAGATCTGGACAGAATTGTAAATTAACATGTGAGGTCGTCTCGGAGGTGCTATATGTCATTTCCGACCTCATTTAAAATGCCTAGATAGATAGTTCAATTACGCCTCACCTCTTGCCATGTTTAACCACATTTAATATTGCCGTGTATCTAATCGGGATAGAACTAAACAATTAACATGGAGTTTCGTCAATATGCAACTCGTTGCATATTGAACTTCACTTAATGTGTAGTGTTTGAGTGTGTGATTTGTCATGCCGTGACTTGCATGTATTCAGCTGTTCATGAATCATATGTGTTTTGCATCGTGTGGTGAATTCCGTGTGTTGATTTGTGTTTCCGGTTTGCTTCGTCTTGTTAGAGTTCCGCAGCGTGCCGGATTGTGAGGACCCGTTCGACTACGTCGGTTCGTCTGCTTCACGGAGGCATTCTTCTTCCAAGCGGGATCTCAGGCAAGATGATCGTTTCCCTAGATACCATTACTATCATTGCCATGCTAGTTTACCGTTTCTACCGATTATGTCTCGTTGCCTACCACATGTTAAATATCAGCCTCTCAACAATGCCATGAAACCTTCAACCTGTTCGACCTAGCAAACCACTGATTGGCTATGTTACTGCTTGCTTAACCCTGTGTAGCGTTGCTAGTTGCAGGTGCAGTTGCTTCCATGTGATAACATGGGTTCCTTGTTATATCGCCCTATTAAATGCTATTTAATTTAATGCACCTATATACTTGGTAAAAGGTGGAAGGCTCGGCCTTTCTAGCCTGGTGTTTTGTTCCACCTTTGCCCCCTTAGTTTCCGGCTACCGGTGTTATGTTCCATAATTGAGCGCTCCTAACACAATCGGGGTCGTTATGGGGACCCCCTTGATAATCCGTTTTAGATTAAAGCTGGTTTGGCAAGGCCAAACATTGGTACTACATTTGCGTAATCACCTAATAAAGATTGCATAGGGACTTTCCATATCCCGAGGATAATTTAATCAACCCCCCGGGCCAGTGCTCCTCATGAGTGTTGGTCCACCCACCTAGCAGTTGGCGGTGCCACCTCGGGGCAACTCGAGGTTTGGCTACCGTCCACTATGCATAGACGGTGCGTCCTGAGAACGAGATACGCGGCTCCTATCGGGTTCGTCGACACACCGGGTGGCCTTGCTGGATTAGTTTTACCTTTGACGGAATATCTTGTGCATCGGGATTCCGGTGATGCTTTGGGTAATCTCAGAGTTGAGGCTTTCCACTAGGGAATCCGACGAGATCGTGAGCTTCGTGATGGAGGATTTCTATGCGGCTTGTGGTAATTTGTGATGGACTAGTTGGAGCACCCCTGCAGGATTAAATCTTTTCGGAAAGCCGTGCCCGCGTTTATGTGGCAACGTGGAAACTTTGTTTAACACTGGTTCTATATAACTTGAAGTTAATTTAATTAAAACATGCCAACTGTGTGCGTAACCGTGACTGTCTCTTTCATGAGTTCCTTCTCCGATCGAGGACACGGTGGGGTTATGTTTGACGTAGGTAGGTGTTCAGGATCATTCATTTGATCATCAGTAGACATGTCTGTTATGCGTAGATCTTCCCCCTCTTATTTCTTGTACTCGTAAGTTTAGCCACCAAATATATGCTTAGCCGCTGCTGCAACCTCACCACTTAACCATGCCTCACCCATTAAGCTTTGCTAGTCTTGATACCTTTGGAAATGAGATTGCTGAGTCCCCTGTGGCTCAAAGATTACTACAACACTAGTTGCAGGTACAGGTAAAGGTTACTTGACGCGAGCGCGTTGGTTGTTCATTTGGAGTTGCTTCTTCTTCTTCTTCATCATCGATCTAGGATGGGTTCCAGGCCGACAGCCTGGGATAGCAAGGATGGACGTCGTTCTTATTTTTCTCGTTTGTTTTCGTCCCTAGTCGGACCCTACTCTTACTCTTGGTGATTATGTAATGTACTGATGTGACTCTGATGTAGCTTGTGGCGAGTGTAAGCCAATTCTATATATATCTCTTCTTTTCAGTACATGTACTTGTAACGATATCCATTCTTGGGACACGACGAGATGCGCTTCTATCCCTGACGAGGCCTTCGTGCCAAATTGAGGATAGGGTCGCATATTGGGCGTGACACTCCAGCAGCACGACGATGTGGTGTCGATGGAGAGACGAGGTCTCCCGGCAGGGCTTCGCCAAGCACCGGTGGAGAGGAGGAGAAAGAAAGGCAGGGCTGCGCCGAGGGAGAGGGAAAATTGTGTCTCCAAAAGCCCAAAAGTGCCCACTATATATAGGAGGAGGGGAGGGGGGGTGCCACCCCTAGGGTTCCCACCCTAGGTTGTGTGGCAGCCCCCCCATATGGGAGGTGCGGCGGCCAGGGCAAGGGAAGGGGTGGCGCACCCCTAGGTGGGCCTTAGGCCCACTAGCGCCTAGGGTTTCCCCCCTCTCCACCTCCCGCACCTTTGGCTGAGTGTGGGGGGCGCACCAGCCCACCTAGGGGACTTTCCCTCCCGCACTTGGCCCATCTAGCCTCCCGGGGCGTTGTCCCCTTCCGGCGGACCCCCGGGGCCACCTCCGGTGGTCCCGGTGGTCTCGGTACGTTACCGGTGACGCCTGAAACACTTCCGATGTCCGAAACCATCCGTCCTATATATCAATATTTACCTCCGGACCATTCCGGAGCTCCTCGTGACGTCCAGGATCTCATCTGGGACTCCGAACAACATTCGATAACCTCGTATAACAATTCCCTATAACCCTAGCGTCATCGAACCTTAAGTGTGTAGACCCTACAGGTTCGGGAGACAGGTAGACATGACCGAGACACCTCTCCGGCTGATGGGGTCATAGTCCTAGGGTAGGGTCATAGGCCTGCCATACAGGTCCTACCCAAGGACTACCCCACACAAAGGACAAGACCCTAAGTCTACCCCGACTGAATTAAGGAATCCCCATTATCCAGTCGGTAACAGGTCCTATATCATCCAGTCGGATGCTAGCATTCGGAGAATACCAAGCTAACTGACTGGATACACTCGGTACATCGTAACCTCCCTGGAGGGAAACGGTCGTACGTTTTCGGGTGCATTTATTAGCATTTAGAGCATACGTTATCTGTAACGTATGCATTCAATCCCCACTACTCCACCCTTATACCGAAACCGTTGTGGAGGGCAGCGCACTCTATATAAGCCGCCCTCCCCCACTGGTAGAAGGGTTAGAAAATCATTGTATTCCATATTACACTCGGTAACAAGCTCCGAGAGCACTGAGACGTAGGGCTGTTACCTCCACCGCAGAGGGGCCTGAACTCATACAACCTCGCCGTAGCTAGGACTTTTCCCATCTCATTCGTACCCTACACATCTACTGTCAGGCTTATACCCATGACAGTTGGCGCCCATCGTGGGGCAGGCGTCTAAGCGACTTTCGGCGAGTTTGCGACTACTTCCTTTCGTCATGTCGTCCGGTGGAGATTCGAGCATGGGTCACCAGATCTTCTTCGGCGCTCTCTCCTTCACCGTCGATGATTCGGCGTGGCTTCGGGAGGTACCTCTCGATGTCGAGGCGCTTCCTCGTCGCGGGGCCACGCACTTCCGTGCCGGCGCCCGCGACGTTCTTCTTCTCCAACAATCAGCTCCGTTGTCGACCTGCACCTCCATCATGCGCCGTAACAAGCGGTCCCGCCGTCCGCGTCTCCAACGTTGGGTGCAACATGCCCGAGCGCGTCAGATCGCGTCTTCTCAAGTGGCAGTTCTGGAGTCTGTTGTGGTTGCCCCGCGTTCCCAGCACTCGGGCTCAGTTCCTACTGAGTTTCCTTCCGAGTACGCGGGCCGCGGGCCTGCAGCAGAAGTTCACATGGCCAACACCCATGAAGATCCCCGTCAAGCTGGTCGAAGCGAGCGCGAGGTCGGTGAAGCATCCGATGCGCGCCGTCCACCTCGCCGTTCTGCCAGTCGACACACTCGGCGGAGCAACGTAGAGTTGTTCCGCACGCCCCTCCTCAACTTGGCTGCTGCTGCCAAGATAGCCGATTTCCTCCAGCCGACTGATTCAGAGGCTGGTAGAGGGATCGAGCAGATCCGAGCCCTGTTGCACACGGCGCAGCAGCAGAATTCGGCAGTCTCCTAGTCGCACAACCGGATCTACAATAGTTCCATCCACGCCCACACGCATCGGTCGGTTCACAGCCCTCGATCCCATCAGCGCCACAGGGGAGGCAGCCGTTCCTTGATTCATGAAGATCGCCGCCGCTCACGCACCCCTCCGCGGGGTGGGCCCTATGGGTCCCGACATCATGATGATCGGCGTTCAGTCGGCGACACTCATGACCCAAGACCCGACGCAAGAGGACGTATCGCCCAGCGAAGAGTCGACAGGGGTCGAGCCCACCGTGATGGTTACGATATGGACCGTCCGAGTGGAAGCAGGGCCATCGTGTCCGGTCCCGAGTGTTTTAATCGAGCCATCCGCTCGGCTGACATCCCGCCCAACTTCCGATTGGCAGCGGGAATCAGTAAGTTTACAGGAGAGTCCAAGCCGGAAACATGGCTGGATGACTACCGAGTGGCAGTCCAGATCGGAGGAGGGGACGACCATGTCGCTATGAAGCACCTCCCTCTGATGCTCGACGGCTCGGCGCGAGCGTGGCTAAACCAGTTGGCCCCCTCGAGCATTTACAATTGGGTACATCTGGCCCGAGTATTCATCAGGACCTTCGAAGGGATGTGCAAACGCCCTGCAGGCCTTGTGGAGCTCCAGCACTGTGTCTAGAAGTCGAGTGAGCCCCTGGGCGACTTCATCCAGCGTTGGACAACTCTCTACCACACGGTGGAGAACGTCACCGAGCATCAGGCAGTCTGCGCCTTCAAGGCAGGCGTGCGGTACAGAGAGCTGTACTTAAAGTTTGGTCGAACATGCGACATCTCCATGAGCAAGATGATGGAGATAGCGGCACGCTATGCAAATGGCGAAGAAGAGGACCGCATCCGGAGCGGCAAGCACAAGACATTCGGCAATGTTGACGGAGGTAACACTCGGAAGCAGAAACAGAAAGCTCCGCCCACACCGCAAGCAGAGGCTACAGCCGTGACCAATGCTAAGTTCAAGGGCAAAGGGAAGGCGCAGTTTACCCCCAAGAAGAAGCCGTTCAACAATCCCATCCTAGACCAGCCTTGTCCGGTGCACACGAAGATGGACGAAGAAGGCAAGCCCATATATGCGAAGCATACCGCTCGACAGTGTCGCCTCCGGATCCAGGGATTCAGCGAAGGGCAACCGAGTGAGAAGGACCATGAACAGGATGAGGAAGATAAGGAGGATCCGTTCCCCCAAGTCCATGCCACCCTGATGATCTTTGCTGACGTCGAGAGCAAGAGCCGACTGAAGCTGGTGAACCGAGAGGTGAACATGGCCACTCCTTCCAACCCCAAGTTCCTCAAATGGTCCCAGATTGTGATCACCTTTGACCAGTCGGATCATCCGGCACATGTACCCACCCCGGGAAGACAGGCCCTGGTCGTCGACCCGGTGGTAGAAGGAGTCTGACTGCGCAAAGTCCTCATGGATGGCGGCAGTGGCTTGAACATCATGTACGCCGACACCCTCAAGGGGATGGGCATCCCGATGTCCAGACTCAGCGAGAGCAGCATGCAGTTCCACGGAGTCGTCCCTGGACGGAAGGCCAAATCACTCGGCCAGATCGCGTTGGACGTTGTTTTCGGCTCCGACAAGAACTTCCGCAAGGAAAGGCTGACGTTCGAAGTGGTTGACTTCCAAAGCGCTTATCACGCAATTCTGGGTCGCCCAGCGTATGCGCATTTCATGGTCCGTCCATGTTACGTGTACCTGAAGCTGAAGATGCCGGGCCCGAAAGGCGTGATCACCATCACAGGCAATCGGCAGCGGGCTGAAGAGTGTCTGCAGCAGGGATCAAGGATCGCCGACCAGCAGATGGCCGTCCTCGAGCTGGACGAGTACAAAAAAACAGTCGACCCTGCCGACCTGATGCGCTCGAAGAAGCCAGCTTCAGAGTCTGCATTTCAGTCGGCAGGAGAGACGAAGATGGTCAGCATCCACCCGACGGACGCCACTGCTGCCCCGACGAACATCTCCACCACCCTCGATCCTAAATAGGAAGCCGAGCTCACCCAATTCCTCCGTGAGAACTGGGACATCTTTGCATGGAGACCCTCTGACATGCCAGGTGTACCCAGGGAGTTGGCTGAGCACCGACTGCGCGTGGATTCCACAGCTCGGCCTATCCGAGAGCGCCTGCGCCAGTCCGCCGCACACAAGAGGAAGGCAATCGGGGAAGAGGTGGCCAAGCTGTTGGCAGCCAACTTCATTCGCGAGGTTCACCACTCTGAGTGGCTCGCCAATGTTATCATGGTGCCCAAGAAGGACAAGTCGCTCCGAATGTGCATCGACTTCAAGCACCTCAATAAGGTCTGCTCGAAAGACCATTTTCCGCTCCCCCGCATAGATCCAATTGTCAATTCGACTGCGGGTTGCGAGCGTCTGTCGTTTCTCGATGCCTACTCGGGCTATCATCAGATCCGTCTGTATGGTCCCGATGAGTTAAAGACAGCCTTCATCACCCCATTCGGGTGCTTCTGCTACATCACTATGCCTTTCGGTCTCAAGAATGCAGGAGCTACCTTTATGCGCATGATCCAAAAATGTCTCCTCGACTAGATCGGTCGCAATGTGGAGGCATATATGGATGATATCGTAGTCAAGTCACGCAATGGTTCCGACCTGCTGACTGACTTGGCAGAAACATTCGCCAACCTTCGTAGGTACGATATCAAGCTCAACCCAGCCAAATGTTCATTCGGTGTTCCCAGCGAAAGTTACTCGGTTTCTTCGTTTCCGAACGAGGGATCGACGTCAACTCCGAAAAGATCGGGACCATCGTCCGAATGGAAAGGCCGGTCAGAATACACGATGTTCAACGGCTCACAGGTTGCCTAGCGGCTTTGAGCAGGTTCATCAGTCGACTCGGTGAAAAAGCACTTCCTCTGTACTGACTCATGAAGAAATCAGATACCTTCGAGTGGACAGATGAAGCCCAAGTCGCATTCGACGACCTCAAAGTCCTACTTTCCACCCAGCCGGTTCTTACTGCTCCGCTCAGTAAAGAGCCCCTTCTTCTATATATTGCGGCTACAAATCAAGTCGTCAGTACTGTTCTTACAGTCGAGCGAGAAGAAGAAGGCAAAGCATACAAAGTTCAGCGGCCAGTGTACTACGTCTCCGAAGTCCTGACTCCATCCAAGCAGAGGTATCCCCATTATCAAAAACTTATCAATGGGATCTATATGACTGCGAAGAAGGTGGCTCATTATTTCCAAGACCACTCGGTATCTGTCGTTTATGATGCTCCGTTGTCGGAAATTCTCCACAATCGAGACGCATCAGGCCGAGTGGCGAAGTGGGCAATGGAGATGTTGTACTGTGACATCAAGTTCGAGGCTAAGAAAGCTATTAAGTCTCAAGCCCTGGCTGACTTTATAGCAGAATGGGTAGAACAACAGCAACCGACCCACATCTAGTCGACTCATTGGACAATGTTCTTCGATGGGTCTAAGATGTTGAATAGCTCCGGCGCTGGTGTTGTGATCATATCACCAAAGGGCGACAAGCTCAAATACGTGTTGCAGATAGACTTTGATTCCTCCAACAACGAGGCAGAGTATGAGGCTCTCCTCTACGGATTGCGCATGGCCATCTCACTCGGCGTCCGTCGCTTGATGGTCTACGGCGATTCGGATTTGGTGGTCAATCAAGTGATGAAAGAGTGGGACGTCAGGAACCCCACCATGACCACATACTGCAGTGCAGTGAGGAAGCTGGAGAAGAAGTTTGAAGGTCTGGAGCTCCACCATGTTCCAAGACTGAAGAACCAAGCAGCTGACGAATTAGCAAAACTCGGATCCACTCGGAGACCAGTCCCGAGTGACGTCTGCCTCGAGCACCTCCACCTCCCCTCAGTCAAAGAAGATCCTTTCACACAGGAATCGGTACAACCCAAGAGCGCAACAGATCCGACTGAAGTCGATGTACCTGCGGTGGTTGATCTGGTCATGGAGATTCTGGCTGTCATTCCCGATTGGACTGTGCCAATCATGGCATATCTTGAGGCAAGAACTTCCAGAGGACGAAGTCCAAGGCAGGCAGGTAGTCCGCAGATCGAAGTCATTCACTGTCATTGAAGGCCAATTGTACAAGGAAAGTATCTCGGGTGTTCTTCAACGATGCATCTCCCCAGAGGAGGGGCAGCTGATTCTGGAGGATATTCACTCGGGAACCTGCGGTCATCACGCTTCTTCGAGAGCAATCGTAGCCAAGGCGTTCAGGGCTGGCTTCTTTTGGCTATAGGCTAATGAGATGGCTAGGGATATGCTTGATCGATGTGAGGGCTGCCAGTTCTACTCCAACAAGTCCCACAAGCCAACGTCTGCGTTGAAGACGATCCCTCTTGTGTGGCCGTTTGTAGTGTGGGGATTAGATACAGTCGGCCCATTCAAGACATGCCAAGGTGGATACACACATCTGTTGGTGGCAGTCGACAAGTTCACGAAGTGGATCGAAGCGAAGCCCATCAAGAAGCTCAACGCTTCGACAGCCGTCAAGTTTGCCAGGGACATCATCTTCAGATTCGGTGTACCTCACAGCATAATTACGGACAACGGGACAAACTTCGACTCGGACAGATTCAAGGGTTTCTGCACGAGTCAGGGTATCCGAGTGGATTTTGCTTCCGTAGCACATCCTCAATCCAACGGACAGGCTGAGTGGGCGAATGGGCTTATTCTTCAAGGTATGAAGCCCCGACTCCTGCGAGAGGTGGGACACGCTACTGGCGCATGGGTCACCGAGTTACCTTCAGTGCTTTGGGGCCTCCGCACCACTCCGAATAGATCAACGGGACAATCACCGTTCTTCCTCGTTTATGGCGCAGAAGCGGTCCTTCCGAGTGACCTGCTTCATAATGCCCCACGAGTCGAACTCTTCTCCGAAGCTGAGGCAGAACAATTAAGGCAAGATGGAGTAGATCTTCTAGAGGAAGAACGCGAGATGGCATTAACTCGCTCGACCATTTATCAACAAAATCTGCGGCGTTTTCATGCACGCCACGTCAGAAGTCGGACGTTCCAAGCAGGCGACCTGGTGCTCCGAGTGGATCAACAAAGACCTCACAAGTTGGCTCCGGCCTGGGAAGGACCCTTCATCATCTCCAAGGTGCTGAACAACGGAGCATACAGACTCTACAACATCAAAAGAGAGACTGACGAGCCGCGCGCTTGGAACGGAGATCTCCTGAAGCGCTTCTACACGTGACCGTCGACTGAAGCGATGTAAAGAACAAGTGTTGGCGAAATAATATAAAGCAGGTTGAGTTTTTTTCAGGTTCAAAGTTCTTCCGCGGTCGCAGACTCCGGTCTCAAAAAAAAAAAACTTAGCTGCGATCCAGCATCGCCTAAGTATTAACTTTCTCCGAGTGTGTACTTAACGTCACACTCGGGGGCTTAGCTACGATCCCGCATCGCCTAAGTATTAACTCTCTCCGAGTGTGCACTTAACGTCACACTCGGAGGCTTAGCTGCGATCCAGCATCGCCTAAGTATGAACTCTCTCCGAGTGTGCACTTAACGTCACACTCGGGGGCTTAGCTGCGATCCAGCATCGCCTAAGTATTAACTCTCTCCGAGTGTGCACTTAACATCACACTCGGAGGCTTAGCTGCGATCCAGCATCGCCTAAGTATTCACTCTCTCCGAGTGTGCACTTAACGTCACACTCAGGGGCTTAGCTGCGATCCAGCATCGCCTAAGTATTCACTCTCTCCGAGTGTGCACTTAACGTCACACTCGGGGCTTAGCTGCGATCCAGCATCGCCTAAGTATTAACTCTCTCCGAGTGTGCACTTAACGTCACACTCGGGGGCTTAGCTGCGATCTAGCATCGCCTAAGTATTAACTCTCTCCGAGTGTGCACTTAACGTCACACTCGGGGCTTAGCTGCGATCCAGCATCGCCTAAGTATTAACTCTCTCCGAGTGTGCACTTCATGTCACACTCGGAGGCTTAGCTGCGATCCAGCATCACCTAAGTATTATTTCTCTCCGAGTGTGCACTTAACGTCACACACGGAGCTTAGCTACGATCCAGCATCGCCTAAGTATTAACTCTCTCCGAGTGTGCACTTAACGTCACACTCGGGGGCTTAGCTGCGATCCAGCATTGCCTAAAGTATTAACTCTCTCCGAATGTGCACTTAACGTCACACTCGGGGGCTTAGCTGCAATCCAGCATCGCCTAAGTATTAACCTTCTCCGAGTGTGCACTACACGTCACACTCGGGGGCTTAGCTGCGATCCAGCATCGCCTAAGTAATAACCTTCTCCGAGTGTGCACTTCACGTCACACTCGGAGGGAGCTTAACAGCGATCCAGCATCGGCTGTTTGCCTTTGGCTTCACCAAGAAACGCCAACCAAAAACTCGAATTAACATTGCAACAGAAGAGCAAAAATCGGATTCCAAAATTCTCGCAAAGATAGCTAACTCGGTGCGGATCAAGCTTACCCGCACCGATTTAAAAGTGTGACAGCCAACAGAAGTGGCCAAAGTACCTTACAGATAACACACTCGGCATACCGAGGATAAAGTTTTCTTACGCGTCAGCAGGGTCAGCGCCAGGACTGGAGGGCTCAACAAAGGTGTCCAAGTCAATTCCATCGGCGATGCGGGTAGCACTCTCAAGGAACGTCTCCATGAAGTCTTCGAATCGAAGCTTCTTCGTGTTGGCGACCTTCAGTGTCTTCATCTTTTGCTCACGCACCTCCTTGCAATGGAATCGGACCAATGACAGAGCAACATCTGCACCGCAACGAGCTGCGGATTTCTTCCACGACTGCACTCTGTTGGGAATCTCCTCCAGTCGAGTCATCAGGTTCTCCATCTCCTGCCGTGACTCATCTTCTGGCCAAAGCTCCTTGTCGATTCGGCCGACGACTTCTCTAAGTCGACCGATGAAAGGACCAACTTTGCCCACGCGGATGTGCGCACGGAGTAGATCCCGATTGGTGTCGTCGCCGAGTGGAACGTTCTCAAGAATCGAACGCTCCACGTCAGCCGATTCAGCTTCCCGTCAAAGCAAAAATCTGCGACAATAGGACAAACAGACAATAAGCGCCGAGTGCTACGCGCATAGCACAACCACTCGGAAAAATAAGGACTTACCAGCCAGACGCGTCATCATCTGCCGAGCCCAGTCACTGACATATTTCTCTTGTGCTCTACATCGTTTGTTCAGCACATCCATCTGACTCATCAGTGCAGTCCTCTGCTTCCCCATCTTTTCCACTTCCTTAGTCAACACCTTGTTCACTTCACGCGCCTGCTCCAATGATTTCCCCCGTTCCGCCAGGGCATCCTTCATGCCAGCCATTGCAAGCATGGCCGAATCAAGTTCGCCAGCGAACTGATTCCTCTCCGCCTTGAGAGTCTCATAGGCTGATCCCATTGCACAAGTTTTCTGCCAACAACAAACAAGGAACAATCAGAAAGTTCAACAGTTAACAATCTAAGTTCTTAAGACCCCTGCCGACGCAAGCAGTCGACAGCGGTCTCGGGGACTACACCCAGTGGGTTCACTAAGCGTGACCCCACTGGCATGCACCTCAAGCAGGCCTGCCGTATTGAGATGCATGTTATCAACTACGCCTCCGAGGCCAATACTACCCGACCCGAGTACAACTTACTCTCAGGGACTCTTACCGTAAGTGCAATCCGACTGCAAAAACTACTCGCACTCGGTACTCCTATCTACAGACACAACCAAACTCAAAGCAACATGTATAAAGACAACTGTCGGTGCAAGCACTTGACAGAAGTCTCGGGGACTACACCCACTGGGTTCACTCAGAGTGAACCCATTGCAAATAACAGCTACTATTCAAGAACATCCAGTGGGTTACAGGGGAAAAGTAAATACTTACTAGACCACTTACTCGGATATCATCGCGCAACTCCAAGCTCCGCTGGTACAAGGCCGCAATGGAGTCATAGGCCCTCTTGGCTTCTCCAGTCATCAGCTCCGCCTGCACCATAGCCCCCTTGGCCGCTCCCACCTGCTCCTCCGGAAGGCGCTGGATTCTGAATTCAGCATGCGACGAATCTGGAATCGTCGGAGGTTCCTGAGGCATCCCAAGGCCCGCCCCAGTCGGCTCCTCCTCCACCAACACTGGTTCAGTCGGCGGCGGTGCCTCTGTTGGCAGCACGTCGGCGGCGAGAGCGGCAGCGGGAGGAGCAGTCTCAAGAACAGGCTCCACAGCTAGGTCGGCTCTCCCCTGGTCGCCCTCATCCAGGTAGATCGCCCCTGACAGGACGAATGACATGAGGTCTCAGAAAAAGAAAGAAGCGATGGTATAAAACACTCGACGTTCCTACAACGCACCTGGCTGAGACGAGACGACGTTCTCCGTGTCCATGGGATCGTCTTCCCGACGCGCCGGGGAGGTGGCAGAAGTAGCGACCCTGTCGAGTGAGATCTAGTCGGCCAGTAAACAGAAGTTCACTCGGATATCAGAAAAAAACTGAAAGCTGAGTCCACTTACGTGGAGGTGACGGGGACAGCGACCCTCATTCGCGGCAGAGCCTTCCAAGGTTTAGGCCCACTCGGCTTGGGCGCCTTAGAAGATTGGCCCGCAGGCTCAGCGGCGGCATCCCTGGTCCTCTTAGCGCTTCGAACACTCGGGACCGCTAGAGCAGTAGGCGGAGCACTCGAAGACGCGGGAGGAGCTGAGGGGACAGCGGGCTCGTGTCGGCGCTTGGTCCGATGCTCCAGTTGTGGAGGTGGCGAGTCCTGCTCCTCGTCTTCTTCCTCCTCCTTGCTGGACTCTTCCTCCGACTCCCCACTGTCGGAGACATATTCAGCGCTCTCCACGCTGCCCTCCTGGCTACCCTCCTCCTCCTCGGCCGAATTCCCGTTCGAGACGGGAGAAAACCAGTTGGTCCACTCCTGCATAAAATTCAGTCGGCGACATCAAACATCACACAGAGATTCAAGCAAACGACAAGATTAAGACAGTTAGGAGCACTCGACAAGAGTCTCTCACCTGATTCGGCGGAGGATTATCCGCGCAGAAGGGCTTCACTCGCCGTGATCCTTTGGGATTCTCACAGGGGCCCGTGATCTGGAGCACCCACGAGGTCACCCTCTCCTCAGTCACGCCCACGACATTGGTCCGAGTGGAATCCTCGGGCCCCGTGTAATGCCACATGGCATGGTCACGAGCCTGCAGAGGCTGGATCCGCCGACCAAGGAAGACTTCCAGCAGGTCTATACCGGTGACCCCCCTCCTGACGACGTCCACGAGCGCCTCAACCAAGGGCTGGACATCGTTCTTCTCCGCCTTCGAGAGCGCGAGCTGCTTAGGCGGGGCGGGCCGGTCTAGACTAAAAGGAGGCAGACCAGTCGACGCATTCGGACATGCGATATCCTGGCAGTAGAACCACGTCGACTACAAGTTCCTAACCGACTCACTTAACTGGAGAGCAGGATAGCTACTCTGACACTTCTTCTGGAATCCTAAACCCCCACAGAGCTGGAGGAGGTGCGTCTTATCATCCGACTGACTAAGTCGTTTGATGGTTTGAGATCGGGCGGAGAAGATGTGTTTGAACAAACCCCAATGGGGAGGGCAGCCGATAAAACACTCACATAAGACTATGAAGGCAGAAAGGTGAGCGATGGCATTCGGAGGGAAATGGTGAAGTTGGGCACCGAAGTGATTCATGATGCCCTTGAAGAAAGGATGCGGGGGCAAAGAAAAACCTCGGTGGACATGGCTGAGGAGCAGGACGCGCTACCCCTCCCGGGGCGCTGGCTCGACCTCGTCCTCCGCCGGCAGTCTCCAGGACTTGTGCACGAGCACTGCATTCTCCACCAGCTGCAGCACATCTCCCTCCGTCACCGTGGAGGGGAGGAAGTCTCCTTGGATCCACCCCGCCGGCAGCGGCCACTGCCGCCGCTTGGCAGGCGCCGCCGCCTTGCCCTTCTTCTTCCTCGCCTCCATCTTGCTGGTCTGACCCTTGGTCACGGAGGCGACGGCGAACTCTCGAGAGGAAGGAGAAGGGGGGAGTGTTGGAGCGCTGGAGGTGGCGAGGAAGACGGAGCAGGCGAGAGTGAAAGATTCGGCGAGTGTAACGAAGAAGCCTCGCCGCCCAGATTTAAATAGGGTTCCGACTGGGTCCTGGCGGGTGGCCCCGAAACCTTATCCGCCGACCGGCCGCGGCGATATCAGTGGAGGACTTGAAGGCGCGAGAATCAAGGCGTCAGGCATTACTCGATTGCGCTGACGTCGTCCCCGCTGAGCGCGCGGAACCCGAAATTTGAGATCCCGGAAAATCCGCCGCTGTCAGTTGACCGGTCGCGTCAAAAGATGCCGCGGAAACACTCGCCTCCCGACAGTCGGTTTCGCGAGCACTTCCACTCGGATCGTTGGTCAGAAAAGGTAAAATGGATAGAGGCAAGCAACGCCCAAGCCGAATCTAATCCAGTCGGATCCGAACTTCAAGCACTGCTTCGTCGTTTCAACCCCAATCCATTCGGGGACTAATGATGGGGTCATAGTCCTAGGGTAGGGTCATAGGCCTGCCATACAGGTCCTACCCAAGGACTACCCCACACAAAGGACAAGACCCTAAGTCTACCCCGACTGAATTAAGGAATCCCCATTATCCAGTCGGCAACAGGTCCTATATCATCGAGTCGGATACTAGCATTCGGAGAATACCAAGCTAATCGACTGGATACACTCGGTACATCGTAACCTCCCTGGAGGGAAACGGTCCTACGTTTCCGGGTGCATTTATTAGCATTTAGAGCATACGTTATCTGTAACGTATGCATTCAATCCCCACTACTCCACCCTTATACCGGAACCGTTGTGGAGGGCAGCGCACTCTATATAAGCCGCCCTCCCCCACTGGTAGAAGGGTTAGAAAATCATTGTATTCCATATTACACTCGGTAACAAGCTCCGAGAGCACTAAGACGTAGGGCTGTTACCTCCACCGCAGAGGGGCCTGAACTCATACAACCTCACCGTAGCTAGGACTCTGCCCATCTCATTCGTACCCTACACATCTACTGTCAGGCTTATACCCACGACACCGGCCAATAACCATCAGCGGGGTCTGGATACCCATGGTGGCTCCCACTTGCTCCACGATGATCTCATCAGATGAACCACGATGTCAAGGATTCAATCAATCCCGTATACAATCCCCTTTGTTTGTCGGTATAGAACTTGCCCGAGATTCGATCCTCGGTATACCTATACCTTTTTCAATCTCGTTGCTGGTAAGTCTCTTTACTCGTTCCGTAGCACGTCATCGTGTGACTAACTCCTTTAGTCACATTGAGCTCATGATGATGTTCTACCGAGTGGCCCCAGAGATACCTCTCCGTCACACGGAGTGACAAATCACGATCTCGATTCGTACCAACCCAACAGACACTTTCAGAGGTACCCGTAGTGCACCTTTATAGTCATCCTGTTATGTTATGACGTTTGATACACCCAAAGCACTCCTACGGTATCCGGGAGTTGCACAATCTCACGGTCGAAGGAAAAGACACTTGACATTAGAAAAGCTATAGCATACGAACAATACGATCTAGTGCTACGCTTAGGATTGGGTCTTGTCCATCACATCATTCTCCCAATGATGTGATCCCGTTATCAATGACATCTAATGCCCATGACCAGGAAACCATGATCATCTATTGACTAATGAGCTAGCCAACTAGAGGCTTGCTAGGGACACATTGTGATCTATTTATTCACACATGTATTACTGTTTCCTGTTAATACAATTATAGCATGAACAATAGACGATTATCATGAACAAGTAAATATGATAATAACCATTTTATTATTGCCTCTAGGGCATATTTCCAAGAGGGACTTGGAGGATTTCATTGGTTCCATTAGTATTGGAGAAGAGAGAGGAGTGTGTCGCGCTAGAATTGCTAGCATACATTTTCCTGTGGTTCGGTACTTCTCACTATTTGTGGGAAAATGTTTGATTGGCCATGGAGAGGCTGGATCACTTAGTTCTCCAGACCTTGCGGTTTTGCGCGAAGGCCTTTATAACGATAAGACTTATAGCTTGGGCGCTATAGTAGCTCAACGGTTGAACCTGAACCGTTCTAAAGGTGTCATCTATGGAGGTATCTACGCTACCCGTCTTGCCAGACACTTTGAGATACCCATTAGACTAGGAGAGGAAGGAGAGATGCTTCTCCCTGAGAGATATCTGGATTATGACAGCATGGTTCGCCATGATTTTTTGGATAGAGATGCTAGTAGACGGATGATTTATAACCTGGTGTTTAGTGAGGGTACTCGAGAGACTATTACTTTGCCTGCTCCTTCTTTGTTTGATCTTCATGCAGGCAAGTACACTATTATGCCCGCGGACATCTATGCATATTGGGGCTTGGCCCAACCACAGGCACCCGTGCCCGAGCCGCCAGTTGAGTACCAGACGCCAGTTTATCAGTGGGAGCCAAAGGAGTTCACACAACAGTGGCATCCAAAGTCTGCTCCGGAGTATCCAGGAGCTGGTTATTTCCCGCCTTGGGAGTAGACCAAGCTAGGCCAAAAGCCTAAGCTTGGGGGAGTACGTGTTCTCACTGACTTTACATTTATGCTTGTGCTTTCACTTTGTTAGCCGGTGTTTACACTTTCCACTGTATTATCCATGCTAGTTTATTTTCGTTTTCTAGTTTTCTTGTTTTGTGTCCTTTTGAGAAAACCCAAAAAGATTTTTCTTTCTTCTTTTTCTTGTTGGGAGCTCTCCCGTGTAAATAGTTTTCTTTCTTTGTGTCAATGTAGAAGATATTGGTTACAATGTTTATTGATTCTTGCATGCTTACCTGTTTAGCTTTCAAAGAGCCATATTATTTTGTCTTCTCCTTTGTGTTTGCCTGCAGATTCAGCTTAGTCCAATGCGCTTATTATTGTTCACATCGTTCGATCGTGCAAATGAAAGGCAACAATGATGATATATGATGAAGTGACTGAGACTGAAAAGCTTGTATGAACTCTATCTATTTTGTTTTTGTAAATATGACTAGCTTGTCGACCCAGATTTAGCTTTGTTGTGAGAGAACCATGTTTGCAATGACAACTTAGAGATCATAGTTTCTGATGCCATGCTTATTTAGCTAGGAGCTTATAATTGTTTGTCTTGAATGCCAACATAGATTTTGAGATGACTATGATGTAGTATGATAGGGTGGTATTCTCCTTTGAATGTTTCAAGTGGCTTGACTTGGCGCATGTTCATGCATGTAGTTGAAACAAAATCAACATAGCCTCTATGATGTTCGTGTTCATGGTGATTTATATCCTGTTCATGCTTGCATTCAATGTTAGTCAAACTCATTGCATCTTGATGAGTGTTGTCGCTCTCTAGTTGGTCACTTCCCAGTCTTTTGCTAGCCTTCACTTGTACTAAGCGGAATACTGCTTGTGCATCCACTTCCATAAACCCAAAAGTTTTTCCATGAGAGTCCACCATACCTACCTATTTGCGGTACCTACCTGCCATTCCAAGTAAATTTGCATGTGCCATTCTTTATACCTTCAAGAAATAATCTGTTTTGCATGCCTGAACCGCTCATGTGGTGACAGAGGGCTATTGGTATCTTCCATGCTAGGAGTGTTATCCTCGACATGTGTTTATTCAAAGTCATTCACGAGAAAGGGGCCGGTATTTGGGATGCCCAGTTCCATGCTTAAATCAAAAACATAACTGTAAAACAAGACTCCCCCCGGATTGATGTTAGTACGGACGGTACCCGAGGATTCGGCTAGGCGTGGAGTGTGATTGATTGGTGGTGGGGGAGTTAAAACTTTACTTTTCTCTTTGGGAACCGCCTATAGCATGAGTAGCATGGAAGATATTGAAAACGCTTGGTCATTGCATTGACAATGAAAGCATGCCACCCAAAATTATTATCTCTGTTTTCAAAGCTTGAGCTCTGGCACCTCTGCAAATCAATGCTTCCCTCTGCGAAGGGTCTGTCTATTTATTTTCCTGTCGAGTCATCCTCTTATTTTACAAGCACCAATTAGAGAGCACCTTTGTCATTTTTATGCTTTGGTTTTGATTGATATTGAGTATGACTATGACTGGATCTTCGTTGCTATGAATTACAATGTTTAGTTAGCCCTTGATCCTTGAAAGTGCTCTGCATTTATGTTTTGCGGTCTCAAAAAGAGCTACTGAGATACAACCTATTCATATTGCTTCATGATTGTTTTGATTGAAGTGTTGGTATTTGAAACTCATTATTATTTGCTCGCTAGCTGATTATGCCATTGATATTAGTTTACCGTGAGACCTATGTGCCACTTCTTCATATGGTTAACTTGTGATCTTGCTGAAATTCTGGTTATGAGTTAGACATAGTTGCAACAACAAGATCAAACATAGTTTGTCAAAGTTTTTCTTTCTCTCTCAGTTTGTCAACTGAGTTGTTTGAGGACAAGCAAGGTTTTAAGCTTGGGGGAGTTGATACGTCTCCAACGTATCTACTTTTCCAAACTCTTTTGCCCTTTTTTTGGACTATAATTTGCATGATTTGAATGGAACTAACCTGGACTGATGCTGTTTTCAGCAGAATTGCCTTGGTGTTATTTTTGTGTAGAAATCAAAGTTCTCCAAACGTCCTGAAAATTTACAGGGAGCGGTTTTGGAAAATATCAAAAATATCTGCGCCAAGTTCCACCTCAGGGGGTGGGCCAGTGGGCCACAAGCCCCTGCTCCGCCACCACCCCCCTGGTGGCGGTGGGCAGGCTTGTGGGGCCCACAGGCACCTGCCGCCCCCAATTCCAGCTCTATAAGTTGCCTTTCGTCCCAGAAAAAATAAAAAGAGAAGTTCTCGTCGCGTTTTCGATACGGAGGCGCCGCCACCACCTGTTCTTCATCTGGAGGGAAGATCTGGAGTCCGTCTTGGGCTCCAGAGAGGGGAAATCGTAGCCATCGGCATCATCAACCTTCTTCCCTGTCCAATTCCATGAAGCTCTTCGTCGTTCGTGAGTAATCTATTCGTAGGCTCGCTGGGCGGTGATGAGTAGGATGAGATCTATCATGTGATCGAGTTAGTTTTGTTGGGGATTGACCCCTAGTATCTACTATGTTCTGTGATTGATGTTGCTACTACTTTGCCATGCTTAATGCTTGTCACTAGGGCCCGAGTGCCATGATTTCAGATGTGAAATTATTATGTTGTCACCAATATATGTGTGTTTTAGATCCGATCTTGCAAGTTGTAGTTACCTACTATGTGTCATGATCCGGCAACCCCGGAGTGACAATAACCGAAACCACTCCCAGTGATGACCATAGTTGGAGGAGTTAATGTGTTCACCAAGTGCTAATGCGTTGGTCCGGTTCTTTATTAAAAGGAGAACCTTAATATCCCGTAGTTTCCTTTTGAACCCCGCTGCCAGAGGAGGGATGGACAATAGATGTCATGCAAGTTCTTTTCCCTAAGCACGTATAACGACACACGGAATGCATGCCTACATAACATTGACGAACGGGAGCTAGCCACATATCTCTCCGTGTTATAGCTGTTGCATGATGAATATCATCCAAACAAATCACCGACCCATTGCCTACGAGTTTGTCCTACTGTTACTACTTCTGTTACTTGTCTTGCTCTGCTGCTGCTACTACTGTTGCTACTGTTGTTACTTGTCTTGCTCTGCTGCTACTACTGTTGCTACTGCTGTTACTTGTCTTGATCTGCTGCTACTGTTGCTACTACTTTCGCTTGCTACTGTTGCTACTTGCTACTGATGTCACTACTGCTGTTCCTTGCCACTGCTATTGCTCGTTACACTACTACTACCTGTTACACTTGTTGATTCACCTACCATTGACGGGAATTGACAACTTCCGTCGACACGGCAATGAAGGCGCCATTGATACAATCGTTAGGAATAGTCTGCCGTCAACAGATCGTTTCTGACACCGTTGTTATCATATTACTTTGCTGTTACTACTGTGTTTGCAGATACTAATCTTTTAGGTGTGGTTGAATCCGACAAATTCAGCCGCTAATACTCGAGAGTATTCTCTCACCTCCTGGCTGGCGATCTACAAATTTGGGTCGAATGCTCTACCCTTGAAAACTATTGCGAACCCACGCGCTCGTGGGCCACCAACAACATTCTTCTAGTCTCATTGCCTGGGAGTGCTAGCTGCATTCTTGTGGTGCCGTTGCAGGAGAAGGTTTGTTGTCATAAGCATTCGTCTAGTTAACGCCAGAGATTGCACGATTAGTGTCACACACCACATGTACACACAAACATCACATGTTCATCTATGCACACACCACAAAGTATGTGGGGGGGGGGGACCCACACACACACACACATACACACACTTGCTCACACTAGTGCTCAAGATCATCACTCATGCACCTAAGTACACACCACACATGCATCACTAACCTAGTGCAAAACACACATGCTAATACACACACATACATAAGCTAGCTCACACACACACACATATGCACACAAAGACCTACACATGCATTTCTACACAAGCTAGAAAAACACTAGGGACAACCTACCAGTTGTGAGGTAAAATAAAATACCTCACAAGGCAACCTAGTACACCACAGCAACTACATAGCAAACAAAAGAAAACAACAAAAGAAATAAGCAAAGAAAAATAAAAGGCTTGGGAGGGAATCGAACCCAAGACTCCCTGGTTCACCACCAGCATCCAACACCACTTCACTACTCCACTCTGGTTCGACAAAAGAGAGAGGTTAACAGGTTATGCACTCCCCTGAAGCTACTCTGCTGAAACAAAAATACAAAAAGGGGTGCGCCGAGGGGTTTCAAACCCACGACCTAACGCTGCACCAAAAGAGCCCCTACCACTATGCTGCTGCTATGGATCTTAACAGTGTAGGGGAGGTAACTCTATTGACCATCCCCTCTAGTCCTTCCTCTGCCCTACAGTGGCTAGAATAGGGGAGGTACCACGCCGGCGATCTACACCAAATTAGCCTTCGGCCCGTCAATGGAAGGGAGTAGGAGCTCCCACGGTTCCATTTCCTAAGCTAACTCTCCTCGAGGAGGCCTACAACTACGGCTCCACGACGCGCGGCGGCGCCGGCGAAAGAGAGAAGAGCACGACACCGCTACGGGCTCCTAGGCGCAAGATCTAGCTACAGGGAAGGAAAAGAACCTCGTGCTCACCCACTAGACGAGGTCGTCGTGCCTGTCGGAGAGGAGGTAGAGGAAGGAGTGGAAGAAGACGCGGCGGAGGGGATCGACGGAGAGGAAGCAGGCCGCCGTCGATGAAGGGGAAGCACTGCAGATCTGCTCCTCCTGGCTGCGGGAATGGGTTCCCTGGAGGTCCCTCGTGCTCGTCGAAGGGTTGGAGAGGACACAGGGGCACGGCAGCGACGGCGAGGACCTTCTCAAGTCACGGCCATGGCGGAGGAGATCGGTCTCTTACCTGAAGCCGACGAGGGAGAGGGAGGAGGAGATGGGGAAAGAGGTGGCGGCGCTAGGGAGGAACCCTAGGCTCTGCACGGACGCCAAGGGATATTTATGGAGGAGGAGGAGGTGAGGGACGCGCGGCCTCGACGTCCGTGAGATGGCGTTGATGTCTGTCGTGCTCTCTGTCTCTCTGACGGATTGACGGAAGGAGGAAGAAGGAGGATGTTGTCCATAGGAAGGGGCTGCACGCGAGGAGGAGGTTGGGCCAGCTTGTGGGAGGCAGCCCACTCACAGGCGCCAGATAAGAAAAGAAAACCCACTGCGGTTTTCTGATTAAAACAAACAGAGACAAGAAAATAAAACAGGCAAATCTGTTGAAGCTAAAAATAAAACAAAAATGCCCCTAGTCATAAGGAATTATGACCTATTTAAATAAAATGGAAAAATAATATTTGGAGCATATAAATGTTTACAAAAAAGAATTTAATTGATCTGTTTTGTGTATATTTGTACCACTAAACATAGTTTCAAAACAACAAATACATATCATCACATCCACCACATTGCATACTAAAGCATGGGCATTTTTGAAACAGGGTTGGAGCAAGTGATTCTTGAGCTTAAAGAAAATAGAGAAGGGGAGTTTTTAAAACCTATTGAAAACTAACATAGATGCTTCCTACTTTCAAACAACACCCACATCACTTCACATATCATCATCACATCATCACATGACACACCACATGCATGGATCACAAGAACAACAAACACAAATAGGCATGGATGAATGGATGCATGAATGCAAAGGGAAACACGACAAGGTGACATCACATGAAATAACACATGCATTGGTCTCTCATGGCACTGACATGATGGACCCACATACAGAAGGTTCCAAATAAGGCAAGTTACGCTCTTGGGGCATTACAGCCTCGGTCAAATCAGATTAAACTAAAGTTGAAGAAACACCCGCCAGTCATCTTTATGCAACAAGTTGCAAGTTAGTCGATTAAACCGGTCTCTCATAAGCGTACAAGTAAAGTTGGTCCGGGCTGCTTCAATCCAACAATACAGCCGAATCAAGAAAAGACTAAGGAGGGCACAAAATTGAACATCAACACCCACAAACTATTTTGTGTTCTACTTGAGATATCATCTACGATTGAACCTAGGTCATGATGCCACTGTTGGGGAACGTTGCATGGGAAACAAAAAATTTCCTACGCACACGAAGACCTATCATGGTGATGATCATCAACGAGAGGGAGATCGGATCCACATAGCCTTGTAGATCTCTAAGCAGGAAGCGTTAAGAAACGCGGTTGATGTAGTGGAACTTTTTCGCGATACAAATCGCCACCGTCCCACGATCCGTCCCGATTTAGCGACGAAAGGACGGCACCTTCGTGTTCAGCAGGCGTACAACTCGATGACGATCTCCGCCTTCTTGATACAGCAAGAGAGATGAAGAGGTAGCTGAATTCTTCGGCAGCACGATGGCGTGGCAGTGATGATGGTGGAGCTACTCCGGCAGGGCTTCACCGTGCCGTATCGATCTAGCTACGAGGTGTCAAGAAGTATTGGAGGGAGAGATGGCTGCACAACGGTTGAGATAAAAACACCCTAAAACCCTCCACTATGTATATGAGGAACCAAGGGGTGGTTGGCTTGCCTCCTACTCCAAGGAGGAGCCTTCGGCCGAGGCAAGGAGGGAGGAGTCCTCCTCCAATTCTGTTTGGTCGAGGACTCCTTCCTATCTTGTCGACCACCTTCTTTTTTTTTCTTTTCCTTATTTATTATTGCCTTGGCCGAAAGAGCCTTATTGGGCTGGCCTCACCAGCCCAATAAGGGCTGGTGTGCTACCCATGGGCCTATTCGGTTCTCTCCCGGGCGGGTGGCCCCTCCCGGTAAAACCCGAGAACCCATTCTTCTCTCTCGGTACTTTACTGGCAATGCCCGAAACCTTTCCGAAAGCCAAATGCAAAAATCCTATATATCAATCTTAGTTTCTGGACCATTCTGGAGACACTCGTGATGTTTGATATCTCATCTGGGACTCCGAACAACATTCAGTTACCAACATCAGTAATTCAACTATACCGAAAACGTCACCGAACCTTAAGTGTGCAAGACCTTGCGGGTTCGAGAACTATGTAGACATGACCGACACACTATCCGGCCAATATCCAATAGCGGGACCTGGTTGTCCATATTGGGTCCTACATATTCTACGAAGATCTATGTCAAAGATTCACACAATCCCGTATATCATTCCTTTTGTCCTTCGGTATGTTACTTGCTCGAGATTCGTAGGTATCGCCATACCTATTTCAATCTTGTTACTGGCAAGTCTCTTTACTCGTTCCATAATACAAGATCCCGTGGCTATCTCTTCAGTCACATTGCTTGCAAGGCTTGTTTGTGATGTTGTATTACTCAGTGGGCCCTGAGATACCTCTCCGTCACACGGAGTGAGAAATCCCAGTCTTGTCCATGCTAACTCAAAAGACACCTTCGGAGACGCCTGTAGAGTACCTTTATAGTCACCCAGTAACGTTGCGACGTTTGATACACACAAGGCATTCCTCCGGTATCAGTGAGTTACATTATCTCTTGGTCATAGGAATGTATACTTGACATGCACAAAACAATAGCAAGAAAATGACACGATCATATGCTACGTTTATAGTTTGGGTCTTGTCCATCACATAATTCTCCTAATGATGTGACCCCGTCATCAAGTGACAACACTTGTCTATGTCTAGGAAACCTTAACCATCGTTGACGAATAGGCCAGTCAAAGAGGCTCAATAGGGACATCGTTTTGTCTATATATCCACACATGCATTTATGTTTCCATTCAATACAATTATAGCATGGATAATAAACGATTATCTTGAAACAGGAAATATAATAATTACTATTTTATTATTACCTCGAGGGCATATTTCCAATAGATCCCTCATAAAATTTCGAGATAAGTATTCCCCTAAGTGTGCACCACTGCGAAGGATCGTTGTCTCGAAGCACCACGTCATGATCGGGTGTGATAGATTCTAACGTTCGCATACAACGGGTGTAAGCCAGATTTACACACGCAAAACACTTGGGTTGACTCGACGAGCCTAGCATGTACAGACATGGCCTCGGAGTACGGGAGACCGAAAGGTCGAACATGAGTCGTATGGATGATAGGATCAACATGGATATGCTCACAATTGATGACTAGTCCGCCTCACGTGATGATCGGACATGAGCTAGTCGACGTGGATCATGTAACACTTGGATGGCTAGAGGAATGTCGATGTAAGTGGGAGTTCATTATATAATTTGATAAGATGAACTTAATTATCATGAAATTAGTTTAAAATTGTCTTTACAAATATTGTAGATCCAATGGCCAACACAAATGTCCCATTCAACTTCAACGCGTTCCTAGAGAAAACCAAGCTGAAAGACGATGGGAGCAACTATGCGAACTGGCCTCGTAACTTAAAGCTCATCCTCATAGCTTCCAAGAAAGGCTATTTCCTTGATGCATCGCTAGGTGATCCTCCCGTTCCCGCGGCAACCCAGGAGGTTAGGAACGCCTGGCAGTCGCGGAGTGATGACTACTCTCTGGTTCAGTGTGGCATGCTTTTCAGTTTAGAACCGGGGCTCCAAAGGCATTTTGTGTAACACGGATCATATAAGATGTTCAAGGAGATGAAACTAGTTTTTCAACCTCATGCCCGGGTCAAGAGATATGAAGTCTCTGACAAGTTCTTTGGCTGTAAGATGGAGGAGAATAGTTGTGTTAGTGAGCACATACTCAAAATGTCTGGGTTGCACAACCGCTTGACTCAGCTGGGAGTTGAACTTCCGGATGACGCGGTCAATGACAGAGTCCTCCAGTCACTTCCACCTAGCTATAAGGGCTTTGTGATGAATTACAACATGCAAGGGATGGAGAAGACCATTCCCGAGTTGTATTCAATGCCGAAATTTGAGGAGGTAGAAATCAAGAAAGAACATCAAGTGTTGATGGTGAATAAGACCACCAGTTTAAGGAAAGGCAAGTGTAAAAAGAGCTTCAAGAAATACGGCAAAGCAGTTGCCGCGCCCGGTAAACCAGTTGCCGGGAAGAAGCCAAAGAAAGGACCTAAGCCTGAGACTAAGTGCTATTATTGCAAGGGAACCGGTCATTGGAAGCAGAACTTCCCCAAATACTTAGCGGACAAGAAGGCCGGCAACGTCAAAGGTATATATGGTATACATGTTATTTATGTGTACCTTACCAGTGCTCGAAGTAGCTCCTGGGTATTTGATACCGGTGTTGTTGCTCACATTTGCAACTCAAAGCAGGAATTGCGGAACAAGCATAGTCTGGCAAAGGACGAGGTGACGATGCGCGTCGGGAATGGTTCCAAGGTCGATGTGATCGTCGTTGGCACGCTACCTCTACATCTACCTTTGGGATTAGTTTTAAACCTTAATAATTGTTATTTAGTGTGAGCTTTGAGCATGAACATTGTATCGGGATCTCGCTTGATGCAAGATGGCTACTGATTTAAATCTGAGAATAATGCTTGTTCTATTTATGTGAGTGGTATGTTTTATGGTCATGCGCCACTGGTCAATGGTTTATTCCTAATGAATCTCGAACGTGATGTTACACATATTCATAGTGTGAGTACCAAAAGATGTAAGGTTGATAATGATAGTCCCACATACTTGTGGCACTGCCTCCTTGGTCATATCGGCGTCAAGCGCATGAAGAAACTCCATACAGACGGACTTTTGGAGTCTCTTGATTTGCCTCATGGGCAAGATGACCAAGACTCCATTCTCCAGAACAATGGGGCGAGCAACCAACTTATTGGAAATACTACATGCCGATGTATGTGGTCCAATGAGCATTGAGGCTCGTGGTGGCTATAGTTATGTACTCACCCTCACCGATGATTTAAGTAGATATGGGTATGTCTACTTAATGAAGAACAAGTATGAAACCTTTGAAAGGTTCAAGGAATTTCAGAGTGGGGTAGAGAATCAACGTGACAAGAAAATAAAGTTCTTGCGATCTGATCGTGGAGGAGAATATTTGAGTCACGAGTTTGGCGTGCAGCTAAGGAAATGTGGAATTGTTTCACAACTCACGCCGCCTGGCACACCGCAGCGTAACAATATGCGTGAACATCGTAATCACACTCTATTAGATATGGTGCGATCTATGATATCTCTTACTGATTTACCACTATCATTTTGGGGATATGCATTGGAAACTGCCGCATTCACTTTAAATAGGGCACCGTCTAAATCCGTTGAGACGTCACCGTATGAATTATGGTTTGGCAAGAAACCTAAGCTGTTGTTTCTGAAAGTTTGGAGCTACGATGCTTATGTGAAGAAACTTCAACCTTAGAAGGTCGAACCCAAAGCGGAAAATGTGTCTTCATAGGATACCCTAAGGAAACTATTGGGTATACCTTCTACCTTAGATCCGAAGGCAAAATCTTTGTTGCCAAGAACAAATCCTTTCTAGAGAAAGAGTTTCTCTTGAAAGAAGTAAGTGGGAGGAAAATAGAACTTGATGAGGTAACTGTACCTCCTCTCGAACTGGAGAGTAGCGCAGCACAAGAAAATGTTTCTGAGGTGCATGCAACGGCTAGAGAAGAAGTTAATGATGATGATCATGAAACTTCAAATCAAGTTGTTACCGAACCTCGAAGGTCCACAAGGGTACGTTTCGCACCAGAGCGGTACGGCAGCCTTGTCATGGAAATTATGTTGTTGGACAACAGTGAACCTTTGAACTATGAAGAAGCGATGGCAGGCCCGAATTCCAACAAACGGCTTGAGGCCAAGAAATCCGAGATAGGATCCATGTATGAGAACAAAGTATGGACTTAGGTGGACTTGCCCGATGATCGGCGAGCCATAGAAAATAAATGGATCTTTAAGAAGAAGACTGACGCGGATGGTAATGTGACCATCTATGTGGCTCGACTTGTTGCTAAGGGTTATCGACAAGTTCAAAGGATTGACTATGATGAGACCTTCTCACCTGCAGCGCTGCTGAAGTCGGTCTGATTCATCTTAGCAGTTGCTGCATTTTATGATTATGGAATCTGGCAAATGGACGTCAAAACGGCATTCCTGAACGGCTTTCTTAAGGAAGAATGGTATATGATACAGTCGGAAGGTTTTGTTGATCCTAGCAATGCTAAAAAGGTATGCAAGCTCCAACGCTCCATCTTTGGGATGGTGCAAGCATCTCGGAGTTGGAACATTCACTTTGATGAGGTGATCAAAGCACTTTGATGAGACTTATGGAGAAGCCTGTATTTACAAGAAAGTGAGTGGGAGCTCTGTAGCATTTCTCATATTATATGTGGATGACATATTATTGATGGGAAATGATATAGAACTATTGGAAAGCATAAAGGCCTATTTGAATAAGAGTTTTTCCATGAAGGACCTTGGAGAAGCTGCTTACATATTAGGCATGAAGATCTATAGAGATATATCGAGACGCCTCATAGGTCTTTCACAAAGCACATACCTTGACAAGATATTGAAGAAGTTCAATATGGATAAGGCTAAGAAGGGGTACTTTCTAATATTACAAGGTGTGAGGTTGAGTACGACTCAACGCCCGACCACGACAGAAGATGGAGAAAAGATGAGTACCGTCCCTTATGCATCAGCCATAGGCTCTATTATGTATGCCATGTTGTGTACCAGACCTGATGTGAACCTTGCCATAAGTTTGGTAGGGAGGTACCAAAGTGATCCAGGAGTGGATCACTGGACAGCGGTCAAGAATATCCTTAAGTACCTAAAAAGTACTAAATATATGTTTCTCGTTTATGCACGTGTCGAAGAGCTCGTCGTGAAGGGTTACGTCGATGCTAGCTTCAACACAGATCCGGATGACTCCATGTCACAAACCGGATACATGTATATTTTTAATAATGGGGCAGTTAGCTGGTGCAGTTGCAAGCAAAGCATCGTGGCGGCATCTACATGTGAAGCGGAGTACATAGCTGCTTCAGAAGCAGCACATGAAGGAGTGTGGATGAAGGAGTTCATCATCGACCTAGGAGTGATTCCCAGTACGACAGGTCCAATGACTGTGTTCTATGACAACACTGGTGCTATTGCCATTGCCAAGGAGCCGAGGTTTCACAAGAAGACCAAGCACATCAAGCACCGCTTCAACTCCATTCGTGGATACATCCAGGATGGAGATATAGATATTTGTAAAGTACATACGGATCTAAATGTCGCAGATCCATTGACTAAACCTCTTCCACGAGCGAAACATGATCAACACCAGAACTCTATGGGTGTTCAACTAATCACAATGTAACTAGATTATTGAATCTAGTGTAAGTGGGAGACTGTTGGAAATATGCCCTAGAGGCAATAATAAAGTGGTTATTATTATATTTCCTAGTTCATGATAATTGTCTATTATTCATGCTATAATTATATTGACCGGAAACCATAATACATGTGAGAATATATAGATCACAATGTGTCCCTAGTGAGCCTCCAGTTGGCTAGCTTGTTGATCAGTAGATGATCAAGGTTTCCTAATCATGGACATCAGACGACATTGATAACGACATCACATCATTGGGGAATGATGTGATGGACAAGACCCAATCCTAAGCATAGCACTAGATCGTATTGTTCATTTGTTAAAGCTTTTCAAATGTCAAGTATCATTTCCTTAGACCATGAGATTGTGCAACTCCCGAATACCGTAGGAGTGATTTGGGTGTACCAAACGTCACAACATAAATGAGTGATTATAAAGGTGCACTACAGGTATCTCCGAAAGCGTCTGTTGGGTTTGTAAGAATCGAGACTGGAATTTGTCACTCCGTGTGATGGAGAGTTATCTTTGGGCCGACTCGGTAATCTATCATCATAATGAGATCAATGTGACTAAGGAGTTAGACCTAGGATGATGTGTTACGGAACGAGTAAAGAGACTTGGCATCAACAAGATTGAACAAGGCATGGGGATACCGACGATCGAATCTCGGGCGAGTATCATACTGGTAGACAAAGGGAATTGCATATGGGATTGATTGAATCCCCGACATCGTGGTTCATCCGATGAGATCATCGTGGAACATGCTGGAACCAACATGGATTTCCAGACCCTGCTGTTGTTTATTGGCCGAAGAGATGTCTCGGTCATGTCTGCATGGTTCTCGAACCCGTAGGATCTACACGCTTAAGGTTTGATGAGGTTAGCGTTATATGGGAATAGTATACGTGGTTGCTGAAGGTTGTTTGGAGTCCCGGATGAGATCCTGGACGTCACGAGGAGTTCCGGAATGGTCTGAAGGTAAAGATTCATATATAGGAAGTGAGGATTTGGTCGCCGGAAGTGTTTCGGGTATCACCGGTAATGTACCGGGACCACCGGAAGGGGTCCGGGGGTCCACAGGGAAGGGCCACCAGCCCTGAAGTGGTACATGGGCCAAAACTGGATGGGAACCAGCCCCTAAGTGGGCTGGTGCGCCACCACCATCAGCCCAAGGTGCAAGAGAGGGAGGGTGGGCTAACCCTAGGCGTGGTGGGCTTGCCTTGGGTGGCAAGCCACCCTAGGGCGCCACCTCCTCCACCCTTGGCCGCCGCACCCTTGCCCATCTAGGGCTGCCGCACCACCTAGGGTGGAAACCCTAGGGGTGGCCACCCTCCTCCCTCTCCTCCTATATATAGTGGAGGGTTTTGCGGCTACACACAACACAATTTCTCTCTCTCTCTCTCGACGCAACCCTGATACGTCTCCAACGTATCCATAATTTTTGATGGTTTCATGCTATTATCTTGTCAAACTTTGGATGCTTTGTATGCCTTTTATATCTTTTTTGGGACAAACTTATTAACTCAGTACCAAGTGCCAGTTCATGTTTTTTCCATGTTTTTGACCCCTTTCAGAGTAGTATTTTAAACGGAGTCCAAACGGAATAAAATTTCCAAAAAGATTTTTTCTGAAACAAAAGACGATCGGGAGACTTGAGAACCAAGGCAGAGGGCCACCAGGGACCCCACAAGCCCCCTAGCCGTGGCCAGGGGGCCCGCAC